>NC_142873.1:12720000-13360000 GCF_051225735.1 Oryctolagus cuniculus | reverse complement strand
CATTGGCATCAAGTTAAATCAATAAAAAAAAATTAGGCAAACAGCCAATTACCTGTCACCTAAACATTCACTGAAGGATTTAAATAGAATTTTTACAAGCGTGAATTTAAAATTTCAATACTTAAAAGATCGTCTTCCTCAGATATTTACAGAGGCATTATAATTTTATGTGATACTCATGCAAGCTAGGAAATAGTATTAATAACATGTATTTAGTAGCAGTAACGTTAGCAGCTTTCCGAGTATCCAGGCAGGTTTCAGTCAGTGGTCCTCTGCCACCCCTGCACTGTTGACTTTCCTTTTCACCCTGGACGTTTCTGGTTTCACAACAATGACAATTGGATTTCCTCCTCAACAGCCTCCCTCTCCTACTCGCTGGTATCTACTCACAGTTGCAGACTTCATCCCTCATTTGTGCAACAGGTGCAATTCCCTTCTTTTTTATATATTTATTTTTTTCTAAGATAATATTTAATATTCATCTTAGCTACAAAATCATTTATACATTACCTATTATTACTCAGTAAGACTGTATACTTTCCATATGCCCAAAACATTTCTTTTTTTTTTCTTTAGTGACTGGCTTCTTTCATTTAATGTTGCTTTCTTTTTTTTTAACTTTTATTTAATGAATATAAATTTCCAAAGTACAACTTATGGATTATTTATTTATTTTGACAGGCAGAGTGGACAGTGAGAGAGAGACAGAGAGAAAGGTCTTCCTTTTTCCGTTGGTTCACCCCCCAGTGGCTGCTGCAGCCAGCGCACCACGCTGATCTGAAGCCAGGAGCCAGGTGCTTCTCCTGGTCTCCCATGCGGGCACAGGGCCCAAGCACTTGGGTCATCCTCCACTGCACTCCTGGGCCACAGCAGAGAGCTGGACTGGAAGAGGAGCAACCGCGGGACAGAATCCGGCGCCCCAAGCCGGACTAGAACCCAGGGTGCTGGTGCCACAGGCAGAGGATTAGCCTATTGAGCTGCGGCGCCGGCCTAAATTCCCTTCTATGCCAGGCACTGTTCCACGCACCAAAGATAGAAAAGAACAAACCAACAACCCTGTCCTCAAGAAGTATACATTCTAGAGAGGATTTTTTTAATGTGCTCATGCATTCTGTTTTCTCTAAAAATCAGGTACTGGTAACACATGAAATACCTTGGAAATATATTACTGATTACATTTTGGCAAAGTTGTTACCTAGAATCCCACATTCTGAAATACGGGCTTGCAAGTAGTGCTCATGACCAAGAGGCAGTGATGGGAAATGAATGTCCAAGCTATGGGTTCTTCCAACAACTTTAGTACTGTAGCAAGAGAATGCCATCTATTTATTTTCATCACGCAAGAAGTAGGTATTTTTAAGAACAGTTCTAAGGTAGGTTTCACTTTTTATGTCATGAAATAAGAAATAATATTAGGCATTCACAGTTTTCAGTGCTTTATAATTCATAAATCACCCTCTGGAGGCATTCTGTCTTTAAGTCATATGCAGCCTGTAGGGTCAGAAGGGATAGCACACTAACTCCTAGCCTTGCCAAGGCAACCTAGCGGACTGCTCGGCCCTTGTCACTTGGTATTGCAAACATTCAGCTTCAGGGGTGTCTAGGCCCATTTCATGCTGCTCTAACAGAATACCACAGACCTATAAAGAATAAGAGATTCATTTCTTACTGTTCTAAAAACCTACATCTGGTGAGAGCCTTCATGCTGCCTCACCCTATTGTTGGGGGCATGAGTATATTAATTTTATCCAGGCTCTTGTCTCACACAAAGGTAAGATTTCTAAGTGTAGATACGTATAAGGTGCATAAAGCAGTGAGATTTAGTCAAATGGTGAGAAGGTAAACATACATACAAGGCATGAGCGTGGGCTGCTAGCCATGGAGAAATACCCACCACGAGTGGGCCAGGAGAAGTGGTGCTGGAGGGGGAGAGAGAGGGCACCTGTGTAGCACCTCCAGCAATGGTCTAAGGCAAACGTAAGGACTCTCCTTGTTGCTCACCTCTTTTATGAGGTGGGGGGTGGTGCCTCTACATGTGTAAAGCCACCTGGGAATTTCTGATACTCCCATAAATTCTGCATGGAGCTGAATATCTGCATTTTCAGCGGTGTTATCCCCTTTACGTCCTGGATGAAACAGGGGCATCCTGGGAAAGGATGCATTTTGATTGGCAGGCAGAGGGATAGCATTGCTTTGGGGGCTTTGCAAGGACTTCCAGCTCACTCTCTAAACTAGCTACCTAGTCACACCACCCCACTATTGCAAAAGATGGAAGAGCAGGAGAATATGTGTTGGGTGGGAGAGGGAGAAGGTGACATACTTTCATAACAAATCCACTCCTACCACAATGACATTAATCCACCTGTGAAAACTCATGACTTAATCACCCCTTCAAGGCCCTGCCCCTCAACACCATTGTACTAAGGACTGTTTCCAGCCTATGAACTTTCAAACTATAGAGTTCCATCCTGACCCAAAATTCAGACCCTTCTCACAATGCAAAATATATTCATTCTGTCCCCTAAAGTAGTAACTTTTTCTAGCATCAACTCAAAGCCCAGAGTCTCATCTACTCAGATATGGGAGAGACTCAAGGCATGACAGTATCCAGAGGTAAGTTTCCCCCAGCTCTTGAGCCTGTGAAACTGAACATTGTATCCACCTCCCATACCCAGCGTTGGGCCAGGCACAGGATGGAGGCTCCCATTGCAAAGGGAGGAACAGGAAGGACAAGGAGTAACAGGTCTCCCATGAATCCCAAATCCAATCAAGCAAGCAGTGAGACTCTAGGATCACCTTTCGTTCCATGTGCCACCTCCTGGACACCGAGAGCTCTGCCCACAGTTCAGCTGCTCTCTTGAGTCGGCTTTGTGCGTGCAGTGCTCTGGGCTGCAATTTCACGTCAGAGGCTCCATAGCCCTCAGTCTCAGAGGAAGCCTTGCTCCCACAGCCCGGCCAGGCATTGCCCCGGTGGGCAGTCCTCCCAGTGACCCTGCCCTGAGCGCTCGGGCTGTCTAGGACGTCATTTGAAGTCCAGGTGGGTGATACCACAACGATCCCCCAGCTCTCAAATGCTGTGCGTGTTGCATGGCTGTCACTGAGGCATTCTGCTTACAGCAGTCAGGGGCAGCTCAATCCCCCACACCACGGCCTAACGGAGCCATGCCTGGGGCAGCTGAGACGGGCTGCTTGGGGGCCCCAGGAGCAGAAACTTGAGGCGCACAGGGCAATAACTGCTGAGGTCTCCTGGTGCCTCTCCAGAAGCCTTGTGATCAAGGGCCAGCGCTGGGCCGGCCACGGGAGCATCCTCCAGGTTCCCCGAACTGCCTTTGTAGTCCTGCTACCACTATGTTGATGAATAGCACCTGGCTCCCTCCTAGCTGTGGCAATCTCTCAGCAAACCAACGCTTGGTCACACCCTTGGTTTGCTCTCCTAAACGGGTCTCTTCATTCTTACATGCCCAGGCTGAAATGTTTCAAAACATTTATACTTTATTTCCTTTTTAAATACAAATACCACCTTTAAGTCATTTGTCTCTTCTCTCACTTTACTGTGAGCCCAGATGTTCTACTTCATCACTCTAAATTCTGGCTCCCATAAAGCCTAGGACATGGGCATAGTTCTCTGCAAATGTTTAACAAGGATGGCTTTTGTTCCAGTCTGCAATACCTTGCTCCTCAGTTCCAGATGAGACTTGGTAAGAGTGGTCTTGATCCATTTATGAAGGCAGAGCCCTGGTGACCTAATCACCCACAAAGGCCCCCCCCCCCAACATTGTAACCCGAGGTCCAGTTGCCAACACATAAACTCTGGGGGCATATCCAAACCACAGCATAGAACAAATGTCTTATTGTAGTTTACAACAGGAAATCACTCTGTGAAAATGGTCACTCCAAATCCTTCAAGGAACAAGTGAAGATATAAATATTTAAGAAATTTCTTGCTGCATTTGTTATCATTGATGATATAGCACACCAATCCTCAAAGATGCAACTGGAAACCATTATACTTAGTGAAATAAGCCAGTCCCAAAAAGACAAATACCATAAGTTCTCCCTGATCTGTGCTAATAGAGTACCTAAAAGGTAATCCATGTAAGTGAAATTGGTACTTTGAGATGCAATGATTTTGACCAGCCCTTGTCTGAACAGCTGAAGAACATCTTTTTACATACTATTTGTTGAACTTTTTACTTAGTGTAGGGTTAATCTTAGTATAAAGTTAATTGAAAATAGATCTTAATAAAAAATAAGACTGGGAATAGGAGAAGGAGGAGGAAGAAAAATGAGTGTGGGCAGGAAGGAGGGTGGGTGGGAAGAATCACCATGTTCCTAAATTTGTATATATGAAATGCATGAGGTTTGTATACCTTAAATAAAAGGTCTCTAGGTTAAAAAAAACTGATAGAATATGTCTCAGGTTGCTTCTTCCCAAGAACTAAAATATATTTTTCATTTGGGATGAGAATTTTGCCTTTTTCCAAGTCTCCATTTTTATTGTGCACTCCAAAAGGCTCCAAGTCAAATTGCAAAAAAGCAAATACATCTTTGGGAGCCTTTTGGTCTGCCTATTTTTTCTGTCTGTGTTACTACTTACTTTCTTACTTCCATTTCTATACTATTATTACTACATATACCATTCACTTCTATATTACTATTGGTGTTTTCTCTGCTCATTTCAAGACAGGGAAGTGCCTGTCTTGTTTCAAGCTGCCTCAGTGGAATGTGGAACAAGACAGAATACACAAACATTCAAGTATATCCTCAATTTACAGCTGGAGAAACTGATCACAAACATTACAATTATGAGTTTAAGGTAACAAAGCTTAGATGAACCCAGACACAGATGAACCTAGACCTGGATGGACCTAGACTTGGATGATTATTTAAGGTGCCCACTTCATCATAACTAAAATTATCCCATGCTCACTTTACAATGCACCTCCCTTCCCTTTATTGGGTATAAGGTAAGATCCAAGACACTTTGTACTGCCATCATACCTGAACTTCACAGACTTGTTATGTGTTTGCTGTCTGTATGGGTCCTGCTCCCAAACAGAACCTGTGTAGCTCCACTCCTCACAGTTTCTCTTCATCCACCTAAATCACAACAATAAAAATCCAACTCAAGTTATCCAAAAGATGATTTGGCCTGGATTTGATGACTTGATAAAGTGGTTTCACGCAATCAAGAATTAAACTTTATGGAAGAAACACAAGTCCTGATATAAAAGAAAAAGAAAAAAAAAAGTCAGTTGGCTATAAATCTCATTGGTGGTGAAATAGATGTCTCCAACCTAGTGGCAGCTAAAGAATCTTTTCTTAAAATTCCTCTTCTGTCCAGTAGAATCCCCTGGGACTTACTCAGGTTGAGGCGCAGACATTTGGATTTTATCCAAAACTCAGTTCCCAGTTTCCGAATGAGAACTATGACAGTCCTGTCAGTTAAAGAGCTATGGCTGCACAAGAAATTTTATCATCTCTTTATCAATATTCAAGTCCTGGCTAAGTGTTCCAAAGCCCATGTAGAAGTTTGTATTTCTGTCTCTTCCTTGATCTAAGAGCCCCAGCGGTGTCATCCTGAGGAGCTGAGTGCCAGTTTATTGAATATACTGACCCCTGAATTCCATTCATATAAATGGCTGCCTACAATTTTAAGCCTATTCATTGCAAAGACAGATTTCTGCTACAGGAATGACCACTTCATCATGATGACTATCCCCCTGGCCTACCATCTCCGCCAATAAAGATTTAATAATAATAACAATGATAGTGGAGAATTACAAAGGACATGAGCTGATTCTATGCAGAGGTGGCTGGTCTCTGATCTCAGCATCTGTATTGTGGCTGAAAATAAAGCCAACAACATCACCCATGTCAAGTTTAAAAGACAAAATGTTCAATTGACTGCTTCTGCCAACGGATTTTCAATATGTCCCCTTTGAGGATCTGGCTGGAAATACTATACTAAGGATACTGTCACAAAGGTGATACACAATTACTGTTTTCAAGTAAACAAACTTTCTCAGACCCTGACCAGTGAGATGGAAGGACTGAACAGAGTGAGGTGGGGTGATGGAGACCAACAGACATGGAGTATGAGAAAAGCCCCGCCTGCAAAAGGGACAGGAAAAGAGCTGCCTCCTGGAACCCAAAGTGCAGGGGAAGAATTTGGGGCCAGAACACAACCTGCAAGCTCACAGGAGTGGGAACAGAACACATGGCGTTTACAGAGCGGGAAGAAGGCAGTCCCAGGGCTCAGAGAGTAAGCCAGGAGCCTGGATCGTACTGTAGGGGCCACTGGGAGGCCCTGAGGCCTGCTCAGAATGACCAGATCTGAGTCCCATCCGAAAGGCATCGATATGATTTCTGAACAGACTGCAGGGAAGCGAGATGCCAGCAAGCACTCCCCTCAGACCTGCAGAGCCGTCCATGACTTTGCAGCAATGCTTCCTGTTCCCAGGCTGCCATTTCTCCTCACCTACTGAACATGGTGCTGCATATTAGCACTTTCTAAGAAGTACAAGGCTGCAGAGAGATAAAAATAAAGCCATGAGTGAATCAGGTGAGAGGAAAACCAAGGTGTTGCTTAAAGATTATCGGCTATGTGACATCCAGTTACTATGCACACTGAGTCGGATTTATGTTCATCACCGCCGTATCTCAAACATACCCACTAAAAATTAACCTGAGAAGATACCACAGCAACTACAATAATGCGGCTCCTCTCTGATAGAGTTTTACTTGTTCAGATTTGCACACCAGCGTCCCATACGTGTAGGAGGGGCTCGGTGCCCCCCGGAAAGCAGCTCAGTGCCTTTGCCTCTTACTGGCCGTGCAGTGCTCAATCAGAGCCGAACTCCAGCTCTCTCAGGAATAAGAGGTTTACAAAATGTCTTCAAAAGGGTTCCGGGGGAGGAAGAAAGAGTCATAGGGGTGGAAGCTCCAGGCCTTAACCCCTAACTCACTCGGATCATTTGTGCGTTAGCTACCCTTTTTCTCACGGAGGCTCTGAGATTTACTTTTAAAATGGGATTTTGTGATCCCCCCACCCAAAATTGAGAACTGCATAACTAGATGTTCTCAGAAGACACTTATAATTTGATGATCTGTCAGTGGTCACCAAGCCTGAAAAGCCCAGTGCAACCTCACTGTGGTTGTCAAGATCAACCCCTATCCTTCTGGAGCCAGCAGCAACATTTGGCAGCACTGATGACCAACTCCATCCTGATGGGCACTGTCTCTTCACCTACCCTCACAGCTGTGAATACCATCTACGGGCTCATGGCTCTGACATGTACACTTCCAGTCCAGGTCTCCTGAAGGCTGCTGGACTCTTCGATTTTGGTACTTCAAAACATACATGGAAACATATATATATTAGAAAAAATATGTCATGGATTTTAAAATTTTTGCACCCAAATATACTTATTGCTTAATTTCATTTTTCCACAAACTTTCTGAAGTATCTTTATATGTCCCCTTAGCAGAACTCAACACAATCACATCTGAACTTACTGCTTTTTGCCAAAGCCTGTTTCCATATCTGACTGCCCTGGGTTATAACAGCATGCTCACGTTTGAGGTCTTCCACACAACAGGAGGTCAGAAGCTGTGTGTGTGTGTGTGTGTGTACATACTCTTATATATGCATACTTTTGAATGAAACCCACCTCCTCAATCAAGACTCCAGCTTCAATACATTACAAGCTAAGGACTTCTCTTCAACTTCCCTCTCCACTATCATGATCCCCCCAATACAGTCAGCAACCATTGCCTGGGCCAGAAAGGCACTGACCTATGTACCACATTATCAGGCCCTAAGAAGCAATCAATTAAACTATTAACGGCAATAATAATAGTAAACTATTAATAATAAACTATTAATAATAAACTATTATGGCAATGATGCTTAACTAACGGGATATGACACCAGGTAAGACATTTGAATTTTATAGACCCCTTCTGGAAACACGGGCTAAACCCAGTTGGTATTGACTGTCAACTGTGGATGCTTTCCACAGCCATAGAAAGCTAGATAATTAAAAACTACATTCAGCAAGAAGAACCTTTTAGTTATCTCCATTTTCCCTAACTTGGGGAATGCTGATTCAAACTAAACCAGGCTTGTTGTCTCCCACTACTTTAATGAAATTCTGCTTTGCTGAACCTGAGTAATTTTGCAGTCCAAATTACATAGCACTTTCACACCTCAATGTTATCTCACATATGATGGTTTGCAGATAGTGAGAATGCTGGAGATAAGACGGTAAAGAAGAGAGTGGCAGGAGTCTGAGCACTCTGTGCTAACAAGGTGTACCACCCAGAGAGCTATGACCTGTTTCCAAGCACACACGGCAACTTACTTACCTAAATCTGTATTTCAGGACCACAACAAAAAAATACTATGTTTCTAAGCATTAATTATAGTAAACCAAGGCTAAAAGCACAGTAATTAACTGACCTTTATTTGTACTTAAAATGCTACCTACATTTGCATTGTATTTGAATATCTTCTTCATCCTTTATCAGAGATCAGGCACAGGAAGGAAGGCAATTTTCTAACAAAATCTGCCCTTACCTGTGCTTTCATGTTCAGATGACGAAGTCTCTCTTTCTTCCCTTTTGATACCTTATCCACACGTAACGTATCTTAAGAACTATTTTGACTGATATATATCATTACACCACTCTGTGTGTGTGTGTGTGTGTGTGTGTGTGTAACCCTCAGACCATTTTGGAGTATTCTGTCCAATTCTGGGCACCTCAGAATCAAAGTACTGACAAGTCAGAATCCATCCAGAAGGGAATGGTAGAGGGAGGATGGACGAAAAGCTGCCACTTAAGGAACTGCTGAGAAGATGGGCAGAAAAGGGCAGATTTTGAGAGGACATGATAGCTGTCCCAAAGCACATGTAGGTTACACAGAACAAGAGGAACACATTTAGGCCACCTAGAGTGAGAGGTAAGAGAGTTAATGATGCAACAGATAGATGTTGGCTTCAAATCCCCCTGTGTGGCCTCATGTGAGACTTGGAATCACCTTGCCAAGTTGGGCTAACTACCTGGAAAAGCTCATGAAAATATGTGCTTAGTTATGGGCACACGGGCAGGTGCTCAGTGAAGAACTAAGACGCCCAGGAGAGAAGTGAGAAGCAGTCGAGGGCCTCTGCATTGCACGGTGTGTGCTGCTATTTCTTCAAACAGTCCTTTAAATCGTGCTTTGTTTTTCCTCCCCAGCATCTGGAGGCTGTGGGCCAGCTCCTTCATCACAAAGTCTTAACATTGCGTGTGTCCCAGAACACCCAGCACAGTGCCTCTTACATCCTCGTCAGGAGCACCTCAGTCGAGGCTGGGTCAGGCCTTCAGAGATCTCTTCCCCCAGATATGAGACCCCAGTCAAACAGCCCTGCGGCTGCCCATTCTCCTAACAGCAAACCTTCCTCCAGTCTACTCCCACAGCTCTCCTGGCTGAGGAACCGTACTCGGCCATGCACCCAGAGAAATGGGGGGCAGTGCATTCGAAAGGCGTTCTGGAGCTACGCTCGTTCTCTGTCAGGAATCCGGAAGTGAGACGAGGTGGAATATTAATTAAACTCATAAATGATAACCACGTGTTGCTCCAAGCCATCATGGAGAGCACAGCAAGGCAGGCAGAGCTCAGATCCAAGTGAAGGCCAGCTGAGACCATTCTCCGGATGCGGCCTTCTCTGTTTCTGTCTGCTCCCTGCTATGACATAGCTCCACAAGACCCCATCCCACAGGGTCCTAGGGCTCTCCAGAGTTCCAAGTTGCCTCTCTTGCAGACCTGACTCTCTCCTTCCTCCTTAATTCTAAAATACTGCTCGAATTTCCAAGGTGGTTGTTAGTTAACTGGTCAATACCTATGTTAATTGCTGACAGTGGGAGCTAGGCAGGACAGGTTTAATATGTTACTCCTTCATAAGATCGAAGTCGGCGAACTCAAAAGGCTTCCATAACCTTGGCAACTCATGACTAGAGCCTAGGGAGATTACTGACGCCATAAACAAGAGTGTCGAATTGTTACATCAACAACAGGAGTCACTGTGTACTTACTTCTCATGTGGGATCTGTCCTTAATGTGTTGTCCAATGTGAAGTAATGCTGTAACTAGTACTGAAACAGTATTTACACTTTGTGTTTCTGTGTGGGTGCAAACTGATGAAATCTTTACTTAATATATACTGAATTGATCTTCTGTATATAAAGATAATTGAAAATGAATCTTAATGCGAATGGAATGAGAGAGGGAGAGGGAGATGGGAGGGATGTGAGTGGGAGGGAAATTATGGGGGGGGCCATTGTAATCTATTAACTGTACTTTGAAAATTTATATTTACTAAATAAAAAAAGTTATTCCTTCAAGCAATGCCTACTTAATTGAGGTGAGTCCTGGGGCATGCAGGAGTGTGCCAGGGTGGTGGGAGAGACTTGGTGGGCATGAAGGAGCTTCCATAGAACCCCTCCTATTCCTTTAGGTAGCTTCCTACTCAGAGCCGGGGGAAAGTGGATTTGGACACGAATAAATTGAGGAACCAGGCAAAGAGTCTACATACATGTGATATAAAACAATCTGACAAAGGAGATATTAAGTAGCTCCTCAAAATTATTAAATTGGGACATAAATAGAAAAACGTGTTGAAGTCACAAATTCAACTACAGACAAAGTCCATCATGCAAAGATGTGTAAGGTCACCACTTTCCTTAAGCTACTCTTTGTGCTGGAGGCAAGGGAAGCAAACAGAAGGCCTGTGTCCCCAAAAATGGTACAAACCAAACCAGAGACGAATGTCCGTGAGAGGTGAGACTCCATGTGGGGACACCAGACTTCTTCACGCAGGTGGGAGCACTTGAATTGAACCTTAAAGGATGAGTGACACTTAAGGATGTGCAGTTTAGAAGATGGGCAGGGGGTCTTCCTGGCAGAAGGAAAAGCATACGTTGATACATGTAGGCAAGACAGAAAAAATGGTGGTTTTGGAGAATTTACAGGAGGTGTGAGTGGATGGAATACATGTCCCCAGCTTTTGTAATCACACACACACACGCACATACACACACACACGCACAGGAACCACCATGTGTCTAAACTTCTTTTCAGTTTTAAGACTTTAAATGAAGAACTGACAGATCACAACTCAGCCCAAACTTAAAATAACCTTGAAGATATGAAGAAACCATCTCAAAAGAAAAAAAAAATTGCTAAAGATGAAGAAACAGGAATGCTCGTTTAGCCTAACAGTTAAGATGCCCACATCCCGTGTCAAAGCCTAGGTCATCTCCTAGCTCTGGTTCCTGATTCCAGTTCCTGCCAGTGTAGACCCCAGGAGCAGTGGTGGTGGCTCAAGAAATCAGGTGCCTGCCACCCGCATGAGAGACCTGGGTTGGGTTTGCACTCCAGTCTCAGACACTGAGAGCGTCTGGGGCGTGAGCAAACAGGGCAGCACTCTGTGTATGTGTGTCTGCTTCTCAAATAAAGATCAACAAAGAGTGATTTTATCCCAGAGAAGGAAAGTCGCACGAGATAACAGCACTTAACTCTGCATTCCAAATGAGAGTAAAATATAATGTGTGGGCCGGCGCCGCGGCTCACTGGGCTAATCCTCCGCCTAGCGGCGCCGGCACACCGGGTTCTAGTCCCGGTTGGGGCGCCGGATTCTGTCCCGGTTGCCCCTCTTCCAGGCCAGCTCTCTGCTGTGGCCAGGGAGTGCAGTGGAGGATGGCCCAGGTGCTTGGGCCCTGCACCCCATGGGAGACCAGGAAAAGCACCTGGCTCCTGGCTCCTGCCATCGGATCAGCGCGGTGCGCCGGCCGCAGCGCGCCGGCCGCGCCGGCCATTGGAGGGTGAACCAACGGCAAAGGAAGACCTTTCTCTCTGTCTCTCTCTCTCACTGTCCACTCTGCCTGTCAAAAAAAATAAAAAAAATAAAATAAAATAAAATATAATGTGTGTTTACAAAGAAGACGCTTCTATGAAAACCACCTTCAAAATTCAGTCATCTTCAAAACAATGAAGAGAGAACAAATTGCTAGGGATGGCATGGATCCCCACAGTCCCATGCTGGAAACAATTCCTCAGTGGAACTGGGCTTCCAAGAGGAGATGAGGTCACGCAGGCAGAAGCCCCCATGAGTGCAGTCATGTCATTGAGACAGCAACCCCAGCTCTTTCTTATACTCCCTCTGCCATGGAGTGAAGCAGCAGGAAGGCCCTCACCAGACACAGCCCCTTTCCCTCGGACTTCCTGGACTCCAGAACCATGAGCCAAACACATTTTGATTTGCTCTGGGTGACCCAGTCTGTGATACCCAGTGATTGCTAGGACACAGTGGCTGTCCCTGTAGATGATCGTTAGAACAGTAAGAGCCATGGTGATCATGAGTCCCTCGAGGGCTAGCTTCTACACCCAGTGCTTTATTTTTTTTTTAATTTTTATTTTTTATTTTTTGACAGGCAGAGTGGACAGTGAGAGAAAGAGAGAGAAAGGTCTTCCTTTGCCGTTGGTTCACCCACCAATGGCTGCTGCGGCTGGCGCGCTGCGGCCGGCGCACCGTGCTGATCCGAAGCCAGGAGCCAGGTGCTTCTCCTGGTCTCCCATGGGGTGCAGGACCCAAGCACTTGGGCCATCCTCTTCTGCACTACCGGACCACAGCAGAGAGCTGGCCTGGAAGAGGGGCAACCGGGACAGAATCCGGCTCCCTGACCGGGACTAGAACCCGGTGTGCCGGCTCCGCAAGGCGGAGGATTAGCCTAGTAAGCCGCGGTGCCGGCCACACCCAGTGCTTCAGACCCATTACCCTCAGAGCAGCCCAGAAGAGAGGGGCAATCATGATCTCCTTCTCAGAGATGAGGACACTGAGACTCCAAAGACGACATCTAATGTACCCCAGGTTACAAAACCAACCATCTAAAGATGCCTGCTGCTTTATTAACTAAACATTTTACTTTCGAAACAAGGGGAAAAAATACTCCAGTTCAATCCTTTAGTTCTGCCCTCACCTCATTATGTTTTGCTACATTTTCTTGGGTCAGCAACACCCCTTTCACAGCTTACGGACAATTGCCCAGACCTGGTTGTTATCTTCTAGGAAAGCATCTAACAGAAACTGCCTCCATCGAATCTGTCTTCACCTTCAGATCAGTGAAGGTTTTACAGGCAAGACCCTCGGAACCAGTGGAGACAGAGTCACATCCGTTCTCCCATAAAACCGCCAGCCAAGCAGACTCAGCCACCATGGTGTTCCACGCAGGCGGAACGAATCAGAGACTGAGGCCAAAAACCAAAGCACCTCCCCCAGGTAATGGGTCTGAAGCACTGGGTGTAGAGGCTAGCCCACGAGGGACTCATGATCACCATGGCTCTTACTCTTCTAACGATCACTGGCAAATGTTAGCAAATCTGGAATCCTAAACCCAGTTTTCTTAAATCCCAGGACACTTCTTTCCCACATTAGTCCAAATCATTTAATTTACCCACTAAGTGGGAAAAAAAAAATTAGCAAGTGGGTTAAGAAACTCTTGCCTTCCAGTAGCCTTGCAAGAAAAGAATTCACCCTGCTTTCCCTGTGTCCCCACTGAAATCCAATACCCAAGACAGCCTCAGAGCCTTCCTTTCTGACGCGGGCCTTGAAGCTTCCAGAATGGATGTCTCCCTATCTTGATTTTTTTGACATTATGTGAAAGCCAAGTTAAGCTCGGCACTGAAATTAGTGTTTTCTGCCTCAGAGATAAAAATAGTTGGTGAAGCTTAAAGAAGTTCTGCCCCAGTTTATTTAAGGCATAATCTCAAATATCCCTTTGTCCTAATTATTGCGCTATCCCCTGAAGGCAGGAGCTCAGAGAAAATCTTCGAGCGGTGCTAAGTTTTATTTTTGATCTTCAATTCGACTCTCTCAAATATTTACAAATCCCCTCAGAGCTGGGGTGGGAGGTCCACTGGGCAGGTGCCATTGGTTTCACCATGTGAGGGAACAAATTAAAAGGAAATGAGGCAAGGGCGAAAATCCTAAGGAACAGGAAGCTTTCATTCCAAAACATTTTAAGACAACTGCTCAACATTTGTCACCATGTTCCTAACCTGGAACTGGGAACTCACAGCAATTTAGAGATGCCACTCACCAACATCATGGCGCAGCTGTGGCGGGTGAATCAGCTGCTCCTAGCACTTGTTCTGCCACTTGTACGCTTGCGTAACATTTGGTCTCTTATCATAAAGCAAATATCATGAAGCTATATTTTTATGTTTATGAATATATATACATTTATGAAGAAAAGATAACCTCATAGGCAGACATCTTCTCCCACGATGCTAAACTGAACTATAAACTGAGCCTAAAGCACACTTGAACACCTTAGTGAGGTACCTTACTCTGGGAGGCGCAGAAAAGCCCTTCAAGAATAGTGGTGGCTGGGGCCTGCACTGTGGCACAGCGGGTTAACACCCTGGCCTGAAATGCTGGCATCCCATATGGGCACCAGTTCAAGACCCGGCTGCTCCACTTCTGATCCAGCTCTCTGCTATGGCCTGGGAAAGCAGTAGAAGATGGCCCAAGTCCTTGGGTCCCTGCACCCTCGTGGTAGACCTTGAAGAAGCTCTGGACTCCTGGCTTCAGATCAGCACAGCTCTGGCCGTTGCAACCAACTGGGGAGTGAACCATCGGATGGAAGACCTCTCTCTCTCTCTCTCTCTGCCTCTCCTCTCTCTGTGTAGCTCTGACTTTCAAATAAATAAATAAATCTTTAAAAAAAAAGAGTAGTGGTGGAACAGATACATGGAAAATACAAGCAAGCAGGAAACAGACTTCTTCCTAGCAGACCACTTTGCACAGTGCTTAGCCCTACTCCCAACAAAGCAAGAGCCTCCTTCCACAGAGATTGAAATAGTTAAAAACACGGAGGATCTCTCCCTTCCAGCCCCGCCCCACCCCTGTGCCTCTAAACTAACATGAAAGAAGCTAAACCTTAATAAAGTAGCTGCTCCATTGAGATCGAGGTGATGGATGAGTATGAGTTCATTTATTCTACAAATATTTATTGAGCTTTCTCTATCTGAAAGGCCCCATAGTAGGTGCTGAGGTGTGCTGTTACGCTATTAAACGTTATAACAATTAAATTTTTCTGTGTCTAGAATGGTTTATAACTTACTCAAAGTGCTCTGTGCAAAGGATGCCTTAAGTGAGCGGCATGCTAGCCACAAAGAATTTCATCACTTACTGTAAATCACATAACATAAACAAATAAGAACATTATTTAAATGAGAGGGCCCTTACTTACAGAAACCATATTGCAGTTATTCTCTTTCAAGATCTAATTAGATTTAAAGCTTCATTTGGGAAACAGAAGATGAAAATGAACCTCTTATCCTAAGGGCATCTGGATGGGAATCAACTGCATGCATAATTTTTTTTTATCATGCAGCAAATTTGCCCAGGTAATAATCAAACAAAAGAGCTCTGTTCTCTGACTGTAGCAAGAAGGAAGAAAAAATAAACTCAGCCATGTATTGTGACAGTAGACAATCATGCTTAGCATGTTCAAAATTGATTTCACTGTTTCTTAACCATTGTTCCAAGAAGATTAACATGGTCTAATACAGTGAGTCCCATCAAGATACATAAACTCGGGAGCTGAAATGAAATTCCCAAAACAAAGTATCTTAAAACGTAAACATACACTACATCAGAATTTGAAGTGTCAATCTAGAATATTCTGAATTTAAAATAAATCAATAAATATACAAGGTACACCAATTCTTAAAGCTGCATAATGAGTCCCATGGCCCTTAGTGAAGACTTTGAATATTTGAGTTAATGACCAGACATGCACGACCTTCTGAAGTTCACTTGCTTTGAAAGTTCACAGTTTTGGCCTAAGTTCATTAAAACAGGACTCAGTGTTTGTTTGGCTAGCATAAAAATCTACCTGCTTTCTGCTTTTTATTCTATTTTTACAATCTGTATTCATTAAATAAATCATATGTGGAAGGGTCATGCTGCACAGAAGGTCTGCATCCTGCAAAAAGGTTCTTTAAAGAAAATGCTGGAAAGTTCTTTGGCACATTAAGCTCCAGGTACATTTAAATGGTGGTCTACAAAGCAAGGACTTCTTGACAAAACTCAGTGGAGACTGAGAAGACAGAAATCCATGGTTACAGGAGCCACTGCTGAGAGATTAGTCAGAAACAGCATCAAGCAACCTCTGGAAAGATGAAATCCACGGGAAAGTAAGTTTCCACGATGTAAATGGTATTCACATTTGCCCTGTCACACAGCCACCCTGAAATCTTTCTCTGATCCTGGTGGAAGGTGCCTATTGTCGCTGCTGCCTTTTATGTCTTTACTGAGGATAACTGACAGTCTGTGGAATCTTTATAAAGGCGAAAATAACTCAGTGCGCATGTTTAAGGTGAGAGTCCAGGAGACAGGAGACACTAGCATGAGGATCGCTGTGGTCCATCAGGGGCCACAGCTTGCATCAATCCCAGTTTCCAACCACCTCATTCCTAATCATCCAGTCAAGAAAGCATGTGAGAAGCCACTCGAAATGCCATAGCCCTTCTTTAGGTATCCCCTAACACCAATGGCTTTTTTAAAAATCCAATTTGCATGTCATATTGCAGAGAATCTGCATGCTGGCAAGCCACTCATTCCTTTCTCTTGCCTCTAGACCCTCAGTCCATGCTTGGCTACCTGGTAGACCTCACATGGATCTGACTGACTCACTGCTGCAGTCACTACTTCTGTGCCCGTGGGTGTTCCCCATTACCGATGGAGGGCAGGTGTGGTAACTGGTCATAGAAGATAAAGGAAGAAGCGGTCAAAGACACAGAGCCTAGGACCAGAGTCACAAAGCCATTAACAAGGCTACTAGTAATTCTGTGAGGATTGAGAGGTAAAGACATCTGAAAGCCTTCACATTGAATGATGGGTAACAGGAGAGGGGAAGGTTTTAGAAACTATGACACTTGGGGCCAGCACTGTGGCGCAGTGGGTTAATGCCCTGGCGTGAAGTGCTGGCATCCCATATGGGCACCGGTTCAAGACCCGGCTGCTCCACTTCTTATCTGGCTCTCTGCTGTGGTCTGGGAAAGCAGTGGAAGATGGCCCAGATCCTTGGGCCCCTGCACCCATGTGGGAGACCTGGAAGAAGCTCCTGGCTCCTGGCTTTGGATCGACGCAGCTCTGGCCATTACGGCCATGTGGGGAATGAACCATCAGATGGAAGACCTCTCTCTCTCTCTCTCTCTCTCTCTCTCTCTCTCTCTCTCTCTGCCTCTCCTCTCTCTGTGTAACTCTGACTTTCAAATAAATAAATAAATCTTAAAAAAAAAAAGAAACTATGACACTCACAGTAATAAAGAACTGTGTTAGTTACCAGTCACTTGCTCCTTTCCCAAGTGTTCACGAAATATGCACCTGTCTAAGCATCATTACAGCTGCCCAATAGTGATGCTAGTTACAAGAGCTGACCAGTGGGAAATGTCCGATGCTCTCCCTGTGGTCTTTCTCCCTGACCTCTCCCCCTGCTCTTAACCACAGTTAAGAAAGAGGGAAGGTTTCACTTTGTGTTTCTATATGGGTGCAAACTGTTGAAATCTTTACTTAATATATGCTAAACTGATCTTCTGTATATAAAGAGAATTGAAAATGAATCTTGATGTGAATGGAAGGGGGGAGGGAGAGGGAAAGGGGAGGGTTGCGGGTGGGAGGGAAGTTATGGGGGGGGGCCATTGTAATCCATACGCTGTACTTTGGAAATTTATATTCATTAAATAAAAGTTAAAAAAAAAAAAAAAGAAAGAGGGAAGGAGGAAGAGCCAGCCCAGGGGAGGTACCAGGTCCCCTTGTGCCAAAGGAAGGGGGCCTTCCCCCCACTCCTGGCTCATAATGCTTCCTCTCCTTCTGATCTCCCATAACAGTCTTTTTGACACTACCCATGTGACAACAGGCCTATTTGATCTTATTTCTGTCTAGTTTTTTTTTTTTATTATTTTGAAAAGTCCTGACCAAAAGATGAGATCCTTGCATGCCGCCAGCACCCACCCAGTGGCAACGCCCTAGAGGAAGTCCACGTTGCTGCCTCCTAAGCCCATGCATGTCCCAAGCTACACAACCCTCCCTTGCAGTCCGTGGGTCCATCCACGGGCTCCAGAGCTACATCTCGAAGACTCAGACCAACGATGACAGCTCCTACAACCCGGCCCTCCCTGCGGACCCCGTCGCAGGAAGCATCGCTAGGCACACAAGGCAAAGGCCAGACTTCCTCCGAGAGCATCCCTCGGCTCCCTTCCCAAATTCAGACTCCACCTGCTACCCCGGTTCTGCCAGGCTTTTCCCAATACATAACCTCCACACTCTACACATTCATAACCTCCACACTCTACACATTTCTTCAGCCTGTCTTCCTCACCCTGCCCCAAGATGCCACCATCTTCTACCCACCCCACAGCAGCCGCTCCTTGCTCCCTGCAAACCATTCTCCACACAACCACCAGTGTCTGATTTCATCCACCAATGTCCCAGACCCTCCTGTGGCTTCTATAACCCTCCACATCCATCCTGCTCCTCTGGTTCACTCCCCAAAAGGCTGCAGTGGCCAGGGCTGGGCCAGGTCGAAGCCTGGACCAACCTCACATGATATTTTCCCCAACATTGTCAGCCAGTCCCTCTGGCTTCCTTTCTCTAATCCTTACATCCCAGGGCCTTTGCACAGATGGCCCCACTGATGGCTCTTCACTGACGTGGCTCTCATTCTTCTGAAACATCATTTCCTTGGTGAAGTTTCTCCCAATTCTCAAGCCCCCTTCTGAACGGTCTCACAGTGCTTTCCCCACCCCTCACAGTACAAAACATAGACTGCACTCACACTCGGGTGTAGCTAATTGATTACATGTGTCTTTTACCAGCAACAACCACTTCTTGTCATACTTCTGTATGCTTTGAGCGTCTTGGCCTAGCATGGCTCAACTTCCTGCTGGGTGGACTAACAAACAACAGAGAAATCACCAATATGCATTTCACATCATGGCAGATCACAGGGGTGAATTCCTTCAAAAGGTTGCATGTTTTCTAACCAGTACTAACAAGACCATTATAAAGTCTGAAATTTAAGAGTTTTCATGACAACCTTGATAAAAATCACATACTCAGAGGGGCAGCTGAGTGGGGTGTACAAAGGGATTGTTTGCAGAGAGTGGCAAGGCTGTGGAATCCAATGGGGTAAGGGGACGCACCTGATTCCCACAGCAGCGGGATGCTACCAACTCTTTTCTTTTTTTTTTTTTTTTTTTTTATAGGCAGAGTGGACAGTGAGAGAGAGAGACAGAGAGAGAAAGGTCTTCCTTTTGCCGCTGGTTCACCCTCCAATGGCCGCCGCTGCAGCCGGCGCACCGCGCTGATCCTGGCAGGAGCCAGGATCCAGGTGCTTTTCCTGGTCTCCCATGGGGTGCAGGGCCCAAGCACCTGGGCCATCCTCCACTGCACTCCCTGGCCATAGCAGAGAGCTGGCCTGGAAGAGGGGCAACCGGGACAGAATCCGGCGCCCCGACCGGGACTAGAACCCGGTGTGCCGGCGCCGCAAGGTGGAGGATTAGCCTATTGAGCCACGGCGCCGGCTCTCAACTCTTGATCTAAAGGGGCAACAGGGGAGAGTTACCAAAACCCACTGGACTCAGGAAGAGAATTATCACCCCACCAAGCCATGACATGACAGGGAAGGAGCTAGGAGAATAAGCACCCCAACCTCACCCCCTTTCGAGGTTCAGAGTGCTTTCCAATGCCCACCACTGCTCAGTCACCATCAAAATCAAGGGGTCTAAATGGTGGATTCCACAGAGACCAGCCTTGCAGGGCCCAGAATGTCAGCCAGTATGTCTGGGAAGACAGAGAGACAGTCCCAGCACGCATGTGTCATCTCTTATGCCAGACAGATAAGGATTGGGAACAGTATTGTGGTTCAGCAGGCTAAGCAGCACCACCCGCAATGCCAGCATCCCATATGGGCGCCGGTTCGAGTCCTGGTTGCTCCATTTCCAATCCAGCTCTTTGCTAACATGCCTGAGAAGGCAGCAGATGATGGTCCAAGACCTTGGACCCCTGACACCCATGTGGGGAACCTGGATGGAATTCCAGCATCCAGGCTTTGACCTGGTCCAGCCCTGGCCATTGCAGCCATTTGGGGAGTGAACCAGTGGATGGAAGATCTCTCTCTCTCTCTCTCTCTGTTTCTCTATCTCTCTCTGTAATACTGCCTTTCAAATAAATAAATAAATCTTTTGCACACAAGAGAAGGAAAGAGAGAAAGCAAAAGCCCTCCTCCCCTAAGAGCTGAGTTACAACATTTTTAAACTGCGAAGAGCTTGTTGTGTGGGGGGTTTGACGACACGACCTGATGCAGGAGGTTTGGGGACAGCCGCGCTTGGGGGTCTCCATCCTCACTGGAACAGCCCTTCCCACTGACCAAACCACACTCCCGCCTGACACAAGTGCCCTGCTCCAGTGAGTCTGGCTGAACGCTGCCGTTCTTACATCTCTTCCCTTTCTCTCTCGTAAGAAGTGAAAATGAAACTGGAGACATTCGAACACTCAAATGTCATGCTCCTCACAAAACATTCAGCTTCCAAACCCACTGTGACATTTTGCCACGCTGGAGTTCTGAGCTACTCAGGTGAACAGACGTCGCGGCACAAAGCTGACCTGAAGGAACGGTCTCAAACCGTCTCCTGCCCTGCCTCCTCGAGTGCATTAAGACGTTTTAGAGCTTGCTTGCAAGTTCCAACCTTAAAATCCCGATTATTTATTTATACCCTTTTTGTCTAAGAAGTTAAATCCCCAAAGCATCTCAATTTAGATCAAAAGCAATTTACCAAACTTCACCTGGCACACCTGTGCCTTATGATTTGTTAATTACCTGCTTAGCATTTCCAGAGCTGTGAGACAGAGATGTGGCCCCATTGGCTGCAGGGAGAAACCTCCTGTAACAGAGCCTTCCAGAACGCCTGGGGTGTTCGCGGAGCCAAAGCTTTTCCACAGCTACTGAGACACAGGAGTTCTGTACATTGTATCTTCCAGGGCGAGGGTCTCACCCTCGCCACCCAGCAAAGGCACAAAGACAAGTACAGTTGCTGACATATTTCTTGGCTACCTGATCAAATGCTAATGTATCTTATCAACAGTGCTCCATCACATGTGGGCTCATACCCCACTTCTTCCCCCAGCACCTTTGGTTGACAATTTGGCATTAGAATACTAGGAATAACAATAATTACTTGCTTTTACAATTGCTTCAAATGAAAGAGATCATTAAATCGCACACATGAAAAGATGATCTCATTTCTCAGACGGCTCTGTGAGGTGCCTTTCTTTCATTGCCTCTCACTAAGTTCTTAGCAATGATCTGTGTAAGTGGTTTCGTCTGTAGCTGGGTGAGCGGTGGTTACGAACGCCCAGCTGTGAAAAAAAGATAGGAGATTTATTACGGCACGATGCGCTGAGATGTTTTTGTCCTTTTCGTCCTCGCTTGTCTTGCGGGGAAACAGAAGGCGTGAGCTCTCTCTGAGCTCTCTGCGCCTCTCTGCAAGCAGAAGCAGAGGAAGCAGCGCTCAGCGGCGGGCTGTGTCTCAGGGATGCATTTGCAGATAGATCAGCGTTTACTAGCTACTTCCGGAGTCAAACTCTGAGGGACTTCAACATGCTCCATGCTCCGCAAGCTTCCAGAAAATTAAGAGGATCAAATGTAGGGGCTCCTGGAAGCAAATCAGTGAAGACACAGCTGTGGTGGCTCCCAACCCCACCCCCAAGCCCCGATCCTGAAACTCCCTCTGTACTTTATCTCTTCCGTGAAACTCGCCCAGTTTTGACTTGCATTGTAGCTGTAATTATGTCCTAGCACTTTCATTAGGCTGCATGTCCCTTTCAGGCCAGATCCTATCTCCAGCTCCTCCCACATCCCTCTCCCCACCCAAACTGCCTCCCACCATCCCCGCGCAGAGACAGCACTAAGGGCCTGCCACTGAGCCTCCTGGGGCAGCGTCTTCCCAATGTTGTTTCCTGTTCCAAAACATCACCAGCCTTTCTTCATGATTGCCCCCCACCTCAGTCTTACCCAAGGTGCTTGATGTGTTGGTGTAGAAGAAACAGCACCCTAGAGATGGAGAAAAAATGTAAGCCTGGCAACTACAGCTAAAGAAATCCCATCCTCAATCCTCAACAAAATAATGAAATAAATAATCTAAAAAAAAAAAAAACAACCCACAAAGAATAATGACTCTAGATCAGCTGACATCCAGTTGATGCAAAGGGGACATCATCTGGTTTGTTTTCCCACACAGAGCCTGAAATGGGGAAGAAATTCTTCATTTGTGAAATGCAGTTTGTTCGGACAATGATAATAACACACTACTGTGTTTGTTAGCAGTGCAAGACCTGGGAGTGTGTCCACACTGATAATGCTCACTTCCGGTCTGCAGTGTGCCAACTGAAAAGAGGCATGTCCATGTTTATTCAGATCAGTAATAACTGCTGGACTAATTCCAAAGCAATACAAAAGTGGACATGCAATGAATGGAGAGCTGTGGTAGGAATGAAAGGGACCTTGCATCAAAACGCCCGGTTCCAGTTCCTCTCTTCAGCAGAGACCCACCTGCCCCGTGCCCCTCAGACTCCTCACAGCACACTAAAACTGAAGTGGCTGCTATTGGAACTTTTATATCTAAAGGATAATTGCACAAAAAGACTTTCTGCCCTTAACTGGACACCCCAGAACTTCCAACAGGTCTCATTTGAAAATCACAGCAATCTGTATGTAGAAACAGCTTCCATCTCTGAGTACCAGAGACACTTCAGGATCGAACCAAAGCTGGGGGGAAACTGTTCTAGTTACAGCCACTCAGACACACCAAAGGTCAAATCAACCAAAAAGTGTACAGGGGGAAAGAGCTGGCATTTCTATTCTTTGTGCAGTGGCCGCATTAACACATCCCAGCCCCTCACTCAGACACCATCAGGGTGTGGGCTTCAGACAGAATTGTTTTCCCAAGCAAGATGTATCCCCAGCACTTCCCATCTCTACTCCATTCTAAAGTTAACTCACTTGGCATTGACAGCAGCAACCGAAACAAATCGGGCAATGGGACAGAAGTCACCTATCCTGGCCCCTCACACCCTGGGCCATCAAAATGCCCCGAGCACTTAGCTAAATGCTCAAAGGGAGTCAGGGCAACCCAGGACGAACACATAACCCCAGCCTCCTCCTTCCAGGCCTGGGAAGGAGCCACACTGCTCCCGGGGCTGCTGCAACAAGTCATCACAAACTTGGTGCACTAAGACATCAGAAATTGGGGAGGACGTTTGGCTTAGTGGCTAAGGCACCAGTTAAGACGCCCATGTCCCACATCAGAGTGCCTGGGTTCGATTCCTGGCTCCGGCTTCCAGTTCCAGCTTTCTGCCAACGCAGATCCTGGAAAGCAGCAGCGATGGCTCACGTGACCGGGTCCCTGCCACCCAAATGGAAGACCCAGACTGAGTTCCCAGCTCCTGGCCCTAGCCATCAGTCCCAGCCATTTCAGGCATGAACCAGTGGATGGGAATTCTCTCCCCACTCTGCAGCCCCCATAAGTGGTTTTAAAAATCAGAAATTTATTTTTTTTTTTTATTTTACAGGCAGAGTGGACAGTGAGAGAGAGAGAGACAGAGAGAAAGGTCTTCCTTTTTCAGTTGGTTCACTCTCCAATGGCCGCTTCGGCCATCGCTCCACGCTGATCCAAAGGCAGGAGCCAGGTGCTTCTCCTGGTCTCCCATGTGGGTGCCGGGCCCAAGCACTTGGGCCATCCTCCACTGCCCTCCCGGGCCACAGCAGAGAGCTGGACAGGAAGAGGAGCAACCGGGACAGAATCTGGTGCCCTAACCGGGACTAGAACCCAGTGTGCTGGCGCTGCAGGCAGAGGATTAGCCTATTGAGCTGCAGCAGAAATTTATTCCTGCCTATGTATATTCCTTCTAGGTCAGAAATCCAAAATAAGCCATGGAGCTTTTACTTGTTTCTTCTGGGTCTCTTAGTGCCCTCCTCGGGAGGCATCCTAACAGCACCACTGGGAACGGTGTTATCAACCAGTCTTATCTGCAAAGCACACTGGTCCTGCCTGTCCGAATACCTGTGGAATACAAACAACGGGCTTTTTCTTTTCATTACTACAGAATGGCCACACCTTAGGGACTTGATATTTAATTGAGAAGGACATTTTTAAATGAGTAAACTTTTCTTGCAACAGCCTACGGTTAGTTGCATGATTTCCCCAAGATTTGATTTTGTGACTCAGTAGCAGGGATAAGAAGAACTAAAAGTGAAGAAGTATTATCCTTACAAATGCTCATTCAATAATGGTGACCAAGCACCTGCCCTTTGCACACCTTGGGCAGAGCTCTGGCAAGCAGCCAAGCCCTGTCCTCTAAGAGCTCACTGTCTAATAGGGAAGACAAATACACCCACAATGCATTAATGGCAGAAGGCATGATGTAATGATGAACAGACTATGAAGGTCCTTCAAAAAGTTTGTGGAAAGTGAAATAAAAAGTTATTTATTATGGCGCAAAAACATCTGAATCAAAGCGTTCATAAAAATATACTTTATGAAAAAACTATGTACTGATTTCCACAATTTCAGGCAGTAAAATAGACTTATCTTTTAATTCCACTTTTCCACAAACTTTTTGAAGTACACTGCTTGTACATGGGCACAGGGGAGGAAGCCACACATGCTGTAGAGTGAGGGGCCTGTCCTGGGGAGTGAGAGAAGGGAATTCAAGGGAAAGAAATAGAAAAATAAAACTCTGGGGTTCATGCAGGCGTGTGTCAGGGCAGTATGTGCAGGAAGACAAAGCTCAAAATGCCCACTGAGGCTGGTTTGGAAACAGCCTCAAATCCCACTTTAAATTCCTACCTGCAGGTGAGAATCACCAAGCCCAGTCCACCAAGTCTCCACCTCCTACAGCTGGGAACATCCCTGCCCCTGCCAGCACCTCTACACACAAAGGTGCAGACTGCGCACTACAGAACTGCAGGGGGCCGGCGCTGTGGCGCACTGGGTTAAAGCCCTGGCCTGAAGCACCAGCATCCCATATGGGTGCCGGTTCTAGTCCCGGCTGCTCCTCTTCCAATCCAGCTCTCTGCTATGGCCTGGGAAAGCAGTAGAAGATGGCCCAAGTCCTTGGGTCCCTGCACCCATGTGGGAGACCTGGAAGAAGCTCCTGGCTTCGAATCTGTGCAGTTCCGGCCGTTGTGGCCACCTGGGGAGTGAACCAATGGATGGAAGACCTCTCTCTCTGTCTCTACCTCTCTCTCTAACTCTGTCTTTAAAATAAATAAAATAAATATTTTAAAAAAACCCGCAGGGGTACCATTTGCATCAGAGCCTACATTGTACAGTTTTGTGCAGTGTTCAACAATGCAAGGGCTGCCCCAGCCCTCACACTCTCCTCCCACCCTAAACAGCCCTTCATGTAAGAGGCAGATTTTGTAGTTAAATCTTTTGGGGCTGGAAACTAGCACCAGTAATACTTTAGAACTGATCAGACTAGAACATGAAAGACTGACACAAAAGCTTGGTTGCTAACTCCTGCTGGCATTTATAACCTACAAGTCAGTCATGTATGTGCTAGTTATGCAGAAGGCCTGCGATGAGAATACAAATAGAGTGATTGGAGGCTGCCAAACTGGGAATGTGTCTATCAGGACATTACAAGGATTATTTTAAGGTTTCATTTAAGGAGGGAGAATAAGAACAGATTTATGAAATGGAAAGAAGTTGGGATTGTGCGCTGGTGCAAACATGCAAGCGAGACCCGGCTGTGTGATGGGGGAAGATTCTGATGAGCGGTTAGGGGGTCCATGTGCCTGGGGTCATGAGCAGTCGACTTCTGCTCTTTCTGGGCTCAGCTTGTAACCCCTACAAACGAGGACAGTCACGTGTGGCCTGCCTATTTTAGAGTCACTGTCAGGCTTTCTTCTGAAGGTCCTTAGGAGAGTAGAGAAGGATACACGCATAGACAATGCAGTTCTGGGATGGGCATTTGGCCAGCAGTTAAGATTTCACTTGGGATGCCTGCAGCCTATATCAGAGTGCCTGGGTTCGAGTCCCGGATCCGCTCCTGATTCCAGCTTCCTGCTAATGTACACCCTGGGAGGCAGCAGGTAATAGTGCAAGCAGTTGGGTCCCTGCCACCCATGTAGGAGCCCTGGATTGAGTTCCAGCTCCGAGCTACAGCCTGATCCAGCCCTGGCTGTTTGGGCATTTAGTGAGTAACCAGAGGTTGTGAGGGGGCGCTCTTTCTCTCTCTCTCTCTTTCTCTCTCTCTCTCCCTGTGTGTGTGTGTGCCTTCCAAAATTATAAATTTTTGAAAATGCAGTCATCATCAGGGAGATGCTGGAACTCCTGGGACACGAAATTCCTGGGCACTTGAAAGGAAATGCAGATTTCCCTTTTTATACCTCAAGCCTTTTCCCTTCTTGATTTGTATTTCAGCCTCAAATAGGCTGGGGAAGTCATTAGACAGCAATAATCCTGCATGAAGAAACAGAGTTGACAGTCGAGAATCTGACTTGTATCTGCAGACAGAAACGGGGGTGGAGAGGAGGGAGACGACTGTAGCAGGCTCGGCCCGAAGTATTAGCATGCTACAAGGATACATTAGTGAATCTGTGCTCATCACAGCACTGCTTTCAGCGTAGGCAGCCCAGGCAGCTCAATACAAGAAAGATAGACAATTTGGAAGAGGTTCAGAGAAGAACAGAGCAACAACAATATTAAGGGGCTGGTTTCAAGGATTGATTTAGGAAGAAAGATTAAGGACGCTAAGTGTGTACATCTTTCCTAATCATGGACTAAGTGAAGACAAGATAAACATCATCAGATATTTAAAGGGTAGAAGCAGTGAGGATAGAAAGGGATTATTTAGACGAGATTCTCAATTTATGCAACACAGTGTAAACTGTCATAAAAAGCTATAGGCTGAGGACTTGGCTCATTTAGTTGAATTAGGGAATGAAGCCCAGCTGAAATTAGTTCACAGTGCTGCTCTTACTTTCAACAGAGAAGTCTCTCGCCCAAGACGTGAACATGGCTGAAAAGCTGAAGTTGATCTACCTTTGTGGAGTGCTAGGCTGTGTTTACATTAAAATAAAGCAGCATTTTGGAAGGCAATAAACTGGCATGAGTGGCTTCCGGCAATGACAACAATTGCCTTGCCCAGTTTCATGGTTGTTTCCCGCCAAGCCACTTTGGAGAGCATAGGCAACGTGCTGCTCCTGTCTGCTCTCTGAAAATGATCAGACCTCTCGGGGTCCGACTTCCTAACTCCCCTCTCCTTCCTCCATGTTGTGTTGACCAGTACTTTAGCTCTACTATAGCCCAGTCTTCTCCCATCACATATCACCATTACTCATAATTAACATACTTTTCTGATTCTTTGCTTGCCACTGCCTTTGGCCATCTTTCACGTTGATTGGATTTTGTTGTAATAGTGATGCTGGTGATAGAGGTGATGGTGATGGTGATGGTGATGGTCAAGGAGGTGGTGGTACAGGTAATGATGGTACTACTTCCTTATCCTCAAGAACAGACAGTTAGTTGTAGTGCAGTGTCATCATCAGTCTAAACAAATGAGACCTTTTTTTTTTCATTTGTTACTCTTTCTTTTAAAAATTATTTTTTGGAGGAGCCCGTGTTGTGGTATAACAGGTAAAGCTACCACCTAAGCTGCTGGCATCCATATGGGCCCTGATTCACATCCTGGCTGTTCCACTTCCTATCCAGCTCCCTGCTAATGGCCTGGAAAAGCACTGAAAGATGGCTCAAGTGCTTGGGCCCCTGCCACCCATGTGGGAGACCCGGTTGAAGCTCCTGGCTCCTAGTTTTGCCCTGGTGGCCAACATTGATATATATATATCTGTATATATATATATAACTCTCAAATAAGTAAATAAACCTTTTTAAATTTTTTATTTGAGATACAGAGAGAGAAAAATATCATCTACCAGTATACTACCCCAAATGCCTTCAACAGCCCTGGGCTGAGCCAGGGACTGAAGCCAGGAGCCAGGAACTCAATCCAGGTCTCCCAGGTGGATGCCAGGAACCCAACAACTTGTGCCATCATCATTCTCTCGTAAGGCCAGAAACCACATCTGGATATGGAACCTAGGTACTCCAACATGGGACAAGGGCATCTGAACTGGCATCTTAACCAGTAGGCTAAATGTCCGTCCCTGCATTTTAACCATTTATTCCAAATCATATTCTCATTCACACATATACCCACATTACTGTGATCACACATTTCCTTTTCATTATTTATTTCACCACTTAGCTTATATAATCCATTCATAGAAGTCATGAAAATGCTGAGTAGGTGCCTATAGTACATTATTTGCAAAGTGATTTTTTTAACCCAAAACTCCAAACCAACTTCTTCAGATGTAACTAAAACACCCATGTGTTAGAAGCCAGAAGCAAGCTACCATAATAGGATGAAATGTGGTCTGGGCAGCAGCACAGCCTTGCTCAGCCCCAGTAGCACTCAACATACCCAGCCCTGTCTTGACAAAACAGCCACATGGGACACTGACAATCTAGTCACAGATTTAGAATAAACTTGAGCCTCTTCTGCTTATAGTTTCACTTTAAATATTGTGTTGACATTTAGGATCCCAAACTTAAAATGTTCTCATAAAAACAACAGTGGGAAATATTACACTGAAAGAAACGCACATCTGTGACAGTTGGGTATTTAAAACCAAGAGGTCTTCCACTTGGAAGAAAATGCATATCTAGGATGCTTCTCAGACAATATCTGCAGTATTAGGTAAGCACATTACTAATTTCCATAAATAGTGATGGACGTTAGGTCTCATCCTCTTTCTTAGTTTCTTGGTTCACATTAAATGTTTAAGGTCTGTGTATACTATTCTGTATTGTGGGGAGCAACTCGGACTAGACTAAGTTACTGGAATTAAGACTTATTCTATGCATCTGCTTTCCCACAATATGGCGCTGGGAGAGGAGCAAACAACTTCTACGCAGCTGCCTCTCGCCAACTTGAGTGATGACCTGCAGAAGCTGATCCTGCTCCTGATTGGAGGAGAGCAGCGTACTCGGCATGTGGGTAGCAGAGTTGGGATTGGCGGAAGAGGACTATACAGGAGGAGAGAGATAACATGCACCAGGAACACCTGAGGAACATCTGAGCAGCCCCCGAGAGAGCCGGCCGGCGGTGTGCCGCTCCCCCGCGGAAGTGGGGAAAGTGGCAGGGGGAACCGCCCTTCCATGGTGGTGGAAGGGACAGTAGCCAACCCAGGAAGAACCAGCAGCAAACCCGGGAAGGGCCGAGCAGACGAAAGAACAGCACAGGGTCCTGTGTCGTTCCTCCACGAAGAGGGGGAGCGACATAATGGTGCCGTGACTCGGATAGGAAACCTAGGCAGGGCTTAGTGTTGTTCCTCCACGAAGAGGGGGAGCGACATGTATGTGTCACAAGCACCACTTACCGCTGCACCACATCCCACAGTATCCATGTGCCAGATTTGACTTAGCCACTTCCCTGGTGATAAATCCCTAGGCTGCCTCTACTGTTAACAGCACACTGACAGCATGGTCCAAACATCTGCAATACTTAGTACGACATTCATGGCACAATGCAAACACTTCAAACATGGAGCATGGACCTGCTGCATCATGAGATGAGGGAACATTCAATTTACTACAGAATTCTCAATTGTCTTCCCGAATGCCTTTCACACCCATACTTCCTCCAGCGGCGCTTAGATCTCTCATTTCCCCGTGTCCTCTCCAACACTTATATAAAAGATTGTCTACTTTCTTGCTAACCTGATGTATATACAATAGTATATACAACCGAATTTATAAAACTGGTGTTCTTATTTGCGTTTATCTAACTACTGGTAAAATTGAGAATATCTGATTAACAATAAGTTTTTGGAGTCAGAGATCAGTTAGGAAGATAGAAACCATGCAGAAACTGTAGGAATGGCTAAAGGAGCAAACAAGGATGGGGAGGAAACCCAGAAATCATATAATGCAGGAAGCTGAACTATTCTGAAAGCTGGATGAACAGGCATCGTTACCCCAGTGCCACTTTGGGAATTGTCTAGGGCCTTGGAAGCTCACAGCTGTCCACTGTAGCCGTATCCCAGAAGCTACTGGAACTCCAACCAGCAAAAGCCAGAACTTCTCTGTAATGGCAACTTCCTGAGCCAATACAGGGCACAACTATCATATTAACTTTGGGTACTGGAACTCAAAACTATTCACTGTTATCATTGCAATGACTCGTTGGGAAATTAGCCAAATGACCACAGTGCAAGCCAGTAGACCTGCTTTTCCCATGATGAGATGAAGTCAGGCCAAAGCCCATCTATTACGCAAAGTACTTAAGCCCCAACTCTGACCAGTGAATTTGTGGCATTTATCGTTCCCAGCCACTAGCATCAATATAAAGTCAGTTCCAACAACCCCAAAAGTCTGGTATTCCACTCCGGTGTGTGCACAGGCCTTATGGAGCAGGTCCATAGCTCACATGTTGGAAAGCTCAGATCAAGAATTGCTACTTATTCCTGTTGCAGGACTGTGGGTCTCCCTTCAAAGGACCCACTTTCGATATCGGTAAAAGGGGTCTGAGTCAGCCAACTAACTCGAGTCTGACAAATTTCGTGAGATGCCTTTGCTCTCCATTTCTGCACACCCGGCCCAGAGTTACTTACCATGATTAATAGGTAACTGGTCACCCAGCCATTTCATTCTGAGGATAGTGTGAACACTCCGCCTCTGCCAAGGTTTCCTGTGCTCTGGAATATTTTCACTGTGAAGTCACCCCCGCTGCACAGACTAACAAATGTTCCCATCTTTTATCTACAAGGCCCCACTTGGAATTCGCCAGTCTGGACCCAACTTCCCCATTACAAGCAGGAAGCTCATTTCTGTCCGTTGCCCATGGCTTACAAAGAAGAGAGCTCCTGGGCTTCAGAGATTCTGCGGCTCCTGTCAACAGTGCATTTCTGGGAACTTCTGGGAGGAGCTGTCCTCTCGCTGACAAAGGGGAGGGAAGGAGCTTTGCATACGATGAACAGTTCCTGTATCCCTATCACCTCCAGCCTGTGGGCTGACCTCTGCAATGCACTGAATTGTATCCCCAAATTTCACATGTGGAAACACCAGTGACCGAGTGGGATAGCATTTGGAGGTGAGGCCGTTCAGAGGCAATCAGGTCATGAAGGTGCAGCCTCATGAATGGGACTAATGCCTTATAAAAGGGAGCTCTGAGATCTCTTTCTCTCTTTATGCCTTTTCAGGACATAGCAAGAAGGTAACTGGGGCCAGCGCTGTGGCATAGCAGGTAAAGCCGCTGCTTGCAGTGCCAGCATCCCATATGGGCGCTGGTTCGAGTCCCGGCTACACCACTTCTGATCCAGCTCTCTGCTGTGCCCTGGGAAAGCAGTGGAGGATGGCCAAGTCCTTGGGCCCCTGCACCCACTTGGGAGACCTGGAGGAAGCTCCTGGCTCCTGGCTTCAGATCCGCACAGCTCCGGCCATTGCAGCCAACTCGGGAGTGAACCAGAGGATGGAAGATCTCCCTCTTTGCCTCTCCATCTCTCTCTGTGTAACTCTGATTTTCAAATAAATAAAATAAATCTTAAAAAAAAAAGAAGAAGGGGACTGTCTGCAGCCCAGAAGAGGGCCCTCATCAGAATCCATGCTGGCTCCTGATCTGACTTCCAGCCTCCAGAGCCATGAGAAATAAGCACGTGCTGTTTATAAGCCACTCAGACCATGGCATTTGGTTGTAGTCTGAATGGACTAAGACCAACACCCTGGTGGCAGATTTGGGGACAGGAAACTATGTGCAGAAGGTCCATTGAGGAATCTGATGGGGAATGTGGTGTTGACAACCACAGACATGCGTGTGAGGGTGCTCCTCCATGAGCTCAGCATTAGCATCTGTGAACTCCACACAGTGGACTGCCCTCCCTAGTGGGCAGACATCAGCCAACTCACCAGGAGCCTGAAGAGAACAAAGAAGGAGAGGAAGGAGGAACGTGCTCCTGTTGATCCCTGCCTTACTGCTGAGCTGGGACACTGGTGTCCCAACCTTGGTGATTTACACTATTGGCCCTCCTGGTTCTCAGCCCGCCAGACTTGGACTGGAACTCATGTACACCAGCAGAGGTCCTACATCAATTCCCCATGATAGATTGATAGATACAGATTGATAGGTAGATCGATAGATCTAGAGATAGATAAGTATCCTACTGCTTCTGTGTCTGTAGAACACTGAATAATCCATCAGAGGCCTTGTTAGGATGTGAAGAAGGTAAAATTGGGCAGAAATATAAGCAAGCAAGTAACACGGTTGATACTAAGGCCCGATCCAACCTCATGGGGATCTTGGAAGTTGAATGGCCTTCAAAATTGTCCCAAATTTACGCAGCATGGCTGGGCCTCTATGACTTCACATAAACTAACTTCTGGGCCAGGCAGGTCCCTGCGGTTCCTGGTGTGTCCTAGTAGGGCATCACTGTGAGATGCCAGCAGCTGACAGTCCCAGCAGTTGGGAAATGTGTGTTGCAGCCACAGAGAGGGGAACTGGACAAAGCCCTCCAGTGAATTCTGTAGAACCTTCTTCTATTTCACTCTAGGAAGTTCCAAGATCCCCACCTCACTAAGCTGAGGTCTCAGTCAACAGGCTTCCTTTAGCCTTTGGTTTTCCCCTTCTAAGAATCATCTAAAACACTTCTTTGCTTCTTTTTCTAGTTGGGTTCTTGTATTTTTATTTTTGTTTGTAGGAGCTTTGAACACACCCTAGTTTGGACATTACAAATACCTTGTACTTTTTTTTAAAGATTTATTTATTTATTTGAAAGTTAGAGTTACATAGAGAGATAAGGTGAGGCAGAGAGAGAGGTTTTCCATCTGCTGGTTCACATCCCAGGTGGCCGCAACAGCCAGAGCTGAGCCTATCCGAAGCCAGGAGTCAGGAGCTTCTTCCAGGTTTCCACACAGGTGCAGGGGTCCAAGGACTTAGGCCATCCTCTTCTGCTTTCCCAGACCATAGCAGAGAGCTATACCTTTTAGTTTTTTAACTCAACTGTTAACTTGATTGATTAATAATAACTTTCACTGAAAATAACCCTTTAATTAAAAAGCAAACACTCCAAAATTGTTTCACCTTAGAATCTGAGTCTTCTTAAAAAGTTTTCCATCCATCCCAATAGCACAAACATATCCTATTGAATTTTCTTTTGTTTTGTGGGCTTTTAATCCATACCAGGTTTAACTTTGTACATTGTGTGAATTATGGATCCAATAATATTTTCCATTTAGTGACCCACTTTTCTCAAGCTACCTCCTAAGTAAAGTGTCTGTCCACACAGTGTGTGGGACTGCTGTCAGATGTCAGATGTTGGGGGTCCCAAAAATATTAAGTCTCTCTTTCTGAGCTCTCTCTTTCCTGTTCCATTGACCTGGTGGTCAGTTCCTGCACCAATACCATGTTGTTCATGTGATTGGTTTAGTTCTTTTTTGTGTTTGCTATTTTTTAAATAACTCTTGATAAGTGGTAGGGAATTTTTCTCCTTTTTGATAGGCTTTTCCAAAAATAGGCCTTTATTTTTCAAAGTAAATCAGTTTCTTGAGTTCCCAAAAAAAGTCCTCCTGGAATTTTATGGGAATTATGATGAAATTATTGATGAAATGCAGATAAATTGACAACAATACTGAATCATCCTATCCACCAACCTGGTATGTCTTTCCATTAATTAAAAAATCCCCTTTTATATTCTATAATAGAGCTTTAAAATTATCTTAAAATATTTTATGCACTCTTTGCCAGTTTAGTTCAGGATATGTGTAGTCGTGTTACTATTTCAAATGTGCACTATTTCTATCATCCAACTCAGTTGTTTTCTGTTGATAAGGAAAAATACAACTGAGAAATACAGGGTAATTTTAAATCCCACTTCTTTGCTAAATTCTCTTATTAGTTTGAAGCATTTATTTGTTGATTCTGTTAGTTTTTTGAATAGATAATCATATCATTTGAAAATTAAAAGTTTTTCTTTCCTTCATATTGTTATATCAAATATTCTTCTGTAGTAATTTTTCTTGTCTTATTTCTTTCATCAGAACATGTCTTAAATATTAACAAGGGTAGCAGTCATCTATGTCTTGATCCTAATCATGAAGAAATAATCAAATGTTTGCCCATAAACCATGTTGCTTACAGTTCACTTCTGTTTATATCAATATCACAAAGTTAAGGAAGTTTCTTTATGATCCTAGATTCTAAGACGTTCGTTCTAAAGAAACTGTTCAATTCACCCAATGGTTCTCCAACATCTACTGAGCTAATTAGATGACTGCTTTCCTTTGGTCCACTATGCAATGAATTGCTTATTCTAGAAAATAGTATTGCTTTCCTGGAATAAGTCAAGCTAAGCCATGATGCAATTTTAGAATTCTACTAGATTAGTAAGCTATTATTCCTTTAGGGTATTACATGGTTGAATATTAGTAAAGGAGGCTTAAATTTTTCTTTTTCTTTTTTTTGGGGGGGGGTGAGTGGGGGGAATGTCCTTGTCACAGGTTCTCAAAGGCATGGTTCCTTTGGATACCGAGGTCTCAGTTCACGTTTAATCTCCACACAAAGCCCCTTCCAGACCCTAAACCTCAGGTGTCTTCTCACATCATGGCCATTTGTGGGGATGAAGGGACTACTTATTCCTGTGCAGACTCACCATCCATTTGCTTTCTTTTTAATTGCTTATCTTGCCCAGTAGAATACAAGAATCCTGAGGACACAGAACTTGTCACTACTGTGACAACACTATTGTGTTCCCATGCCCAGAGCACTTTCTGGAATACAAGCAATAAATATTAAGTTAATTTTGAGCTGCAGCAGGAGAACTCAATGTGTAGACGTCTTGAGTAGTACAAAACACAAATTATGCCAGTGGACAGGGGACTGAATGCAAACATTTCCAATTACCCCAAACTCCTTTACACAGGTTCGAAGTTGCTTCTATTCAGGTAGGCGAGAGAGAAAGAATCTTTATCCAGAGACTACTAAAGGGACCCATTGCTAGAAGGGACCAATTGTGACCCAGTTAATTACACTTGATTGGGACCAAGGGAACACAGGGTTCTCACCTCCCTCCGCTACCCTCTGGAATGAGATGTCCAGGATCTGCAGCTGACCAAGTGAATTAGTGGAGTTAAATTAGTCATTCGTTTTTCTTTATTGACTTGCCTAACTAAAAATACAGCATCCTCACACCATTAGGAAAATGTCTTACTTTTCCATATTTTGCAAGTTCCCCACAGACACCAAGACTTTGTTAAAATGCTGATAGCCTTTAAACCATATGAACATGAATGATGTCTCTTTCCATCATCCAGTACCCCACGGCCATCCGTATGGTTTGGGTTGTGTTATTTATGGATTTAGCAACAGATGGCACCATTTTTTGAAGGCAAGAATGAACTCAAGCTCAGGCCACTTTTTTTTTTAGTTCTACAACTTTCTGTAATTCAAGGAGACATAGCATTTATTTGCACAGAATGAAAACTTTACCATACTCTCACTTGATCTGTGCATGTCCTCAGTTCAACTTGTTGTGGATGTGCAAAATGTCTTCAAGCCTGGAATGGTTGAGGAATGAGAAATAAAAGTTGCTCTTGGAGCAGAGGCAGATGAGATGGTCACAAAGATCTCCGATGGGCAGGCTTCCTTTCCTGAACCAATTTTTCTTTTCCCTGTTTTCCTATCTGCGGCATCATTTTTCAAACTCCTGTGCCTTCCAACATCTTATATTTTTGTTGGGGTTGAAAAATCAATACAAGAGTCAGTGCTGTGACCCAGCAGGCTAAGTCACTTACAATGCTAGTGTGAGTCTCGGCAGTTTTCTGCTCATACAGCTGAGAAGGCAGCAGAAAAGAGACCCAGGAATCGGCCCCTCCCACCATGTGAGAGACCAGGGTGGCGTTCCTGGCTCCTGGCTTTGGCCTGGCCCAGGTTTAGCTGTCGCAGTCATTTGGACAGTGATGGAAGATGGATGGAAGATCCCTCTCTCTCTCTCTCTCTCTCTCTCTCTCTCTCTCTCTCTCTCAATACAAGGATGAATTTCTATCTTCTATGTTTCATATCTGGAACCACTAGGGTGGGCATCTGACAGAGCAGTTGAGACATCTGTGTCAGAGTGGCTCAGTTATTGCTTCCTGCTAATGTATGCCCTGGGAGGTAGAAGGTTGTGGTTCAAATACTTGGGTTCCTGACATCCTTGTGGGAGACCTGGATTGAGTTCCTGGCTCCTGGCTTCAGTCTGGCCCATTCCCAGCTGTTGGAGGCATTTGGGGAGCAAACCAGCAGATGGAATATTGTCATTTGTCTGTCTGTCTGTCTCTGCCTTTCAAATTAAATAAATATATATGTATATAATTTATAGCATATGATTTAAACTTATTTCTAAGTGTGGTGTTCAATCAAGAACAATTAGAGACCTACAGAGGCCTTATGCTCTCCAAAATATTGCTGTCCTCCAATATAATTCAAACACAAATAGGGCCAGCGCTGTAGCGCAGCGGGTTAAAGCCCTGAACTGAAGCACCGGCATCCTATATGGGCGCTGGTTCTAGTCCCGGCTGCTCCTCTTCCAATCCATCTCTCTGCTATGGCCTGGGAAAGCAGTAGAAGATGGCCCAAGTCCTTGGGCCCCTGCATCTGCGTGGGAAACCTGGAAGAAGCTCCTGGCTCCTGGCTTCAGATCAGCGTGGCTCTGGCCATTGCAGCCATCTGGGGAGTGAACCAGCAGATGGAAGACCTCTCTCTCTTTGTCTCTACCTCTCTCTGTAACTCTTTCAAATAAATAAAATAAATCTTTAAAAAAAAACCCACAAATATGTTTATTCCATAAGATGGGTATAAAAAAAGAACAGAGAAGAGTTTCCCAGTGGTTCTAACATCCAGCTTTGTGTTGAGGCACCATATTCTCCTTTGACTATGAGGCAGAGTTTCTTCCTGGATCTATGGAATTTTCCTTAGAAATCTTAAAATGCATCCAGCGTAATCCAGAATCTCTAGTCAGGAGGCACATTTTTAGAAGAGCGGGGTCATGAAAGAAGTTGACACGATAACTACCAGCCCCTCGAATGTCCCAGAGAACACTTATAGGGACAGGGCAGGTGGAGTGGCTGCGCTGCATATGGGGAGCCTTACTGCACAGGGAAACTGTCATCCTGTCTGGCCCTGGGCAATGTCCACTCCATAAAAGACACCTGGGCACAGACCCGGAGGGCCCACGGGTCCACACCTGCAGCCACCAACCAATTCTGCAGTGAGCCTGCACACAAGAGCAGGTAGATCCTGCGCACTGTTGGACCAGTGTCTCCCTCTCAGGGCAACGTGGCGGAATCTACATAAATAACACGTATAGGTGATGTCACTGCACTCTAATCCTCACATTTGTTGACGGCTTTGTTTTCCCAAATGCCATTATATGCGCTTTCTTGTGGTTCTCACAGAGTCTATGGGTGGGTCACAGCTATTATTACCATTTTACAGATGAGCAAATTGAGGCTAGTGAGGTTAAGCAACTTTCCTAAGGGCAAAGAGCGGCTAATAACACAGCTCAGAATAAGATTCTGACTCTTCTGGCTTACAGGTGTGTGCTCCTTCCACAGTCCTGGTCACAGTGAAATTCAACCAGGAAAGCAGGAATACACCTCCTTATACTGGACATGGAACTTCACTGAATTTATAGAGAGAGCTCAGGACCTTACTTCTATTACCAAGAGGGTAGTACAGGGAAGACTGGTGAAATGTTTATGGGTTCAGAGGCTTAAAATAAATCCATCGTTTTAATGGCCCACAATTATCAAATAAACATGAAGGAAAAGCCTCATGCTTTGATCTCATATTCTTTTGGTCACATTAAAGTGCTAGGTAATTGAGTGAACTGCTTTTGGTGTTGGAAGATCCCTTAAAGATCCAGCCAAATATTTTCAAAATCCATTTGGGGGAAACAGAGCAGTCTGGGAGCATTGCATTGACAATGTTGATCTAAAACAAGGAGAGTTAAATAAATTAAAGGAACTGCAACTTGCACATTTTTGTAATCTCTTCATAAAAGTATAAAAGTAGGTAATCTAAGATTATGGAAACGTTAGCATAACTTTCTCAGTGCAAGGTGCGATTGTTTTTGTTGGGGGGGGGTTTCCTGTGTGCATGTGGGTGAGAGGTGAAATTTAAATGTGCATTAAGTGTTTCAAACACAGGGAAGTAAAATAATTCCAATACCATGATTCAGGAGTTTAAGATGGAAAACTGTAAAGTTCACCCTAGAAACTGTCTGCCCTAGGAAGAAGGGCAGAGTGAGTGTTTGCAGATGCATATTCTCCAAATCTGAGAAATGGGATTTGTTGTTACTACCTCCCCGTTGAACACCACAGAGCTCTCGGTAAGTATTCTGTGCCACTGAACGTAGTAAGGGCAGGTTGAACAGACTACATCAGCAGGTGCTTCACACTAGATACAGATGCACAGGACGTGCCCCCTCATCAGCTTGTAGAAGTACTTCCTAGGGACTCCAGCTGCTGGCCACGGCCCCTGGACTCTTCTTGGGAAAAGCACAGGCTTGCTCCCTTGAGTTGTCCACACTGAAAAAGATCAGGCCGGGGCCGCGGCTCAACAGGCTAACCCTCCACCTAGCAGTGCCGACACACCGGGTTCTAGTCCCAGTCAGGGCCCCGGATTCTGTCCCGGTTGCCCCTCTTCCAGGCCAGCTATCTGCTGTGGCCCGGGAGTGCAGTGGAGGATGGCCCAGGTGCTTGGGCCCTGCACCCCATGGGAGACCAGGAGAAGTACCTGGCTCCTGCCATCAGATCAGCGCAGTGCGCTGGCCTCAGCGCGCCGGCTGCGGCGGCCATTAGAGGGTGAACCAATGGCAAAGGAAGACCTTTCTCTCTGTCTCTCTCTCTCTCTCTCACTGTCCACTCTGCCTGTCAAAAAAAAAAAAAAAAAAAAAAAAAAAGATGGTGTTACTGACTAGAGCAAGTCTACACCAAGAACTTCCCTTTCTTACCTAACCACTTCCAAATCTGGAGACTTTTAACTTCCTGCTCCTCCAGCCAAAGCCATTGTGACACATTCCTGCTTTAGATTTCCAATTCAGCACTGTGAACCCTTCAAAAGTTTATGGATGAATTGCAAGGCACCTAAGTGGAATGTATTATTAGCTTAAATGGCTTAATGCTCTCAGTTCCATTTTAAATGGATATGTATTTTCATGTCACAAAACCACACTGCAATTGGCAGTGAAGGCTAAGAGGCTGGAGCCGCACAAGAAATGGACAGTTAGACAAGAGGCCAAGGAATTAATAGAAAACAAAATGTGAACTGCTAAGTCACACCCCTGCCCTCGAGCCTGAAGGGCGCTGGCAGGATGAGATGGAGTGCTATGGTTTGGTTGTGGGTTGTTCCCCAAAGGCTCAAGTGTTGTTAGAAGCTTGTTCTCCATGTGTCAATATTATATGGCGGCGGCACTTTAAGAGGCGGTGCCCACTGGGTGTTCTTAGTTTACTGAGGCCCTGCCCTTGGAAGGAAGTGATATGGTCCTCATGAGACTCTAGTTAGTGCTCCTTAGAGAGATGGTCCCTGAATTGTCCCTGGCTTCCTGTCTCACCATGGGCTCTCTCTTCCACTTATGCACTCCCACCACTGTGATGCCATCTGCTATGAGCTGATCACCAGAGCCAAGTCAAGGCAGGGGCTATGCCCTTGAACCTCTTACACAGTGAGCTAAATAAACCTCTTTTCTTTATAAAGTACTGAACTTCAGGCACTTTTGTTATAGTACAGAAAATGGTCTAATACAAAAAGAGGAAGTGTATTCAATATTGAAATATGAGTATAATTGTTAAAAGACTAAAAATAAGGCAGCAAAACAGAGAAGACCATTTTGACACATGAAACTTCATGGGAAAAAGGATGAAAGTTTCACAAATAGAGACAGGCTATTTTTCCATGTATATCATCATTTACATGAGCATATGAAACTATGATCTATTTCACAGAGGAAATTCTGTTTCTACTTTACGCAGGTGTCTCTGAAGTATCAGGCAGGTGCCAACTGAACAGTTACAGCAAGACAGCAAGGATTCCAAAGAAGATGTGGTCCCTGACCTCAACAAGGAGACATTTCAGCTGAAGAGTTCGGGAATAACTCAATGTAAGGTGCTGGCTGTAGGAGCAATAGGGGTTACTAGAGCACTAGATCTGTGTGGGAGAAAATAAAAACAAATTAACGTACAGGGCAAAATTGCACCAGCAAGACCTTTACAGAATAATCAGGATTTAGATGGGAGGAGAACAAGAAGAAGTCTAAAGGAGGAAACAGCACAAATAAACATTTGGAGTACAAGGGAAAACCTGCTCTGGGTAGGCAGGCAGTGTGAAAGCCACACTCCTAGGCCGATGGACAGGAGGGGAGGGCAGAGAAAAGACTGGCTCCAAGAGGTCTCTGGCTGGGTGGAAATGGACCATCCGCATGAACAACAGACAAGTAGATGTGACCTCGTACAAGACTCTGATTCTTTCAAGGCTTCCGTCTCCTCAGCAGATAGGAGGGGAGCTGACTGGACACCACCTTCAGCTATGAGTGTCATGGGAGGGTTTTGTGACCCTGGGGTTACAGAGAGGGAGAAGACAGAGCCCCTTCCTCCACAGACCTCATGCCTGCAGAGCTACTGGTCATCCAATGAAGGTTCTGTTTGGTGACCGTGGAAATAAAGATGATGGAGAGATGACACTGCACAGAAAATGTCTATGTAGCTCTAAGATTGTGATCTGAGGACCGTGACTTTGAAGAGCTCTTAATTACTGTGAAAGAGATTGCTGCTAAAGTCATTAGGATTGAAATGATAATGTTAAGAAGTAGAAGAATCAGAAAATTATTAACATAATGATCTGGCTAGTTCATCATCCCAAGTCCCCCTGTGTCCTGGCTCAGATCATTTAACCCCTCCCCACATACCCATCCCCAGCTTACATCTTCATAATTAGCCCCTCCCTTTTTTGTGCCCTAATGCTATTTGCCGAAGCCCAAAAATGCCAAGTCTGTCTGCCAGTCCCCATCCTTGAAATTGCCTGGAAATTGACTGCCTTGAAGGTTGTCCTACCTTCCTTTCAGGAACTGAATTCATTCTCTTTGGCTGCTCTGTGTCCCACCACAGGGGCTGTCAAGTCTCTCTCCTCAAACACTTGGTGCTACTGAGCCAAGTGTCTCTTCCAAATTGGATCCAGTGACTCACCACTTTCCCCTGAAGCTGGGCCCTGTGGCCCTCAAAAGAAAGACACTTCCTGAACTCTGCCTTGACACGGCCACTCTATCAATGAATAGGGATGGATGGTCAGCATCTTGGGTATCTAAAAAATTTTTCTAAGTGCTTATTGTATGGTTAGGAAAATAAGGCAGGCATGTTTCAAACAACAATACAGAGACACCCTAGGAATTCAGAGGGTGGGAGAGGGAGCATTTTTAGAAAAATGACTCCACACAAGGAACTTTGAGCTGAAACTTCAAGAATGACATAGATTCCAGAGAATCGGAAAGGACTGAGAGTTTTTCAACAAGAAAAACTTGCTCTCTTAAAGCCGTACAGTCAGGAAAGCTAAGGATATGCTCAGAGGCCCTGGTCACTTCTCTAGCACGTGTGTGTGGTAGGCATATGCCTTTGGGAATCAGGGTACATCAGAGGGCAAAGCAAAGACCCTGCCACTGTGTAGATGACATTCTAGTGGCCATGTGTCTGTCTGGCTTAAGACGTTCATTCAGGAAAAGCAAGACTCAAGCTCACAGGCAGCTGTGAACCCAGCTGACAAGGCCCCAGCTCATCTCGGCTCAGTCCAACACATGCGGTGTGTGTCCTGCCCCTCCCCCGCTGCAGGAGAGTGCCTGGAAACACCTGACCTCTCAGGGCCTCGGTTTCCCATCTTCAACATGAAGCAGTTGAAGCACATATAACAATGATCCTACGATGATGTGACATCTTGGTTTTCAAGTAACAAAATTTCTGGGGTTAACAGAGAAAAAAAAATCTAAATAGCTGTGCATTTTTATTTCATTTACAAGTTGCAATCATGTTTATTTTTCTCATTTTGGTAATTAAAGCTCTCAAAATGTGTTTTTCCAAATCCTCATTTGTACTCAAGTCTGGATTTCATTTCATGTAGAAAGTCATATTTGCATTTCATACATGTGCCTGTCCTTTGAAAAGGACTAAAAACCACCAGAATTATTTTCTGTTCTGAAATCCCTGTGAAAATGAGCCCTGGGTGGATAAAGGGCTGCCTCTCAAAATATGTTTACTATTTAGGAAGTATCCGCAGTTACTAAAGTGGTCGTTGCCCATTAACAAGTTGGCATTGATTTATTTGGCAAATAACTGGAGGTTGAGAATGGGGAAATAAGGAAGAAAGACACCTGGGTTTTGAAAGATAGGGGAGCCAAGTTTCCTCCTTTGGTGAACGATCGAGGAGAAAATCCCAGAATCTTGGGACAGCTCAGGGGATTCGCCTTGTTCTCCCTGCTCCGTCCTTTTCTGCACTTTCCCAGTCTTCACTCTTAAGACAAGGGATGATTCCTAGGTAGGAAAGATGCACTAGGATGGCTAGTAACTGTTTCAGATGCATGTAGGACCCACGGTGCTTATCTGGGGTAGCTATGGCAGGTGAAGATTCGAGCAGTAGATGTCAGGCTCAGTCCAGGCAGGTGAGTGATTGGAATTTGTGAGGCCCTCTGGCAGGTATCAGGGCACAGTTATAAAGAGATAACTACGGCACTGAAGCATTGAAGTTCAAAGCCAGTGACACAGAGAGAAAACTGAGATACTGAGTTCAAAGTCAACCAGCAGCAAGAACAAATTAATGCTGAGTCTATGAGCAGCTAATTTGGGTTCCTTGGAAAGCTCCGCCCGTATCTCGTGTCTAGGTGGAGTCGATCTGTAGGTGGAGTCCCAGCTTTGAAGTTGACTGTGCAGGAGCGTGGATCACGGTGCAGGTGGAGCCAGCAGAGGGGAGAGGGCATCAAAGACAAACTTGGCTGACTGCACCATTTGCTTAGGGTTGGGCCTATCTCAGGTTACAGCTGCCCTAATCCATTGTGTTCACCACTGTTTGCTTAGGTTTAACTCTGAGTTAGAATTCTGGTTTTGTTTCTCACTTAGGGGAAAAAAATAAGCTTTGTAAATGGAAGTTACTAAATAAAACTGAGAATTCTATTCAACCTCCTAAGGTGACTTTTGGCTTGCAATTTGATCCCTGGCAGGTTACTGTTCATGTATAGAATTTCCAGGAGACTAGAAGACATTTGAAAGAAATTCTTACCGAATATTAACTTGCCTTGGTAACCACATAAGGCATTTCTACCTGCCAAGCTCTCGGCTGACAGCTTTGGGACCTCCAACCTCAACAGCATTCCATTATTCTTTCAAGAAGCATGGATGAGTGCCTACTATGAACTTGGCAGTCTGTGAGGTGCAGTGGGACACACAAAGGCATACAAAATACATGTTCCGCCTTCAAGGAACTCATAGTACAACGCAACTACATGAAGACTTCTGCTCATCAATTTTTAAATTTCTTTTTCTAGCTGATTGAATGCCATCAGATGAAATAAGAAAAGCCAAAACTTTGAGATTTGGAACTAGAATCTTGAGAATAAATATAAGAGAATGGGGTCAGCCCCATGATAAGATAACAAAACACTGTCAGGGTTTCCTGAGAACATCTTCGCCTCATGAGATGGTCTGTATGACACTGTCCACAGTGTGAAAAGTGAGCTCTAATTACAAATGCTCTGTGTCACCTTGAAGCTAGAGGATTTACCACACTATGTGCATGGGTTCAAGGGGCTTGTACACATGTATCACTGTGTCTGTGTCATTTAACTTAGACCAATCACAGCAACCATAATGATTTACAACTAAACACAATTTGAATACTCCTGTGTTTACCCTTGGAAGAAAACAGACCTGAAAACAAACGTGTTGGTTGATCAAGCACATGAACACAAAGTCAAAGGTGTTGTCAACAGCTGAACGGCCAGAAAATGACTTTGGGCCTGTCCAATGTGAGCACTACTGGAAGCAAACTCCAGGGTGGAGATTAGCATGCAGAAGATGTGCTAGTGCGACCCGTGGGAGAAAAAGGAAAACAAGGCAGGACTGCAGCACTGGGTGCCAGCCTCAGCAGATCCTGCAGGGAGTGGGCTCAGCACCTAGGCTGAGAGTGATCCTTCAGAGTTCTCCCTAAAGGACAAGGAGACAGGCTCCATATACCTGCTCCATGAGTTCTCCGAGGAGGAGGCAGACCTGGGGGCAGATCTGACTCCTCAGCTAAAGCAGCTCCCAAAGAGTGCTGACATGAGAGGCATCTGCCAGAAGCACCCGTTACTCCCAAGGGGAGATCTGGGTACTGCAACCCAGCACCTGTGGCAAGACCCAAAGTGATGGGACACATTCGGTGCAATGTTAACGGGCTTCTGCTCTGGCATCGGTGCTGCATGGACATCCTCCAAACACCTGAGCTGCTCCAAGCGCTTGCACCAGCCCACCTGAATACATGTGGGCTTCTGAGACATCGCTCCCTAAGACTCAGGCCGATCAAAAACATGTACTTCCCCTACATACCAAAGTCCCATGGCCTCAAACATTTGATCCTGGTTAAAATTTAAGAGTAGGACATGGGCACATCAGACAACTTTTTGTTCTAGACCACACCTGTATCTCTGCAGGAACATGTGACCTAACTAAGCATTGCAGCAGAACTTCTTGGTCTTCACATTCAAACACAAGTCCTGAAATCAGACTGAACCACCTGCAGAACAATAGGCCACAGTCGCCAAAAAATATGGGCTGTGTTTCACAGAGGAATCTCGCTCCTTTTATTATTTATCTTACAATAAACTAGGCATCTATGTGAACAAAACAATTGGAAAATGATGGAAAAGTAGATATCCCTCTTTCCTTTTCCAGCAAGTATTTATTGGACATATTTTGATCAGCCCACTGCTGAGACAGAAAATGAGTAGAAGACAGAACAAATTATAGAAACTCCTTCCTTTTTCAGATCCTCTAACCATCTGAGTTGGGGAACAAAACCTTCCCACAAAATAAAACAATTACCTACCTATATGACTTAAAAATGGCAAAAAAAAAATGTGATGAGATTTCAAAGAAAGGAGAAATGAATACAGGTTGCAATGAAAAGAAAAGAACTTACAGAAGTAGTAGGTCTTGGGAATACTTTTTGAAAAACTGGGAAGAATTTCAATAGGTAGAGAGGACATAAGTGGAATTTTTGTCATGATGTCATCTAAAATAGAAAAGAATAATGGGACAAGGCCTGGACAGTAGATAACAGGGCAGGGGATGTGGGGTTTCTTTGATGCTGGGGAGGCTGCTCCAGCTACAAGGCGGCTTCAGAGCTGAGGGAAGAGAGGCCTCCAGACACACACCTTCATCACAGGCCTGTCGTCTCTGCATAATTGATTCCTGGAGGCCTCCTATTAGACTGAAGATAAAATGTGGATAAAAATGGGCAATATATTAACAGTCATTGAGTCCTTAGTTTAAAAGAGTATAAATTATCAAGTATCAGCGATCCTGGCTGAGTCTGGGATGTTCAGATGGAAGTCACTATGGCTATATAATGGCAATCTGTTGTGTACCCTACAAAAGGAACAGCCTGGCCCTCAGGACCCGTGTGCTCCCCGGAGAAGGAGGGGAGAGTTGGGGGAAAGAAGGGAAAAGGCTCAAAGGACAGATGGAAGATGGCATGATGCAGAGAATAAGAGAGGACAGAGAACCAATGTCACAGGTTTCCAAGGTAAGAGCCTATCTCTAACATTACTGCTCAGTAGCAACAGATCTCACCTCCCCACACTGTATCCCGTCAGGAGCTTGCTGTGTGTCATTGGTAAACTGGATGGGTCAGGATTTGGTCAGAGATGTATAAACAATACAGAAACCCTTTCTAGTCTTGCAGCTAAAGATAAAATATAGTATATCATATTTTTATCTGCAACCTGAAGCTCCCCTTGGTTCAGTCTCACTTGTCCATCTGTCCCACCTACCCATGGACATCATAAGGGGCACAGACTGACACTGTCCAAGCTCCAACCCTTTAGGTTTCTGTCCTCCTACCTGCTCTTCCCACCTCTACTTCAGCAACAGAAACATAATTCCCATCAGTTGTTGAGGGCAGGAAACATTGAGCCCTCCTTGTTTCTCTTGCTCTTATGCCCAACATTTAATCCAGTAGCAAAGCATATGACCTCACCTTCAAACCAAACCTGGATATGATCATTGTTTAGCATTTTATCTCTCACCTGGGTTACCGCTCTTGCTCTTAGCCCCACTGTATAGTCTCAAAGAGAAGTCAGTTCACCAAAACACAGAAAACAACCAGCGTTTGCAAAGATGTGGAGAACCAGAGCCCACGGGCACTGCTGGTGGCAGTGCCAACAGGGCAGCTGCTGTGAAAGAGAGTGTGACAATCCTTCTAAAAAGTAAACAAAAAATGACTGCATAATCCAACAGTTCCACTCCTGGGTGTGTACACAAAAGAAGTGAAAGCAAAGACCCAAACAGATGTTTCTTGCAGCATTATTCCCATTAGCAAAAGGTGGAAGCAACCCAAGTGTACACCCACAACTGAATGGATAAACAAAACGGGGTACACACACACAATGGGATTTTATTCAGCCTTATTCTGACACATGCTATGTAACGTGCAAACCTTGAGAAAAATATGCTAAGTGAAGTGAGCCAATCACAAAAGGACAAACGCTATGATTCCTATCAGGTGAAGTCCCTAGAGCACACATATTTATAGAGACAGAAAGAAGAAGGGTGGGGGCTGGGTTCTGGGAACTGGGAAGAATGGGGAGTTAGTGAGTGTTAAATGAGAACAATTTCAGATGATGAAATGCTAGAGATGGATGGTGGAAATAGATGTACAACAACACAAACATACTTAATACCAGTGAACTGTCCACTTGTTAAAACAAGGGGAAGGCATTTAGCCTAGTGGTTAAGACATCAGTTAAGAAGCCTGGATCCCACTGGGTTCAATACCCAGGTCTGGCTTCCAACCCTGGCTTTCTGCAAATCCAAGAGTCTGGGAGGCAGCAGAGATGGCTCAAGCACTTGAGGCCCTACCACCCAAGTGGTATACCTGGATTAAGTACCTGATCCCCAGCTTCACACAGCCCAGTCTCAGCTGTTCTAGGCATTTGTGCACACAGGAGATCAGTCGCACCCACCCTGCCTAGTACTCCCCTCCTGCTGTGGGTCCCCCCACAACACTTATTGCCATCTTATTTTGCTAATCAATCATCTATCTCCTCAAATGAGAATGTCAATTCTTTCAAGGACAGATTTGGTCTTTTTATGTTTAACATTCCCCAAGTATCTAGATCCATGTCTGGCCTACAACAGAAAGGGAATCAATCCCCATCTCTTCTATCTATGAATGAATGAATGAATGTGTCAAGCTTGATTATGTGAAAGAGAGGAGGGGGCTGGTGTTGTAATGTAGCACGTTAAGGTGATAACTGTGACACTGGCAACTCATATGTTTGTGTTCCAGCTGTTCCACTTTTTTTGGGGGGGGGGGGAAGGCAGAATGGACAGTGAGAGAGAGAGAGACAGAGAGAAAGGTCTTCCTTTTCCGTTGGTTCATTCCCCAACGGCAGCTGTGGCCAGCACACCACACTGATCCAAAGCCAGGAGCCAGGTGCTTTGGGTGCAGGGACCAAGGACTTGGGCCATCCTCCACTGTACTCCCAGCCCACAGCAGAAGAGGAGCAACTGGGATAGAATCCGGCACCCCGACCGGGACTAGAACCCAGGGTGCCGGCGCCACAGGCGGAGGATTAGCCTAGTGAGCCACGACGCTGGCCCCAGCTGTTCCACTTTCAACCCAGCTCCCTGCTAATGTGCTTGGGAAAGCAAAGGAAGATGGCCCAAGCACCCATGTGGGAGACCTGGATGAAGCTTCTGGCTCCTAGTTTTGGCTTGGCCCAGTATGTTGTGGCCATTTGCAGGGTGAACCAGTGTATGGAAGATATCGCTCTCTGTCTCTGCCTCTGTGTCTGTCTTTCTCTCCCTCCCTCTGTAACTCTGCCTTTAGGCAAAATAAATAAATCTGTAAAAAGAAAAAAGATAAGGAATGTCTTCTTTAAAATATTAGCTTTTTATAAAACTCTGAATCTGTGTATACTGATTTTGTTTTCATTTACATGAAGGCAATGGTAGAAAGAAATCCACATGGCGTGTGGAAATACACACACAAAAATAAGAAACTAAGCATAAAGTGGATTTCATAACCACACAGTCCCAAGTTACCATATTTCCTACAAATGACTTGATCACAATTACCAGATCACAAATGCATAAGCCATATACGTGTGAATGTATGTGTTAAAATTTTAACAAATTTAGCACTAACACATAATAGGAAAATTTATAGGACCAACATCTCCACTTTACAGCTTGCTTGGAGGTTGCTATTATAGTAAAACATCCAGCTCTGGTTGTTACACTATGTTTCACAAGGCTTCAAAACACAGGACCAAAGGACTGCATATTTGAAGCCCTGCACACGTTTGAAAATCCCTCTTGAAAATGCCGATAATATTCAAACACATAGCTGGATGTTTTGGAAGAGAATAGCATTCTTGACTCCCCAGCATTTTCTCCTAAACCTCAGCTGTCAACACCAGCTAAGATCCCACCTATCAGATACCATAGCTGTACCTGACTGCCCCCCACCCACCAGCCACTTAAAATACTTTGCTTCCTTTTAATCAGAATAAGCTCCGATTATCTCCCTTCAAACCCAGATTGTTGTTTTTATAACACTAACAGTCTGAAGCAGAGCATGACAAACAATCCAGGCTGTCTCCCTTGTTCTATGGTCTTGGAGAGGCTGCTCCAGTTCTACAGATTATAAGGAACTTACACCAATAAACACCTGTAAGATACAGATACAGCTATCACATCAACAATAGGGAGAAATATTCTGTAGCTTCAAGGAGCACAGCCCACTACACACACACACACACACACACAAAGGAGTAGTGCCTTTTTGCCCAGAAGTGAGTCATTTCTGGATATTTATCAAAAGAAATAACAGGATGCAGTAAAGCCAGAATTGTGCTTTCTTGTGCTTCATTCTAAGCAGGTGGAACATAAAATATCAGTTCACAAACTCTGAGGAGCACAGGTAAATAAATGTGGAAACAGACAAAGTGGGGGTAGTTGCCCTTCCCTAACATTTCACAATCGGGATCATTAAGCTACTAAATGAGTTCTGTACAGAAGAAAGAGGAGAAGAGTTAGCTCAAATCCTCTACTAAAAATGTTTCTCTCAAATTATTTTTAAAAGGACTAAAGCTCCTATTACCTGATAATCTCATTATGTAATAACATAAAAATAGCCACTCTCACATGGCACCATCCACGGTCCAGAAGACACAGAAGGAAAAGAGATCAGGCCCCAGGACTGAAGACTGATCCATCCCCAACAGAATCCCCATGTTGGCTAATTACCAACTCAGTAGCTATTCCAGTGCCACCCACGACTTAGTTGATGGAGTTTTTCTATCATTACCATGGGGAAGACTTTCTCTGAAACAACTGGGTCCCTCATTTTAAGTCTACCTCAAATTTATTTCTGGCTGGCGCCCTGGCTCACTTGGTTAACCCTCTGCCTGCGGCGCCAGCATCCCATATTGGTACCAGGTTCTAGTCCCGGTTACTCCTCTTCCGGTCCAGCTCTCTGCTGTGGCCCGGGAGGGCAGTGGAGGATGGCCCAAGTGCTTGGGCCCTGCATCCGCATGGGAGACCGGGAAGGAGCACCTGGTTCCTGGCTTCAGATCGGCACAGCGCTGGCCGTAGCGGCCATTTGGGGAGTGAACCAGCAGAGGGAAGACCTTTTTCTCTGTCTCTCTCTCTCACTGTCTATAACTCTACTTGTCAAATAAAAAAATTATTTCTTCAGTTTGCAGAGGGGGGATAAGAGGACTCAGAATACTATTCCAGATTACTAGAACTCAACAATGAATGGCCATTTGCAGTGTATGCCACCCTGGATGATCTTGCACTTGGAGAAGTCACCTAGACATCACCTTGTCCTTTCAGGCTGGCCTGACACCAGCACCTTCCTCTAGCCAAGTCTCCTGCATGATTGCAATGGTGGCAGTGACACTTAGCATGAAATGAAAAATTTTGATTAATTACTAGCACAATCCATAACTATACTGATTGAAGGCAAAACTAAAAAAAGTTCTAGTTTTTTTTTTTTAAGGGAAAGGGTTTATTGGAGGAAACCCAACAGACAGGAGGGAAGGGGTGAAGAAGGAAAAGAGGGAGAAGGAGAGCATAAGAGAGAGAGAGACAGACAGACAGAGATATACAGAGATCAAGAGACAGAGAGAAAGAGCCACGTGTTCAGAAACAGGTCCTTTTAAAACTTAGGAAAACCACTAGCTATGTAATATATTATCCTGAAAAAGTTCTAGGCAAAAAGATTGAGAAGATTACAGTTATTGCTCTTCCTAGTTTGAATTGTTGCAACAAATATCCACAAGCATGATATTATGTTCTCCAAAGCTGGATCTTGGCAGCTGACTTGTTAGTACAAGGCTTTGACTATAGTTTCCCATTGAAATGAGTGTTTTCAAGATTTTTGTCACATCATTAATAACTTCATTCAAAGATCACACATCTTTACTTCAAATAAAGCATTCAACCATGTAGTCAACATCTTGTTGACCTCACTTACAAACAACCTTTGACAGTTAAGCAGACAGATGAGTAATTGCTTATCACATGTCTTTACTTTCAAAATACTCTATATGTGTTGCTAATTATCTTCCCACAGCTGCACAAAGAAGGCATACAGAAAGATGCATTGGTGTGTCTGAAATTATTTTTTAAAAATTACATGCATGTGAGCGTATGCACAGATACATACTTTTTGTACATTATTTTATGGCAAAACAAGATGATTCACTTTAACCTTTCCCATAATCATCCTTAAATATAAGATCCTACACTAGTTTCTTGAGGAAATGATTTCATACCTAAAGATTAAATTATTTCTTTTTTTTTTTATTTAAACTTACAAGTACAAAAAGATAACTGACAACGATCTTATCAGCTCTGTCACATTGTTCAAAGTGGCCCTGGTCTGCATGCATGGGTATAATGTGACGGGAGGCACCTTGAGAGCTTCTACTCTCTGTGCCCCTTAGCTCTGCTGAACCACCACCAGACATTTACTAAGCACTTCTGACACACACACTTGGCTCTTAACCAGTTCACACGATTGTTAAACACAGAGAATGTGACTCTTTTTATCATGTAATAACAGAATGGGAATCAACCCACTGCATTTGTTCAAGTCTATCAGTTGACTTATAAATATAATTTAGGGAGAAATGGTAAAAAATCTTGAACTAACTAACAATGTGTGTACTAGACCTAGTAAGAGCAATACTGGCCCAAATGTGTAGAGCAAAAAGCGTGCAAAATAGCACTCAAAATGTGAAAAAATACAGAAATCTGAAACAAACAAGCTTAAACCTGAGTATGACTCCTACTTGTTTATCAAGTCTATACCCTGAAAACATTTCCTATTTTTTAGCTTCTTTTCAATGCTTAAGTTTCAGAGCTTTATGAATCTTGTATAAAGCACGTAATCTCAAAAGAAAAGAAAAATTCTGTGGAATATAGGTTTGCGAAATGTTTTCATTTGCTCCTGTTTGGCTTGATATTTTTAGGAAAAGACTAAATGAGGTCATTTTAAAACTTTATCAGTAGAAATATAAATTTGATTCAATTAGATTTTTGTTCCTGAATGTGAATTGCCTTTTGAGTTCATTTACCTATATTATCTTCATCTAGGGAGAGGAGGCAGGGATATGGAGAAAGAGAAAGAAAAAATGGTACAACAAGGGAAATCGAAGCTCTATTTATCTCAAGAACACTAAAGTCAGACTACTTCTTTCAATGTCCAGAAATTATTTCAATATTCTGAAAAAAATTACTGGAAGTACAGAAAGCTCATCTTTATAAAAATTATTATACCTTTAGTTTGCTTCCTGCAAAAAGGTCAGAGGGCCTAGATCCAATTAATGGTAAAAATATACTTCAGTCTAGGACATAATTTAGTAGTGCCTACATTTCATTATTCCTATAGTCTCTTTGAGACAAAAGCTGCTACTGTGTTTTGTTTTCTAAACTCATTTATAAAGAAACTCATTATATGGACTAAATCCTTATACGTAAAGCAAAAAAAAAAAAATCTACAGTGTCCTTTAAAATGGAATTTTGTTATGACAAACACTGCTATAGACCACATTCCTGATCTGTAAGACAGAGAGGGGAAATGGATTGATCCCTTGATTCTGACCATAAATTAGTAATTAAAATGAAATACTTTGTACTCAGAGGAGAAAAAAAGGGGCCTCATGCAAATAACTTTTTCTTCTCTGAGTTCCCAGGGCAGCTTTTTATGTGTCTTTGTTGTTTGTAGCTTAGGAGTTGAAGTGGGTTTTCCTGCCTGGAATGGTTGAAATTCTTGAAGTGGGGAGGGGCTAACTAAAGTCAGAACAGAAAAATTGCCAAGCTCAGCAACAATTTGTCTGCTTTCTGGTCTCTTCCAGTTTAGAGAGTAAAAAGCTATAAGGGTTTCTAGCAAGGATTAGGCATTCTCTGATAAAGATAAATCACTTTATGGGGGCGGGGGGATCATCTAAAACAGACTGATTCATAAGACAAGGATGCTAATATCAAAATTTTCCCTATCCTGGGTTTCAGTGTGCTGGGACCATAGATCCATGCACCAAAAAGTCTCCACGGCTGAATGGCTGAAGCCAGGTGAACAATGGGGAAAACCCACAGAAATCATTTAAAAATGCTTTCAATCACTGTGACTGGGTTGCTTTTTAGAATACGTGCTGCCAAAGTGAGCATGACTTGGTTTCTTTTTCGGCATAGTGGCATGTGAGAGCTGCTTATAAATGTGCATTGGCAGCTGGCACCATGGCTCACTAGGCTAATCCTCCACCTTGTGGTGCCGGCACACCAGGTTCTAGTCCCTGTCGGGGCAACAGATTCTGTCCCGGTTGCCCCTCTTCCAGGCCAGCTCTCTGCTGTGGCCCGGGAAGGCAGTGGAGGATGGCCCAAGTGCTTGGGCCCTGCACCCACATGGGAGACCAGGATAAGCACCTGGCTCCTGCCTTCGGATCAGCGCGGTGCACCGGCCGCGGCGGCCATTGGAAGGTGAACCAACGGCAAAGGAAGACCTTTCTCTCTGTCTCTCTCTCTCACTGTCCACTCTGCCTGTCAAAAAAAAAAAAAATGCGCATTGGATGGGAGTAGTCCACCAAAGAAAGGTTCTCTGGGCTTCTTTGGGTGTTCTCTAACTCATAATCCAGCAGAAAAGCCCCCCAGAACTCACGGCTCTGAAAACAGGTAAAGAGGCTGGACATGATGCTAGGGCCCTGTCCATGCATACAGGTGCACGGGAGTCCCCGTCTCCATGAGCCTTGTCAATTCTGACTCTGCATCACTGTTGTCCAGCGGGTTCCAAATGCCACTGACTGCTCATTAAATTACCACAGTGCTTACTGTGTGTACCATTCCTGTCCACACTTACTTACAATGCATTCACTGCTTTAGACAGCCTGCTGGTTTTAAATTCTTAAAGAGGGAGTGGGAGGAGGAACAGGGAGGGGAAACTTTAGGCCCCTTGTCTATCTTTATTTTATTTTCTGTGATTAACGAGAGGAAGGCAGCGGGACATGAGATCACAGAGGAATGGCTGGAACCTGCCATGGTGTGTCTCTGTGTCTTTTCCTGCAAAGGTAAGAAAACACCAACAAGAGCATAAACATAATATGTACAAATTCCTCCTTTGCAACATGGGCCATCTCTTTCTTCTCTCCTTCCCTCTGCACCTCCCTGAGAAAAAGACAGCCCTCTTTGACCATCACTCATCACTTCCCATCCCATAAGGTACAGACAAGCCATTTGGCTCTTACTGTCAGAAGCTTTCAAACCAATACCCGTGTCCTGAATGCCCTGAGAAAAAGAAGACGGAAGCAAAGAAGCTGAAACCTGGCTTGAGATTCCCGTTCCAGGGGCTCTTCTCACTTTAACAGCCAGGACTCAAGGTGTGCCTCCTCTATTCCTGTTCTCTTTTATTCTAGTAACTGGCCTGTTTACAGCATATGAATAAAAGGAACTAATATTAATTAGGTTCCTACTGTGCACCATAAACTCCAAGCACCTTGTATATTTTATCTTTACAGATGGAAATGAAGGGGTCAGAAAATGCCCAAGGTCCTGAGGCTAGCAGGTGGCACAGCTAGGCAAGATTCTAAAGGGTAGGGATTGTTTAATGCACATAGTAGAAGACCTAGCCCACAACAAACTTGGAGCACACTTAATCAACACTCCTTCAATGATTGATTGAGTCAATAAATGTCAAATAATATAATAAAGGACTGTTTCTCTTCCTGTACTATGAAAAACGCAGGCCTTTATTCCACTGTAATGGGGGAGTAATAGAGACCAGATATTAATGCTTTAAGATTTTGTCATGCTAAAGACACGGCCTCTATATGAACATAATTAATATGCAAATGCATTTACATAATATTCCCACCATGCAAACCTATCAGCACTCTATTGAGTTTGCCTTTCTTAACTATTCATCCCAATGGTTGGTTGACTGAAATTTTTTTTTAAAAAAAAGTTGATAATCCTATACTAATCTAATTGTGGAATGAGAAAATGGGGTCCGGGACAGTCAGAAACACTTGCCCATGTCCCTTGTGCCAAGACTTGAGATGGGAAAAAAGAACCCAAGGGAAGTAGAGGAGCTCACGGGGGCAGGCTCTATGCATGTGCTCCCGACCAATTTCGTTCTTTAGAATTTTAAACCTTAGGAAAGGGAGAAATCCACAAGGATGTCATGGACTCATCTGCAGCTCTAACCCCTATTCCCAAAAGATCCACATGTTCTGTGAATTCTACTTCCGAAACACCCTTGAACCTGGCCCACCCTGTGCTCCAGTTTCCCCTAATTCAACCACGTCTCTCTCCTCATTAACTGTGCAAGTCCTCACTGCTGGCACCATGCCTGACACACAGTAGGCACTCACTGACCCATCTTTGAGTGAGTGGCTAAATGAATAAAATTATCTCCTGGCTCTGGTTGCTTCTCTTTGTCTTTCCTCCTTTACAGGACTACAGAATCACTTTCTAAGCACTAGTCTGTTTTCAGGGCTGAGCGGTGAGACACATTCTTCTCTGAAAAAGAAGACACTTCTTAATCTCAAAATACATGTTCCGCAGGAGGAATATTTTTATAAAAATAAAGGATAACCTGCAAGAACAGACAATAGAAGCTGTAATTTCAACAGTGGAATCCATCCTGTTCGTTTGAAGCATCAGCACTATATATTATTCTGCATTAGCTGCCATGATAAATAGTGTTTTCAGATTCAAATACATCAATTATAGTGTTCCTGGATATTCAGATGTCTTTTCCTGTTCCATTTTTTACACTGTTCCTCATAGAGTTCAAATCTGAGCTCCAAAAATATACTTTTGTTATTTGTAAACTTGGGGTGGCCATTCTTAATTTTAATATTCTTGTGAAAACAAGGAAAACCAAATTTGCTTTGATTAAAAAAAATTCATCCTACTGAATGACATATGTTTTGATTATCTATCCAGAGAAAAGGAATATTGGTAACATTAAATGTGCATTTTAGACATTTTCTGAGCTGGTTTGTTAATGAGATCTGAAAATTCATAAGCAATCCAATTCTCTGCTCAAATGATATTTTCTGCATTATCTCTCCTAGTGCAGTGAGTCACTAACACTTTAGTGTAAGTTACTCTTAGTAAGTAACTTTTACAGGTTGCAAGGGTAGGGAACCTTTTTTTTCTGCCAAGGGCCATTTGGATATTCACATCATTTGCAGGCCATAAAAAATTATCAACTTAAAAATTAGCCTTCCGTGGATGTATTGAATTTCAAGTGCCACCTGCAGTTGCCTTGGCAGGGCCAGACCAAATGATTTAGCAAGTTGTGTACAGCCATGGGCCAGATGCTCCCCGCCACCAACAGGAATGAGAGCAGGAAAATGGAGAGGGGGGCTCCCAGGTATCCCAGTGTTGTCAAGGAGAGGCTAAGTGTGAAGTCACTCTCCCCCTACCTCTTTTAAAAGTCAACATGTGGGGGAGAAGGCAGTCTTTCAACTGCAAGAACTGATGAGAATGGATACTGGACAAAATATATTGAATATAGCCTTTGAATCTCTTTTCCACAATTTGCAACATTAAACAAATTTTAGTCAGCATAGACTACAAGCAGCCATAATGCCCAGATTCATTTCAAAAATAATAAGCTAATATGTTTTAAGAATTTGCAACTTGGCGCCACCTGGTGTCTACACAGAGAAAGTTAATTGAGTCCAGCATGAAGAACTAACTCTTTGTTAGCTGATGTGATGCACATTAAGAAAACACAATTGTCTCACCACATAAAATCCTGAAGTGCTAATAAAAACAAATACAGTCTGAAAATGAACTTGGAAACTATTCATAGTTTTGCCAACAATGATCTTCTTTTGGGAGAAAATATTGAAGTTCTTGCTAATATCAACCTTGAATTCTTACAATATATTAACATTTACTAACTCTTTCTGTGTGCACATATTTTTAAATGAGCTATATATTTTCCAAGTGGAGATGCCTGGTGAACTTTGTTGTAGATGTGCATAGCACAAGTATAATCTTTTTTGAACATTGCTACTGAAAAACAAGATAATATTCTCCCTAAAAGGGATTATTTGAAGTCACACACAAACACACACACACACACACACACACACGTATATAAAAAATCGATTTTTAAATTGAAAAAGAGAAAACTAAAATTTTTGATTCTTCAAAATAATTATGGAAAATAAAGTAGCAAAGATCTCAGAACCCAGCTTACTTTTACTTCCCCAAACATAAGCATTGTTTTGTAGTTCTATCTACCCACAAATATGTTTGTGTAAAACGCCTGCCCTTGCAGCCTCCAACGCCTTATGAGCCAGGCTCTACTGGTGCTGGGGACACATATCACTGCTTATGCCCAAGGAATCTGACCCATTCATGGAGAGAAGTCACTGAGTGAGGCAGTCATGGCGAAACACACAGGGTTTGCTTCACATGGCTTATCTTTGCTTCTAATTTCTTCTTCACCTCAGTCTGTCACACAAACAGCTGCCAAGTCATCTGCTTAGGGATGAGGTCTTCAACACTAGATTTCCTCCTTTCTCTCAGCAGTTCACCTGACAGTCCTCCACCTCAGCCCAGCATTTCAGCCAACTGGTATACAAAGTGGCTTCCAACTATATCACAAGCATTCTCACCTAGTATTCTGCCTTTCTAGAACATTCTCCCCTATCCCCATAATCTAATGCTTCAGGTTCCTGTGCAAGTCTCATTTCTTCCACAAACACTTTCTACAACATTTCCAAGTTGTGTTCTTCTCCACGGTCCTGAATGTGTGTAGACAGCTTCTACATCATTGATTTGAGACTTTCTACATAGAGTTCACATTTTTATTTCTCCACTTTGAATTATATCTCATTTTCCCATGAGATCATTCAGTAGAGGAGCTGTTTTATAGATTTACATACTAAACATTTCCCACGGTGCCCAATGACAACGACCAATATTTATTGACAGTAGTTACATAATCACGCGGGATGGGCATTCCACAAAGGCACATTTCAAGCACGCAGCGGTGGAAATAGGGCAGGCCGTGCAGTGCCCGAGTTCTCCAGCATTGCTACCCCCTGCACCTGCTGAAATTCTGTCTACTCCTCACCTCCCTTTCAAGCTCAGCACCAGCTCTTGTCTCATCTGCAGAGCCTTTGATGCCCCAAAAGGAACAAGCTCAATTCCTTCAGGGCTGCCTGGCCTCGCCGACTTCCACAGCTTGGGGCCTGTGATATGTCAGTCGGCAGTGCCTGCCCCTTCCTCTGCTAGGTATATTCATTCTCTTCTGAGAGGACTTGGCCAAAAGCCAGCTCCTCCCAGAAGCAGGTAAGAATTGCCTTTGGGGTAGAAGGAAGAATAAAAGGAAGGGACAAGAAAGTCTCCTGTTTGTTAATGATGCTTAGTTGATGAGCTCGGGGCTTTTCAAATGTTAGACTGGGAAGACTCGTAAGAATCCTAAACAGCCTTCTTTGTCCTCCAATGCAGAAACTGAGGCACAGAGAGCTGAGGAGCTCACCTGGGCTTCCACAGGCCAGGACTCGGGACCAGGGCTCAGGAACTCAGCGAGTGCTGGCTTTTGGATGAAGGTGACTGCAGGAAGGCCACAGGGAGATGAGCTAGTGTTAAGCAGCAGACAGGCTGGACACCTCGCCAGAACTCATCACTGCTGAAAGATTAGTTCATGTCAGCACCTCTGTCCCTAGCTTCTAGTTCCTTCTTCTCTGGCCTCATCACTACAGGGACCAACCACATGACTGCCTCCTCTAGCACCTATGGTATCCTCCCTGCCAAACTTGGTTGACTTTGTCACAGGAACTGGTGAGCCTCTGGCCTCAGGACCTGCTGCCTGCTCTGACCAGTACCTGACACACCAAGTTCCACATGCTCCACCTGGCTCACTCCTTGTCTCTCTTGACAGTCACCCTCTGGGTAAGACTTCTCTGAGGGGCTTATACTGCGATGTAGGAGGTTAACCTTCACCTGCAGTGCCAGCATCCCATAGGAGCACCAGTTCAAGTCCCAGCTGCTCCACTTCCAGTCCAGCTCCCTGCTAGTGTGCCTAGGAAAGCAGCAGAAGATGGTCCAAGTGCTTGGGCCCCTGCCCCCATGTGGGAGACCCAGAAGAAGCTCCTGGCTCATGGCTTTAGTTTGGCCCACTCCTGGCCATTGTGGCCATTTGGAGAAGGAACCAGTGGATGGAAGATCTCTCTCTCTCTCTCTCTCTCTCTCTCTCTCTCTCTTTCTCTCTCTCTCTCTCCCCTTCACTCTCTGTATCTCTGTTTTTCAGATAAACAAATTTAAAAAAAATGATGTCTCTGAGCTCTCAAGCAGGCAGGGTCTCAAATTGTCCTTTCCCTTCACAACCAGACAATTTGTGAAGATAAACCTACTTATCTATCTTGTTTCTCTGTTTACCGCAGTGCCCAGCATCCAACAAATACATCATCAACAAATGCATCTTAAGCCAAGGGAATGAATTAAACAATTCCTGCAGAGCCTCTAGTCAGGAGCTCTAGATACGAGTGTGTGTGTGTGTGTGTGTATAGAGAGAGAGAGAGAATCATATAGATTGGAAAACTGTATCTATGGTTCTTATTTATTTTGATATTAAAATATATTTAAAAATATATTTAAAAATGCTCAATATCATTGTTTATTATGAAAATGCAAATCAAAAGTACCTCGAGTTACCTCATACTCACTAGGGCAGCTATAATTTTTAAGATGGGAAATAACAAATGTTGGTGAGAATGTGGAGAATGAGCCTTCACACATGGCGGGCAAGACTGTAAAATGGTACAGCTGCTATGGAAATCAGTTCATTAGTTTCTAAAAAAGTTAACCATAGAATTAACCATATAATCCACAGTTAGGTATCCACATAAAAGAAATGAAAACAAGTGTTCAAAAAATGCACACATTTACAGCAACATTATTTATAATAGCCAAATGATGGAAAGAACCCAAAAGTCCATCAAAGGATGAATGGAGAAACAAAATGTGGTCTATCCATAAGATGGAATACTATTTTCCCCCCAAAAAAGAAATGATGCATTAATGAATTTTATGGACACTCAGGTTAATCAAAGCCAGACATAAGAGGCGACATATTGTGAGATCCTACATGTAGGTTATGTCCAGTATAGGTAAATCCAAAGACACAGAAAATAGATGTGTGGTTGTCAGAGGCTGATGAGGGCGCAACAGTTTACTAGGTAGGGAGTTTCTTTTGGGGTGAGGAAAATGTTTTAGAACTAGAGGTGGTGGAGGTGGTAGTTGTACAGTGTGAATGTACTAAATGCCACTGAATTGTTCACTTTAAAATCTCTAATTCTGATTAATGCTTAAATGTTTTCTATATTATGTGAATTTGACCTCAATAAAGAAAGTAGGAAAAATTCTATTTACTTTGAAATTTATAAGAACTAAATATAATTAACACTTTTTTCTTCCAACTTTTATTGTAGAATCGAGGAGTTTCTAAGAGAGCCCAACAGTGGATCCACTCTTTTGAAATGGTGGCCATTTTGGGGTGAACCAGCAGAAGGAAGACCTTTCTCTCTGTCTCTCTCTCACTGTCTAACTCTGCCTGTCAAAAAAATAAATAAATAAATAAACAAACAAACAAACAAACCACAACTCCTTTTGGAATACACTGAGGGATCCAGCCTCTTTTGCTGCAAGTTTCATAACATTAATATTAATTAGCCCCCTGATACTAGTTCTGAATAATAACCACGGGAAATCTAACTACATCTGTAAACAGGCACATAAAACAGAAACAGAACCTTGGGCTACTGCGCTGGAAAAAGCTAACGAGTTGATCTCTCCACCACTGATAACAGCCCTTATTGGACAAATACCTTTTTCATGCAGACCTCAAGCACAGAAAACCTCTTTCCTACTAAACTCTGATACAAGGGAGTTACCTAGAGGAACTAGCTACAATGTGCTGCTTCCTGAGAACAGAGCAGGGCTATGGGTTGCTGTGTCCAGCAGGAGGGATTTAGTAGGACATCCAGCTCTGCTCCACCTCATTCCCATCACCCAAGCCCGCCATATACTGAACTCCGTTTGGGAAGGCATTGCTCTTTGACTTTGCATAGGAAAGTCAAAGGTTTCTTTCAATTCAGGTATGATGTCTTCTAGAAAGAAACTTTGCACAACTTGGCTACATGTGTCAACCTATGTGTTCTGGGGCTGGGCTGTGAATCAGACAGTCTTTAGGTGCCATCTACATATACCCATACTCCTATGAGTTTAACACATTTTCCATATCAGCTCTGTTTTTCTGTTCTATCACATGTGTTTTTCCAGGGTCTAAATGCAATAATCAGTCTACATAAATCCAAAACTGATACAATAACACTCAAATTGTCCTTCTCAGAGCAGGACAGTGATTGCCAGGCAAATAATGTTTTCTTGATACCCACATAGTGATTGATCAAATGTATCATTGAACATAACTGGACTAAATACAATACTTACCATCATGACCGCTACTGCTGCTTTACTCAGTAGTTACAAAAAGAGGAGGAGAAATCAAAATGTTCTAAATTAAATCAATCATAATACCAATATCTAAAGGAACACTATAGTAAATTACTTTATAGGTTTTTCTAATTTACCCCATAATTTATTGATCCATAATTATTTTTAAGAACATAAGACCTGTATCATTAGCACTGTAACGTGAGTTAACATTTTCCTTGAAGCAAAAGATTTAGCAATATCATCCACGAGTAAGTAATCACATGCAGCCATTATGGACAGTATTTTAAATGAGACTATCTCGGGAAAGTGGAGGCATAATGGCTGCTCTATTTCAAAAAGAGGGAGAGAGAGAAAAGAAATAAAAGAGAGAGGAAGAAAGAGAAGACAGGAAAGAGTGGAGAGGAATAGCTGGCTGAAGCATTTAATTCACTGAAGCTTGTAGTCAAATATTGAGCACTTTGAATGTCACAACAATGCATGTGGGAGAGTGTGTGCATTCGGATGTCAAGGGGATGCCACTTTGAAAGTTGTCAGAGACATGGAGTTCTCAACAGGGAAATCCCAACCACAAATAACACCCAACAAACTCTGTCTCCAGACACAAGAGGTTCCGAGATGGCAGAAGAAGAGCTGAGTTGCAAATTCCCAATACACTTTCTGGGACATATTCTTCCAAATAATAGCACAGAAAGTTACAGGAGAACCTTCTGGGAAAAGGATGACAGAAGGCAATGAACAGAATCTACAGGACAATTTGGAGATGGTCTTTGACTACTTTTTTGCCTGGATACTAGCATTCATATGCTCTCTTATTGTTATTAATTTAGGACCAGGAGTTCTAAAATTCAGTAACACAGAGAATGAAATAACAACAGGAAAGTTTTTACATAAACTGGGTTCTATGTAGCTACTAGGTTACAAATGTTCAGCTTGTACACACAAGTCAAGGACCCCCAGCCGTTAATAGTTATGGTGCATGGTCAGCATTGATTAAGTTTTCAGAAAGGAGGCCATAGTAAAAGCCCACTTAGAAATGCAATGGGATGGAGCTGGTGTTGTAGTAATAGCAAGTTAAGGAACCACCTGCAACATCCATCCTCTATGGGCACCAGTTTGTGTTCCAGCAGCCCCACTTCCCATCTAGCTTCCTACTAATGGCCTGGGAAAAGCAGCGGAAGATGGCCCAAGTGTTTGAGCCTCTGCCACCTATGTGGGAGACCCAGAGGAGGCTCCTGACTCCTGGCTCCTGGCCCAGGCCTGGCTATTGCAGTCATTTAGAGAGTGAACCAGTGAACGGAAGATAACTCCCTCTCTCTCTCTCTCTCTCTCTAACTCTGATTTTCAAAATAAATAAATGTTACAAGAAAAAAGAAATGAGATTACTCATAGAAAAAATGCAGTATATTCAATTTAACTAATGAAAGAAACTAGAGGAAATAGGAAATACCATGTTATACATACACATGAAGGACGAAGGATGTAAGCCTTGCCTTTGCCTTCAAGGAAGTGTCCCAAGGAGATGCAATTCTTCCCCTCAGTGACAGCTACCTGCTCCTCATACCCCTTTATAACTTAACTGTATAGCCCCCATATACTAACAACTACACATTTTAAGTTAGCTGCTAGTATTTTCAGATGATATCACACCTCCAAGTTAAGAAGTCCTATGTTTTCTACCCCGTAGCACTTGCCTTCTTATAAGGAAACCTCCAGTCTCAGTTATTTTGTGATTAAGTGAAGACACCTTCATGAGCTGCACACTGAACAAGCAAATGCATAAGATGAAACCCAAAGCATTTTTGTCTTTGCTGCCCACTGTGCCTTTTAAACCTGCGTGGCAGAGAATCATCTGTGTCCCTGAATGAAAACCTAGGCAGGCCCAAAACTTTCTCATCAGTCTTAGGGAACAATACGTTCTGCAGTCTCTTAAAGTCAACAAATACAGTCCAAGATCAGCAACTTCAAATGTTCGGTTTCATCTGGACATCAGAAACTCTGCCCTTGGGACTGGCATTGAGGCAAAGTGGGTTAAGTCACTACTTGGAAAACCAGCATCTCCTATCAGAGTGCTGGTTGGAGTCCCAGCTGCTCCCTTCCGATCCAGCTCCCTGCCAACGTCTGGGAAAGCAGCAGACGACGGTTCAAGTATTTATGTCCTTACCACCACATGGGAGACCAGGATGGAGTTCCTGGCTCCTGGATTTGGCCTGGTGCAAACCTGGCTGTTGTGGCCACTTGGTAAATGAACTAGCAGATGGAAGGTTGATCAATCTCTTTCTCTCTCACTCCCTCCTTCTCTGTCATTCTGCCTTTTAAGTAAATAAATGAATAAATCTTAAAACAACAATGAACCAACTCTTTCCCGATTTAAAATCGAGTCTCCATCCCACTGCTGTAGCCACTATGACTAATGCCAGCCCTGCTCCAGTTCTGCATGTCATGATGCTTCTCCTCTTACGGCCCATTCACAGGTTCCTAAGGCCACCACTGTTGGCATTAAGGGTCGGGGAGGCTAGGGGAGGTGGGAACAGAGGTGGAAACAGTAGGGGAATGAGAGATAGGGTAACTGACTGATGCTGCCATCAACTGGCTTTTGTCCTCTGGCCTGGCCCATGTTTGAAGCTGTCCTGTCCTGGTGATGCAGAGCCCATAGATGGATTTGAGCCCTCCATCCTTGGGGATTTCATCCACAGTGGGCTTGAGGCTGGTGAATTCCTAAACTCACTCCCTCACTTTTTAAAGCCTCCAAGAATCAAGACAATCAACAATGCTAGAATGTGTTTCTTTGGGAAGAATAATGGGCAAATTTCTGGAGAAACAGATACATACAAAAGAAGATAGGACTAAGTAATAGTAATCATGAATAGAGATAATGCCAGCTATAGTTCTTAAAATAATGCCAAAAATATAAACATGTGGACAAGTAGACAATTATATATAGATAGATAGCTAGATAGAGAAAAAGAGAAAGGGAGCAAGAGAGCTTAAAAGAACTCAAAAATAAAGAGAATGCCTAAAGAATCTTTTAGTTATTAAAGAAACCAAAGCAATAGGTAAATATTTTCCATCAAGAAAATACAAAACAAGATGATTTTTACAAATTTTTAGGAAAAAGATCATTCCAATCTTAAAGAATCTCATTCTTCTAGGGAATGAAAGACTCCTTATCCTCTTTTTAGACAAGACCAACCTCACTCACGAAGACACAAGCCAGAGTCCTAAAAAAAAAACCTACTAATTAGATTCAGCAATGAATAAGAAAATATAATATGCCATGGCCATGTTTGATTTATTTAAAAAATGCAAGAGCACTTTAATATTTGTGAATCTGTATCATTTACCATATCACCAGTTTAAAGAAGAGTATAATGTGGTTATCTCAATAGTTAGGGGTGATATAATTAAACAGTATTCAAGCTAGCAATAGAAGGAATCTTCTTTAATGTGGTAGAGAGTATTATAAAATACCTACTGTGAACACCTTTCTTCATGGGAAAACCCGAGGAGCAGCCTTCCCATCTGAGCAGGTGAAGACCAGATGGCTGCCCTCACCATTTCATCCAACACCAATCCTGTAGTTTGAAACAGAACAGTAAAAAAATGAAAATATATGATTGGAAAGGGGGAAATGGAACCTGTTAATTACAGAAGATACGATTAAGTATACAGAAAATCCAACAAACATAAGGAAAGTTAATCAATTTTGAAGACAATCAGATCCATGTAAACTGAGAACACAGTAAGATCACAGTGTATGCCTATTCTACTACCAAAAATTAAGAACTTGGCAATGCCCAAGTTTGGGAAGCCATTAGCCCAATGGGCTGCTTCCCACAATATGAAGTTAAGCACTTGCCTGTGACCCAGGAATTTCACCCCTGGGTATGTATCCCAGAGAAACCCATATGCATGTGCCTAAAGAGAAGTGTTAAAAAAATATCATCAGCAGGACACTTAGTGATGGCAAATGGAACAACTCAAATGCCTATTGGTGAGTAAATATGTCAAATGCAGCATATTCACACAAAGGAATGATAGTCAACCAGGAAAACAAAGAGATCGCAGCTATATTCAGTAACAACTGAAGTTCTTAATTATTTAAAGACCTATAAAACGGAAGCATGAAACCCAACTAGGTAAAAATTGGCTTGGCTTAAGTGAGAGATGCTGAGAAGTGGGAGTAAGGTAACAGCAAGAGGTAGAAGGATTCCAGAGGCATTCTGGGAATAGAATGAAAAGGAATTGGTGGTACATTTGCTATGGGAAATATCAGATGGCCTGGATTTCACTCGTTAGGGTTTGCCATTCTCTAGGATAGAAAATGGCACAGGTGGAAGAAGTGGGACATGATATAAATTTAGTGTAGTGAAAGAAGTACTCTATAGGGAATAGGAGAGGCTCAAAGGAAATGAGTGATAGACCAGGAGCATAACCTGAGAAAGACTCCCACATGGTAAGGAGACATAAGTACAAAGGCCCTAGGGCAGGAGTACAATTGTCATGTTCCAAAACATCAAGGGGACTGAGTGAGTTCCCAGAATCCTAGGAAGATATGAGGTGAGGTAGGTAATTGAGATGAGACAAAGCTCAGCAACAGATTAAGTACACATATTAAGTATCCAATTAATGTTAGATATCATCTTCTATTGATTTCTCAAAGTCTTCCTCTACCCATGAGGTATCCAGGCTGGAGCACAGATAGATTATCCTTTGGTAAATTGAAAAATTACTTACGTAGTATTAAAAATTCATTTTGACATAACTGGCTTTTCCTTTTAGACTATTTAAGTTACTATTTGTAAATCACTGTTCTTTTTACTCAAGTTTCTTTTTTTCAAGCTTAAAAAGATTAAAACTAGAGCAAAAGAAAAATAATTATGAAGTAGAAACAGCAAGCTTGTATAACGATACCAACATCTGAAATTTGATCTAGAGCCACAAAAAAAAAAAACAAAAAAAAAAAAAACAAAACACTGAATTCATTAGTATGCTACTCATTTTTCCATTTTGCTGTTGAGTCAATCCCATTTCAAAAAGAATCTTTATTATATAAGGTCACAGTACACCTGTCCCACAGTAGGAAAGAGATAGATCAGGTAATTGAAGTCAACGGGTAATCCAGAAACCTCATTCCAGTTCAATTTCAAACCTTTCTGCCATCAATGCTTGATATATACTCTCAGGTAACAACACTGGCTGATTTATGAACTTGGACAAGTTCCTTGAGCCCTCTTCAGCATCCTCAGTTATCCAATGGAGAGGCGCACAGCAGCTGCATGGGTCCTTTCAGAACTCCAATACCCCAGCAACTCCACAGCCCACAGTTTATCTCCCATCCCCACGGGATGCAGCATGGCAGAAGACAACCTCAGAATTGATCACCAGTGGACTGGAAACAAAAACACTGGGTCACTTCATGGAAGCTTAGACCCAGAATTTACAAGTTTCAGACTATAATAAATCATAGCTAAGAGTAAGACAGGCCTAGCCAAAAGAGTAGAATGGTGTGACTTTATTTCATTCAAACACATAGATAAAAGAAGGAGGGAAGTTAAATACAAGGGCTGTGAATGAATGTCAGAAGGCACTTTATCTAGGAGATAACTCTAGTTGGAGAAAAAAGAGACCGATGAAAATAAAGAAAATCCCAGACACAGGATAAGCATAAAAGTTTTTAAAGTACACCGGGCGCTGCGGATCACTAGGCTAATCCTCCGCCTTGCGGCGCAGGCACACCGGGTTCTAGTCCCGGTCGGGACGCCGGATTCTGTCCCGGTTGCCCCTCTTCCAGGCCAGCTCTCTGCTGTGGCCAGGGAGTGCAGTGGAGGATGGCCGAAGTCCTTGGTCCCTGCACCCCATGGGAGACCAGGCTAAGTACCTGGCTCCTGCCATCGGATCAGCGCGGTGCGCTGGCCGCAGCGCACCGGCCGCGGCGGCCATTGGAAGGTGAACCAACGGCAAAGGAAGACCTTTTTCTCTGTCTCTCTCACTGTCCACTCTGCCTGTCAAAAAAAAAAAAAAAGTTTTTAAAGTACAACAAGAACATTTAAACACCAACTTTAATCCCTTCATAAACCACAAGACTATAAACTTAGTATAACAGGTAATACTTCTTACACATTTTGAATTAAATAATAATAAAATGTTAGAATTCCTCAAAATTCAAATTGCAACCAACTTTTCTGGAGAGAAAATAATCAATAGGAAATACATGTAGACCAGTTGTCTGCATCTCGGCTGCTGGTTGGAATTACTCAAGGGATATTTTATTTTTTTTAAGATGTATTTTATTTATTTGAAAGACAGAGTTACAGAGAGAGGTAGAGACAGAGAGAGAGAAAGAGAGGTTTTCCATCTGCTGCTTCACTCCCCATATGGCCACAAACGTTGGAGCTGCACCAATCCAAAGCCAGGAGCTTCCTCCAGGTCTCCCATGCAGGTGCAGGGGCCCAAGCACTTGGGCCATCTCCTACTGCTATCCCAGGCCACAGCAGAGAGCTGGATCAGAAGAGGAGCAGCTGGGACTAGAACTGGCACCCATACGGGATGCCAGCACTGCAGGCTAGGGCTTTAATCTGCTGCCCCACAGCGCTGGCCCCAAGGAATATTTTAATGATGATGCCAGAATCCCACTCCTAGCAAGTCTTACTTAATTGGAGTGGGATGTGACCTGGGCTTTGAAATCTAAAGAAAAATCCTAACTGATTCTAACATACAACCAAAACTGAGAACCACTCAGTAGTCAAAGTTCAAGAAATGTGGAAGAAAGGAAGTAAAACAACACGACATATCTATTCATGACCAAATAAAGAATGAGATGAAGGCTAATCTAACTCCAAATAATTTTCTTTTTATCGCAAAGAATTGTAAACAAAAAGAAGGGGTTTAAGTTCTATGGAACACTGAGTTCCCATCTTTCTTTCCATTTATTTTCTTCAAGCAAAATTTTTCCACTGCAAATAATTCAAATGTTCCTAAATTGTCTATCATTTCTAAATATACAGATCTGTCTGATAGCTGGTTACGTTTTCTTTTCACTGACTAAAGGAAATGAAAAATATAATCTAGTGCTAATATTTTTGCATTGCTAAAATAAGCTGCAAAACACTCATCAATTCAGTCAGGATCAAATTTATCAGCTCCTTAAAGCACAACTGTAGGCAGTTTTTCAGCTCCATATTGGATTCAAATCTCAATTTTTGTATTTTTCAGCTCTGTAACACTGAAACCTGTCATTAACCTGGGTGTGATTCATGATTCCAGAAAGAGGCTGGTACTTGCTGTGCAGGTGTGCTGTCAGGACCATGGTGGCCATTCTATCACGGTTGCATTTCAATCTGTGCCACATGTTGACAGGATCAAAGGAAAGCCAAGACAGTATCAGGGAGACATCACAGGGATGAAAACACAGTGATTCCATCTGATTAATCTGAACTGATATTTTAAACACAGGGTCTGTGATGTGCTTGAAGGAAGGAAGAGATTCCTAAAATTAAATGTCCCTGTATGCAAGAAAGTGCAGCACATCCAATTGACAAGCCTACCTGTCCTTCGAGACCCACTACTTCTCTCTACCCTACTTCTTTAGGAGTTGGGTGTCTTTATGCTTCCAAATCTCTGAGACTTGGAGGTAAAAGAAATGACTTTATAGTAATTCATTGTTTATGTAACCAGAAAAAAACTACTGATGCATATTTTAAAAGAAAAAAAAACAATGCCATGAATAAGCATGCTCATAAAACATGGAAGGGTATAAATTAGTAAAAACATTCAAATAGAAAAGAAATTTTTTTCAGATAGAAAAGAAAGATAGAAAGTCAGAGTTAACACAGAGAGAAGGAGAGGAAGAGGAAGAGAGAGAGAGAGAGAGAGAGAGAGAGAGAGAGAGAGGTCTTCCATCTGCTGGTTCACTCCCCAGTTGGTTGCAACAGCCAGAGCTGTGCCAATCCCAAGCCAGGAGCCTGGAGCTTCCTCCAGGTTTCCCACATGGGTGCAGGGGCCCAAGGACCCGGGCCTTCCTCCACAGCCCTCCCAGGTCATAGCAGAGATCGGATTGGAAGTGGGGCAGCCAGGACACTAACTGTCACCCACATGGGATGCTGGCACTGCAGGTGGCGGCTTCACCCACTACACCACAGAACCAGCCCCCAGATAGAAAATTTGATGAAAGAAATTTGAAATCTTGCAAAATCAGAATTTCAGCTGTGCATACCCTTTGACACTGCAATTCTACATCTAAGAATTTGTTTTCAGGAAATAATTTAGGATATATGCAAGGTTTAGCCACAAGACTGCTCATTCCAGCATTAATTTTAATAGCAAATATGAAAAGAATTTGATATTGAACAATAGGTTAGTGTTCAGAGAAATTATGACCTACTCATTATGCAAAAACTATTATTTTGATATTAAAATTATATCTGAATGGCCACATAATGATTGCTCTTAATTTCCTTTATAAAACTTCCAAGTCTTGGACCAGTGCCACGGCTCAATAGGCTAATCCTCCGCCTGCGGTGCCAGCACACCGGGTTCTAGTCCCGGTCAGGGCACCGGTTCTATCCCGGTTGCTCTTCTTCCAGTCCAGCTCTCTGCTGTGGCCCGGGAGTGCAGTGGCGGATGGCCCAAGTGCTTGGGCCCTGCACCCGTATGGGAGACCTGGGGAGGCACCTGGCTCCTGGCTTCAGATCAGCACCGGCCATTGAGGAGTGAACCAATGGAAAAAGGAAGACCTTTCTGTCTTTCTCTCTGTCTCTCTCTCACTAACTCTGCCTGTCAAAAAAAAAAAAAAAAAAAAAACTTCCAAGTCTTGGAGAAGGCATTGTGGTACAGCAGATTGCATATATACACACATGTACATTTATGTTATAATTACAGTAATAATTAGGTGAAAAACAGAAGCCTTAAAGTTTATTTATTACACCTAAATTTTAAAGTATTCCTCTCCTGATAATGAAGTTGTAGATGAATTTTACCTTATTTGCTGATCTGTATTTTCTACCAGGAGCACGTGCTACTTACATAATATTTTTTAAGTCATAAAAGTATTTTAAAAAATAATTTATAAAATTTTTAAAGCCTTGTTCCAAATATCATGGAAATAACCTTCCACTTGAAGAGCAAAAGTTAACACAATATTAACAGGGAAAGCACACAGGGTAGGGGGTGGGTGTAGCCAAGAGTAGGTTAAACTTGGGGCACCCACATCCCATATCAAAGTGCCTGGATTGTGTACTGGCGACTCTGCTTCTGACCCAGCTAAGAGGCCTGCTGACACATATGGGAAGCCAGCGATGATTAGTACTTGAGTACTCTTGTGTGTTCTTGCTCTCTCTCCCTCTGACTTCAAACACATAAATAAAATCTTTTTTAAAAAATAATAAACACAGGGTACCATGCTGTAGGAATCCAAAGACTGGCAAGGGCTGTGTGGAAGGAGACAGAGTCATGTTTGGTGTGGAATCAGGTGGGGAGAGGCTAGACAAAGGGTATACCTTGCCCTTGCCTAAGTATAACCTCTTAGTATGTATTTAGGATCAAGTCCAGATTCTACATAGATGCCTTACTGACCCTGGTTTGTCACTACAGCCTCCACTCTCTGGTTCCTCACTACAGCCTCCATCCCTGCTTCCTCACTACAGCCTCAGCTCCCTGGTCCATCATTACAGCTTCTGCTCCCTGGTTCCTCACTACAGCCTCCACTCCCTGGTTCCTCACTACAGCCTCCACTCCCTGGTCCGTCACTACAGCCTCCACTCCCTGGTCCGTCACTACAGCCTCCGCTCCCTGGTTCCTCACTACAGCCTCCACTCCCTGGTCCATCACTACAGCCTCCACTCCCTGGTTCCTCACTACAGCCTCCACTCCCTGGTTCCTCACTACAGCCTCTGCTCCCTGGTTCCTCACTACAGCCTCCACTCCCTGGTCCGTCACTACAGCCTCTGCTCCCTGGTTCCTCACTATAGCCTCCACTCCCTGGTCCTCACTACAGCCTCCACTCCCTGGTCCATCACTACAGCCTCCACTCCCTGGTCCTCACTACAGCCTCTGCTCCCTGGTCCTCACTACAGCCTCCACTCCCTGGTTCCTCACTACAGCCACCACTCCCTGGTCCTCACTACAGCCTCCACTCCCTGGTCCGTCACTACAGCCTCCGCTCCCTGGTCCTCACTACAGCCTCTGCTCCCTGGTTCCTCACTACAGCCTCCACTCCCTGGTCCTCATTACAGCCTCCACTCCCTGGTCCATCACTACAGCCTCCACTCCCTGGTCCATCACTACAGCCTCCACTCCCTGGTCCTCACTACAGCCTCCACTCCCTGGTCCGTCACTACAGCCTCCACTCCCTGGTTCCTCACTACAGCCACCACTCCCTGGTCCTCACTACAGCCTCCACTCCCTGGTCCATCACTACATCCTCCGCTCCCTGGTCCTCACTACAGCCTCCGCTCCCTGGTTCCTCACTACAGCCTCCACTCCCTGGTCCGTCACTACAGCCTCCACTCCCTGGTTCCTCACTACAGCCACCACTCCCTGGTCCTCACTACAGCCTCCACTCCCTGGTCCATCACTACATCCTCCGCTCCCTGGTCCTCACTACAGCCTCCGCTCCCTGGTTCCTCACTACAGCCTCCACTCCCTGGTCCTCATTACAGCCTCCACTCCCTGGTCCATCACTACAGCCTCCACTCCCTGGTCCATCACTACAGCCTCCACTCCTGGTTCCTCACTACAGCCTCCACTCCCTGGTTCATCACTACAGCCTCCACTCCTGGTTCCTCACTACAGCCTCCACTCCCTGGTCCATCACTACAGCCTCCACTCCCTGGTCCATCACTACAGCCTCCACTCCTGGTTCCTCACTACAGCCTCCACTCCTGGTTCCTCACTACAGCCTCCACTCCTGGTCCATCACTACAGCCTCTGCTCCCTGGTCCATCACTACAGCCTCCGCTCCCTGGTTCCTCACTACAGCCTCCGCTCCCTCTATAGGACTTCTAAATGCCGCAGGTTAGGAAGGCACCCTGCTTCCATGCAGCAGTCGTTCCTCCTCCACCACAGTAGCAATATTTCATCTTAATGACTTGACCACAGGTTCATGAGAGCAAGGTCTACATAAGTGTTGTCTGCAAATATATTCCTATCACCTCCAGTGATGTCCAGGATGTAGTAGTGACGCAGCAGGCATCAAATAATAAAAATTAATGATGTGCCTGTTAATTGTTTACTAGTCAAATCAATGAGGCAATTGCACATGATTAACAGGCGTGGAAAAGCTAACAGCTAGAGGCTTTTGGAATCTAATTTAGACACTATGTGAGAGCTCATATTTCTTATCTAGTTTACTAAAATTACATGCAACCCATGAGTGTATATCATTAGCCTCCCTTGTAATAGGGTATCTGCTTAGAGACAGGCAGAAATGCTTCCCCTACTCTTAAACAACTTCACCATCACTTAATACTAGAACTTCAACTTCCCAATATTAGTAATTCATTTGAATTTAAGGCCTACATTAAAATTCAAATATATTTTCAAAGATCTTATTAGCATATGATGCCACTATCAAGCTTCAACACTTGGCACTAATAGGTTCTCTTTCACATATAGGTTATGCCCTAATGGGATTCCAGATGATTTATGACAGTACAGACATAATAAGACTAAAATTAATCAACACTGAGAAAAAGATGGAAGTCAGGAAGATTGGCAGTAAGGGGTAAGGAAGGTTGTTATTCCCCTATCTGTGCACATAGGTAGCTGGATGGGTCAATGGTAGATTATAGATGGATGAATGGATGGATGGACAGAGAGAAAGGTAAATACAAATTGAAGAAATTAAGCACAAAATTGTGCTCTAAAGAAACTTTCTGGAAGTCCCTCTAGAGCTGAGTTACTTTGCCCTCATTCAAAGGAAGCTTACCGGCTCTTGTGAGTTATTCCGCCGGTCCTGACCAGTTCTAAGAGGGACACTGAGCAATGGGATTCTGAGGCGTGCCATCAATGGACGCTTTATTGAACATGCAGATTCCAGTTATGCATGTTTGTTTCCTTTATTGGCCTTGTGGGCATAATATGAAAGCATAATTATATACAGTTACTTCTCTAAGGTCAGAATGGTATGGTTCAGGTCACAGAGCCTGATTTATCTTAAAAAATGGTGCTATTGATGAGGAATTAGACTTCCCTTAAGCATACTTTATATATCATCATTTCATTCAAAGCATCCGTAAGAGTCATAGGGGCCGGCAGCACGGCTCACTAGGCTAATCCTCCACCTTGCGGTGCTGGCACCCCGAGTTCTAGTCCCGATCAGGGCACCGGATTCTGTCCCGGTTGCCCCTCTTCCAGGCCAGCTCTCTGCTGTGGCCTGGGAGTGCAGTGGAGGATGGCCCAAGTGCTTGGGCCTATGAGACCAGGAGAAGCACCTGGCTCCTGCCATCGGATCAGCGCAGCACGCTGGCTGCGGTGGCCATTGGAGGGTGAACCAACAGCAAAGGAAGACCTTTCTCTCTGTCTCTCTCTCTCTCACTGTCCACTCTGCCTGTCAAAAAAAAAAAAAAAAGAGTTATAGGGAAGGTTCTTCAAATTCAGCAATTTTCAGCCTTGTAGGTGGCAAAGATTGTTTTATTAAAAAAGCAAAGAAACCTAACTCATGTACTTGCCAAAACAGAGGGCAACACCATTGTGCAGGGACATGGGAACCAGGAGAAACCTTAAGTAGACTTGGTTTTTGTAACTGTGTCAGCGATTTCCTGAAGCTATAAAGTTTTGTGCCAAATGAGCATTATCTAATTAGTGTTAAGGGTGGTATCACCAAGTTCCCATTTATTCAACTGTAGAACCTTAATCTCCTTCTTGTATGATATATACCAGTAGATGACATAAAAATGAAACACTGAGTACATAAATTTATTTAATAGAAGTATTTGATATCATTTCCTAAATGCCAAAGGAAAATCACCAACAATGATTATTTGGATTTGGATGCAATTACAATCTAGACAAAGTCCTTGGGCAGAATTTGCTAAATCAAGGATTCCTTGATATCACTCCAGAAGCAGGAATGTAGGGTTCTGATTATATGCAAACAGGAAATCACCCAATTTGTCCAAAACATGTAGAAATGTTAAAGTACAATTTAGAAATATGCTAAAAGGGGCTGAGCCTCAGTGCTGGTTTATGCCATTTGATACAGGAATTTGATAAATTAGAAAATCATTTTTGCCCTTCTGATTCTCAAGATGGCATTAGGATAAAACATCTAAAACACCATTTAAAAGCTTAAATCAATATTAAGATCATTCAAATTGCCCAATTAACAATTTCTGTCTATTGAGTCAAAGGTTGATGGTAGCTACATAAATTCTATGAAATGTCTTGAAAGATTCTTGACAGATTCTTTTCTATTAGTTAAAGCAATCAGTATTTTACAATTAGAACTAGGAATTAGAAAGAACAGTGATGTAAGAAGGAAAGTAGCCCAGCGTAGGTCTTAAAGGACAGTTTTAAAGGCCTAGAGGCGCTCCACAATTTGGAACCCTGGGTAAGGCGGTACCCTTGGCCAGGGGTGTTTGACATATGTCAAGTTAGCAGAGTGGCTCTAAAACCAGAGTTGGCCACTTAAAGAGTGTGTGAGGAGAAGAGAATTCTTCCCCTTAACAGGTCCCCCTACCCTCTCCAGAGGAAGTATTGAGCCCCCAGTGTGCATCCCCTTTAGAAACTGAAAGGGTGTGATAAAGAGAGCATCTGAGAACAGGTTTCACAATTCCCTAGCACATTTAGCCTCACTGACTGGCCCCCTGCTGTCAGTCGGGAAGTTAGCACCTATTGTTCTTTGTCCTGTTTTAACAGCTTTAAAAAACTTAAACAGCTATAAAGAAAAATCTGACTCTGGCTATGATTAATAAGGAAAGTATCTCATTTTCATACTTTAGTTTCATATGCAGGATTATCTCAAAAATATACCATTTAATTAAGTACAACAGGTTTAAATTTATATTGAACCAAAGCCTTCCTAGATAATGGTTATAGGCTGTATTTTAAAACAGCAACTCTCAATGTGTAACTTTCCATCAATCACATAACCACACACTTAAAATCATTTGCTCTTCAAATACCAATTACAAAGTTATCTCCAAGAAAATAGACATTTTTTTCTAAATTTTAAGAAATCAGAAAATCTTGAATGTTACACTAGTATAAAATTTGGTCTACAATACCATAAAATGTTTTCTCCCCAAAAGAAAACTTGCTATTTTTTTATAATTAAATGTCTATTATTCCACTGATAATTATCAACAATAGTTTTTTTTTTTTCAAAATATATTGAATCAACAAAACTATTTCAACCTACTGATATCTCCATCATGAGAGATTTCCTTCCCACCTCCACCCCTCAGTATTCCCATCTCAACAGCTGGCACCAACTCCCACCCCACAGCTCAAATTCAAAGGACAGGTGTCATCTTTGATCCATCCGTCTCCTTCTGCACTTCAAGACACTGACCTTATCCCATCCTTCAGTTATATAACTGTAGTTTCCTCTTGCACCTAAACTGCTCTGCCTCCTCACCATTTTACTCCCATCTCCTGGATGTCTCTCAATCTCTCTGTGCCCTTACCTTCACTGGCTCGCTCCTTCTCACCACTTGATCTAAGTTCAAATGGTGTCTCTCCCATGGGTTCTTCTCTAACTCCCCCATCTAAATCAGTCCTAACTTTGTCTCTCCAACACATCTTTCGTTTCTTTCATAGCCCCTCTCACTGTCCTCAGCTGTCAATTCATTTGCTTATTGCCTGTCCCCCAACCCCACGACAACACGGGCTCTGTGAGAGTTAGGCTCACCTTGTCCGTCCCAGATCCCTCAATACCCAGAGTACTATATACACAAGGAGGGTGCTCAATCAGTATTTCTTGAACAGATATGTGTATGCAGAAGGTATGTAAGTGGATTTTTGGTAATGATGAAAAGGCACTGTGTGGTTCAGACAGAAGGTGTTCAGTGTCTTGAATAGCAAGATTCCACTGAGACAGAATTTTATAAGGATTCCAGAAGTGTGGTTTCCATAACCATTGTGAAGGGAAGCATAGCAGCTCTATGCGATTCGATTAGAGAGGATGCCTTGCTTTTGCTCATGTTCCCATAGGGCAGAACTCAGTCACATGACTCCAAACTGTAAGGGAAATGGAGAAATACTGTCTTTCCAGGTGCCTAGCAGCGGTGAATAGAGGACAGGCATTTGGTGAAGAAGCTTAAGATACTACTTAGGTTATCCACATCGCATATCAGAGTTCCTGGGTTTGAGATCTGGAGCCCTTTCTGGTTCCAGCTTCCTGCTAACATACACCTTGAGAGGCAGTAGGTGATAGCTGAAGTATTTGGGTCCCTGCCACCCACATAGTTCCTGGATCCTGGCTTCAGCCTACCCACCTTACACACACACACACACACACACACACATGTGTGGGCATCTGTAGCATGCACCAACAGATGGAAGAATGAGCAATCGATTCATTGATCAATCTCTATCTCTGACTTTTTATTTTAAAGATTTATTTATTTATTTGAAAGAGTTACACAGAGAGAGAAGGAGAGTCAGAGAGAGAGAGAGAGAGAGAGAGAGGTCTTCCATCCAATGGTTCACTCCCCAACTGGCTGCAATGGCTGGAACTGTGCCGACCCAAAGCCAGGAGCTAGGAGCCTCCTCCAGGTCTCCCACACGGTTGTAGGGGCCCAAGGACTTGGGCCATCCTCCATTTGCCCTCCCAGGCCACAGCAGAGGTCTGGATCAGAAGTAGAGCAGCTGGGACTTGAACCGGCACCCACATGGGATGCCAGCACTGCAGGCGGCGGCCCACCCACTACACCACAGCGCTGGCCCCCAATATCTCTACCTTTCAAATAAAAATGAAAATAGAGTTTTTTAAAAATAAGGAGTAGAGATGAATACATGTACTGCCTCAACCCCAAGTAAAGTAAGGAGAGAATATGCCTCTTTTGAGGGAGGACAAGACACTGAGACAATGGATATCCCCATGACTAAGGACTAAGAGACACAAGAATATTGGGTTATGAATTTCATATGAATTATTAATATGCTGTAAGTGATAGTTATATATTAAGTGAAATTTTGGTGGGCAATGTTAACATTCCCAAGAGTGCTTGAACAAGAGACTAGGACTGCAGTAACTTGTCTTTCACATTTTGAGTTCATTCTCTTCACACAGTTTCCACGGCCAGGCTTTCTCCCTGAACCTTATCTAGAGATTCATGTGAGCATTTTGGTCATCTCCAGTCCCTTCTGATGGCAATCTGGATTTTAAGTAAAAGTTTTCCTCAGGCCTGATCTCCAGCAGAACCCACGCTGCCTGCCTCATGCTACACAGTCTGAAATATGCAGGCAGCCTGAAGACTGGTACAAAAGAAGAATGGGAATGCAAGCTTCTGTGTTACTGAACAACCTATTCCAAAGTAGCTTCTTTAGAGGGGGTGCATCAAGGCAGGTGTCGACAGAAGTGCCTGGGGTGCCCTGCCTCAGTCTATCATGGAGGTCATCGCAGGCAGTACACAATCAACACATCTTCCTGGGTCTGTCTATCTGTCTGTCTGAGACATCTGGCAGCCCCTGCAGCATGCTTAGCCTACATACACAGGGCAGGCCAGAAACACAAGGAGGTTAAAGCCCCAAAGACTTCAGATGGGAGTTATTGTTAAAGTCCCCTCTTTAAGGGGACTGTCTGAGATGTGTTCCACACAGGGTCTCCATGGGATTAAGTTGCCTGCAGCAGACACCAACTCATAAACACAGGCCCATTGGTAGGGCCGGCTTTATGAGATTGCTACCTGAGCAGCTGAACAAAACCCTAGGCCTGGGGCTAGCATTGTGGTGTAGCAAGTAAAGCTTCTGCCTATAGTGTCAGCATCCTATATGGGCACCAGTTCGGGTCCCGGCTGTTCCACTTCCAATCCAGCTCTCTGCTGTGGCCTGGGAGAACAGTGAAAGATAGCCCAAGCCCTTAGGCCCCTGCACCTGAGTAGGGGACCCAGAGGAAGCTCCTGGCTCTTGTCTTCAGATCACACCAGCTCCAGCCTTTGCAACCATTTGGGGAGTGAGCCAGCAGATGGAAGACTTCTCTCTCTGCCTCTGCCTCTGCCTCTGCCTCTGCCTCTCTGTAACTTTGAAAATCTTTAAAAATAAAAGCCCTATGGCTTATTTAATGTTCAGATGTTATTATCTCATAACTTTGCAACAAGGGGTCTTGCATTTTTCAAAATTTTTTAAAATATTTATTTAATTTTAAAAGACAGTTACAGAGAGGGAGAGAAAAGAAGAGGCAGGAAGGGAGGAGGTAGGGAGGGTGGGAGGGAGAAAGAGACAGAAAGAGAGAAAGAGAGAAAAGAGAGAACTTCCATCACTGGTCCACTCCCCAAATGGCTGCAATGGCTGGAGCTGAACCAAGCTGAAACCAGGAGCCTGGAACTCCATCTGGGTCTCCTACATGGGTGGAAGGGGCCCAAGAACTTGATTCATCTTCCACTGACTTCCCAGGCACATTAGCAGGGAGCTGGATCAGAAGCGGAGCAGTCAGGAATTGAACCAGCACTCTGACATGGGATGCTAGCTTCGTAAGCAGCAATTTAACCTGCTGTACCACAATGCCAACGTCCAGTCTTGCATTTTATTTTGCTCTGGACTCTGAAAATTATGCATGTGGTCCTGCTTATGGGTTTCCACCCTCCTGAGGCTTACTAGCATCCTTACTAATAAAGTACTTACATCCAAATCCTTGTCTCAGAGGCTATGCTTTGGAAACTCGAAGTTAAGACATCAAGAAACTCTCCTCACTTTTCTGTACTCCTCCTCAAATGCCTCCTCCATCCTACCCTCAATCTTGGAAATGTGACGACCTATTGTAACACATTAAGGTCTACAACTCAATTTCTCTTCTCCCATCTCCAAACACCCTTGCATCTACTGCCCTTTTGGCATTTTCTCCTACACATCATAACTATATAATACAGAGAAACACACATATGCACTCACATTGATCCTATATAAACTAGGGCTGGAATATTCACATGAGGACTCTTTGCTTTATCAATGACATACCACACTTTTCCTCTAAGCCCAAACTCCCCAAATATTCATGAAATGCAAAAGTAAAAATACTCATTTCAATTATCAAATGCATTCATTTTCAGGGCACATCTCTAGTAAAATGTACATGTACCTTTTTTTTCTTTTCCCCTAGAGTTATTGTAGTAGACTTGCCTAATAAAAATTATACATATTAAGGTATACTATATGATGTTTATGTATATATATGTGTGTATGTGTATATACATACATTCATATATATATACATACATTGAGAAATTGTGAATAAAAATAATAGTGGACTCAAAATTACAATACTCACTATGTCTTCTGTGCTACATTAGGAGTTATAATCACCATTAGATTGTGTTTAACTGTAGAATCTTAGCAGACAGAACTTTTATCTTAAGGATATTCTATAGTAAGAAAAAATTCTATCAAAAATCCAGTACTGAGTCATTCCCTCAGCCACTCAATTATTCATTTGAGCCTGATGAGACTATATAAAATCTTATCTAAGAGGTAACTGCAATGGAAAGCTTGAATTAGTTAGATCTTTCCTTTTCTTTGGAAAATGCTCCATGTCAACAATGTATCCATTACATTAAAGTTAATACAAATTTAATATTTTAAATCATTAAGTCCATTAAGTATAATAAATATTTGTTGAGTATCTATCATGGGTTCAACACATTGGTTGAACACTATGAAAGCAAAAGATACACTTAAGATATAGTTTCTGTCCTCAAATAGTTATAAGTCCAGCTGGGAAAGCAACTTACTTACAAATAAAAATTTGGTTACATTAAAAACTAATTTATATAGGTAAAAAAAATATATATAGGTAGTATACACTGAAGGGAAGCAACAGATGTTCCCTGAACACACCAAGCACACTTACTTCAGGGTCTCTGCACTCACTGTTCCTTCCACAAACACACTCTCCCAGATCCCTCAAGGCTTACTCCAACACTGCACTCAGGTCTCTGTTCAAGTGTCCTTGACCAGCAGGGGCCTTTTTTGACCACATTAAGCATCAGACTCACATCCATCGTTCCCTGTCTTCTTACCATGTACTTGTTTCTTCACAGCACTTGTCAATCCTAACCATATTGATTCTTTTTCAATTATTATTTTCTGTTTTCCCCCTTCCTAGTAAAACACAAGCTCCATGAGAACAGGAACTTGGTCTGTGGGCTCATCCTTCATCCCTAACTTCTGGAAGACTGCCTGGCTCCTAACAGGTCTCCAATAAATATTTCTTAAGTTAATGTTCAAGGAATGAATCATATCACACAGTGTATTACACAGTCTGATGTCATGTGAATTAAGATATTTTCCAGGAAAGGTTACAATTACCATACAAAATCATAAGCTTCCTAGACTATGTAAGCGCCGTCTCCCAGCATCAACATCAGCATTATAAGTCATGCCATCAAACTTTATCCTAACACACTGATTTGCATATGCAACCCAAATAAAGATTTGTACATGAACAAATATAACCAGATGATAAAGGCAGTCTTAAACAAAGTCTAAGTCTGAACATTAATACCTAGCTTGTGGTACTTGTAGTGGTTCCCACAATGGAAGCAAATAAATACCATATATATCTGAGCCTTATTTTCCCAAAGATGGACTCCTTTCCAGTGTGGATTATGAAAAAGAAGAAGAAAGACAACTATGCAATATTATACCTTGCCTAATGTTAGCCAATTGCCCTCTCTTGAGTTCTGGCTTTGTTGTTTGTTAGGTATGTGTGTGTTGTTTGTTGTAGCTCAGGTAGCTTAAGGTACAATGTCTGCTAGAAGTTGCACTTTAAATCTTCATCGAGTGAAATAAAATATGCACAGGCATGCTTCCAGAAAATCCCCTGGTGGCAGGGGCACACATTAACCAGTCAACGACCCCGCATCAGGCGCGTGGCAGGTTCAACAAATTGTGAACCAAGAGGGAAGGGCAAGGACTCTGAAATCAGATAGGGAAGAGGAGCAGCTCCTTCCAGCTCCCTTCTCGTTTCCAGCTGCCGGACATCTCCGAGCTAGCCTGTTCCTTTTCATTCACTTCTGCATCATTCCACTTAGCAACCACCCTCTTGCCTTGGATGGCATTTAGCATGTAAGTCTTATGTCCAAATCTTGCATTTAAATCATCTTACATTAGAGACTGTGCCAGCAAGACCTCTCCTATAGTGCGTAGAGAATTGCAGTACGAAGTACATGGACTTAACAGACATTGCTGCTTCAAAGCCTGGCAGGCAACCTGCAGTGACCACATCCTATAGACTGAGAATCAAGAGCAAGTTAGCAGTCAGCACCTATATCAGTAAATGCCACCCATGGACACAGACTGTGTTCTCAACACATTTGTTCTCTACCTCATCAAACTTCTCTTCATGAAATGGTAGAATCTTTAGCTAAAAATAAGTGCCACTCTGATTAAAATATTAAAAAAAAATGTATTCCCTGCTACAACAGGAAGATGTTCATGCCAAGACAAAAGAAAAAGAAAGATGTTTTAAAAAGCATCTTTTTTCTGGGGGTGGAGGAGAGGCAGGAAACTCTCCAGTTAAAAGGAATCAGGGCATAAACCAAGCAGGCACTGGTGAGAAACAAAGTATTTTTTTAATCTCAGTTTGTACCTATGTTTCCACTCAGCCCCGCCCCCCTTCAGAGCAAGTCATAGAGCCGGTGCTCATCATACCCACCTACTGAAAAATAGGCAAATATCAGCGTGCAAGTCCACTGTTACCCCAGAACGGAAGTCCCGAGACAAGGAGAGCTGCTGGCACAGAAGGACCACACTCTCTCTCTTCTTTAATGTGAATCAGGCTCTAGGTGTTGGCAAGGTGTGACTAATTCTGCCCTACTGTAAGATTACCTTATATCATAATTTTTTTCATATAATTCTGCAACATTTTAAGACTGGGTTTAGAAGGCACAAAAAATGAAAACTCACCCATGAAACACTTGACATGACATAAAAATCTCCCCCTGCCCCCCCCCCATCCTTACCCCAGCCCCTTGGTACAAAGCAAGTTTTATTAACACAAGGCAAGTGCTCAATTTAAAGAGGACTGTGGGCATTAAAGTAGATTGTTTTATGTCTCTGACATGACTACTCTGGGTGGATGAACTATCAAGGCCTGGGTTTAAGTGTGATTAATACCTAGTTCTTGGAAAGCATCCAAACTTATTAAATCTGATGGAGTAAAACGGCATAACTTTCTCATATTATTTCCAAGAGATATGATTAGACTGAATGTAGCAGTGAATGAAACTGCAGAAGTAAGCCACTGTTGGGGGGAGGGGAGAGGAACTCCATTTTATTTACAAAGAATTAAACAGAGAGAGCCGAGCATTTTAGCAAGTACGGGCAGAGTTCGATCACCTCAAACTGAGGAGAGAAGATTGAAACAAGGTCAACACAACCTTCCTCTGTGTTCTATGGCTTTGTCCACTAAAGCGCTAAAAGGTTGAACTACTGAAATAAAAAGAGAAAAAAATTAGGGAAATCCTCTCCCTCCTATCCCAAAATGAATATATGAACACATACAACATGTCTATCTGTGCTTTGATGTTCTGGCACGTCATAGAACATCGAGATGGATTCAAGACTTCTTTCCATACAGAGAACAGGAGCTGGACAATCTTATCATAACCAACTGTATTTACAACTCCAGCAATACTTGCCTGACACTGACTACTGGTAGGCTTCAGAGTTTATGTATTGTGCACCTGGCGTTGTGGTGTAACACGGTAAGCTGCTGCCTGTGATGCCAGCATCCTATATGGACTCTGGTTCAGGTCCCAGCTGCTCTACTTCCTATCCAGCTCCCTGCTAATGTGCCTGGGAAAGCAGTGGAAGATGACCAAGGTCCTTGGGCCCCTGCACCCATATGGGAAACCCATATGAATTTCCACGCTCTTGGCTTCAGCCTGGGCCAGCCTTGGCTGTTGTGGCCAATTGGGGAGTGACCCAGCATATAGAAGCTCGTTCTCTGTCTCTCCCTTTCTCTAACTCTACCTTTCAAGTAAATAAGAGTAAATCTAAAAAAAGAAAAGAAAAGAAAGGGGTTTATGTACTGTATATGCTTTGCCATTCTAACATATGGGGCTTCTCCAAGGTAAGTGGCTCCCAAGAACAAGCAGTATATTCAGTAAATTCATTTTGTTCTGCTCTGAAGATACTAAAATCCCTAAGAAATGAACAAACAGAAGAAAACTACAGACAGAAAGGAATAAACTCCCAATGTCCAACAAAGAAGAATTCGCTGGGCCTCTGCCTTGTACAAGGGGAGCAAGGAGCTGAGGGGCTGAGTGTGAATGGGTGTGGCCTGACTGCAGGTCCTGTGGTCGAGGACTGCAGAGATGCAGAGAACGGGCACAGAACACAGGGTGACACGTCCCCAAGCCCAGCAGGAATCTGCTGCGACTTTAAACACTAGGGATCGAGACATTGGGAGCTTGGATCTGGGGCTCTTCTTTGGGAAACAGAAACATAACAACAAAATTTGTACTATCAAAGCGCTCCCCAGTCAATTACAAATCCCAAGGCAAATCTTGGCCGTGGGAGAGGGGGGAGGACAGTCTCTCGACCGATAAAAGAATAACAAATACAAAAAATATCTGCCAAACAACAAAGCTTCAATTTATTATACATGCTCATCAATTTAACCCAAAAAAACCCTTAAAAGCCTGAGGGTGATCCAGCCCCTTTAATACCCAGACCCTAAGCACGCCACAGATCAAGGCCCAGCCCCAGCCTGCTTTGTCTGCGGAAGATGAAAGCCGGGCAAAAACAGGTGAAGGCTCTTTTTGAATCATCACCTGCAATTAAGCAAAGGAAAACTAAGAGGAGCAGAGGTAAGCTGAACTCGCTTTAAAAAGACACCCCTGGAGCAGGTGGATGCTTGTGCGGATTGCTGTGGTGTCTGCTGACAGTCTTCCTCCGAATAATGAGCACTCGCTACAATCCTTGCTGCAAACAGCAGATTGCTCCCTGGGGAAGGGGGGGGGGTGGACTGTATGGGAAACACATCCATACACACATGACACACAGACGCAGAGCAACACACAAGAACACACACATCCCACACTACCTGTATCTTACCTACACATTCTTTCCACTTTTTTTTTAACTGCTTGCTTCATTCCATTCTTTTGAAAACATTGCCCTAAATATATCTTTGCATGACACTTGACTGTTTGCATCTACACATTTAGTCTTTTGTTGTATGTTTTTCTCTGTTGAGTTCCAGCATCCTGATAACTACAATTATGAAGATCTTTTGAAAAGACAGAGAAGCATTTGCCCAGAATTCAAACCTGGCTTGTTTCAAAATAACATTATTTCAACACTGCATGTCTCTCCATTCTGAGTGAGCACAGTGGGCTTAATAAAAAGTTTATCACTACACTATGCCACCATCTTGTCATTTTTTATCCTCTTGGAAAACAGTTCTGTTCTTTGAAAGTGTTTGGGGTTTTGATTTATGATGAACTGACTTCTGCTATCAATTGCCCAAATCCATCCCACCTCTCTGTCCTCAACCAAAACTCTTCGTTGTTCCCTCAATAATGGAAGTAAACCCAGAGCAAACAACATAACTTACTTACCCAACACACAGTAGAAATAATGGGCCATGTATACTTTTACCAAAACCAGAATTGGCCTTAAAAGAGTTACTGTAAAAAGGAAACAGAACCTCATTAATGTAGGCTCTGAGTCTGTGTAAAGCAACAAGACATTCTGCTGAAAAGTCTCAAATCAACTTTAATTTCAAAATGAAACCCCAGCTGCATCAAAATGAATACATGAGGAGGCCATAAAGGCTGAGTTTTCCTATGAAATTAAGCTCAAATATCTCAATCTTTTTTAAAGATTATTTGGGAGGAAGATGGAAGAACATACTGCCTGCTGCTGTAAGATCTATTTAGAAGCTTCTAAAATTCCAGGTACCACTTTCCTATTTGTAAATCAATAAGAAGAATCAATGTGAGCTTGCTCTCTGTCACGCGGAAGCTAATGGTGATAATAATGCATTAGACCAACAGAAAGGACTGCTGCTGCTTTTTTGGCCTCTGGGAAGTGTCTTCTCCAAGTAAGTAGCAAGAACCCTCTAAAACAATTTTCTTTTTAAATCTCACAATCAATGAAGAGAGGAGAGAAATGTGAGTAATAGTTGAATCTTGGCCTCATGCTGGCCTCTAAGGCGCCTGCCCCAAACATCTGAGTCAAAACTTCTACAACCTTCCTTTTTATTCATTTCTTTATGCATCTCTTATGGAACCATCCAAATGTTTTTGCATTTTTCTTCTTTCTGGCCCTGGTTCATGCTCCCTCCTACCAAACTCCCTATTGTAAATTTCTTGAGATTCCAGCCAATGTCCCATTCACTTATCTGTCTGCCCCATAAGCAGTGACTGTTCCTAATTCCAGTCAAGTGTGTTGAGTTCAAAAACAACGGAGCTACTGGCCACATTGCATCCCAGTGCAGAGTCTATGGGTTCTCAACCTTTCTAAGTGAGGATGATAAAACAATCCAAAGAGATGGCATTATCAAGAACTTTATTATTTTGTCAAGAAAAGGAATGTGCAAACAACACCATGTTGGATAAAATGTATTATTTTCTTTAAAAAGGAAAACAAAACATATCCAAAATCATATAGTCTTTTTCTCAGTCTGTGCTGCTGCTTCAACCAAATACCACATCTTACCTGATATAGGTTTTTTTTTTGTTTGTTTGTTTGTTTTTTTTTTGACAGGAAGAGTGGACAGTGAGAGAGAGAGAGACAGAGAGAAAGGTCTTCCTTTTGCCGTTGGTTCACCCTCCAATGGCCGCCGCGGCCGGCGTGCTGCAGCTGGCATGCTGCAGCCAGTGCACCGCACCTATCTGAAGGCAGGAGCCAGGTGCTTCTCCTGGTCTCCCATGGGGTGCAGGGCCCAAGCACTTGGGCCATCCTCCACTGCACTCCCGGGCCACAGCAGAGAGCTGGCCTGGAAGAGGGGCAACTGGGACAGAATCCAGTGCCCCAACCAGGACTAGAACCTGGTGTGCCAGCACCGCAAGGCGGAGGATTAGCCTACTGAGCCATGGCGCTGGCCTCTGATGTAGGTTTTATATCCCAGCAAACAACCCCAAGTTACTCCAACATTCTCAATTCTTGTTTTAAAGTATAAAAGAAAATTTCATTGTATGAAAAATGCAATGGAGTTTTCCAGGTAAAATCCTAAGGAGCACATCACAGATGTGCCAGTTTGTCTTCCTGAGACAGGAAATAAATGTTTTAGTCTTCACCAAAAGGAACTTGTAGAGTCTGGCATCTTAAGCTAAGTATGAATGCAAAACAGAAGATATCAAGTAGCTAACACTGTTTTCTCCCTCCTCCCCACAAATACATTGGACTCCATGAATGGAATTCAGCAAAATTCTTGTTATGCCTTGGAACAAAAATTAAGCCACTTTAGAGAACAAGGCATGGACTTTTCCTAACAAAAGTGTTCAAGGAAAGATGGAAGTAGAGCAGCCTCTAGTCTCAGATGGGCAGTTTCACCAAGTAACCATTCCTTTACTCTATGCCAACCACGGGATTTTAGGAGTCTTAGGAATCTTAAAGGTTTTCCAAGTAATCCTGACTTTGTCAGGATTTTGGGAAGTGCGAAGGTCAGAATCTAATTTATTTCTCCCTATTTGATTAACTTAGTAACATTCAAGTAGCTGATTTCGTTTGCCCTCTACCTTGTAAGGCAATCTTAACTCTGTCCGATAACAAAGGCCAATTCCTTTTCTCAAGTACAGCTACAGGTGCTGTTTGGTTTTCTCTTTCTGCTCCACTTCTCCCGCATCTTTTCAAAGTAGCATTTTTTTTTTTTTTACAAAAGCTAGCTTCTAATCCTACAGAAAACCAGACTCTGCTTATGTTCAAATAGTGCCAATCCTTCTGACACTGAGAAGGAAGGAGATGGGGAGAGGACAGGAAATGTGAGATTCATAATTAAGTACTTCATTTAGCCTTCTTGGTCACAATTACCATCTGCAAAATAAGGGAACTTCACAGTTACATTGATAGGTGAGAAGCAGGTCAAACCACCTGCCATCACTCCATCTCCCAAAATTCTCAAGAAGGTCGAGGTCAGAGTCCAGAACTTAGACTCTAAGCGCATTCACATGGGGTATCTAGGGCCTGGAATCAAAATGTGAAAGCCAGAATGGTAGAAATAGAGATCCAGAGGCTGTCTTCCCCTTTCCCGCCTGGACTAGATATGTTCCTGGGTCTGCCAACACATTCACAACATGCCCCTATCCTGTGAAGACGACGCTACACTGACTGATCAGCTGTCCCTCAGATGCCCATAACCATTTTCCAACTGCAGGTGCTTGTGAGCACACTAACAGAAGATCGGAGTGAAGTCCCACAGCCATGGAACACATACCTACCCACGTGAGACTACTGTTACACACAAGGGTTACATTGCAAGTTGGGTTGCAAGACTCAGCAAAGAAATAAAGAAGTAAATGCACAATACCCAGTTGAATGTGAATTCCAGACCCAGCAAATAATTTTATAGTATAAGTGTGTTTCAAATACTTCATAAGCATACTTCTATTTAAAAGAATTATGGTTACTTAAATTTAAATCTAACAGGGCATCTTAGATTTCAGCTGATAGCTATCATTCTTGCTGACCTAGAACCTGACCCATTAAGTCTACTGCTCTCAATGCTCCTTTGTTTCACCCTTCCTTGGTAGGCTCCAATTTCAACAAGAGCCCTGGAGAGGAAAGGGACAAGACAAACATTTTGTGCCCATGTTGTAGGCAATGTGACTAAGGATACTTTAAAGGGTCTATGGAAAATGGAAATAAAAGAAGAATTGGGGGATGGTGCTGTGTGGCATAGTAGGTTAAGCCTTCACCTGCGGTGCCAGCAACCCATATGGGTGCTGGTTCGTGTCCAGGTTGCTCCTTTTCCGATCCAGCTCTCGGCTAATGGCCTGGGAAAGCAGTGGAAGATGGACCAAGTGTTTGGGCCCCTGCACCATGTGGGAGACCTGGAAGAAAATCCTGGCTCCTGGCTTTGGATGGACCCAGCTCCAGCTGTTGCAGCCATCTGGGGAGTGAATTAGTGGATGAAGATCTCTCTCTCTCTTTCTCTCTGTTGTTCCCTCTCTCTGTCTGTAACAACTCTGCCTCTCAAATACATAAATAAATCTTTTTTAAAAAAGATGAATTAGGAGCAGGTATTTGGCCCAGCAGATATCCTATCAGAGAGCCTGTGTTCCAGGCTCAGCACCACTCCCATTTCCAGCTTCCTGCTAATCCACCCTCTGGAAGACAGCAGGTAATGGCTCAATTCATTTGGTCCCTGTCACTCACATGGAAGACCTGGATAGAGTTCTCAGATCCTGGCTATAGGCTGGGCCAGTCCTGGCTATTGTAGGCATTTGGGGAGTGACCCAGCACATAGGAGATTCATTCTCTCTCTCTCTCTCTCTCTCTCTCTTCCCCATTTCAAACAAATAGAATAAAATAAGAAATTTATTTTGGTGCAAAGCTTTGAAATCCATGTATAGTTTTTTTCATAATGCGCATTTTACATGAAGTTTTCAAAAATCCTCATGCTTATTGATTGAAAGGAGGTCACCTGCCCAGGCCCTCCCACAACTCTTCTTTACAGATTGCCTTCCAGGCATTTACTCAAAAATTACCACTGAACACCTCCGGAGTCCAACTCTGCACTAGGTACTAAGGACAAGCACCAGTGAACGAGCTAGATGGGGGGCTAGGTGGGGCCTCTTGGAACTTTTGTCTCCATGACAGTATCAGGCACGAGCAAACACCCCTGTGCTTAGGCTTGCCTCTTTCCCACTGGCTCAGTTTGCAGTTACTTGGCCCCTCAGTCCATAGTTTACAGTTTCTTCAACAATTCTATACTGCTGTCACAGGGAAAAGTTTCTCTCCATTTTGCTTTAGATGAGTGTTTGCTGGGATTCCAGATAGGGCTTGCCACCCACCAGCAAATGGGAGGTTTGCTCGCCCTCCTTTTTACTGCCCAGTAGCTACACCCAGTGGAGGGACAGTCTCCACAGAGGCCTGAGCTTTTAAGAACAGATTGGATGTTTGCAGGCCCATGTTGACAAACTCATTACAAGAACAACATGATTGGTCCATCTGTCCTTTTATCATCTCATGTACACTCAGTCTGAATTTGCTTTCAGTTCATCGGGCTATGGAAAAAATATATACTTTTCCACATGGTTGGGCAAGAGGAATGCTCTCCTCTCGTCAGCTCACATGATCTCCTGGCAGGCCTCCTAAACCCTGGAATAATCCTGATAAGTAACAAACCGCGTGTCATATTATTCAACCCTGGTACAGACCTGTGATGCCCTGCACAGACTTGCACTGAGAAGTTACACATTAACGCGGGCCTCGGCATCTGGCCCAGCCCTCTTCCTTCCTCTCTGAGTGTTTTTCATGCATGTTTTACAGCCTTTGAAAGGGAGCCGAGTCATCTTCAGGTTCTTCTTGTACTCGGAAGTTCTCCCTCAGCTGGCATTCTCTTTATCTCCTTATTCTCTCTGGCTTCCTCAATGGTAATTCAGTGCCTTATGACACATACTCTATATATTTAAATATCTATCCAGACTGTTCAGTCTTTAGTGTGTATCCACTATTTGTTGATTTCTCACTGTCAGCATCTTGAGCACATAGAATGCTTGTGGCTTGATCTTGGCCTTTCCTCCCATAGAAATTAACTCCCTGGCATAGATGGCTTCACACAAAAGATATTCCAGGTTTTGTTGTTTTGAATCAATTAGACAGATTCATCCATTCATCATCTATTGAGTGTCTGCCATGAGTATCACAGCACAAGGCAGGAGAACAAGGCAGCCTTGTCCTGCGCTTGGGAAGTTCACAGTCCAATTGAGGAGATCAGGTATGTGATGCTGGTGAGTACCACAGCCATGGAGAAAAGGGGCTAGGGAAACCCTAGAGAACAAAACACTACCTGTGTGTGGAGGTTAGAGGCAGCTTCGTCAAGGAAGTGAGATTTGATCTGAAAGTTGAAAGCAGGTCGAATGTGCAGACATGAGGAGGCAGAGTTTTGCAGGCAGGACAAGCAACTTGCCTGGGCAAGACAGGCAGCACTGGGCATATGTGGGCAACAGTCCGTCCTTTCACTGCGTGGCAGTGCAGATGGGCTGAGGGAGCTGACAGCCTTGATGCCAGGTTAGGAAGCAGATTTGCTCATGGTTCCACATGCATTACAGAGCACTGATTACAGGCTAGCAAGTTCCAGTCCTGGAAATCAAGCACAAGCAATGTCCCCAGTCCCATGAAACTCACAGTCCAGTGGGATAAGACAAACAATCATCAGAGCAGTAAAATCTATCAGATTCTGATTCCTATCATGCTAAATATAAAGTAGAAAGGAGGCAAAACGAATGTCTAAATCCCACAGCTGATACTGAGCTTCTAAGATCAATCCCATTCACAATAGCTACAAAAACAATCAAATACCTTGGAATAAATTTAACCAAGGATGTCAAAGATCTCTATGATGAGAATTACAAAACATTAAAGAAATAAATAGAATAAAATACAAAAAATGGAAAAATCTTCCATGTTCATGGATTGGAAGAATCAGTATCATCAAAATGTCCATTCTTCCAAAAGCAAGTTATAGATTCAATGTGATACCAATCAAAATATCAAAGATATTCTTCTCAGATCTAGAAAAAAATGATGCTGAAATTCATATGGAGGCACAGGAGACCTCAAATAGCAAAAGCAATCTTATACAACAAAAACAAAGCCAGAGGCATCACAATACCAGATTTCAAGATATACTACAAGGCAGTTATAATCAAAACAGCCTGGTGCTGGTACAAAAACAGATGGATAGACCAATGGAACAGAATAGAAACACCAGAAATCAATCCAAACATCTACAACTAACTTATACTTGAGTAAGGAGCTAAAACCAATCCCTGGAACAAGGACAGTCTCTTTCACAAATGGTGCTGGGAAAACTGGATTTTTACATGCAAAAGTATGAAGCAAGACTACTATCTTACCCCTTACACAAAAATCTACTCAACATGGATTACAGATCTAAATCTATGACCTGACAATCAATCAATGTGATATACCACATTAAGAAACTGAACAAAAATCATATGATTATCTCAATAGATGCAGAGAAAACATTTGATAAAACACAACACCCATTCATGATGAAAACCTTAAGCAAAATGAGTATAGAAGGAACATTCCTCAACACAATCAAGGCAATATATGACAAACCATGGCTAGAATCCTATTGAATGGGGGAAAGCTGAAAGCATTCCCCCTAAGACCTGGAACCAGACAAGGATGTCCACTCTTACCACTGCTATTCAATATAGTCCAGGAAGATTTAGCTAGAGGCATTAGGCAAGAAAAAAGATATCAAAAAGATATGAATTAGAAAAGAGAAAGATTATCCTCATTTGCAGATGACATGATCCTATATACAGAGGATGTAAAAGACCAAACTAAGAGACTATTAGAACTCATAAAAGAGTTTGGTAAAGTGACAGGATACAAAATCAACAAACAAAAATCAGCAGCCTTTCTATACACAGACAATATCATAGCTGAGAAAGAACTTTTAAAATCAGTACATTCACAATAGCTCCAAAAAGAATAAAATACCTTGGAATAAATTTAACCAAGGATGTTAAAGACCCTACAATGCAAACTACAAAATACTAAATAAAGAAATAGAAGAAGACATTAGAAAATGGAAAAATTTTCAATGTTCATGAATTGGAAGAATCAACATAATCAAATTGTCCATACTACCAAAAGCAATTTACAGATTCAATGCGATCCTAATCAAAAAAAACCAATGACATTCTTCACCAATCTAGAGAAAACCATGCTGAAATTCATACAAAAACACAAGAGACCCCCAATTGCAAAAGCAATATTACACAATAAACATAAAGCTGGAGGCACCACGATACCTGATTTCAAGAAATACTACAAGGCAGTTATAATCAAAACAGCATGGTACTGGCACAAAACTAGACTTATAGACCAATGAAACAGAATAGAAACTCCAGAAATAAATTCATGCATCTACAGTGAACTAATGTTTGATAAAGGAGCTAAACTCAATCTGTAGAGCAGAGATAGTCTCTTTAACAAATGATGCTGGAAAAACTGGATCTTCATGTGCAGAAGTATGAAATTTATTATTTTTTTACTTATTTGACAGGTATAGTTAGACAGTGAGAGGGAAAGACAGAGAAAGGTCTTCCTTCCATTGGTTCACCCCCAAAATGGCCACTATGGCCGGTGCTGCACCAATCCAAAGCCAGGAGCCAGGTGCTTCTTCCTGGTCTCCCACACGGGTGCAGAGGCCCAAGCACTTGAGCCATCATCCACTGCCCTCCTGGGCCACAGCAGAGAGCTGGACTGGAAGAGGAGCAACCAGGACTAGAACCTGGTGCCCAAATGGGATGCCGGCACCACAGGCAGAGGATTAGCCAAGTGAGCCACTGCGCCAGCCCCAGGAGTATGAAATTAGACCCCTAATTTACACTCTAGACAAAATCCACTCAAAATGGATCAAAGGCCTAAATCTATGACCCAAAACCATCAAATTACTAGAGGACATGGGGAAAACTCTGAAAGACATTGGCATAGGCAAAGACTTCTTAGAAAAGGCACCAGAAGCGCAGGCATTCAAAGCCAGAATTGACAAATGGGATTACATCAAGCTGAGAAGCTTCTGCCTGCAGAAGAAACACCCAGCAAAGTAAAGAGGCAACGGACAGAATGGGGGAAATATTTGCAGACTGCACAACTGATAAAGGGTTAATATCCAGACTATATAAAGAGCTCAAGAAATTCAACAACAACAACACAAACAATCCAGTAAAGAAATGGGCAAAAAACTTAAACAGGCATTTTTCAAGAAAGGAAATTCAAATGGCCAACAGACACTTGAAAAAATATTCAGGATCACTAGTCATCAGGAAATGCAAATCAAAAAAACCACAATGATGTTTCATCTCACTCCAGTTAGAATGACTATCATACAGAAATCAACAAAAAACAAATGCTAGCGAGGATGTGGGGGAAAGGGTGCCCTGGTCCACTGTTGGTAGGAATGTAAACTGTTACAGCCACTGTGGATGACAGTATGGAGACACCACAGTAGTCTGAAGAAAGACCTACCATATGACCCAGGTGTCCCACTCCTGGGATTTACCCAAACCAACATGAATCCGCATATGAAAGAGTTATCTATACCCCCACTTTGCAGCACAATTCACAATAGCTAAGATATGGAATCAACTCATATGTCCCTCAAACGTTGACTGGATAAAGAAATTATGGTTTATATATACAACGTAGTACCACTCAGCTGTAAAAAAAATGAAATACTGCCTTTTGCAACAAAATGGACACAACTAGAAACCATTATACTTAGTGAGATACCATGTTTTCCCTGATCCTAGGTATCTTATAGAGTACCTAAAATGTAACATATTGGAATGAAATGGACATTTTGAGAATCAGTGATTGTTTACTGCCCTTGAATTTTCTGTTGAGGGGAAGTGTTTTTTTTTTTCTTCATATTGTTTGTTGAACTGTTTTACTTTGTGTAGGGTGAACTTTATGATCGTTAAGTAAAATGAAAGTAGATCTTTGTAAAAATTATTGGAATGGGATAGAGAAGAGGAAGAAGGGTTGGAGCATGGGTGGGAGGGAGGGTCTCATGGGAAGTATCACTATGTTCCTAAATCTGTATATGTGAAATATCTGAAACTTGTATAACTTAAATAAAATTTAAAAATACTTATTTGATATTACTGTAGCCATTTCAGCTGTCCCATATACAGTTTGTATATCCTTTCCCCTTAACTCTCTTTATATCTTTGATTTTAAAAAAAATGAAGGTAGCATTGAGTTAGATATTGCTTTTAGATATGCCTTTGATGGGAAAGGTGAGTAAATTTATATTTAATGTAGTTATTAATATGGTTGAATTCATGTTTGCCATTTTGCTCTTCTCTTCTTTTTTCTTTTGTGTTAAATATTTAAGTAGAACGTCTCAATATCTATTGATTTCTTAGCTATATTTCTTAGTGTGATTTCCTTTTAAATTTATTTTATGGTGGCTCTAGGGGTTACATAAGTATTTTTTAAAGATTTATTTATTTATTTGAAAGACAGAGTTACAGAGAGCAAGAGGCATGGGGCGGGGGGAGAGAGGGAGAGAGAAAGAGAGAGATCTTCCATCCATTGTTCATGCCCCAAATGGCCACAATGGCTGGAGGTGGGCCGACCCAAAGTCAAGGGCCAGGAATTTCTTCCAGGTCTCTCAAGTGAGTGTAGGGGCCCAAAGACTTGGGCCATTCTCTACTGTGTTCCCAGGCCATAGCAGAGAGCTGGATCAGAACTGGAGCAGCCAGGACTCCAACTGGTGCCAATATACATTGTCAATATACATACATACATACATACATATTATATATGGATCTGGGTGCCTTTTTTCCCACATCCTCGCTAGCATTTGTTTTTTGTTGATTTCTGTATGAGACCATTCTAACAGGAGTGAGATGAAACATAACTGTGGTTTTGATTTGCATTTCCTGATGACTAGTGATTCCGAGTATTTTTTCAAGTGTCTGTGCCATTTGAATTTCCTCTCTTGAAAAATGCCTGTTTATGCAATCTACACCAGGATTTACATCCTAGGCCCTAGCACACGCCACCATTGCTGGAAGCCAGGTGGCCACATGGTCCAACTGTTGTTGTCAAGCTCCACCTCCATCCGAATGGAATTCGCTGCTTCTGCGTCCCTGCCCGCCCTCCGGCAAAGTTTTAAAAGGACTTGTTCCTGAATATGTGGCTCTCTCTAGCCTCTTCTTCTCCTCTCACTTCCCTCTCTCCTCTTTCTCTCTTACCCTCCTTTTCCCTTTTTGCCCCTTCCCTCCAGTCTGCTGGGTTTTCCCCCAATAAACCCTTTCCCTTAAAAGAAATGCCTATTTAAGTTTTTTGCCCATTTCTTTACTGGATTGTTTGTTTTGCTGTTGTTGAATTTATTGAGCTCTTTATATAGTCTGGATATTAACCCTTTATCAGTTGTGCAGTCTGCAAATATTTCCCCCATTCTGTCAGCTGCCTCTTTACTTTGCTGGGTGTTTCTTCTGCGGTGCAGAAGCTTCTCAGCTTGATGTAATCCCATTTGTCAATTCTGGCTTTGAATGCCTGCGCTTCTGGCGCCTTTTCTAAGAAGTCTTTGCCTATGCCAATGTCTTTCAGAGTTTCCCCCATGTTCTCTAGTAATTTGATGGTTTTGGGTCATAGATTTAGGCCTTTGATCCATTTTGAGTGGATTTTTGTATAGGGTGTAAGGTAGGGGTCTTGCACAGATCCAGTTTTCCCAGAAAAATTTGTTGAAGAGACTGTCCTTTTCCAGGGATTGATTTTAGCTCCTTTGTGAAACATAAGTTGGTGGTTATGTATGCTTAGTATGATTTCTGGGGATTCTACTATGTTCCATTGGTCTGTAAGTCTAGTTTTGTGCCAGTACCAGGCTGTTTTAATTATAGCTGCCCTGTAGTATGTCTTCAAATCAGGTATTGTGATGCCTCCAGCTTTGTTTCTGTTGTATAAAATTGCTTTACCTATTTGGAGTCTCTTCTGTTTTCACATGAACTTTGACATCATTTTTTTCTGGATCTAAGAAGAATGTCATTGGTATTTTGACTGGGATCACAATTAATCTGTAAATTGCTTTTGATGATATTCATTCTTACAATCCATGAACGTGGAAATTTTTCAGTTCTTTAATGTCTTCTATCTTTAATTTTTTAATTGTCATCATAGAGGTCTTTGACATTGTTGGTTAAAAGTATTCCAAGGCATTTAATTCTTCTTGGAGCTACTCTGAATGGGATTGATCTTTTTTTTTTAACTTTTATTTAATGAATATAAATTTCCAAAGTACAGCTTATGGATTACAATGGCTCCCCCCCCCCATAACTTCCCTCCCACCCACAACCCTCCCCTTCCCGCTCCCTCTCCCCTTCCATTCACATCAAGATTCATTTTCTATTCTCTTTATATACAGAAGATCAGTTTAGCATATACTAAGTAAAGATTTCAACAGTTTGCACCCACATAGAAACACAAAGTGAAAAATACTGTGTGAGTAATGGTTATAGCATTAAATCACAATGTACAGCACATTAAGGACAGAGATCCTACATGAGGAGTAAGTGCACAGTGACTCCTGTTGTTGACAACAAATTGACACTCTTGTTCATGGCATCAGTAACCACCCTAGGCTCTTGTCATGAGTTGCCAAGGCTATGGAAGTCTTTTGAGTTCACTGACTCTGATCATATTTAGACAAGTTTGCAGTCAGAGTGGAAGTTCTCTCCTCCCTTCAGAGAAAGGTACCTCCTTCTTTGAAGACCTGTTCTTTCCACTGGGATCTCACTCACGGAGATCTTTCATTTAGGTCATTTTTTTTTTTTTTTGCCAGAGTGTCTTGGCTTTCCATGCCTGAAATACTCTCATGGGCTTTTCAGCTGGATCCGCATGCCTTAAGGGCTGATTCTGAGGCCAGAGTGCTATTTAGGACATCCGCCATTCTATGAGTCTGCTGTGTATCTCGCTTCCCACGTTGGATCATTCTCTCCCTTTTTTAGTCTATCAGTTAGTATTTGCAGACACTAGTCTTGTTTATGTGATCCCTTTGGCTCTTAGTCCTATGATTATGATCAATTGTGAACAGAAATTGATCACTTAGACTAGTGAGATGGCATTGGTACATGCCACCTTGATGGGATTGAATTGGAATCCCCTGGAATGTTTCTAACTCTACCATTTGGGGCAAGTTAGCTTGAGCATGTCCCAAAATGCACATCTCTTCCCTCTCTTATTCTCACTCTTATATTTAACAGTGATCACTTTTCAGTTAAGTTTCAACACTTGAGAATAACTGTGTATTGATTACAGTATGCAACCAAAAGTATTAAGTAGAACAAACAAAAAAAATACTAAGAGGGATAACGTATTAAGTTGTTCATCAACAGTCAGGGCAAGGGCTGATCAAGTCACCATTTCTCATAGTGTTCATTTCACTTTAACAGGTTTCCTTTTTGGTGCTCGGTTAGTTGTCACCGATCAGGGAGAACATATGATATTTGTCCCTTTGGGACTGGCTTATTTCACTCAACATAATGTTTTCCAAATTCCTAACAGGGATCACTTTTCAGTTAAAATTTAAACACCTAAGAATAATTGTGTGTTAATTACAGAGTTCAACCAATAGTACTGGAACAAAAAATAATACTAAAATGGATAAAGTATTACATTGTACATCAACAGTGAGGACAAGAGCTGATCAAGTCACTGTTTCTCATAGTGTCCATTTCACTTCAACAGGTTTCCCCTTTGGTGCTCAGTTAGTTGTCACCAATCAGGGAGAACATATGATATTTGTCCCTTTGGGACTGGCTTAGTTCACTCAGCATGATGTTTTCCAGATTCCTCCATCTTGTTGCAAATGACCAGGTTTCATTGTTTTTGACTGCTGTATAGTATTCTATAGAATACATGTCCCATAATTTCTTTATCCAGTCTACTGTTGATGGGCATTTGGGTTGGTTCCAGGTCTTAGCTATTGTGAATTGAGCTGCAATAAACATTAATGTGCAGACCGCTTTTTTGTTTGCCAATTTAAATTCCTTTGTGTAAATTCCAAGGAGTGGGATGGCTGGGTTGTATGGTAGGGTTATATTCAGGTTTCTGAGGAATCTCCAGACTGACTTCCATAGTGGCTTAACCAGTTTGCATTCCCACCAACAGTGGGTTAGTGTCCCTTTTTCCCCACATTGAATGGGATTGATCTTAAAAGTTCTTTATCAGACATGACATTCACTGTATACAAAGGCTCTTGATTTTTCTCTGTTGATGTTATATCCCACTACTTTACCAAACTCATGAGTTCCAATAGTCTCTAAGAGCAGCATTCTGAGTTCTCAATGTATAGAATCACATCATCTACAAACAGGGATAGTTTGACTTCCTCTTTTCTAATTTGTATCCCTTTGATTTCTTTTCTTGTCTAATGGTTCTGGTTAAAACTTCCAGGAATATATTGAATAGCAATGATGAGAGAGGGTAACCTTGTCTGGTTCTGGGTCTTAGGGGGAATACTTCCAATTGTTCCCCATTCAATAAGATGCTGGCCATGGGTTTGTCATGAATTGCCTTGATTGTTTTTTTAGGAATGTTCTTTCTATACCTATTTTGCTTAAGGTTTTCATCATGAAAGCATGTTGTATTTTATCAAATGCTTTCTCTGCATCTGTTGAGATAACCACATGATTTTGTTCCTTGGTTTATTAATTTGATTTATCACATTTATTGATTTCTATATTTTGAACCATCATTGCATCCCAGGGATAAATCCCACTTGGTCCAGGTGAATGTTGTTTCTGATGTCTTTTTGGATTCAAATAGCTAATATTTTGTTGAGGATTATTACATCAGTGTTCATCAGAGATATTGGTCTACAGTTCACTTCTCTGGTATATCTTTTTCTGGTTTAGGAATTAAGGTGATACTGGTTTCATAAGAGTTTGTGAGGATTTGCTCCCTATTGCTTTGAATAGCTTGAGAAGAATTGGAATTAGGTCTTCTTTAAATATCTGGTAGAATTCAGCCATGAAGCCATCTAATCCTGGGATTTCCTTTTTTGGGAGGGATTTCCACCTTGGTTGTTGGTCTGTTCAGGTTTTCTGTGTCTTCATGACTCAATTTTGGTAGATTGTATGTGTCCAGGAATCTATCAATTTCTTCTAGGTTTCCCAGTTTGTTTGCATAAAGCTCTGTGTAGTAATTTCTGATGATTCTTTTTATTTCTGTGGTGTCTGTTGTTACATCTCCTTTTTCATCTCTAATTATTTTAATTTTGGTCTTCTCTCTCCTTTTTTTGTTAGTTGGGCCAATGGTGTGTCAATTTTGTTTATTTTTTTGAAAACCCAGCTCTTTATTCCACTGATCTTTTGTATTCTTTTTTGTTTCAATTTTATTTATTTCATCTCTAATTTTAATTATTTCTTTCTTTTTACTCATTTGGGGTTTGGTTTATTGTTTTTTAAGGCTCTTGAGATGCACTGATAGCTCATTTATGTGGTACCTTTCCAATTTCTTCATGAGGGCACAAATTTTATAACCCTCCCTCTTAACACTGCTTTTGCTATATCCCATAAGTTTTAATGGGATATATTGTCATTTTCATTTGTTTCCAGAAATTTTTTTATTTCTCTTTTGTTTTCTTCTATGACCCACTGTTCATTCAGGAGCATGTTGTTCAGTCTCCATGTGTTTGCATATGCTCTAGAGATTCTTGAGTTGTTGATTTCCAGCTTCATTCCATTGTGGTCAGAGAAGGTGAATGGCATGATCTCGATATTTTTGAATTTGCTGATATTTGCTTTATGACCTACCATATGGTTTATCCTAGAGAAAGTTCCATGCACTGCTGAGAAGAATGTGTAATCTGCAACTGTGGAGTGAAAAGTTCTGCAGATATCAGTTAGGTATATTTGGTCCATAGTGTCGATTAGCTTTGTTGTTTTTTGTTGATTTTCTGTCTGTTGGATCTGTCCACTGATGAAATTGGGGTGTTGAAGTCCCCTGATACTTCTGTATTGGAGTCTATACCCTCCTTTAGATCCACTAGCATTTCTTTTAAATAGCCAGGTGCCCTGTAATTTGGTGCATATACATTTATTATAGTCACATCTTCCTGTTGAATTGATCCCTTAATTGTTACATTGTGCTTTTATTCATCTCTTAACAGTTCTTTGCTAAAAGCCATTTTGTGTGATATTAGGTTAGCTACACCTGCCCATTTTTTTTTGCTTTCCATTACCATTGAATATCTTTTTCCATCTTTTCATTTTCAGTCTGCAGGTATCTTTATTGGTGAGATATGTTTCTTGTACGCAGCAAATAGATGGGTCTTATTTTTTAATCCATTCAGCCAATCTGTATCTTTTAATTGGAGAGTTGAGGCCATTTATATTCAAGGTGACTATTGATAAGTAATGACTTGGCCCTGCCATTTTCCCACAAATATTCCTATTGTTTACTTTGTATTTCTTTTGTACTCTTACTGGGGGATTTCTGCTTTCACATTCTTTCATAATGATGGCTGTCTTTCTATGTTTCTATGTGTTGCACATCCTCAAGCATCTTTTGTAAGGCTGTATGGGTGGTGACAAATTCAATCTTTGTTTCTTATAGATGGTCTTTATTTCCCCTCCATTCATAAATACAAGTTTTGAAGGGTACAGTATTTTGGGTTGACATGTTTTGTTTTTTTTTTTAAGACTTGGACTATATTTCACCATTCTCTTTTAGTCTGTAGGGTTTCTGATAAGAAGTCAGCTGTGAGTCTAATTGGCACCCTCTAAAAGTAATCTGGCATTTCTATTGTGCACATTTCATGATCTTTTTCTTTATGTTTTACTACAGAAAGTTTGACTACAATATGTTATGGTGAAGATCTTTTCTTGTCACATCTGTTAGGAGTTCTATGTGCTTCCTGTACTTGGACATCCCTTTCTTTCTCCAAACTGGGGAAGTTTTCTGTAATTATTTCACTAAAATGGCCTTCTAATCCATTCTTTCTTTCCACACCTTCAGGGACTCCTAAGACCCGTATGTTGGGTCATTTGATAGTGTCTCATAAATCTCCAACACTGTTTTTAAGTTTTCTAATTTATTCATCCTCTTCTTCCTCTTCTTCCTCCTCCTCCTCCTCTTCCCCTCCCCTTTCCCCTTCCCCTTCTCCTCCTCCATGTACTTTCTGGTCTCACTGAAAGATTTCCAAAGATTTGTCTTCTAGCTCAGTTATTCTTTCTTCTATTTCACCAAGTCTGTTGTTAGGGCTTTCCACTGCATATTTTATTTGATCTATTGAATTCTTCATTCCTAATATTTCATTTTGATTTTTCTTTAAAATCTCAATTTCATGGGAAAAATTTCATTCATGTCATGTATGGTTTTCTTTAGTTCATAGATATGCTTCTGATTGCTTTTCAGTAATTCTATGGTTACTATTTTGAATTCCATTTCTGGCATTTCATCAATCTCTTCATCTTCACATGCTAATATTGAAATGTTGTTGTGTTCTTTTGGAGGGGTTCATAATGTGTTTCTAATTCTTTTTTCTTGGGAGTTACTTGTTTGTTTTTTCCTCTGATGACTTTTATGTTTGAACCGTACCTCTGTGGCTTAGTGGAATGTCTGTACTTTTAGTGAAGAGGTATGTGCTGGATATGTCCAGGGAGCTCTGGTCAGTGCTCCAGGGCAGGGTGAGTATCCAGGGTAACACCCAAGTTGGGCGTGGTAGCTCTCCTCTTGTTAAAGGGGAGGAATGGTCATTTCTGTTGGTGTGATCACCCCCTCACCTCCTCTTCTCCAAGCTGAGCAATGTCTGAGTGTTAGCACCCAATAGATTCAACCATTATCCAAGCTGCCATGAAACTGCACAAATAATCTGCCCAGTCCTCATTCTTAGCTTGGTTCCTGCTGCAATGACCTTCCTCAGGCAACCAAGGAGCTCCAAGCATGTGGTACTGCATCCAGTGACTGCCCAGAGATCCAGCTACACCCTGCACCCTTTCGTGTAGCCATCGCGTCCCCATAGTCTCAGCACACAAGGTACCCACAGTGACTGGGTGCAGAGGATCCACTCTGCCCTGCCAGTCTGTCTAAGCAACAGAGAGGCAGATGTTCCCTGAGCCAGCTCTGCCTAGGTGTCTTGAGCCCTGTAGCCTGTGGTATGTTGGGAGGCTGGGGGTGCCTCACAGTCCTACATAGGTGCCCAGCCACCTGTCAATCCTCCCAGCCAGGCTCAAAGTTAGTGGGGACTGCAGATTTTTCCCTCTGCTAGAATCTCTGGATCACACACACATACAAGAGCCACTGGCCAAATGTTGCCCTCACCACACTACTGACTCATGTACCACCAAAAAGATGGCGCCCTGTCTCAGTCAGTCATTGTGCATCTACACAAAGGCTTCATTAGCTGCTGCCCAAGCCCAAAATGGTACCCGCCCTTTCTCAGCTGGGCAGCATGCGCTATTGTGAGGTTGTTGGGGTGAGATAAACATGCCCCTTTTACTTTCACTGGGTCCATGGTAGCCACTAGTAACCGACAGCACCTAGGTTCCAGTCTGGACTCACTACACTCTCCCTCCAGCTATACCACCTCGGGTTGCTGCAGCCTGGCCTCACCTCTATTTCCAAGCTGCCACCCACTTTGGCTCTCATTTGCTGCAATCACATATTGTGTCCATGTTTGTGCTGGGTGTCTGCACCTTCCACACAGGTCCATGGCATTACATTTCCTTTTACAGAATTTCCAGGGCAGTTTTCTCTGTAATTCTCCCCTGAGAGTGCGTTTCCTACACTGTTTTTTACCCCTAGCCTAGCTCAGTACATTGTTCCCTGTTCTGCCATCTTGGAATCTCTCAGATAGTTTTTTATTTAAGATGTATTTATTTATTTGAGAGAGAGAGAGAGAGAGAGAGAGGTCTTCCACCCACTGGTTCTCTCCCCAAAAGGCTGCAACAGTCAGGGCAGGGTCACGCCAATGTCAGGAGCCAGGAGATTCTTCTGGGTCTCCCACACAGGTGTCAGGGGCCCAACCACTTGGACCATCTTCTGTTGCTTTTCCCAGGCCATTAACAGGGAGCTAGATCAGAAGTGGAGCAGTCTGGACACAAACCAGCACACATACGGAATGCCAGTGTCATGGCAACAACTTTAAAACCTCTAGGCCACAATGCCAGCCCCAAACATATAGTTCTTAAGCTAAGGAATATTACTTTTAACAGAGGCACATCACATCTTATGATGATAAAATTCTTAATATGGCAAAAAAATATAATAGCATACAAATAGGTTTGCCTAAAATAGAGCTCTAAATACATGAAATAAAAGACAGACACAATTCAAAGTAAAAACAAATCATTATCACTATTTTACCATTCCTGTTTCCATTATTCATAAATCAAGTAGAAAGAAAACCAGAAGGATATAGAAGATTTGGACAATACTGCTGACAACTAGGAAACATTCCAACCAACAACAGCAAAACATACATTCTTTTCAAACATCACAAGATAGACCACGTGCTAAGCCAAAAAGTAAATTTCAATAAAGACTTAAATCATGAATAAGATGTTCCCTGACAACAGTGTAATCAGATTTTAAATTAAGATTTATTTATTATTTGAAAGGTAAGAGTTACAAAGAGAGAGGGAGAGAAGGACAGACAGAGACAGAGATCTTCCACCCACTGGCCAGGTGGAACCCAGGAGCCTGGAACTCCATCTGGGTCTCCCATGTGGATGGCAGGGGCTCAAGCATTTGGACCATCTCCTGCTGTTTTCCTGGGGACAACAGCAGGGAGCTGGATCAGAAGCAGAGTAGCCAGGACATCAACCAGAACTCATGTGGGTTCCTGGTGTCACAGACAGCAGCTTAGTCTACTGTGCCACAATGCTGGCTCCTCAATTCTTGAATCAAAATAGAAAAAAATACCATGATTAATCCCCCATTTATGTGAAAATTAAACAAGATACTTTAAAACACCCAGCATGTCAAAAGAGAAATCAGAAGGAAAATGTATCTTAAACAGAATGAAAATATAACATGTCAAAATGTGACGTGTAGTGCTTATATAGTGCTTAGTAACCAAAAGCTTTAATTTAAGAAGAGGAAAATCTATAGTAAATGATATAAAGTTTAGGAAGGGGGGGGGATAGAGCAGGTGTGTAGCCTAGTGAGTTAATTTGCCCATGTCGCATGATGCCGTGTCTGGGTTTGATACCTGCCTCCAGTTCCCCACTCTAGCTTCCTCCTCGTACACACCCTGGCAAACAATGATGATGGCACAAGTAATTGGATTCCTACAACTTATGTGGGAGAACTGCATTGAATGCCTTGCCTCTGGCTTTGGCCTCCACAAAGGCCCAGTCATCTTGGGCATTTGGGGAGTGAAAGAGTGAATTGCAGCACTCACTCTTGCTCTCTTTCTCTTTCTCTCTCTCTCTTTCTGCCTCTCAAATAAATACACATAAATGAATTTTTTATTAAAAAAAAATTAAACAAAAAATAAGGAAAGAAATGACTAAGATAGTGCAAAAATCAATGAAATGGACAATAGGCAAGCAATAAATAAAAATCAATGAAGCCATGAAGTAGTTCTTTGAAAAAATCAATAAAATTTATAAACCTTTAGTTAACCTGATGGAATAACACACATACATTACTTCTGGGTATAGAAAATTAAAACTATTTGGGCAATTTCCTAGTAAGTTAAACATACACTTACCAACAGATCCATCACTTCTAGGCATCTACCCAAGAAATGAAGAAATATGTCCACACAAAAACTTTTATGTGGATGCTCATGATAGCATTATTCATAATAGCCAAAAACTGGACAGAACTCAAATGTCCGTCAACCAGTAAATAAACAAAAAGTAGTTTATCAATGCAATGAAATATTATTCAGCAATAAAAATGAATGAACTATTAACTCATACAGCAACAGGGAAGAATCTCACTATCCCATCATGCTCCTGAAAGAAGTCATACATAGAAAACTAGGTATGTATGATCCTACATACATGAGGTTCCACGGAAGGAAAACTGCACATAGCAAAAGCAGACTACGGTTGTCACAGGTAGGGCAGGGACGAGAATTGACTGGAAAGGGTCACGAGGCGACCTGGGGCATGACACAAGCTGTCTACAGTATTACTGTTGTGGTAGCTGCATGACTTACATTTATCCAACCCCAGTGAATAGCACACTCTGAATGAGATGTGTAAGCATTTTATGATAAAGATTCACCAATAAAGCTTCGAGGTCTGTGAGTGTGTGTGTGTGTGTTTGTGTGTGTGTGTGTATGAGAAAGAGAGAGAGAGAGAGAGAGAGAGAGAGAGAGAGAGAAATACAGAGAACAATTCCACACTGCTTACTCAGTAGAGCATGCCTGTGCTGCTCACCAAAGGCCTCCACAATCTGACTCCATCTCATCTTCACCTATTTTCCCATTACTGTCTTACACATGGCTACTCACTTGTTAATCAGATACATCATATTCTTGTCAACTGCAAATTATTCCCCCTTGATGATCCAGTTGCTTAACATTCTATTCCACCATTTGTTCACATTCAAGTCCTAGTGATATATCAGGAACAACTCAATTCTATCTCCTCCATATTGTGGTTTTCTGATCCTCTTCGCTCTCCTTCCCACCTCTACTTTCTGATTTTCCCAAGTGAGAAGCAACATTTCCCTCCTCTGAACTTCAACAACAATCTGTACTTAACCTGCCATATTACTGCTCATGGCATTCTGTATATTATGGCTATCTGTGTGAATAGTTTGCATTTCCCTTGCAGAGGAACTGCTATATTAATTACGTCCTATAACAAACCATATTGTAACAACAGTTTGCACACAGAAGGCATGTGATAAGTGATTGCAAACAAATGGTTCAGGTCTCTCATGTGATTCTTTCCTGACACCCCTGCAGTCTGGTCTTGAAGGAGCTCCTAGGTGCCTACAGTCCCAGCTCTCTTCTCATCACTTCTCCCGGACCACGATGAGTCCGAATGGCCACTTTCATTCCTGACACACCTCCCTGTCCCTGTCGTCAGCCTCTGCAGCAAAGCACTCTCCAAACCCATCTTTCCTTACTCTGTCTGGCTCCTCTTCTTTCCCCACAGCCCAGGGCTGTGACCATTCCCAAAGTGCAGCCCTCAGCTTGTCTCCCTATAAATTTTTGATCAAAGAACTTCTCCACTCCTGCCGTCTCACCAACACCTCCCTGAAGATGGCTTTCAAACCTCTGTCTCTGCTCTTAAACTGTCACCCACTTTCCAGCCTCATGTCTACATTCACTTCCAGAACTCTCTGTCACACCGGGCTTAGAATGTCCAAAACTAAACAGAGCACCTTCCTCCCACACCAGCTCAACTACCCTCACTGCTTCTACCCGCAGTGCCATCTTTCCTTTAGTGACCCACATTCACAACTCGGGTCCATAAACTTTTGCTTATTGTGTAGTTACCTTATCCCAATGACATGACTGCAGATTTTTAAAGGAAGAGGTCAAATCTTACTCATTTCTCATATCTCAACATAATTAACACAGGGCTTTGCACATCGTCAGCAATCAACAAATACTTTTTGAATTAAAATGCCTTACCTTCAGCTCAGTAGCCAGTCACTCTGTGGTGTGTTCCTGTCAACTGTCTGTGTTGTTTATTGCTTCCTTCCCCTTCCGCTCCTCCTGTCTTGCCTCTGATGTGTCTCACACTTGAATTACAGCACAGGTTATTGTACACATGCTGGTCTTTGTGTTCAGAGGCTTGCCTCATCCTACTCGAGCCGTGAACACGAGATTCGAGCTTCATATCAATCTTCTAAATCAGCCAACCCTCTTCCCATCACGGAGGAGTGGCCCCACTGTCCCACACAGACCAGGATTCTCTCCAGGCATCTTCACAGCCAACCCCGGCTATTCTCCTTTCTTGTAATGTCTGTCTTGTAATGTCTCCTCACTTACGAGCCAAACAATTCCCATCCTTCCAGGTCTGGATCAATACCTCCCTCCATTAGGAAGATTTTTCCATCCTCAGGAAGTCCAGAGCATGTGCTACTGTCTACCATTGCCATACATCTCAGTATTTCAGATGCCAGGATTTGTTGCTTCTAAAGAACTATCAGCTCCTCAAGTGGAGGGCAGTGCCGTAATAACTTCCAGAGTAGAGAGAGGCCACGGCCTCCAGTTAAAAGATTATAGAGTTTCCAACGACAGGTAGGAAACGCAGGACTAAGTTAAGAACACAGAAGCACATTTCCAGCCATCCCAAATCTCTCTGGTTTGCTTCTTTCATGTAAATAACATTTAAGTTTGTGCTCCAGATGTTTTCCCCAAATGAACACATTTTTTTTCCTATTTCATTTGCTTTCCCAGGAAATCATTCCCAGGGTGCTTATTTTTGTCTGTTAAATAATTTAGAGGAAAAAAAGTGCTTGGGATGGTAAGGTTTAGAAAATTGAAAAATGAGCTGGATTCCTTCAAACTACGTATGTTCTATAAGGAGCCTTATAAACATTAAAGCTTAGTCTGTCCCACAAAAGCCACCAAGGTCAAGGTAAAGAATGGGCAGGAGAAGTTAGCATCAGACTTAGGGTTTCATGAGTCCCAGTGGAAGACAGCTCCTCACACAACACACCAGCAGAGCCAAAGGCAGCTTCAAACAGGAGGCTGACAAAAGCCCAACCAAACAAGAAGCCCCAGGATCAGGGCAGGAAGTCTTCCCCTGCACCTAAGGGACACTGTCACCAGGCCACAGTGGAGAAGAACTGCAAATTCACATTCGGACCTCACACTGACACTCCTTGCAGTGTGCTACAAGGGCGAGCCTGCACACAGCCTGTATGACACAAGCCCTGGAGGCCACCACCTGCCTCAACGTTTCCTCTGGCTTTCCTGTGTAATCTCAGGAATCAGTCTGACTCCACTCAGTTTCTCCCTAAGAAACAGAGAGAACAATAGTACGCATCTCCCTTAGGTGGCTGTGATGTATCTTATGTGCCTTGAACAGGTGTGGCACATGGTTAGTGTCCCTTAAATATCACCAACTAATGTGATAATTGTTGTTTATGCTTACACCCACCTATGGCATTCTCACGTCACTGTGTATGTTCACCCATCCTGAGTACCTTCACCACCACATGAAGTTCCTCATTAATAGTACTGTTGTAGACTCCAGGCCCTAGATGACTTTTTCTGTTTAGATTCTGGTGCCCAGACCAGGAAAACTTGGACAAGCAGAAGCCCAGAAAATGCTGTTTTAACAAGTCTTTTTTTCTTGGCATTGATTTATGCTATATAACAGTAAGTCATTTAAGGTGGCAGCAACCAGACTCTAAATCCTTACATTTGCTTGTTAGTTAGTTTAGCATTACCCATTTTGTCTACATTCCTATTTGACGTTAATTGTGGGAAGAACACCAATGCAGTCATTAATGTTACTATACAGTCCTCTTTTAAAAACAGTTTCCACTTACTTGCTTTTTACTGCAGATCTACACCTCCATAGGATTTGAAAGCCAAAATATCTGGTTGCCTTCTCCATCCTAACAAAGCATAATTCTGGAGTGAGAGGAAAATGGGCCTCGAAGTAGAAAGGGAGTGATTTGTGTTCTTTTCAGAAATCAAGACTTGATTTTTGCAAAGCAGAGCTGTCTGATGTCTGATAGCCTATCTTTACGACAAAGCTTAAGAACACTGTGAGCACATCGTAATGAACAGCAGGTATTCTGCTCCTGTCTGGCATCCTGACCTCCCCCGGCCAGCAGACAATGGCTGTGTGATTGAGGCTCACCAAGTGGGTGCCCTCCCGGAGGATTCTGCCTATGGGAGAGGAGAGAGGCCGTGGTCCTGCAATGGCCAAGGTCATGGTCTGACTCCACCACTGCAGGGGGCCCCTCCCCGGCTTTTCTCAATCAGACTTCCTGGGCCCCAGTAGGGTCTTCCTATGTCTGCTCTTTTAGCTTCTAGTCAAACTTGGGAATCCTCTGTAACTTCCCAATAAATCCTTCACTCTTTTTGTAATGTTACAACTGTCATAATGTCCACTGTCTTCAGCTAACAACTTGCTAACACAATAAATTTCAGGTTAAGTGTTCGTCACCATGAAGGATACAACACATGTTCCCACCTCCCTGCCCTCTGTAACCTCTAGTGCAGACAAGTACAGGATGTGTGGAGCGTGGGTCACAGAAACCCCACTCACGAATCTGCTCTTTCTACCAGGGGAAGCCTGCATGGCATCTGAGACTATGAAGTCACGGGTTAGAATGAAGAATCCCATGTGGCTGTGGCTCTTCCTCCAGGAGTGTTCGCTCCTTTGTGTCATGGAAATCAAGAGAAAAAAAGATTCTCTCTCTCTCTCTCTCTCTCTGCACTGCCATGCCCTGCCCAGGATACTCAGGTCTCTTGGTTCTGAGGCTACTTTGTCCACCCCAAGAGGGACAGCCTTAAGAGAAAAGCACACTCAAGTAGAACCCCAAGTCAGCACAACAGGCTGTTTGCACTGAATTGTCAGTCCCTATAAGCCATAGGACTGAGGGGCAAGAAATGCAGCTAAACCCTTGGGTAGGGGTAGGAACAAGGAGGGGACAGTAGTAAGGAAAAGGACCTCACTCATTCATATCTGCTTGCTGCATAGAGCTGAGCGTAGCTGTAAGATGCATTTTTACTAAATGCCTTAGTACCAGCCACAGCCATCTCTGCTCACCAGCACATAACCATCATTCCAAGTGCTGTGACTAGACAAAGCTGAAAATTTCACCCATTAAATGATTTCTACCTCAGCCTGACACAAGGTGAGAAATTAATTATTTACTGCTACAGGTTAAGACAAGGTAAAAATGAAGCAGTAGGAGTAATGCATTAAGCCAGAATAGCTCAACATGTGCAGACCATGGAACAATGTCTAAAATGTTATATACTAATGGAAACCCAAGAGGAACTTATGAGGCATAATGAATTTTTCGGTTAAAATAATCAGCAAAAATGGGCTTAATAATGAAGCGATTGTTGTAGGAAGTTATGAAATTTGATTAACTGTGAATACACATACAATGACACCAAATAAAAATATACACTAAGAAAAAATTTTAAAACCTGTGCATATTTATAATGACCACAAAAATCTTTGACCAACATCTCACCATGACAAGCATTCTCTGTCCCTTCTGAGGGTGGGCAGGTTCTATGACTGCATGACCAATAGGGAAAGACAGGTGACCTTAAACCCATGTCTATATCTAGGCTTTAGGAGAACGGCAGAAGCCTCTTTCCTCTCTTAAAACACTTGTGCTGGGGCTGACGCTGCGGCACAGCAGGTTCAAGCCCCAGCTTGCAGCGCCAGCATCCCATGTGGGCACCAATTTGAGTCCAGGTTGCTCCTCTTCCAATCCAACTGTCTGCTATGGCCTGAGAAAGCAGTTGAAGATGGCCTAAGTGCTTGGGCTCCTGCACCCGTGTGGGAGACCCAGAAGAAGCTCCTGGCTCCTGGGTTCTGTCCAGCTCTGCCTGTCATGACCATTTGGGGAGTCAACCAGCAGATGGAGGACCTCTCTCTCTCTCTCTCTCTCTCTCTCTGAGTCTCTACCTCCCTCTATAACTCTATCTCTCAAATAAATAAAATAAATCTTTAAAAAACAGTGGCCAAACCTTTAAAAAGTAAGTAACTAACTAAATAAGTAAGCAAGTAAATAAATAAATAAATCACACACCTGTGCTAGGGGAAGCCAACCAGTATGAGAACTATGAGCAGAGACTACTGTTTGGGAGAAGCCCAAGCTATCCCAGTGAAGAGACTGGATGGAACAAGGTGCCTGGACAGCCCCCAACCACCCTGGTCATCTGGGGTATTACAGTCCCTTCCAGCCCCCACAGAATCAATTCAAGAAGAATCAAAAAGATGGCCAACATCCATAAGCAAAGCCCCAACAAATGACCCCATTCGAGTCATCCCCAACATCAATCAGTCCCCAGCTGTTCAAGCCTCCCATGCTGGGCATCCAGTAGCCATGCAGCAGAGACCAGTCACCCTGCTGCGCCCTGCCCCATTCCTGACTTACAATATTATAAGCATAACAGTTGTTTTAAATTCTTTGGTGTTGGAATTCGTGCAAAGCCAGAGAAAACCAGAAAACAACAAAAAGGGGCTCGAGAATTTCTACATACAGGGCTGGGAGACAGGAGGGATTGAAAGTGGTGACTGTGGGATTAATAGGAACCGGACTTGCATAGCAAGACCACTGTTTTGCCTAAATGGTATGCTACTGGGACGGCTGTATGGGAATAGGTGATTTCTCATGCGGTATCCTGGCATTTTTATGTTTGGAGTACCCTTTGATTTTGTTTCTCTGTTTTCACCTGATCACTGAGTAATAATTAGAACAATAGAAATGCATTTAATGTTTGTCTTAATTTTTTTACAAATATATTTTATTCATCACAAATTTTTTCAATCATCCCTCTTGCATAGTCACTTTCACAAAACACCTATCAGCCTCTCACAGCACACTCCTCTCCACAGAGCACAGTTTGAGAAATACTGCTCTTTGGTAGTTTGAGAAATGAAGGACCAGTTAGTGAGGGATTTCACAGTATGGACTGGGAGGACATCACAGGACCTGGAGGTCAAGGTAGTGAGCAGCTAGATGGACATCGTAATAAGGAGTGGGAGAACACGATAGTGAAGGCAGGGAGAACAGGCAGTAAGGGCCTTAGGCAGGCAGGAAAACATCCACGTGACAATGCAAAGTCATGGAGCACTAAACATGTGCTTAACTAGGTAGGTGACTCCTACCTACGTCCTGTCACACTCCCCAGAATGATCTAGGGAGTAACACTCCCACTTTACACAAGAGGCGAGGAAGACTACAGCAGTTAAACTCCTGTCCAGGAACTGAGGCTCTCCTAATCTTCAAGCTCTGGTCCTGAGAAGGGAGAGTGGAAGAGGAGATGGCTGATTTGGCCACAGCAAAATTAGTGTGTGTGGCGATTCTCTCCGCATCTGCAGCAAACCCCTTGGGTTAGACAGGAGGTACAGGGTACCTGTAAATGCGGGCCTCAGAGATAAGCTCTGACATCAATCACACACAGTTTGGAGGTAAAAGGGTGCCTAAATCTCCCAAGGTGATGTGGAAAACAGTGTCTGTATATTTCCTATTTACATTAATAACTTCCACTATTATATTTTCTAGGGTTGTCACAAAGGAAAGGATGTTTCTATAAATTTCTTCTATTAGCTTCTGACATAAATGCAAGATTTACCCCTCTTTTGTACTTCCCATTCTCATCTGTGCTTTGAATTATTTGAAATTTGTCCCATTATGTTAACACTTTTTTTAATCTTCTGCCTTCATAGACCTATTAGTTTTCCGTATCGAGTAGAAGTATTTTTAGCTTCTTAATGCTATTGATTTAGTTATGTTTAATTTGACGATCTGTACTTGACACTTCTTGACCTTATGTTCAAAACCAAAGTCTTCATTATATTCACCGTAAAAAAATTCATAGCAGAATTTTCTTTGATTATTGGCCAAATGGTGTCATTAATGAAAAATCAGATGTAAAGTCACCAACTCTCCAATACCTTATATTACAGGAAAATGCAAAGATATGAAAGCTAAAACAATCCTATCTTTAGATAAACTCATTCTTTTCCATCCTGGTTAAAAACAAAAATGTCAGTCTAATAGAAATATATCAAGAGAGTTTATCATCTGCCTGATGACAGAGTTATAAATAAAAAGTAATCCTATGCCCTTTCAAAGTATCTTGACAGCAATAAATCCTTATGTTAGGGCGTAGAGTTTCATTCCATGTGCTGCTGAATGTTCTATCTGTTCAAGACAGCTCTTCAAGGAACAGGGACAGAAACTCAAATGAAATCCCTCAAAGCTTTCACAGAATTTTGATCCACCAGGCATCATACATTGTTAAATTTATACTCCCCAAAATATTACCAAACAATACATCTGAACTTTCTGCAGCCCTGTCTTTTTTTTTTTCTTTTTAGATTTATTTCATTTATTTGAAAGGTAGAGTGACAGAGAGAGAATCTTCCATCCTATAGTTTACTCTCCAAATGGCCACCATGGCCAGAGCTGGGCCAAGCAGAAGTCCGGAGCCTAGAACTCCATCCAGGTCTCCCCTGTGGGTGGCAGGGGCCATCTTGAGCCATCTTCTGCTGCCTTCCCAGACACTTTAGCAGGACACTGGATCAGAAGTAGAGCAGCTGAGGCCCCACCTGGAGGACCGATAAGGGATGCCGGTTTCACAGGCAGCAGATTAACCTGCTGTACCACAACACTGGCTGGCCCCAGCACTGACTTTCTTTTTTTTTTTTTTTTTTTTTTTTTTTTTTTTTGACAGGCAGAGTGGACAGTGAGATAGAGAAAGACAGAGAGAAAGGTCTTCCTTTGTCGTTGGTTCACCCTCCAATGGCCGCCGCGGCCAGCGCTGATCTGATGGCAGGAGCCAGGTGCTTCTCCTGATCTCCCATGGGGTGCAGGGCCCAAGCACTTGGGCCATCCTCCACTGCACTCCCTGGCCACAGCAAAGAGCTGGCCTGAAAGAGGGGCAACCGGGACAGAATCTGGAGCCCCGACAGGGCCTAGAACCCGGTGTGCCAGTGCCGCAAGGCGGAGGATTAGCCTAGTGAGCCGCAGTGCCGGCCATCCCAGCACTGACTTTCAAAAGAACCAACACCACAAAGATGTTTTAACTTTTTTCCCCTTAATGTCCAGAAATAAAGATAGGGAGAATCCCATAAATAAATCCATTACTTCAGGAAAGGCTTTCAAACAGAAAGTTGTCTCAAGAGCAATAAATGCTAAAAAGGTCAAACTATAATTTGTGGGAAATTAATAAATATGTAAAATGTTAATTGACAATAAAGAAAATTATATCAAATCTCTCAAGAATGTAGTTAGCCTTGATAGAGCTTGAATCAGAATGATGACTGCCTTCTTACAATTACATTTGTAGACGTCAGCTAAGAAGAGCCCTGGCAGCTCTGCCGGCCAAGAGTTGGATCACTGGAAATGGAACTGCCCTGGACTTGAAGGACGCCCAGGTCAGGGTCACAGATCTTGCTGGCTCCAAGCTGAAAAGCCCTTCACTCGGCCCAGCTTTCAATGTGACCTCCGCTGCGGAGGGGATGGCCAAGTAGGGTCAATAACAGGCAGGCAGAAGATGTCACCTGCCTTTACCTGGCCAGCTCTCCTCCCAGGCCAGTTAGGTAATGGAAGTCAACGGGGTGCCTTCCCCAAGAAGGTTCACACCTCCCTCAGAATGTACCTCATGTGAAGAGATAGATAGGTCTGGGCCTCCTAACTGACAAGGCCTTAAAGCCCACCAGATGATTGTCAGGGCCCTTCTGTCAGTTTCTATTTGCCTCCCAACCAGAGAACTTACTCGTGGCTTAGACAGCACCTTTCTTAGGTCCTCTAATAATCACTCTGTCTTTTGTTCTAGACCTGTCTAGCCCTTCTGGGGCCTGATTCCTTTGTAACCATAGCCTCTACTCTAACATCGATGGCTCTACTCCCAACTTGTGTGTATTGATGGTCCTCTCCCACTTAATGTTCTATGATTGTTCAGGATTTTCTCTATAGACAAAGTCCTCTACCCACAAAAGTTGAGTGGCCTTTCTCCCGGTCTTGTTTGGGATCAGCTTTATTTATTTATTTATTTATTTTTATTTTTTGACAGGCACAGTGGACAGTGAGAGAGAGAGAGACAGAGAGAAAGGTCTTCCTTTGCCGTTGGTTCACCCTCCAATGGCCGCCGCGGCCGGCGCGCTCGCACCGCGCTGATCCGATGGCAGGAGCCAGGAGCCAGGTGCTTTTCCTGGTCTCCCATGGGGTGCAGGGCCCAAGCACCTGGGCCATCCTCCACTGCACTCCCTGGCCACAGCAGAGAGCTGGCCTGGAAGAGGGGCAACCGGGACAGAATCCGGCGCCCCGACCGGGACTAGAACCCGGTGTGCCGGCGCCGCTAGGCGGAGGATTAGCCTAGTGAGCCGCGGCGCCGGCCTGGGATCAGCTTTAAACCACATCCATCCAACAGTCTTCACAAGGGTCCGGAGACCCCTCTCATTTCCTCTCCTCTATGAAATCCTTTCATTACCTGGTTAATGCCACTCTTAGAATCATTGGTTGTTATTCTCACCCTTTTTTTTATACTACCGTGTCTGGTTAAGTATTTACAGGAGTTGATAATGGAATGAACCAAGGCCTTCAGCAACCAGGCGGTCAATAAAATGCTGCTACAGGGATATACTCGGCTCCCCACTCAAGAGACAGCAGCATGAGACATCGCCACATGCCAGTGAAGAATACCTCGACGCCCCATGTCAGCAGGAAGCAGCTCTAAAGACAGACCGTATCATCATCGCTCTACCCCTCCTGGACTTTAGGGACTAATGTAATCCCATACAACTCCTGCTTTATAAAAAACAAAAGGGGGAAATGTTAGTAAAATGGTGCAGTTTTATCTATGGTACTATCTACACCCTGACACTATCCAAGGCTCTAGTCCCCGCCGCCATTGCTGGAAGCCAGGTGGCCACATGGCCAACCACTGGTGTCAGCCCCACCCCCATCCTAATGGGATTCGCTACTCCTATTTCCCTTCCCATCCCCCGGCAAAGTTTTAAAAGGCCCTGCTCCTGAACACATGGCTCTCTCTCTCTCTCTGCCTCCTGATCTCTGTCTCTTTCTCCCTTATGCTCTCCTTCTCCCTCTTTTCCTTCTTCGCCCTTTCCCTGCAGTCTGTCAGGTTTCCCTCAGTAAACTCTTTCCCTTACAAAATAATTATATTTGTAGAAAATCAGAAATTCTAAGAAATAAAAATTGCACCTTGTATAAGTTTTCTTTTTCTTATCCATGTGCTTCCTCGTGTGGAATGGACAGTAGTTGTGTGAATAAGATCTAAGTGGCTGAGTAAGATTTAAGTGGTGATCTTGGAACAGTGCATAGCACGTAGTCAGTGCTGGGTCAGTGTTGATTTTTGCATATTTCTTCAGATTTTCAAATGTGCTCAAATAGATTATCTCATTCAATGATAGATGAACCCTTTGAGGTTAGTAAACTACTTCAGTACATCCTTTTAACTAACATTTCCTGGAGTACTTCTGACTAGGCTCACATGACATGAAGGTCAACAGTCATTTCCTAAAAGATGTGGGTTGATAACCTCAAAAATAACAAAATAGGGGGCCAGTGCTTTGGTACAGTAGGTTAAGCTGCCACTACGATGCTGGCATCCCATATGAGTGTCCATTCAAGTCCCAGTTGCTCTGTTTCCAATCCACCTTCCTGCTAATGCACCTGGAAGAACAGCAGAAAATGGCTCAAGTTCTTGGGCCCCTGACAACCATGAGGGAGACCTGGATGAAGGTCCTGACTCCTAGCTTTTGCGTGACCCAACCCCAGGTACCACCTGACCCAATCCCAGCTATTATGGCCATTTGGGAAGTGCACCAGTAGATGGATGATCACTCTTTCTGTCTCTCCCCCTCTCTGTAATTCTACCTTTCAAATAAATAAATGCATGTTTAAAAATTAATTAATTAATTAATAAAAAGAAAGGCTTTCTCCACGGTGGGGAAGAGAGGTCCCCAGTGCTGGGTGACTGATGAAGCCTGCTTCAATGACCACGTTGTCTTTAAATGACACAGAATAAATTGTAAGCACATCAAGTAACATGAATGCAAATGCAGTTTTTAAAGTATGCCTTGCACTGCAGGGTACATAAGCCATCATATTTGTAGGCTTGGGTCGTCCTGGAGGGTGAGACTGCAAGGTGGCCTAGGAGCAGCCAAAATTACTATTTGTGTAACAAGGCTGGCTGAGAACAGGCAAGCCCTGCCCTGGCCTGTGTTTCGGTCTTTCCTGAACTCATGACTGGCATCTGAGAAGTAGGGAGACAATGACTTTTGTAATGGAAGCAAACCCACACTTGCTACAGGACTTTTAAAAGCCTCTCCTAGGTTTTTTTCTCCTTCTCCACCAGGAGGTAGAATGTCAAAATTTAACTTTAATCATCCCTCCTCCTCCCCAGTGCCAAAATGAGTGAAACCGAATTTAGGCATTTTTATTTTATGTCTTCTATCACCAGACAATGCTTACTGACTTTCTCCCAACCCAGTTTTGGTGGAGACAATGCTGTGCAGTTTCTATGACTTGATTATATAGTGTGACGTACTTCTCATTAATTAGTTCATTTATATTTGTTACGCTCCGGCTTACTTATAAATAGTCAGAAAGAGACTCCTAATATCGTCAGATAGTGCCTGACCCTAAGTTCAGTATATACTTGGGGGTTAATGAACTTGAGCAAACTAGAATGATGAGTAGAGAAAAACAGAGGCAAAAATGATGGAAGAGAAGTTCTGCAAGAATCATAAGCATCCTCAAAGGTGGAGGAAACAAAGAGCAAACCGAGGCAAAGGGCAGAAGCCGACCGGAAGCACAGCCTGAGAGGTTGTGAGCTTTCTTTCCTCAATGTCACTTCCACAAATCAGGCAGCCGCATGACTGCACTCTGTTCTCCTTTCAGAAAGAGCCAGAGACCCATTTTCTGAAATAAAAGATGAGCAGTGAGGCAGACAGTGACCCACTCAGCCACGGACCCAAGCAGGAGAGAAACTCCAAGAGAGGATAGTTTTCTTAAGGAAAACAGATTAAATCCAATTTATGCATGATAGGAGCAGGGACAGCAATCATGTAAACTGCGCCCATCAAATATCTGTATTTGCAATACACAACAATCCCTCAGCAGAAGGTGCCTCAAAGGTCACAGTCTGAAACCCAAAACATAGCACGGGTGCTTCCCTCTGCTTATTACACCACAACTCGCCTCTACATGCACAATTTGCATGGAAATTACAGAAATGTCATCCCATCCCTGGCATCCTTGGCACTTTGAACCAGTATGAGTGCCAAATCAGAAATTAAGAATATTGGTGGCCAGCACCGCGGCTCACTAGACTAATCCTCCGCTTTGCGGCGCCAGCACACCGGGTTCTAGTCCCAGTCGGGGCACCGGATTCTGTCCTGGTTGCCCCTCTTCCAGGCCAGCTCTCTGCTGTGGCCCGCGAGTGCAGTGGAGGATGGCCCAAGTGCTTGGGCCCTGCACCCCATGGGAGACCAGGAGAAGCACCTGGCTCCTGCCTTAGGATCAGCGCGGTGTGCCGGCCGCAGCGCGCCAGCCATGGCGGCCATTGGAGGGTGAACCAATGGCAAAGGAAGACCTTTCTCTCTGTCTCTCTCTCTCTCACTGTCCACTCTGCCTGTCAAAAAAATAAAAATAAATAAATAAATAAAAAGAATATTGGTGGCTGACGCCGTGGCTCACTTGGTTAATCCTCTGCCTGCGGTGCCAGCATCCCATATGGGAGCCGGGTTCTAGTGCCGGTTGCTCCTCTTCCAGTCCAGCTCTCTGCTGTGGCCAGGGAAGGCAGTGGAGGATGGGCCCCTGCACCCACATGGGAGACCAGGAAGAGGCACCTGGCTCCTGGCTTCAGATTGGCACAGTGCCAGCCGTAGCGGCCATTGGGGGGGATGAACTAACAGAAGGAAGATCTTTCTCTTTCTCTCTCTCTCTCTCTCTCTCACTGTCTAACTCTATCTGTCAAATAAATTTAAAAAAAAGAATATTGGCAATTTAAAGGAAATATTCTGTCTTCTTTAGGCACTAAATTCCCTTCAGGGGTTGTTTGTTTTACAGTAACCCAAGACAGGAAGCAGAAAGCATCGTCACTCACATCACAGATGAATTAAGGGTGCATTTTATTCTAAAAAGCATGTCCCTCTTTTCACTGTGTGTTCTTCTTTTACATGCAGGCATTCATTTTGCACATCACTAACTACCTGACAGAGATGGAGTGATCCATACAACAAATGGTGACGCCTCCTTTGCTGCAGGCAACTAGAGGCCATCAACTAGTTCTGAGTTTGCATACATTGCAAGCATTGCATTAACGTGGTTACTATACTGTGACTGGGTGTGTGAGGGGCCAGCTTGTGAAGTAGGAGGTTAAGTTACCACTCGTGATGCCAGTGTCACATATTGGCGTGCCAGTGAAAGAATTCTGACTGCTCCACTTCCAATCCAACTCCCTGCTAATGTGCCAGGAAAGGCAGCAGAAGATGAACAAAGTGCTTGGGCCCCCCTCCCATGTGGGAAACCCTGAGAGACCAGAACAGAGTTCCAGGCTCCTGGCTTTAGCCAGACCCTGTCTCGGATGTTACAGCCATTTTGGAGAGTGAACCAGCAGGTGGAAGATCTCTCTATCACTCTGCCTTCCAAACAAATTTTTGTTTAAAAAGTGAGTGGGTGTGTGAGTGGAAAGGTAGATGGTGGAAAGAAGGAAGGAAGGAGAGAGGGAAGGAAGGAAGGAGAGAGGGAAGGAAGGAAGGAGAGAGGGAGGGAAAGAAGGGTAGTACGGTCAAGAAAAACTGTGCCAAGAAATTGGCTCTTGAACAGACCTAAAGAGTAAATGGGGCTGGCACTGCATCTCAATAGGCTAATCCTCCACCTGCAGCACTGGTACACCGGGTTTTACTCCTGGTCGGGGTGCCGGATTCTGTCCCAGTTGCTCCTCTTCCAGGCCAGCTCTCTGCTATGGCCCAGGAGTGCAGTGGAGGATGGCCCAAAAGCTTGGGCCCTGCACCCCATGGGAGACCAGGATAAGTACCTGGCTCCTGCCATCGGATCAGCACAGTGTGCCGGCTGCACCGGCCATTGGAGGGTGAACCAACAGCAAAGGAAGACCTTTCTCTCTGCCTCTCTCTCTCTCACTGTGCACTCTGCCTGTCAAAAAAAAAAAAAAGAGTAAATGGAACTTGGACTGGTGAAAAACAAAGCTTGGACAATCCTGTGTAAGAAATACTGAGGGGCCAGCACTGTGGCACAGCAGGTTAACACCCTGCCCTGAAGCGCCAGCATCCCATATGGACGTCAGTTCTAGTCCCGGCTGCTCCTCTTCCCGTCCAGCTCTCTGCTGTGGCCTGGGAAAGCAGTGGAAGATGGTCCAAGACCTTGGGTCCCTGCACCATGTGGGAGACCTGGAGGAAGCTCCTGGCTCCTGGCTTCGGATTGGCGCAGCTCCAACCGTTGCGGCCATCTGGGAAGAGAACCAGCGGATGGAAGACCTCTCTCTTTCTCTCTCTCTCTCTCTCTCTCTCTGCCTCTCCTCTGTGTAACTCTGATCTTCAAATAAATAAATAAATCTTTAAAAGAAAAAAAGGACATTTTGAAATGTCCATTCTCCCAAAAGCAATTTATAAATTCAATGCAATACCAATCAAGATACCGAAGACCTTCTTCTCAGATCTGGAAAAATTGGTGCTGAAATTTATATGGAGGCACAAGAGACCTCGAATAGCTAAAGCAATCTTGTACAACAAAAACAAAGCCGGAGGCATCACAATACCAGATTTCAGGACATACTACAGGGCAGTTGTAATCAAAACAGCATGGTACTGGTACAGAAACAGATGGATAGACCAATGGAACAGAATTGAAATACCAGAAATCAACCCAAACATCTACAGCCAACTTATATTTGATCAAGGATCTAAAACTAATTCCTGGAGCAAGGACAGTCTATTCAATAAATGGTGCTGGGAAAATTGGATTTCCACGTGCAGAAGCATGAAGCAAGACCCCTACCTTACACCTTACACAAAAATCCACTCAACATGGATTAAAGACCTAAATCTACGACCTGACACCATCAAGTTACTAGAGAACATTGGAGAAACCCTTCAAGATATTGGCACAGGCAAAGAGTTTCTGGAAAAGACCCGGGAGGCACAGGCAGTCAAAACCAAAATCAACTATTGGGATTGCATCAAATTGAGAAGTTTCTGTACTGCAAAAGAAACAGTCAGGAGAGTGAAGAGACAACCGACAGAATGGGAAAAAATATTTGCAAACTATGCAACAGATAAAGGGTTAATAACCAGAATCTACAAAGAGATCAAGAAACTCCACAAAAACAAAACCAACAACCCAATTAAGAGATGGGCCAAGGACCTCAATAGACATTTTTCAAAAGAGGAAATCCAAATGGCCAACAGGCACATGAAAAAATGTTCAAGGTCATTAGCAATCAGGGAAATGCAAATCAAAACCACAATGAGGTTCCACCTCACCCCGGTTAGAATGGCTCACATTCAGAAATCTACCAACAACAGATGCTGGCGAGGATGTGGGGAAAAAAGGACACTAACCCACTGTTGGTGGGAATGCAAACTGGTCAAGCCACTCAGTCTGGAGATTCCTCAGAAACCTGAAGATAACCCTACCGTTCGACCCAGCCATCCCACTCCTTGGAATTTACACAAAGGAATTTAAATTGGCAAACAAAAAAGCGGTCTGCAGCCTAATGTTTATTGCAGCTCAATTCACAATAGCTAAGACCTGGAACCAACCTAAATGCCCATCAACGGTAGACTGGATAAAGAAATTATGGGATATGTACTCTTTAGAATACTATACCGCAGTAAGAAACAACGAAATCCAGTCATTTGCAACAAAATGGAGGAATCTGGAACACATCCTGCTGAGTGAAATAAGCCAGTCCCAAAGGGACAAATACCATATGTTCTCCCTGATCGGTGACAACTGACTGAACACCACAAAGGAAACCTCCTGAAGTGAAATGGACACTATGGGAAACGGTGACTTGATCAGCATAGCCCTGACTGTTAATGAACAACTTAATACATTATCCCTCTTAGTAAAAAAAAAAAAAAAAAAGGAAATACTGAGAGAAATTTTACAGGGGCAAAAATATTTGAGCAAATTCAGGGGAAAATAAGTAAGGTGATTCACATCAGGCCTATGACAACTGAAACTAAATTTCAAGACAGAAATAAAAATATACTTTAGTTAAGTATATGAGTTTGCTAGGGCTGCCATAGCAAAGCACCAGAAACTTTGGGACTTAAACAAGAGAATAATATTCTGTCGTAGTTCTGAAGGCTGAGAGGCCAAAGTCAAGGTAGAGACAAGGCTGATTCCTTCCGAGGCTATGGGGGAAGCTTTGTCCAAGCGTCTCCTTGGCTTGTCAGTGGCTGTCTCCGTCTTCACCTGGTGTTCTCCCCGTGTGTCTGTGCCCAAAATGCCCTTTTTTGGAAGGATATCAGTCCTATTGGATTAAGGCCCATCCTGAAAACCTTAACTTGTTACTTCTGCAACAAGCCTATTTCCAAACTAAGGTCACATTCTGAAGTATTAAGGCCTAGGACTTCAACACATAAACTTGAGGGTGGATAGCGTTAGCTTAATTCTGCCTTTCACAGAGCCACCTGTCCTAGAGCAAGGCTTCTGAACAGCGAAAGACAGGACTCTGACAGTATTTTGAGGGGTCCATAGGACATTCTTCACCAGATACTCCTTGGTTTGTATCTCGAAGCTAAAAGAAAAATGCTCTTTTTTTATTCATCTTTATTAAGGCAGGGACACCGCTGATTTCTCCTTAGGTAGAACAACAGGATTCAAATAAGCAAGTATATCAAACATAATCAGAGACCTCCATTTGTACTTGGGAGAAGCAAGCCTCTGCACAGCAAAGTAATGTGACATGATATATTTTAATTCTTCTGAGTTTATAATAACAATAATTAGCATTTACTGATTGTATTTGCCAAGCGCAGAGTGAAGACCTGTGCATGCTCACCGTGTGGAGCCATAGAGCCGGGCTACTGGGGAAGTATTTGATTTTCTCTACCTTCCATTCAGGTAAACCGAGGCTTTGAAGGTTGGCAGCTCACACATCTACCCGGTGGCCAAGTGAGGGCTCCGTTCCTCCACTTTGGCCGCACTGCCCCCAAACACTTGGTCCAGCCTCTGCACTATGGCAACCTTAGAGAAACAGCAAAAACTTCTTCCACAATCATAACCCAGCCAACTACAAGATCCTCAGTCACACAGGAAAGACTGAATTCTGTTCACTGGCTGTTGTTTCTGACCACAAAAACAACAGTACAGTTCATACTTCTGGGAAAGACTTTTACAACTGAGGAAGAAAAGCAGGGTTTCCAGTCGGCCCTCAGATCACCAGCAGATAGAATGAAGTGGAGCATTCCTTGTGCTCTAATTCAACAAGATTTCGTGGTAACAAATGCCCTGAGCACTGGACTCCCACATTAAGTGTCATTATTAAGTTTGCAAGCTTCTCCCTCATTGTATTTTGTAAAAATTAGAATCATTTCACTCTCCAGTAGACTCTGGTGACCCACAAATTTTTAAAGACGGTGGGGCCGGCGCTGTGGCTCACTTGGTTAATCCTCCGCCTACAGCACCGGCATCCCATATGGGCACCAGGTTCTAGTCCTGGTTGCTCCTCTTCCAGGCCAGCTCTCTGCTGTGGCCCAGGAGGGCAGTGGAGGATGGCGCAAGTGTTTGGGCCCCTGCACCTGCATGGGAGACCAGGAAGAGGCACCTGGCTCCTGGCTTCAGATTGGCACTTCGGATCGGCATAGCTCCAGCTGTTGCGGCCATTTGGGGAGTGAACCAACGGAAGGAAGACCTTTCTCTCTGTCTTTCCCTCTCATTGTCTGCAACTCTACCTGTCAAATAAAAAAATAAAAATAAAAATAAAAAGATGGTGAGGTAAGTTTCCTAGTCAAATCTTAACATTAAAAACTGTATCTCCAGCTAAAGAAAATTATTAGTAACTAGATTCATTGCTTTCTCTCCCCCTGGAAGTTCTTACACCATCAAATTACTAGAGAGCATCGGAAAAACCCTGCAAGATATAGGTACCAGCAAAGACTTCTTGGAAAATACCCCAGAAGCACAGGCAGTCAAAACCGCATCAAATTGAGAAGTTTCTGTACTTCAAAAGAAACTGTGGGGAGCAACTGGACTAGACTGAGTTACTGGAATTAAGACTTATTCTATGCATCTGCTCTCCCACAATATGGCGCTGGGAGAGAAGTAAACAGCTTCCGCACAGCTGCCTCCAGTTCAGCTAATAAACTGTAGGACTTGCTCCTGATTGGAGGAGAGCAGCGTACTCGGCGTGTGGGCAGCCGAGTTGGGATTGGCGGAGGAGGACTATAAAGGAGGAGAGAGACGGCATGCACCAGGAACATCTAAGGGGAACATCTAGCTGAAGGAACACCCGTGCAGCCCCCGAGAGAAAGCCGGCCGGCGGTGTGCCGCTCCCCTGCGGAAGTGGGGAATGTGGCCAGGGGGAACTGCCCTTCCACGGAGGTGGAAGGGATAGTAGCCAACCCGGGAAGAACCAGCAGCAAACCCGGGGAGGGCCGAGCAGACGAAAGAACAGCGCAGGGTTCAGTGTTGCTCCTCCACGAAGAGGGGGAGCGACATAATGGTGCCGTGACTCGGATGTGAAGCCTAGGCAGGACTTAGTGTCGTTCCTCCACGAAGAGGGGGAGCGACAGAAACAGTCAGGAGAATGAAGAAACAACTGACAGAATGGGAAAAAATATTTGCAAACTATGCCACAGATAAAGGGTTGATAACCAGAATCTACAAAGAAATCAAGAAACTCCACAACATCAAGACAAACAACCCACTTAAGAGATGGGCCAAGGACCTCAATAGACATTTTTCAAAAGAGGAAATCCAAATGGCCAACAGACACATGAAAAAATGCTCAGGATCCCTACCCATCAGGGAAATGCAAATCAAAACCACAATGAGGTTTCACCTCACCCCAGATAGAATGGCTCACATTCAGAAATCTACCAACAATAGATGCTGGAGAGGATGTGGGGAAAAAGGGACACTAACCCACTGTTGGTGGGAATGCAAACTGGTTAAGCCACTATGGAAGTCAGTCTGGAGCTTCCTCAGTAACCTGAATATAGTCCTACCATACAACCCAGCCATCCCACTCCTTGGAATTTACCCAAAGGAAATTAAATTGGCAAACAAAAAAGCTGTCTGCACCTCAATGTTTATTGCAGCTCAATTCACAATAGCTAAAACCTGGAACCAACCCAAATTCCCATCAACAGTAGACTGGATAAAGATAAAGAAGAAATGTTAACCCAGTATATTACTTAAAAAGAGAATTTTCAAAGGAATTTTAAGGATCATCCAGTCCAGAAAGTTCTAGAGTATGGTTTGGGAGACATTAGACTCACAAGGTGTTAAAGGATCTCCCACATTCTCTCCAAAGAAGTGGGGGGAAATTCTGAGCTTAATCAGGTTACGCAGGCTTCTTTAATTGGGGGCACTTAAAGACACTGTGATTCTCCCAGAGGGAAGAAAACCATTCAGTGTTTCTCACATTTATCCACCACAGTCTTAATCGGAGCTTCTTTGGCAAAGGAGCATACTGCAGGCTTCATGTTCCAAAGAAAACATCTGGGAACCGCTCATCAAATGTGTTCTCCTTCTAAAATGATGCAAATGGAACCAGGTATCACTGGGGTCCCAGACTGGAACTCATAGTTAACGGTCTCGTCCTCCTTGAACATTAACCTTGCCACATCCATCAGAGCACCTTTATCTGATGGTTACTTAGGCCACTCTGAACTGAACGCATACCCAACGCGATGCCACCAACATTCGCTGAAGCACTGGAGGCACGCACACGTTAATAACAAAAGCAGAGAACGTACACTGAGCGCTTACTATGTGCCAAGCATTACTCTAAACATTTCACCTACATTATCTCATTTAACCATCCAGCAATCTGCAACAGATTTATTCTCATTATCCCCCGTTTCTGAGGAAATTGAGCCTAATTAAGATTGCCCAAGGTCAGTAAGAGTGGGGCAGATAGTCAAACCGAACCCAATCACCTAAGCATCGTACACGAATGTGAAGCTGTCTTTCACATTCCATACTCTGTAAAAGGGAATGATAATGGCTGAGGAGTGACACAAGAAGAAAGCATCAGGAAAAGCTGCTCAAAAACAAGGAAGAGGTGTTGCCCTGGCTTGGGGTTAGGTTCAGATTCCACTTTAAGTGCGCTGTTTGGCTGAGTTAATCATTAAAAGACTTTGGTTTTGCCTGAATCTTGCATTTCTGCCTGGCCAGGCTCCTCCTCCTCTGAAACCATGCCAGTGGTGGGGGAAGGGAGGCCGTCCACCAAGACTTCTGGCCCCTATCTTATTAATGCCCCTCATCTTTAAAATCATATGCTTCAAGGAAGTAAAAGTTGCAACATATTTCCCAGAATGGCGAAAAAAAGAAGCCAAGTGCTTATGCCATAAATTTTATCTTTAAAAAGCCTTATGTTTTTCTTTTAAGGGCTCAATTAATCAGAATTATAAGATTGGCACTCCTGCTCATTCTCCACTCACTGTCCTGAAGCGAAGGACAAGTGAGGGTTTTCCCAACTGCCGAGCAGTAGTCATGACAAACTGGCATCTATCCATCAAGTCATGGTGGCCTTCTGCAGCATCAAGAGTGCTTACTGAAGAATGTGCACTGTCCACAGTAGAAATCCAACCCCACAACATTTTAAAAAACACAGAGGTCAAGCTGTGCCCGACTTTAGGAGGTATAATTTTATGGTACATGCCATATTTCTGAGTTCAGCATGTAAGTTCTGCTTGGTCTGAAGTGGAGGCTTCCCCTGCTGGGAGATGCTCCTGAAGACTGGCACTGAGCAAAAGGGTAGAAAGCTCAACTGTCTCCCAGCAGAACTCCCTGGCTCATCCAGGGTGATGGTCATCAGACCAGGCCGTGAGCCGTTGTCTGTGAAGCTGTGGTTTTCCTTCTTGGCTTCCATTTTTGGGCCCTTCCAACACAGTGGATCATTTTCTGTGAATCAATATGGGTTGCCTGCCTTCAGAGTTCCCCAAACACATGGGCTCTCTTAACCACAGACTACTTCCACTGCATTGATAGTATGAGAATATCTACCTTCTTCATCTCAGAGAAATCTCTTCTTCACATGATAATCCTTAAAGTTAGTATAAGGGACCTTCCACAGTTTCATGGAAATGCATATCATGAAAAACTATGCATTTTGGGGACGGCACTGTGGCACAGCAGGTTAACACCCTGACCTGAAGTGCCAGCATCCCATATGAGTGCTGGTTCGAGACCTGGCTGCTCCACTTCAGATCCAGCTGTCTGCTATGGCCTGGGAAAGCAGTAGAAGATGGCCCAAGTCCTTGGGCCCCTGCATCTGTGTGGGAGACCCGGAAGAAGCTCCTGGCTCCTGGCTTCGGATCGGTGCAGCTCCAGCCATTGTAGCCAACTGGGGAGTGAACCAATGGATGGAAGACCTCTCTCTCTCTCTGCCTCTCCATCTCTCTGTGTAACTCTTTCAAATAAATAATCTCTTTTTTTTGACAGGCAGAGTTAGTGAGAGAGAGAGACAGAGAGATAGGTCTTCCTTTTTCCATTGGTTCACCCCCCCAAATGGCCGCCACGGCCGGCGCGCTGTGGCTGGCACGCTGTGCCTATCCGAAGCCAGGAGCCAGGTGTTTCCTCCTGGTCTCCCATGCGGGTGCAGGGCCCAAGCACTTGGGCCATCCTCCAATGCCTTCCTGGGCCACAGCAGAGAGCTGGACTGGAAGAGGAGCAACCGGGACAGAATCCGCCGCCCCAACCAGGACTAGAACCCGGGGTGCTGGCGCTGCAGGAGGAGGATTAGCCAAGTGAGCTGCGGTGCTGGCCAAATAAAGAAATATTTTTAAACAGAAAAACTGGCTTACCTTCAAAGATGGCGGAATAGTGAGGGCGCGCACCGATAGTCCGGGAAAATTTAGTTTAATAAAAGGGGAGTTACGGTAGCCTCAGAAAAAAGAACCAGGAAAATATTGCAGACAAAACTCTTCTGGATCCAGTGGGCGTGAATCGGAGGACCTACTGGGAGAACAAGGTCGCCCACCGCGCACGCGCGAAAGCCGAACCGCAGGACCGAGCCGCGGGACTGAGCCGCGGAAGCCGAGCCGCGGGACTGAGCTGCGCAAGCTGCAGGGTCTGCGCGCAAGTGCTCGAAGGGGAGTGCAACAGCGGGGAGACTTGGGAAGTCCAGGGCTCCGAGTCCACACATCGGCGCTGGAAGGGGAGCAGACCTGCGTGGAGAGCGTGGGAGCCCACAGTTCGGGACATCAGCGGCAGACTCAACACACCAGCGCTGGAACGCGAGGTGAGCCGAACCTCAATAACCCGAGACACCGGCAGGCAAGCGGAGAGAGGAGACTAGAGGGAACGACCCCCGGGGCGGGGGGGACTTCACCAAGCTAACTGGAAGAGAGAGAGAGGGAAAAAAAAAAAGGTGACTGGTATGGACACGGGTTTCTCTCTCTCCGCTCACCTCTCAAGGGCGAGCAAGACAAAGAGCAGGCGCCATCTTGGACATACGTCATAAGCAGAGCGACCTCAGGTCTGCACCGGCCCTGAGCCTAGCAGTAAAACCTGACTCTGGGTGGGGCGAATTAACAGGAGATTAGGACTTAGTAAATTTATGGTGCTACTGAACTGAGACTGTGAAAAAAGAGACGGTGGGGGAGAGAACTCACGGAATTCACGTGAGCACTCTCCAGAGACGCTACAATTCCGTAACTTTGGCAACCCAGTGGGAGACTGAAGGAGAATTTGAGCCCACTCTAAGGGCCGAACAGATTCCCTGTGTGGTCCTTGGGAAAGAGCTTCTGATCTCTGGCTCCTGTGGGTATATCATTTGCCTGCTAACTACCTCCAACTTTGTTCAGCTGTGCAGAATAACTTCCCTGTTGAATCAAAAAAAGAGAGAGAGAGAGAGAGAGAGAGAGAGAGAGAGGTTTACCACGCCTAACCTGGGAGTGTCACCTTTGGCACACCAAACAGAGCTCTCAGGCCACACCCATCTCAAGCCCTAAGGCTCCATCAAAAACAGATAGTCCACTTAATCTAGAGTCATAGTATAACAAGAAAAAGCACCACAGTGAAGAAACCAAATATCTCCAATATGACAAATAACAAACGCAAAAACCAAGGTAATAAAAACAAGGAAGTCACCATGAAGCCCTCAAATGAAAAAGACACCCCAATTCAAGATTATGAGGATGATGACATAGAAGAAATGCAAGAAGCAGATCTCAAAAAATTGATAAGAACATTAAGAAGTTCTCAAAAACAAATTCTTGAACTACAGAAATCCTTAATGGACAAGATAGAAAATCTCTCTCGTGAAAATGAAATATTAAGGAGGAATCAAAATGAAACGAAACAACTAGTACAACAGGAAACTGGGATAGTGACTGAAGTGAAGAATTCAATAGATCAAATGAAAAACACAATAGAGAGCCTTACAAACAGAATGGGAGAAGCAGAAGAGAGAATATCGGACTTAGAAGACAGAGAACAGGAAAGGATACAGTCAGACTAAAGAAAAGAAGAGGAAATTAGGAATCTAAAACATATTGTCGAGAATCTTCAGGATACTATTAAAAAACCCAACATTCGGGTTCTAGGAGTTCCTGAAGGCATGGAGAGGGAGAAAGGATTAGAAGGCCTTTTTAGTGAGATATTAGCAGAAAATTTCCCAGGTTTGGAGAAGGACAGAGAAATCCTAGTACAGGAAGCTCACAGAACCCCTAATAAACACGACCAAAAGAGACCCTCACCACGGCACGTTGTAATTAAACTCTCCACAGTGAAACATAAAGAAAAGATCCTAAAATGTGCAAGAGAGAAACGTCAGATTACTCTCAGAGGATCTCCAATCAGACTCACAGCTGACTTCTCATCAGAAACTCTACAAGCTAGGAGGGAATGGCAAGATATAGCCCAGGTACTAAGAGAGAACAACTGCCAGCCCAGAATATTATATCCTGCAAAGCTATCATTTGTGAATGAAGGTGAAATAAATACTTTTCATAACAAACAGAAATTGAAAGAATTTGTTGCCACTCGTCCAGCCCTGCAAAAGATGCTTAAAGATGTGTTACACACAGAAACAAAGAAACACGGTCATCAATATGAAAGAAGGTAAAGGAAGGAAACCAAGGAAGGAAAGCTCACAGCTAAAGATCACAGGGAATTCAAAGCATATATTAGAACTTATCTTTGGCAAATGGCAGGGCAAAGTTACCACTTATCATTAGTCACATTGAACGTGAATGGCCTGAACTGTCCAGTTAAAAGACACCGTTTGGCTGATTGGGTTAAAAAACAAAACCCATCTATTTGCTGCTTACAAGAAACACATCTTTCCAACAAAGATCCATACAGACTGAAAGTGAAAGGCTGGAAAAAGATATACCATGCCAACAGAAATGAAAAAAGAGCAGGCGTAGCCATCTTAATATCAGACACCATAAACTTTACCACAAAAACCATTAAGAGAGACAAAGAGGGACACTACATAATGATTAAGGGATCAATTCAACAGGAAGATATAACAATTATCAATGTATATGCACCTAACTACAGGGCACCGGTTTATCTAAAAGATTTGTTAACGGACTTAAAGGGAGACTTAGACCCCAATACAATAGTACTGGGGGACTTCAATACTCCACTCTCAGAAATAGACAGATCAATAGGACAGAAGATCAACAAGGATACAGTAGATTTAAACGACACTATAGCCCAAATGGATCTAACAGATATATACAGAACTTTCAATCCTACAGCTAAAGATTATACATTCTTCTCAGCAGTACATGGAACCTTCTCTAGGATTGACCACATACTAGGCCATAAAGCAAGTCTCAGCAAATTCAAAAGAATTAGAATCATACCATGCAGCTTCTCAGACCATAAAGGAATGAAGTTGGAAATGAACAACTCAGGAATCCCTAGAGCATACGCAAACACATGGAGATTGAACAACATGCTCCTGAATGAACAATGGGTCATAGAAGAAATCAAAAGAGAAATCAAAAACTTTCTGGAAGTAAATGAGGATAACAGCACAACATACCAAAACTTATGGGACGCAGCAAAAGCAGTGTTAAGAGGAAAGTTTATATCAATAGGTGCCTACATCAAGAAATTGGAAAGGCACCAAATAGATGAGCTTTCTATTCACCTCAAGGATCTAGAAAACCTACAGCAAACCAGACCCAAATCTAGTAGGAGAAGAGAAATAATTAAAATCAGAGAAGAAATCAACAGGATTGAATCAAGAAAAACATTACAAAAAATCAGCCAAACGAGGAGCTGGTTTTTTGAAAAAATAAACAAAATTGACACCCCATTGGCCCAACTAACTAAAAAAAAGAAGAGAAAAGACCCAAATCAATAAAATCAGAGATGAAAAAGGAAATGTAACAACAGACACCACAGAAATAAAAAGAATCATCAGAAATTACTACAAGGACTTGTATGCCAGCAAACAGGGAAACCTATCAGAAATGGATAGATTCCTGGACACATGCAACCTACCTAAATTGAACCAGGAAGACATCGAAAACCTAAACAGACCCATAACTGAGACAGAAATTGAAACAGTAATAAAGGCCCTCCCAACAAAGAAAAGCCCAGGACCAGATGGATTCACTGCTGAATTCTACCAGACATTTAAAGAAGAACTAACTCCAATTCTTCTCAAACTATTCAGAACAATCGAAGAAGAGGGAATCCTCCCAAATTCTTTCTATGAAGCCAGCATCACCTTAATTCCTAAGCCGGGAAAAGATGCAGCACTGAAAGAGAATTACAGACCAATATCCCTGATGAACATAGATGCAAAAATCCTCAATAAAATTCTCGCCAATAGAATGCAACAACACATCAGAAAGATCATCCACCCAGACCAAGTGGGATTTATCCCTGGTATGCAGGGATGGTTTAATGTGCGCAAGACAATCAATGTGATACACCACATTAACAGACTGCAGAAGAAAAACCATATGATTCTCTCAATAGATGCCGAGAAAGCATTTGATAAAATACAACACCCGTTCATGATGAAAACTCTAAGCAAACTGGGTTTGGAAGGAACATTCCTCAATACAATCAAAGCAATCTATGAAAAACCCACAGCCAACATCCTATTGAATGGGGAAAAGTTGGAAGCATTTCCACTGAGATCTGGGACCAGACAGGGATGTCCACTCTCACCACTGCTATTCAATATAGTTCTGGAGGTTCTAGCCAGAGCTATTAGGCAAGAAAAAGAAATTAAAGGGATACAAATTGGGAAGGAAGAACTCAAACTATCCCTCTTTGCAGATGACATGATTCTTTATTTAGGGGACCCAAAGAACTCTACCAAGAGACTATTGGAACTCATAGAAGAGTTTGGCAAAGTAGCAGGGTATAAAATCAATGCACAAAAATCAACAGCCTTTGTATACACAGACAATGCCATGGCTGAGGAAGAACTTCTAAGATCAATCCCATTCACAATAGCTACAAAAACAATCAAATACCTTGGAATAAACTTAACCAAGGATGTTAAAGATCTCTACGATGAAAATTACAAAACCTTAAAGAAAGAAATAGAAGAGGATACCAAGAAATGGAAAAATCTTCCATGCTCATGGATTGGAAGAATCAATATCATCAAAATGTCCATTCTCCCAAAAGCAATTTATAGATTCAATGCAATACCAATCAAGATACCGAAGACCTTCTTCTCAGATCTGGAAAAATTGGTGCTGAAATTTATATGGAGGCACAAGAGACCTCGAATAGCTAAAGCAATCTTGTACAACAAAAACAAAGCCGGAGGCATCACAATACCAGATTTCAGGACATACTACAGGGCAGTTGTAATCAAAACAGCATGGTACTGGTACAGAAACAGAAGGATAGACCAATGGAACAGAATTGAAATACCAGAAATCAACCCAAACATCTACAGCCAACTTATATTTGATCAAGGATCTAAAACTAATTCCTTGAGCAAGGACAGTCTATTCAATAAATGGTGCTGGGAAAATTGGATTTCCACGTGCAGAAGCATGAAGCAAGACCCCTACCTTACACCTTACACAAAAATCCACTCAACATGGATTAAAGACCTAAATCTACGACCTGACACCATCAAGTTACTAGAGAACATTGGAGAAACCCTTCAAGATATTGGCACAGGCAAAGAGTTTCTGGAAAAGACCCGGGAGGCACAGGCAGTCAAAGCCAAAATTAACTATTGGGATTGCATCAAATTGAGAAGTTTCTGTACTGCAAAAGAAACAGTCAGGAGAGTGAAGAGACAACCGTCAGAATGGGAAAAAATATTTGCAAACTATGCAACAGATAAAGGGTTAATAACCAGAATCTACAAAGAGATCAAGAAACTCCACAAAAACAAAACCAACAACCCAATTAAGAGATGGGCCAAGGACCTCAATAGACATTTTTCAAAAGAGGAAATCCAAATGGCCAACAGGCACATGAAAAAATGTTCAAGGTCATTAGCAATCAGAGAAATGCAAATCAAAACCACAATGAGGTTCCACCTCACCCCGGTTAGAATGGCTCACATTCAGAAATCTACCAACAACAGATGCTGGCGAGGATGTGGGGAAAAAGGGACACTAACCCACTGTTGGTGGGAATGCAAACTGGTCAAGCCACTATGGAAATCAGTCTGGAGATTCCTCAGAAACCTGAAGATAACCCTACCGTTCGACCCAGCCATCCCACTCCTTGGAATTTACCCAAAGGAATTTAAATTGGCAAACAAAAAAGCGGTCTGCAGCCTAATGTTTATTGCAGCTCAATTCACAATAGCTAAGACCTGGAACCAACCTAAATGCCCATCAACGGTAGACTGGATAAAGAAATTATGGGATATGTACTCTTTAGAATACTATACTGCAGTAAGAAACAACGAAATCCAGTCATTTGCAACAAAATGGAGGAATCTGGAACACATCATGCTGAGTGAAATAAGCCAGTCCCAAAGGGACAAATACCATATGTTCTCCCTGATCGGTGACAACTGACTGAACACCAAAAAGGAAACTTGTTGAAGTGAAAGGGACACTATGGGAAACGGTGACTTGATCAGCATAGCCCTGACTGTTAATGAACAACTTAATACATTATCCCTCTTAGTAGTTTTTTTGTCTGTTCTACTTAATATGACTGATTTAATTCTGTAATTAATACACAGTTATTCTTAAGTGTTGAAATTTAACTGAAATGTGATCCCTGTTAAACATAAGAGTAGGAATAAGAGAGGGAAGAGATATATAATTTGGGACATGCTCAAGCTGACTTGCCCCAAATGGTAGAGTTAGAAACATACCAGGGGACTCCAATTTAATCCCATCAAGGTGGCATGTACCAATGCCATCTCACTAGTCCAAGTGATCAATTTCAGTTCGCAATTGATCATAATGAAAGGACTAAGAGTCAAAGGGAGCACATAAGCAAGTCTAGTACCTGCTTACACTAACCGATAGAATAAATAAAGGGGAGAGTGATCCAACATGGGAAGTGAGATACTCAGCAGACTCATAGAATGGCAGATGCCCTAAATAGCACTCTGGCCTCAGAATCAGCCCTAAAGGCATTCAGATCTGGCTGAAAAGCCCATGAGAGTATTTCAGGCATGGAAAGCCAAGACACTCTGGCAAAAGATCTCTGTGAGTGAGATCTCAGTGGAAAGAACAGGTCTTCAAAGAAGGAGGTACCTTTCTCTGAAGGGAGGAGAGAACCTCCACTTTGACTATGACCTTGTCTAAACAAGATAAGAGTCGGAGAACTCAAGGGGCTTCCATAGCCTTGGAAACTCCTGACTGGAGCATAGGGAGATTACTGATGCCATAGACAGGAGTGTCAATTGGTAAAGTCAACAACAGGAGTCACTGTGCACTTACTCCTCATGTAGGATCTCTGTCCTTAATGTGCTGTGCATTGAGATTTAATGCTATAACGAGTACTCAAATAATATTTTTCACTTTGTGTTTCTATGGGGGTGCAAACTGTTGAAATTTTTACTTAATGCATACTAAACTGATCCTCTGTAAAAAAAAAAAAAAAAAAAAAAAAAAAGAAAGAAAAGAAAAGAAACTATCAACTCCCAACTTGACTCTCACTGGGATTAAACATGACAATAGGTCTGATCTGATTTCATCATCATTAAAAAAAATCATCTATTATTTTTCACTTTATGTTTCTGTGTGGGAGCAAACTGTTGAAATCCTTACTTAATGTATACTAAGCTGATCTTCTGTATATTAAGATAATCGAAAATGAATCTTGATGTGAATGGAAGGGGAGAGGGAGTGGGAAAGGGGAGGGTTGTGGGCGGGAGGGACGGTATGGGGGGGAAGCCATAGTAATCCATTATTCGTACTTTGGAAATTTATATTCATTAAATAAAAGTTAAAAAAAAAAAGAAAAACTATGCATTTCAAAATTATTTGCACAAAAATCTTATATTTTAGTTCCATTTTCTGAGAACTTTTAAAATTACCCTCATATAATGCTTTGTCTCCCCAAGGAATTCCATATTTATTTTTTTCTTATTCTCACAAAATTCCTGTAAGACAAAAAACAAAGGAATTGGGCTGGGTATTTAGAGTACTGGTTAAGATGCCATGTGGGATGTTCACATCCTACACCAGCCTCCTGCTAATGTGTATCCTTGGAGGCAGCAGGTGATGGTCAAGTACTTGGGTCCTGCCACCCACAGGGGAGACCTGGATTGAGTTTGCAGCTTCCGGCTTTGGTCTGGCCTAGCCCAGCCTGGGTGTTGTGGGCATTTGGGGAGTGAACCAATAAATGGAAGATATTTCTCTTTTGCTCACTCGCTCACTCTCTCTCTCCCTTTCTCTCTCTCAAAAATAAAAATAAAAATTGTTTAAAAGAAAACTAGGACATCTGTTTAGTAAGTAGAGGGAAAAAATAATGAGGCCCAAGGAACAAGTCCAAAGACACACCAGTAGAGGCAGGATTGAAGTCATCTATCAAAGTGAAAGAACAATTGACAAAATATGAAGTATTAGATAGTTGTTAATTCTGTTTGGCATGATAATAGCAGTATGTTTACCTTGGAAAATTTCCTTATTTTGGAGGGACACAGGCTGCAGCTCTGAGGATAAAGGGTCCTGATGTCTATAAAATCTGAAATTTCCTTTCAGCAAAAATGTTGAAACAAAAACGTTAAGGCAATGTGTTAAAGACCATTGACAGGAAGTGGTGGTTCTATATGGGAGTCCACTGTCTTATTTTTAATGCTCAAATATTTTCATAATAGAATACAGTAATAAATAATAATAAAGCAGTCCACCAATAATGTCTATCACACATTTTGTGGGTACTATTATGTATTAATCATGGGAGTAACCCTGCCAGCTACTGCAATTAGTTGCGTTGCTAGAATGATCAAAAGGAGCTGTACATTTCTAAGCTTCTTATATTATTTGTACAGTGCATAAGGAATCATGAACAGTTCTGCTAGAATCTGGATACACAGAGTCTCCTTTCTGGTCAGTCTCTAAACTGTGTCAGCCACAGATCTGAGGAAGCAACACCTTCACGGCAGACAAAGGCATGCCCTTGACAGTGGCATTTCAGAAGCCTTCTGAACCAGTGCCAATGCCAATAATGCTGTCCATGAGGATGGACGCTGGCCAGCCTTGCCCTCTGCCTGCAGCCTCTGCTTGGTCCTCCAGTTTAAGACTTTTAAACTTCAGACTTGCCTGTTGCCTCCACATCTTTCCTTGCTGACTCTTCCCAGCTTCACAATGCTGTTCAACAATGCTACTAGGCTCCCACCTCCAGATGTGGCTTGAGCATTTCACACGAACTCTGGCCTCTTGCTTTATGCTCTGTATCTCCCTCTTAGCTTGCATCAATTCAATCTTGTTACTTGACCTATTAACAGCACTAACTAGAAAATCTCATACAAGACAGAATGAAGGGGCCATAGTATTTTACAGGAATTATATTTCATGGCTGGTTAAAGTTTGCAATATGCCCAAAGATCCATTTAAAACATTCTGCTAGGGATGGGCATTTGACAGTGGTCGAGATGCCTGCATCCCACATTAGAGTTCCTGGGTTTGAATACTGGCTCCGGGTGTGCTTCCAGCCTCCTGCTAATATGCACCCAGAGAGGTAGCAGGGGAGTAACCCAAGTACTTGGATCCCTGCCACCCATGTTGAAGTCCTGGATTGAGTTCCCAGCTCCTGGATTTGTCCTGGTTTAACCACTGCTGTTACAGGCATTTGAGAAGTAAACCAGCAGATGAGAGATCTCTTTCTTTCTGTCTCTCTGCCTTTTTTTTTTTTTTTGACAGGCAGAGTGGACAGTGAGAGAGAGAGACAGAGAGAGAAAGGTCTTCCTTTGCCGTTGGTTCACCCTCCAATGGCCGCCGCTGCAGCCGGCGCACCGCGCTGATCCGATGGCAGGAGCCAGGATCCAGGTGCTTTTCCTGGTCTCCCATGGGGTGCAGGGCCCAAGCACCTGGGCCATCCTCCACTGCACTCCCTGGCCATAGCAGAGAGCTGGCCTGGAAGAGGGGCAACCGAGACAGAATCCGGCGCCCCGACCGGGACTAGAACCCGGTGTGCCGGCGCCGCAAGGTGGAGGATTAGCCTATTGAGCCACGGTGCCGGCCTGTCTCTCTGCCTTTCAAACAAATAAAATAAATTAAAATGAAAGATGCATGTATAAACCTGAATACAGCTTTATTTTTAAAATAATAATGTAAAAGGAAATAATGGATGACTAAAGATCAATTTTTCTTGATGGAGTATAGATAATTACAAGTCTATCTCATAAGCTGCACAAAATAACAGGTTTAAAATTGTGTTTCCTTTATATAAGTTTCACTGTAAATTCTCGGAAACTGGAAATATAGCGGCTATTTGTTGAATGATTGTTAAATGAGCAAGCCTGGGTTCTTCCCAAGGACAGGGAGTCTTCAGGGTCCACATGGCACAGCACTTTTCCTGATGGCTGTCATTCCAGAGTGCCTTCGCTGGCTGGGCTGCCACACAAAACCATGGACAGAGCAGCTCCAACAGCAGAAGTGTGTTCTCTCTCTGTTCTGGGGGCTGGGAATCTGAGACAAAGGTATCAGCAGGGCTGGCTCCTTTGAGGTCTCTCTCTTGCTGGTTGTAGACGCCATCTTCTCTCTGGGTCCTCACATGATCTTCTTCTTGTGTGGCTGTGTCCTAATCTTCTCTTTTAAGAATACTGCTCAGATTAGACCTCTGTACAGGCCCCACCCACCTCTGAGTACAATCACATCCTGGAAGCTGATACAACAACATATGGGCCTGGGTAACGAATTGGGGTGGGGTGAGAAGAGGAGACACAAATCATCACATAGCAGGAAGACCTGAGCAAACGGAGGGGGTAAACTGAGGCACAGAAGCTCTGGATTCTTGGCATTAAGGTCTACACTATACACACATCCAGTAATAGTTTGCATTATTAATCTAATAAACTGTGAAGAATCTCAGAGGTAAACACAGCTAGCCCTGTTTGGGGTGGCTTAGGGTGTGTGACCACTGAAGCTGATGGAAGTACTGAGCACAGGGAGACCGGGAAGCCACAGTGCTGCTCCTCCTCCTCTAGACCAGGAAGCCAGCTGCAGAAAGGACGATGAGACTGGGCCCTGCTGCTGAGACAGGCAGTCAGGGATGAGCAATGAACGGGCTTCTGTGTAACACTGTGCACAGGGCCGGCGCCGTGGCTCACTAGGCTAATCCTCTGCCTAGCGGCGCCGGCACACCAGGTTCTAGTCCCGGTCGGGGCGCCGGATTCTGTCTCGGTTGCCCCTCTTCCAGGCCAGCTCTCTGCTGTGGCCCAGGAGTGCAGTGGAGGATGGCCCAAGTGCTTGGGCCCTGCACCCCATGGGAGACCAGAAGAAGCACCTGGCTCCTGCCATCAGATCAGCACGGTGCGCCAGCCACAGCAGCCATTGGAGGGTGAACCAACGGCAAAGGAAGACCTTTCTCTCTGTCTCTCTATCTCACTGTCCACTCTGCCTGTCAAAAACAAAAACAAAAAACACTGTGCGTAAGCACCTGTGCTTGGCCTGTGGAACCTGCTGCCCATACCCATCCCCCTCTTCTACTCTACTCTGCCAGCACTTACAGCTTTCTGGGAACTTCTCCGACTTTCTGTCCTAGACAGCTTGCACTGTCACAACAAAGCACCCCACAGTGCATGAAGTTGCCAGCAGGGCTGTGGCCTGGTGAGAGCACCCTCCTCGGCCACCTTCTCACCTCATCTCTCATGACAGAGAACTCGCTCTCAGGGCAACAGTCCATTCGACATGGGCCCCACCCCCATGACTTCATCAACCTTCATCACCTGCCCACAGACCCATCTCCAAACACAGCCACATTGTGGGCGACAGCTTCAACGTAGGAGTTTCAGGAGAGCATGCAGTTTCAACCCACAATGCTCACATTCCTCAAATGAGGCACACTGGTCTCAGTCTGTTCCTTCCAAAATTTACACAAAACTAAGGCTATGCTATCCCAACCAACTGATGCTTTCCATCATTTGGAGACTTGATGCACCAGCCTGAGTAGACAAGCTATGTGGGGGTTTAGACACCTTGGGAATGTAAGGAGAAAAAACTGAGATGAGAATGGCTCTCCCCAACTCCACATTTATTTTTATAGTTCTAGCCATATTTTTTTTAATATCTTAAAGTATCAGTCAAATTTATTGTTTTCTCTCATTGGAAGTAGTCATAAGAGACTTTTCTATTTAATTACACATAAGTGTATGTGAGAACTAAAAATCTCTAAATATTTCCAAGTAAATCACAAGTTTTCATTTGTCATAATCATTTAGCCCTTGGTGAAACTAGAAATGCCTTGATGGTTTTCTACATGGTAGTCATTTCCCCTTCCAGGGCCTTGCTTACCACGGTGGCCTGAGGTAGTGCTGAAAGATGGGGCGGGCTGCATCTCAACTCCAAGGTGCTCACCGGCTATCATATGCAGATCCTTGACACTCAGCTCGCACTGCTGTAGGACCAGGGTAAGCTAAAAATCTTGTGTTTTGTTTTGTGTTTGTTTTTTTTTTTTTTAATTTATTTGACAGGTAGAGTTAGACAGTGAGAGAGAGAGACAGAGAGAAAGGTCTTCCTTCCATTGGTTCACCCCCCAAATGGCCACTATGGCTGATGCTGCGCTGATCTGAAGCCAGGAGCCAGGAGCTTCTCCTGGTCTCCCACACGGGTGCAGGGGCCAAGCACCTGGGCCATCCTCCACTGCACTCCCGGGCCACAGCAGAGAGTTGGACAGGAAGAGGAGCAACTGGGACTAAAAACCGACGCCCAAATGGGATGCCAACACCGCAGGAGGAGGATTAACCAAGTGAGCCACGGCACCGGCCGAAGAATCTTGTTTTATAAGCGCTCTGGGACTTGAATTTTGGCATATCAGAGATTTGAAAACAAGAAGAAACATTGAAGTTCAGGCAAAATTCTTTTGAAGTTGAGAATTCTGCTTCTTCAGGCAGAGTGTAAGTGTTTATTCATGGAGGCAAATGCACACAAGGTGCATACACAAAGGAACCCAGGGAGATAACCCCTTGGGCCATCTCTACTCCTGAGGCCACCACAACCTCCTTGTCAGCTCCAGGGCCTCACACTCAAGGGCCCCTTCTCTACACTGCCCTGGATCCCTAAGCCGGCCCCACATAACTACCATGACTTCCAGCTTTTGGGTTTTATTGGGAGATACAGGCAGCAAGAAACTATTTGGCCACATCTCTCTAACACCAAATACCTTGCCAGGGCCCTCCGGAGTCTTGTCCATGCCACGGTCCAGCACTGCACATCATGAGCCTCCTCTGTTGCTGGACCTTGCATGTGTCTACTTCTAGCGTTTCTTCCCTAACTTTGCCCACCTATCTGAAGGTAGTCACTTCTTAAAATTGTTTCATTTGCCCACTGAACCCTAACTAGGACAAAAATAATAAAGGGAAATATGGAAACGAGTTCATCAAATAGTGAGTTCCAATCAACAGGCCTTGTTCTTATTACTTCATTACAAATAAGTCAGAGTTTCAACATTTAATAAAAAGTTGCCAAATGCACTGTAGACCTTATCAACTGAAAACACTAACAGAGGGGCTGACACTGTGGCATAGTGGGTAAGCCTCCACCTACAGTGCTAGCATCCCATATGGGCGCCAGTTTGAATCCCAGCTGCTCCACTTCCAATCCAGCTCTCGGTTAAGACTTTGGAAGGCACTAAAAGATGGCCCAAGTCCTTTGGCCCATGCACCCAGAAGAAGCTCCTGGCTCCTGGCTTTGAATTGACTCAGCTCCAGCCTTTGCAGCCATCTGGGAAGTGAAGCAGTAGATGGAAGACCTTTGTCTCTCGCTCTCTCTCTCTCTCTCTCTCTCTCTCTCTGCGGCTCTGTAACTCTGCCTTTCAAATAAATAAATAAATCTTTAAATAAAAAAAAAACTAAATCCCTAGTATTATAAAAAACAAAGCACTAACAGAATAAAAAGATCAGTCCTAGAAGATGATGTCTCAGACATCCATTGTCTCCCTTTTCAAAATGATGTCCTCAAGTTTCATTGTTTCTCTTACAGAAAGCACAGAGAAATCCACAGTTCCCCCAAGGCCAGATGGACTCCATGACCTTATTCCTGAAAAAATACAGGACACTGAGCAACAAGAAACAGTCACCAAGACAGTCTTCTCAGCCCCATATCTCCACATGGTTCCATTACAGGGAGAGACACCCACGTCCATTGTGGCCAATTTGGGAGCGAACCAGCAGATGGAAGACCTCTCTCTCTCCCTGCCTCTCCTTCTCTCTCTGTGTAATGCTGCCTTTTAAATAAATAAATAAATCTTTTTTTAAAAAAATCAAATAAGCCTGGTAACTTGGTGGAATAACGAAGCTACTACTTCTAAGCCAAAAAAATCTCTTTGGGGAAAATCATGCTCAATTTAGTAGGTAAAAAGATTTTTGTTTAAAGCAATGAGATTCAGATTTCTGATTTCCCTATGAACTCTTTACCAATCTTTTAAGAACTACTAAGGTATTTATGCTCCAAATACGATGAAGCAATTTAGAGAAAGATGTGCTATTTCCCTTCACTTGTGTTGAGGGTTTTCTGAATGGCTCTGCCTTTGGGTTCCCATCAGAAAGACTCATCAACCATCAAAGTCCTCAGACCTGAGACTAACTTCATTAGAGTTGGCATTGACACTAGAAAATGCTCTGGCACCAAAACAAAACTTCCCATGAGACCAAACATAAACGCAGGTTATGAAAGATGTTTCCTGGGCATGACTGGAATTCCCCTCATTAACAGAGAATTCTCCTAATCTGCGCAAAATGTATTCTACGCCATTCCAGAACTCTCATATTTTCCCTTTGCCACATTGCTTTATTCTTTTCTTTTAGATGTGTTTCCTTCTGGGTGTTAGAGTTTGAACATGTGACAAGACAGCATCACCTAGTGGAGAGAGCATCAGGTAGAATTCAAGACACCAAAGAATCATTTCATGTCTTTGTGTCTTGATTTCCTCAACTATAAATGGGGATAATATGTCATCACATTCCACTTCATAAAAGTAAGGACAGATTCAATTAATCTAGGAGAGACTTTGAACTTCTCAAAGGAAGGATAAAAGTAGAGTTGGTCAAGTCTATTTTTGAAGTTCACATTTTAGTATCTTCAGTGTTGAAAAGAGGCTTGGCAGGCTCCGCGGCTCACTAGGATAATCCTCTGCCTGCGGCACCGGCACACCGGGTTCTAGTCCCAGTTGGGGCACCGAATTCTGTCCCGGTTACTCCTCTTCCAGGCCAGCTCTCTGCTGTGGCCCGCGAGTGCAGTGGAGGATGGCCCAAGTCCTTAGGTCCTACACCCGCATGGGAGACCAGGAGAAGCACCTGGCTCCTGGCTTCGGATCAGCGTGGTGCACCGGCCACAGCGCACCAGCCGCAGTGGCCATTGGTGGGTGAACCAACGGAAAAAGGAAGACCTTTCTCTCTGTCTCTCTCTCTCACTGTCCACTCTGCCTGTCAAAAAGAAAGAAAAGAGGCTTAAAGTTTACTCAGTGGTGCAAAGCCTCAGATGGAAGATGGAGAGTGTGAAGTTGGTAATCTTTGACTTTTATATCTTTCCTGTCCACTGCCCACCATCACCACACCTTTGTCCTCCTAAGTCCTTCCCCAAGTGTTAGCACATATCAGCTTTATTTCTAGAAATACTTTTGCATTTCCATCAGAAATTGTTGAAAATATAAAATGTACCTAATGCTATAATTTAATTAGCACTCTTCAGGAGTCTCCCAGGACATTCTTCAGGCAACCATACACACAGACCCCTTGCTGCTCCACTTCCCTGGAGTCATGGCCTTTGTGAAGAGAGTACCCTGACCCACAAATTCTAAAACACAAGGATGTAGACGAAGTCTAAAGGTTATGAACACTTGTGACTTACTGGAGCAGAAATCCAAAAGTAGAGGCAACATTTTGATGGAAGTATTTTTGGTTCAAGGATGCCTCGAATCCCTTCTAGCTATAAAACCAGACCAAGTCTCTGGATGGGACTAAGATAATGCTTCATGATTAAACAGCCCCACGCATGCACCTCCAAACAACATTGTGTAGAGGCTGTCTCTACACTACTTGGACGTCTGTAGGATTTTAGCCTGTTTTTGCTTTAGTGAGATTCATTCTAATGAGGTTTTTTTTTTTCCTAACATTTCTGCTCTCTATATCCTTTCTTTAATGAAATGTCCAAAATCTTCCCATTATTTGATCTCAAATTTTTGGTACATAATATTTCCAGGTTACTCAAAGCAATTCTTCAATTTCAGAATATCTCAGAAATCCAAAATGGTCTCCCCAGTGTCAACTTATCCAGTCATGTCATCTCTCACCTTCGGTAAAGCTATTGCCAAAGTAGAGCTTGAAATATAAGAGACTGGCCAGCGCCACTGCTCAATAGGCTAATCCTCCACCTGCAGCGCCGGCACCCTGGGTTCTAGTCCCTGTCGGGGTGCCAGATTCTGTCCCGGGTGCTCCTCTTCCAGTCCAGCTCTCTGCGGTGGCCAGGGAGTGCAGTGGAGGATGGCCCAGGTCCTTGGGCCCTGCAACCCATGGGAGACCAGGAGAAGCACCTGGCTCCTGGCTTCAGAGTAGTACAGTGCGCCGGCCACAGCGCACCAGCTACAGCGGCCATTTAGGGGGTGAACCAATGGAAAAGGAAGACCTATCTCTCTGTCTCTCTCTCTCACTGTCCACTCTGCCTGTCCAAAAAAAAAAAAAAAAAAAAAAGAGAAGAGAAGAGAAGAGAAGAGAAGAGAAGAGAAGAAAGAAATAGAAGAGCCTAGGGAAATATACGTGGATAAGGGAGAATAGGAGGAGGTGGGTGGAGCCTTCAGACCAAATAGCACCAAATGCAGGCCTGACACCTCCTAAAGGTCAATGGAAGGCAGGCCTTGGCTGTGGTGTGGTTCTGAGGGCACAGACAGACCACAGAAGAGTCTAGTGTTGGACAGAAACGTCTAGCCCCAATACCTATATCAGACTGGGGGTAGCCAGACCTGGGGTGGCCAGAGAAAGGCCTCCACCAGAAGAGGCAGATCTCCAAGACACAGCAGCCAAAGGGTGCATCATGCTCTCATTCCCTGAGAGGCAAACCTGAGTGATGCAAATCCATGCCCACCACATCCAGCCCAGGAGCTGGCAGACTCACTTCTCCATCCATGTTCAAAAGCAACTGTCACACAGCTACTCCGATCATCGTCTCCAGAATGGAGACTTAGAAGAGAGAGACTACTGAGCACAGCCACTGCCCTGTCATACTGTCAGCCTCATGGAGTTACTGGAAGTCATCTTTCTCTTCCAGTGCTCATTCTAAATCCCCACTCAGCTGTAAGTCCAGCAGGTCTGCTGACTTTTTGGTGGTGCCCCCAGACCTCATCCCTTCTCAAATCAGAATTAGGCACAAGCATACCACAAGGGTCCCAAGTGAACCCCTTCACTAGCAGAGATGCTCCTCCCTGCTTCTGTGTGCCCCAGCAACCCTGCATCCTCCAAGCCACTGCCAACTACACTTACCGACATGGTGGCACACACACAGTCTGCAGTGCCCAGATACAAGGAATCCAAGACACCCAGGTGGCAGTTGGTCTATAATTCAGTAGGTCCCAGCAGAGATGTCTGGTAATAGTCCTAACTCCTGAGGAACCAGTATTACCCTCAAAGAGCCCAGCGTGGCAAGGACAGGAAGCACGGAATCTTCCAGAAGGTCACTGGGTCAAAGGATTGTAATTGGGGTTATCCCTGCCTCTATCTGTGGCTCCTGGGTTTCCTGTGAGGACACAGAACCAGAAAGTGGCGTGATTCAGTGCACAGACCAAAACCATACAGAATGCTACCTCCAAGTGGGGCTTCAGCTGCACCTCAGCTGCACACAGCACTCCATCACATAGACAAGGCGGTATGTGATGCTCTTAGTGATCCCATGGCCCCTTCTGTGCCTTCACTATGATCCTCCGCGATCACCTGGGATTCCTGCCTCCAGATCAGACATTCACATCATAGCATTGGCTGAAGCCAGACACTCAGATGATGGTGTTGGTTGAAGCTCTGCAGCAGGAAAACCAAACCAACATCTGGAACTGAACAGCAATACTGGGGGCTCGAACTGCTGTCCCTTCACAACAGAAGGCAGCTTGTGGAGTGAATCTGCCCCCACATGGGCAGATGGTCTTGACGAATGCTATCTCGGGGACTTGCCAATGACTTTAGTTGTTGAACTGGTTGAATTCAGAGATGCAGTCATTAAATTAGCTGGCAAACGGGAGTCCCTGCTATTGAACCCTGAGTAGCCTCCATGTATGTCACTGTGCCCTCCACAGTAGTTATTATCTTCCAAGTCTAAAGCTGTACTGTGTGTGTCAGGGGGTGGGGAGCCCAAATCTGTAGGTTCCTCTTCTATTCATCTCCACCACGACCACTCAAGTGTCATTCAGCTGACACTCCCAAGTGTCAGTTATTATTTATAGAGCAATAACTCAAAGCCTGTATTTCCCTTCAAACTGTTCAATTGAAACCCAAACACACATGTGTGTCTACCATGTGTCACCACCTCCAAGTTTCAGAGAATATCTCAGAATAAACTTGTGAATTTCTCCCTCCAGCCTGCTTTTTTTTTTTTTTTTACAATCTTTCTATCTTGATAGATAGCGCAGCCATCTCCCAGTGCTTCTAGACCCCTAGGTCTCATCAATCATAAACTCTTGAATACTTATCAATTGGATCACAATCCAAAACTTAATCCAAGCCACCATCACATTTTTTGACTACTCCAACAGCTTCCTAGCTGGTCTGTGTGATCCAGTATAATCTATCGACAAACCATTTTCCATTTTCCAAGTAGGATGCTAATTCAAAGACATTTAACTATATAAAGCAGATCAAAATCTTATCTTAAGTCATTAACATAGTTGAAGAGTTTCTTTATGATGTGGCCAGACTAGGAGAGAATGATGAGACATAGTCCAAGTCTTAAGAAAAAAAAAAAAAACTGTCATCCCAAAATATTATACCCTGCAAAGCTCTCATTTGTGAATGAAGATGAAATAAAGACCTATTACAAACAGAAATTGAAAGACTTTGTCACCACCTGTCCAGCCCTACAAATGATGCTTAAGGATACATTGCACACAGAAACAAAGAAACATGGTCATCACTATGAAAGAATGAAAAATAAAAAAATCTCTCAGTAAAAGATCAAAGTTCCAAGCATAAATTAGGAAAATTTTAGGAAAAATGGCAAGAGAAAAGTCATTACATATCAAAAGTCACCTTGACTGTAAATGGCCTCAACTCCCCCCAGTTAAAAGACACAGACTGGCTGAATAAATGAAAAAACAAAATCCATCTATTTGCTGCCTATAAGAAACACAAACAACCAACAAAAACACACAGACTGCAAGCAAAAGGATGGAAAAAGATATTCCAGGCCAACAGAAACCAAAAAAGAGCTAGTGTAGCCATTTTAATAGCAGACAAAATAGACTTTAACAAAAAATTGTTAAAAGAGAAAAAGAAGGCACTATATAGTGATTAAGGGATCAATTTAATAGGAATATGTAACTATTATAAACATATCTGCATCTAATTACAGGGCACCTGGCTATTTAAAAGAAATGTTAAGGGACTTAAAGGGAGACTTAGACTCCAACACAACAGCATTGAAGGACTTCAATACTCCACTTTCAGCAATGGACAGATCAACCAGACAGAAAATCAACAAGGAAACAGCAGATCTAATTGACACTATAGACCAAATGGACCTAACAGATATCTACAGAACTTTTCATCCTACAGTTTCAGAATAAACATTCTTCTCAGCAGTGCATGGAACTTTCTCTAGGATTGAGCACACAGTATGCCATAAAGCAAGTCTCAGAAAATTAAAAAAAAAATCTAAATCATACCATGCATCTACTTGGACCACAACGGAATGAAGCTGGAAATCAGCAACTCAGGAATCCCTAGAGCATATGCAAAGACATGGAGACTGAACAACATGCTCCTGAAAGAACAGTGGGTCATAGAAGAAATCAAAAGATAAATCAAAAACTTTTTGGAAACAAATGAAAATGACAATACAACATATCAAAACTTATGGGATACAGCAAAGCCAGTGTGAAGAGGAAAGTTTATAGCAATTGGTGCCTACATCAAGAAACTGGAAAGGCACTAAATAAATGAGTTATTGATGAATCTCAAGGATCTAGAAAAAAACAGCAAGTCAAACCCAAAACTAATAGGAGAAAATAAATAATTAAGATTACAGAAGAAATCAACAAATCGAATCCAAAAAATACAAAAGATAGCAAAATAGTTTTTTTGAAAAAAAAAAAAAAATTGACACACCATTGGCCCAACTAACAAAAAAAAAAAACAGGATAGAGAAGACCCAAATCAATAAAATTAGAGATGAAAAAGTAAATATAACAACAGACACCACAGAAATAAAAAGAATCATCAGAAATTACTACAAGGACTTGTATGCCAGCAAACAGGGAAACCTAGAAGAAATGGATAGATTCCTGGACACATAAAACCTACCTAAATTGAGCCAAGAAGCCATAGAAAACCTAAACAGACCCATAACCAAGACAGAAATTGAATGAGTAATAAAGACTCTCCCAACAAAGAAAAGCCCAGAACCAGATGATTTCAATGCTGAATTCTACCAGACATTTAAAGAAGAACTAACTCCAATTCTTCCCAAGTTATTCAAAACAACTGAAAGAGAGGGAATCCTCCCAAATATTTTCTACGAAGCCAGCATCACCTTAATTCCTAAACCTGAAAAAGATGTAACAGAGAAAGAGAATTACAGACCAATTTCCCTGATGAACATAGACACAAAAATCCTCAACAAAATTCTAGCCAATCAAATCCAACAACACATCAGAAAGATCATCCACCCAGACCAAGTGGGATTTATCCCTGGTATGCAGAGATGGTTCAACATTCACAAATCAACAAATGTGATACATCACAACTAAAGAAGAAAAACCATATGATTTTCTCAATAGATGCAGAGAAAGCATTGATAAAAATACAACACCCTTTCATGATGAAAACTCTAAGTGAATTGGGTATAGAAGGAACATTCCTCAGCACTATCAAGGTAATTTGGAATAAACCTATGGCCAGCATCATATTCAGTGAAGAATAGTTGGAAGCATTCCCACTGAGATCCAGTACCAGAGAAGGATGCCCACTCTCACCATTGCTATTCAATATAGTACTGGAAGTTTTAGCCAGAGCCATTAGACAAATAAAACAAAACAAAGGGATACAAATTGGAAAAGTGTTGCTGTGGATTCGTTCTGAGAGGAGGAGCATAGTGGGGGCAAGAGGCACGGAGTCACCACACAGACCCTGGGAGTCAGGTGAAAGCAGGCCAGAGGTGAGCAGCCCACAGACTCTTTTATTTAAGTTGGTACAGCAGCTTAAATAGCCAAGACAGCCAATCCGGTCAAGGGGCGGTTTATGCCCTAGCCAATCACAGCCTGTTGCCAGACAATATCTGAAGCCATCCAATCACAGCCTGTTGCTAGGCAGGCTCAGTTGCCATGTGGTTTCCCAAGCCATCCAATCACAGCCTGTTGTCAGGCAGGCTCTGTTGCCAGGTGGGTTTCAAAGCCATTCTGAGTAACTGACACTCACTTGCCATCTTGGCCATCTTGGCATTGCCTTCTCATTCCACCATATTTCCCCCTTTTTGTTTATTTTTGAGCAACGGGAGGCATGATTCTTGGCCACACCATTGTTGACCTCATTTCCATGTGGTCTCCATATGTGGCTGTGCCTGTCTTAGGTTGTCCCCCAGGGGATCTTACCCGTCATTGACTAACCAGCGCTCAAAACGGGAGACCATAGGAGTGCTTGCTCAGATGGGGGTAAGAATGAGGAACAATGGTAATCAGGAATGGCATGACTGCACACAGGCTGTGGGCCATTTGAGTGGTTGAACAGAGCTAGTGGGGTATAAAACATAGCGGATGTGGCTATGGGCAGTTTCTCAGGGTAGTATGATAGGGCAGGTGTATCTGCTAACAAGGCGGGCTCTCAGTCTTGTTCAGCTGTTTCTGGTTGGCTGTCAGTTGCAGGCTTGATGTTTCTGGCTGGTACCCAAATGGGCTGTCCCACATTCTCTGGAAAGACACAAGCATATCCTTGACCCTTGGTTAGCAGAAGCCTTTTTACAGGTGTTGGAATCCAGAGCCTGAATTCTGCGTCCACTCCTACATTAATGGCAAACATGCAGGTGACATGTGGTCTAGCGGTTGCCCTGAGAGCCTGGGGTGCCCAAGGATTGTCAAACTATCCCTACTTACAGACAACATGATTCTTTATATAGGGGATCCAAAAAACTCCACTAAGAGACTATTGGAACTCATAGAAGAGTTTGGTAAAGTAGCAGGATATAAAATCAATACACACAAAAATCAACAGCCTTTGTATACACAGACAATGCCAAGGCTGAGAAAGAACTTTAAGATCAATTCCATTCACAATAGCTACAAAAAAATCAAATACCTTGGAATAAATTTAACCAAGGATGTCAAAGATCTCCACGATGAGAATTACAAAACATTAAAGAAAGAAATAGAAAAAGATAACAACAAATAGAAAATGTTCCTTGTTCATGGATTGGAAGTATCGATATCAAAATGACCATTCTTCCAAAAGCAATTTATAGATTCAATGCAATATCAATCAAAATACCAAAGATATTATTCTTAGATCTAGGAAAAATGATGGTAAAATTCATTTGGAGGTACAGGAGAACTCGAATAGCTAAAGCAATCTACAACAACCAAAACAAAAGGCATCACAATACCAGATTTCAAGACATACTATAGGGCAGTTATAATCAAAACAGCCTGGCACTGGTACAAAAACAGATGAATAGACCAATGGAACAGAATAGAAACACCAGAAATCAATCCAAACATCTACAACCAACTTATATTTGATCAAGCAGCTAAAGCCAATCCCTGGAGAAAGGACATTCTATTCAACAAATGGTTCTGGGAAAACTGGATTTCCATATGCAGAAGTATGAAGCAAGATTCCTACCTTACATCTTACACAAAAATCCACTCAACATGGATTAAAGACCTAAATCTACGACCCAACACCACCAAATTATTAGAGAACATCTGAGAAACCCTGAAAGATATTGGCACAGTAAAAGACTTATTGGAAAAGACCACAGAGGCACAGGCAGCCAAAGCCAAAATTAACAACTGGGATTACATCAAACTGAGAAGTTTCTGTACAGCAAAAGAAACTGTCAGAAAAGTGAAGAGGCATCTGACAGAATGGGACAAATTATTCACAAATTATGCAACTGATAAAAAATTAATAACCAGAATCTACAAATAGATCAAGAAATTGCACAACAACAAAACAAATAACTCAGTTAAGAGATCAGCCAAGGACTTAAACAGGTATTTTTCAAAAGAAGAAATCCAAATGGCCAACAGACACTTGAAAAAATATTCAGGATCACTAGCCATCAGAGAAATGCAAATCAAAACCACAATGAGGTTTCACCTCACCCCAGTTAGAAAGGCTTTCGTACAGAAATCAACAAACAACAAATGCTGATGAGGATGTGGGGAAAAGGCACACTAATCCACTGTTGGTGGGAATGAAAACTGGTAAAGCCACTGTGGAAGACAGTTTGGAGACACCTCAGAAATCTGAACATAGCCCTACCATATGACCCATCCATCCCACTCCTCAGAATTTACACAAGGGAAATGAAATAGGCAAATAAAAGAGCTATCTGAACCTCCGTTGTTTATTGCAGCTCATTTCAGAATACTTAGACATGGAATCAATCTAAATGCCTATCAACAGAAGACTGAATAAAGAAATTATAGGATATGTACCCTATAGAATACTACACAATGGTTAAAAAAATGAAATCTGGTCATTTGCAGCAAAATGGAGGCATCTGGAAAACATCATACTGAGTATAAGCCAGCCCCAAAGGGACAAATATCATATGTTCTCCCTGATCTGTAACAACTAATTGAGCACCTAAAAGGAAACCTGTAGAAGTGAAATTGACACTATGAGAAGCAATGTCGTCTCAGCCTTTGTCCTGTCAAGGAACAGATTATTTTATCCTTTTTACTATTTTCTTTTTCTACTTAATACCATGGTTGAACTCTTTACTTAACACAGAATTATTCTTGGGTGTTTAAATCCAATTGAAAATTGATCGCTGTAAAAAATAAGAGTGGTAATAAGAGAGGGAGGAGATGTACATTTTGGCACACCTTCCCACAGACTTACCCCTAAGGGTAAAGCTAAAACCTTGCCATGGGACTCCAAGTCCCATTAAGTTGGCAAGCACTAATGCCATCTTACTAGTTAAAGTGATAATTTTAAGTGCATAACTGATCATAAAGATAGGAATAAGTGTCAAGGGGATCACATAAATAAGACCATGTGTCTGTTAATAATAATAGATAGAATTAAAAAGGAGAGAATTATCCAATATGGGAAGCAGGCCACATAGCAGACTCATAGAATGATAAACACCCTAAACAGCACTCTGGCCTCAGAATCAGCCCTTAAGGCATTTGGATCTGGATAAAAAGTCCATGAGAGCATTTCAGGCATGGAAAGCCAAGACACTGGCAAAAATGGCCTACATGAAAGATCTCTGAGAGTGAGATCCCAGTGGAAAGAAGGGGCCATCAAAGAAGGAGATATCTTTCTCTCAGGGGAGGAGAGAACTTCCAGTTTGCTTATGGCCCTGTCTAAATATTTGTGGAGTTTGTGGACTCAAAAAGACTTCCATAGCCTTGGCAGCTCATGACAAGAGCCTTGGGTGATCACTGATGTCATAAATAAGAGTGTCAATTGTTAAATCAATAACAGGACTCACTGTGCATTTGCTCCCCATGTAGGACCTCTGTCCTTAATGAGTTGTACTGAGAATTAACAGTAAAACTCGTTGGGGCTGGTGCTGTGGGGCAGCAGGTTAAAGCCATGGCCTGAGTGCCGGCATCCCCTATGGGCACCAGTTCTAGTCCCGTCTGCTCCTCTTCCAATCCAGTTCTCTGCTATCGCCTGAGAAAGCAGTAGAAGACGGCCCAAGTCCTTCAGCCCCTGCATGCACATGGGAAACCTGGAGGAAGCTCCTGACTCCTGGCTTTAGATCAGTGCAGCTCTGGCTGCTGCAGCCATCTGGGGAGTGAACCAGCAGATGGAAGACCTCTCTGTCTCTACCTCTCTCTGTAACTCTTTCAAATAAATAAAATAAATCTTTAAAAAAAAAACAGTAAAACTTGTCTTCAAATAGTACTTTATACTTTGTGTGTCTGTGTGGGTGCAAACTGTTGAAATATTAGTATAGAATTGATCTTCTATATATACAGAATATTAAAAATGAATCTTAATGAAGAATGGGTAGGGAGAGGGAGTAGGAGGTGAGACAGAAGTGGGTGTGGGAGAGCAGGTATAGGGGGTAGAACCACTATATTCCAAAAGCTGTACCTATGAAATTTATATTTATTAAATAAAAGCTTTCTAACAAAATTAATACATTTGAAATTTTATGAATTTTCAGATTTTTGACTGAGTATCACAATTGTTTCAATGACTGTATAGCATATTTTAATATTCTGTAGCACCAATTTCCCCTGCTACTATTTCTTTTTAAAAACTTTATATTCTTTTCTGAATTCATAAAATGAGTTCAAAAGAACCTGGCATGTAGTAATCAGTAAATAAATAGGGTAGGAAATATCACTGTGTTTCTAAATTTTTTTAAATATTTTTTGACAGGCAGAGTGGACAGTGAGAGAGGTAGAGACAGAGAGAAAGGTCGCCCTTTACCATTGATTCACCCTCCAATGGCCGCCACGGCTGGCGCGCTGCAGCCGGCGTACCACACTGATCCGAAGGCAGGAGCCAGGTGCTTCTCCTGGTCTCCCATGCGGGTGCAGGACCCAAGGACTTGGGCCATCCTCCACTGCACTCCCGGGCCACAGCAGAGAGCTGGAGTGGAAGAGGGGCAACCGGGACAGAATGAGGTGCCCCAACCAGGACTAGAACCCGGTGTGCTGGCGCCACAGGCAGAGGAATAGCCTCTTGAGCCGCGGCACCAGCCTCCTAAATCTTTATATATGATTTACATGAAATTTGCTTACCTTAAATAAAAAATTTTTTTAAATGTTAGTTGTTCTTATCAGTGTCACTGCTTAGTAGATGGCTTCATCACCTGAACTTTAAAAGAATTTTTGGCAAGTTGAAAGAAATGAAGCATTCAATCCAATTTTCATTATTTTATCCCTGACAACTAATTTTTGGCAAAATGATATCTCCACAGTATTTACTCTCAGTATGAATCACCATGAAATGCTTCTCCATTTAAGATCTGTTTCTATCTTTCAATAAGATAAATGACAGCTCTTCCATACTTTCCATTTTAACACTATTGTTTTAGGTGAAGCCATTGGCTTCAAAAAGCAGAAATACCACTCAAGCTAATAAGAAAAAAAAAGAGAGATGTAATTATAAGAATATATGTTCCAAATGTTGTATTTACGAGACACATACAAATAAATTAAAAATGTAAAAAAAATCTCAAACTTCAAAGATGGAAAATACAATATAAACACACAACGCAGGGACTGAAATAAGACAGTCAAGAATGAAAACTCTTCCTCTCTTCCTCTCTCATCTCTCTCTTTCTCTCTCCTTCCCCCCTCCACCTCTCCCCTCCTTCCCCTCCCCCTCCGTCTCCCTCTTCTCACAATTTCTCAGCTCAGCTGGTCTCTATGAATCTGCTCCACTCCTCTGCTTCTCTCTCTACAGCACAATATCTCTAATTATTTACGGTTTTTGTTTCTCTATAATATTAGTTGATCTGTAACTAGTTTGTCTTGGCCCATTTCCACCACAAACTCTGCATGAAGCTTTGCCTCTACTCCCCTTCATCAATTAAACCTATAGTCTCTGTGTCTCTTAATTCAAATTTATAAGAGATAAAGTTGATGTGTGTTGGCTAGTGAGCAGTTGGTTTGGGTTAGCTGTTTCACTCCTGGACCCATCAGGAATGTCTGAGACATGAGGGTGACGCATGGGAAGAACAAAGGAGCATGATGATCATTTAATATGTAGGACTTCTCCTTCTAGGACAATGGGCAAAGCCCGCAAGATCTCTAGAAGTGCAATATAAAGACCAGGAAACAATTGTCATGTCTAATAGTATTCTTAGATATTGTGCATAAATTTATTATAATAAGCAAGCTCATTTTTCATTATATCATCCATAAGTTATTCCTGTATATAGTAATAATCATGACTTTGTGTATTTATTACATATCTAGCAACTTATCAAATTTAATTGTTTTTAACATAATTTTTTTAGAATTCTCAGTCCTTAAAATAATTATTCCTTTTTCCCTCTACCTTAAATATTCATTTTGATTATCATGTAAATTTTGAAATTGCCTTAATTTTTAGAATAACATTAAATAATAATCTGATAAGTAGGAATTTGCAGTTTTTCATGTTTTTTTTAACAGAATTTCCTCTGTTTCACTAAGTACTAATTAGGAAATTAGGAAATGGTACCACAAATGTTTCAGAAACTTAGATGAATAGTGTTAATATAGCATAGGTTGAACAAAATAAGACAGGCAGCTCCTAAACCTGAGACGGCATCATGATTAGGGAGATGAGGAAGAGAAGTAGAGGCAGACGATGAGGCAGATGGGAAGTGCCCCAGTTCTCTGTATACATGGGATCAGCAACCCCGGAAACCCAGTTTCTCGTACCAGCTGTGTAAAACAGGAAGTCAGAAGCAAGGATGGGGCTTCTTGCCAAAGTGATGATGTAGGCTAGCAGTGTGGAAGGCCAGGCAAGAGAGTTAATGCAGGAAATCAGTGCGCAGGATTATAGCAGCACCACCAACTCAGTCACCCTAACTGAAATTTCAGGGTGAAGAACAGATTGGAAAGGATTAAAATGATGCACTGTGGAAATAATTACTCTGCATCAAAAATCTTTACTTTATATATTATTTTGAAACAGACTTTAAAACATAATAATGCTTTCAGTTAAAACCCTTTCTTTCAAACATTTTTCTTTTGCAGATAGGGTTTAGCAGATTAAAGTGGTTATAACATGACTTAATTTGCATTATATGTATCTTGCTTTTCCAGTTAGGGTAAAATTGTCTTGGAACAATAACCATAGTTTATATTTCTTATATATTCTTCATAGCAGATATTATTTTGCTATGTCTATGATAGGCATTATTAAATATGATCAAAAATTGTAAAAGGTTATTGATGCTCAGGGAACCCAATACTAACCTGGGTCATTATCTCATAAATACTTCCAGCAATCCAACTTCTGGGTATATATCCAAAGGAATCGAAATCACTATGTCAAAGAGACATTTGCACTTCTACGTCCATTGCAACATTATTCACAATAAGCAAAATATGGAAGCAACCTAAATGGTCATCAATCGATGAATGATAAAGAAAATGTGGTGTCTGCACACAATGGGACACTATACTATCTTTAAACAGAAGAAAATTCTGCCACTTGCAACAATATAGATTGAACTATGGGACATATATACTAAATGAAACAAGCCAGGGACAAAAAGACAAAACCTGCATGATCAGACGTACCTGTGGAATCGTTAAAAGGTGATAAAACAGAGAGTGGAATGGTAGTCACCAGAGGCTGGGGAGGAGGGAGAGAGTGGAGTAAAAGGAACACGTTGATCAAAAGACGCAAAGTCTCAGCTAAACTGAAGGGATGACTTGGTGATCTATTGCACTCCATGGTGACCACAGTCAATAATGCCTTTTATACTTCACAACTGCTAAAAGAATAGATTTTTAATGTTCTCATCACAAAAAAGTGTTAAATTGTCAAGATGATGGATATATTTATTAGAATGACTGAATCTTTCCACAATGCATACATTGGTCAAAACACCACACTGTACCCCACAAATATACACAAATATTTTTTTCAAATAAAAATAAATGTACTTCTATGAAAAATAAATAACTATACTCTTAGTAAAGTTTTTTGTTTGGTTGATAAAATGAACAAAAAGGGACTGTAATATGCTTGGGACCAGATGTAGGAGAAAAGCATTATTTTCTTGGGCTCATTTATCTGACATATAAACAAGAAAACATGTTTTAATTCTTTGAAAGGACAGACTGCGTGGGTTAATGGGCATCAGACACCCAAACACATACATCAGAAATTCTGAGTTTGGAATGAGTAGGGAGAGTTGTGAGAGCTGGGGGCCCACATCCAGAACAAAAGGGCAACAGCAGCTCAAAATGCATGTCAGACTGACAGCTGGTCAGTGCCATCGCCTTCCTACGTCTGGGACAGCATGTAGACTCACCATATTAACTTATCCAGGGCACAGTCTCACGGGCCTGCTGTTAGATTTATGATATCTATTATTGGGTTGTAGATCAACTTAGATATTGCATGTCAGTGTAAACACCTTTTCACACTCTTCACCATATAACTTGTCATTTTTAATCTCCTACATTGATGTTAAACATCTCCTTACCATCAAACTGTAAATACAGCATGGACCATATTTTCTACGTGACTAAAAAGAGTGATTGAAGAGCTGATTGGAAAAAAAATTCCTTGATTTATTTCACCTGAGGTTCCCCAGGAATATTCTATGATTTATGTCTCGGCACAGGCTGTCTGATTAGTTCACTCTGGGCTAAAAAGGCAAACCATTAAAGGCATTAAAATTTCAACAAGAATGTTATCTTCACAGTAAGCACAATAGTGACATCTTGTGCCTAGGAACACATGAATTAGCAGCAGCCCTGCCTCGTCTCAGTCAAAATCTGGGCCCTGGTGAATCAGCACACAGCCAATTAGGCACAGTTGAAGGACTGAAATGGCTTTCAAGTGTTAACACTGCCTCTGTATAGGCATCAATCCCAGTAACAGAGGTTGTGGGGTTTTTTTTAACTTATCATTTAGTATATACAACACACAAATATATAGCCATATAGTTTTTTTCCCATTGTGTAAGAATGTAACAGGAAGAGCACTGAACCGTAAGTCCAGAGGCCAAGGTTCTAACCCAAGCTCTGTGCATCACTGACTCATGTGTAAATGTGTCACATGTGTAAAATAAAGGCCTTCAGTCTGAAGTTGACCATAGGAATATTTTATATTTATAGTTTTTAGATTATGCTTATTAGAAACACAATCAGAAGGAAGCAGAAAACGTGTCATCATTACTACAGTCTGTATCATTCTAAGAAGGAGGCAGGGCCTAATGCCTCAAACGTTCCTTGACAAATAATTCTCTTTATGCACAATAATGCTACGTAACCAACAACTGCAATACCTCAGCAATACCCAGAGTGTACTTCTGTGTCTCCAACATCTGAAGGTCAGCTGCAGGTGAACTGAGGTAGGCTGGGTTCAGCTACACTAGCTCACCTCTGCTCCTTGTGCCTCTCCACAGTGGCTTATCCTGGGCAAGTTCCCAAGGCAAGGGAAGGCGTACAAGAGCGTGAGCAAAACCAGCAAAGCCTCTAAGTGCAAGGCTTGCGATGGTGCACAGCACACCGGCCTCCTTTTTTTAGCCAAAGTCACACAGCTGGCCCCAAAGCGAAGGGGCAGGAACATCTACACCACCTTTTCAGCAGGAGTCAGTGCAGAGCCACATGTACAAAGTGATGTGACAACCATAGGGTCTGGAGAGGAATACAGAGGGCAAGCATGTCATCTATCACAAGACACAAAGGGAAAGCAAATGGAAAGGGAGAGAACCTGATTTTTGTTTCCATTGTTCCACACCCAGTAAACACTCCAACCCAACTAGAATCCACTTATTTAATTTAATAAGTATTTGTTTTGACTACCTCTGAGCAAGACTTGGTGCTAGGCCAGATTCACTGAACTCGTTCAACAGCTTCCTACCACGTTTGAACTCAGGTCTGAGAACATTCCCTGCCTGCTGGTGATTACACCAGGCCAGATGGGCACCTATGCATTAAATCATCAAAGAGGCTCCCTCCTTATTATGTGGACTACCAGAAAAGACACATAAATTAAATACAGGTTTCATCCAACCACTCTTCCAAAACAGATATTCAGAATGCAAGTGAATAAGAAAAGAGATAGATTTGTAATCTGAAGCAAAACAATTAGAAATTCCTTTGCATGGAGAACTTTAGAATATAAACCTACATGTGAGAGACTTAGAAATATATCAGTCAACAATTTGGAGTAAACTTATATTTCAAGGGACCAGTGATGAGGTGTAGTGAGTAAAACCACTACTTGCAATGTTGGCATCCCATATGAGTGCAGGTTCAAGTCCTGGCTAATGCCCTTCTGATCCAGCTCCCCGCTAATGGCCTGGGGAAAGCAGCAGAAGATGGCCCAAGTACTTGGGCTCCTGCCACCCACATGGAAGACCCAGAAAAAACTCCTGGCTCCTGGCTTCGGCCTGGCTCACCCCTGGAAGTTGCAGCCATTTGAGTAGTGTCTCTCCCTCTGTCTCTCTCTCTCTCTTTCAAATAAATAAATAAATCTTTTTTTTAAAGAAATATTTATAGGTCATAATAATGAGGATGAAAATTTGAGGGCTGCAAAAATATATCTGTAATCAAGCAGTTTTCAAAGCTCAAAAAGATTCTCATTAAAATGTATTCTGTAGGAGAAAATATTTGCAAACTATGCAACTGATAAAGGGTTGATATCCAGAATCTATAAGGACCTCAAGAAACTCAACAACAAAACAAACAATCCAGTTAAGAAATGGGCAAAGTACTTGAACAGGTATTTTTCAAAAGAGGAAATTCAAATGATCAACAGACAGATAACAAGATTCTCAGGATCACTAGCCATCAGAGAAATGCAAATCAAAATCACAATCAGGTTTCACCTCACCCCAGTAAAAATGGCTCTCATACAGAAATCAAAAAACAATAAATACTGGTGAGGATGTAGGGGGAACCATTCCCTAATCCACTGCTGACGGGAAAGTAAACTAGTACAGCCATTGTGGAAGATGGTATGGAGATTCCTCAGAAAGCTAAAAACATATCTACCATATGACCCAGAAATCCCACTCCTAGGAATTTACCCAAGGAAAATGAAATCAGCATAATGAAAAAGTGATCTGTACCCTCACGTTTATTGAAACTTAATTCACAAAATCTAAGATATAGAATCAACACAGATGCCCATCAAATAACGACTAGATAAAGAAAATGTGGTATACATAAAATATGGAATATTACTAAGCCATAAAAACAAATGAACGCCTGTGTTATGCAACTGGAAATCACTATACTTAGTGAAACAAGCCAGTCCCCAAAAAACAAATACCTTGATCTGTGCTAATAGAGTACAAAAAATGTAACGTATAAGCAAAATTCACATTTTGAAAATCGATTATTGTTTACAGCCCTTGTCTCTACTGTTGTGAAACAGTGATTTTTTTCTTCTTACTATTTCTTGAATTCTTCACTTAGTAGAGTGTTAATCTTATGATTATAAAGTAGATTTAAAGTATGTCATTGTAAAAATTAAAAGAATAAGAAAGGAAGGAAGAAGGAGGGTGGAGTGTGGGTAGAAGGGAAGGGAGAGTGGAAAATATTACTGTGCTCCTAAATCTGTGAATACTCACACACACACATACACACATGTATATGAAATTTCTTCACCTTATATTAACAAAAATCATTTAAAATGCATTATGGCATATTAAAAATGAAGTGGTATGGGGCTGGCACTGTGGCGTAGCAGGTAAAGCCACCACCTGTAGTGCCGCCATCCCATATGGGTTGCCAGTTCAAGTCCCGGCTGCTCCACTTCCAATCCAGCTCTCTGCTATGGCCTGGGAAAGCAGCGGAAGATGGCCCAGGGCCTTGGGCCTCTGCACCCACGTGGGAGACCTGGAAGAATCTCCTGGCTCCTGGCTTCTGATTGGCACAGCTCTGGCCACTGTGGCTAACTGGGGAGTGAACCTGCAGATGGAAGATCTCTCTCTCTCTGTCTCTAACTCTCTCTGTAAATCTGTCAAATAAATAAATCCTTTTTAAAAAATGAAGTGATATAAAGTCTGAAATTCATTTTCAACAGTTTAAGATAAGTTATATATTTATGGAGTGGGATAAATGCAATAATGGCAAAAGTGCTAACAAGTGCCGGCGCCACGACTCAATAGGCTAATCCTCCACCTAGCGGCACCAGCACACCGTGTTCTAGTCCCAGTCGGGGCGCCGGATTCTGTCCCGGTTGCTCCTCTTCCAGGCCAGCTCTCTGCTGTGGTCCGGGAGTGCAGTGGAGGATGGCCCAAGGCCTTGGGCCCTGCACCCATGGGAGACCAGGAGAAGCACCTGGCTCCTGCCTTCAGGATCACTGCAGTGCACCAGTCGCAGTGCGCCGGCCGCGGCGGCCATTGGAGGGTGAACCAACGGCAAAGGAAGACCTTTCTCTCTGTCTCTCTCTCTCACTGTCCACTCTGCCTGTCAAAAATAAAAAATAATAATAATAAAAAGTGCTAACAAGTGATTAATCTATGAAGAGGGAAGCTGAGAATCCCTCACAGCATTCTTCAAACTTACCTTTGTGTTTGAACTTCTACCAAACAAAAAAGTTTACAACATAAAAAAAAAAATACTCTTGGGGACTTCTTGTCATGAAGTCAAAATAAAGTCTGTTTCTGGGGTACCATCGCAAACACCTACCAAGCAAACACACACATAAAATAACAACATAATCAAGCTCAAAATTAGCTAAAGAATTCTGTGTTCCCAAGGTGATACAAGAATGAAAGCTGAGTGTGGGACTGAAGCCCCGGGTCTGCTGGAAGCTTGTTCTGGAAACAGAGCATGTTAACAGTGACCCAGCATCCCTGAGATACAGGGAAAGGAGGGCTCACATAAGGGGAACACCAGACACGTCTAATACAGCCAGCAGGACGTGGTAAGAAACAGAGGACGCCAACACGAGAAGAAAGTCGTGCGCCAGTCTTCCCTTGCAGCATGACTGCAAAAATCTGCCCCCAGATTAGCACATCGGCAGTACATGACGTACGATTAACTTAAAGCTGAATTTGGAGGGCAGCAGAATGGGCATTTGGCAAAGCAGAGAAGACAGAGTATTTGAGTTAAGTCTTGGCTCTGCTTCCAATCCAGCTTCCTGCTTATGCACCCTCTGGGAGGAAGCCGCTGAGGAGCAAATAGTTCTCCTGAGAATCTTTCTCTCCCAGTATTAGGCTGGAAATAACAAGAAAGCACCAAGGCTCACCAAAACTTTTCTTTTTTCTGAAACTCCTTCCCTTAGAGCCCTAGGCTCCATAGCCCAGTCTGCTTTTCATAGTTGCAGGAAATTTTACTAAACATTTTGCTGTGGCCTACAGTGTCATCATATTTACAGTCCACAACATCTGTTTCTTCATGCTTATTCCTAACCATTCAGCCAACACATATACATAATTCAGAATTTCGTTATAGAAGACACCATTTGCAGGCTCAAATTTGGTTATTAGAATGAACGAGCTTACTGGCTCAAAGTACAGTGCTATAATAGGATAGAAGCTTACGTCACTCTCATGTCACCAACCAGAGGTAGCCCACAGGTATGTGATGACCAACACGAAGTCAGCTGAGGCCCAGGTTTGCAAGACAGCTGACCTGTGCTCAGTGTGTAAGGAACTCTGGATAAGAAGCTGCAGGTCTAGCTCTCTGCTGTGGCCCGGGAGTGCAGTGGAGGATGGTCCAAGTCCTTGGACCCTGCACCTGCATGGGAGACCAGGAGAATCACCTGGCTCCTGGCTTCGGATCACTGTGGTGCGTCGGCTGCAGCGCGCTGGCTACAGTGGCCATTGGTGGGTGAACCAATGGAAAAGGAAGACCTTTCTCTCTGTCTCTCTCTCTCTCACTGTCCACTCTGCCTGTCAAAAAAAAAAAAAGAGAGAGAAGAAGAAGAAGAAGAAGAAGAAGAAGAAGAAGAAGAAGCAGCAGCAGCTGCAGCTGTCTGCATTTCCTAAGCAGGCATAAGGCCAAGAGTATCCAGGAAATCTGAAATTGTCACTTCTGCTTATCTTGGTGGCCCACATTCAGTCACATGGCCATATGGAATAGCACAAGTGTTTTAGATGTGTACTTTGAACTATTTGATCTCTCCAAAATATAAGAAATTTGAACAGAGGTTGAGAAAGGTAACCCAGAGCACTGCAGAGTAGGCTCACCTCTCTTTCCACAGCTCATAGCTCTTCCCAAGGAGGCGCGTTTGCCTGAGGAGGGCTGGACTGGGCACATGCTGGTTTTTAGCTCTTCAAAGACTCACAGCCACTATTCCTCTTCTCTTCCTCCTAGGCCACTGTAAGTCTGTCTACTGCTCTCCTCTCTGTCTGTCTGCCTGCCTATCACCCTCTCCTCTCTGCCATCAAAGCTATTTCAGGGTCTTGACTCTTCAGATCCTTGCTCGACTACAGCTCCAGCCTGATCAGCCCTCTCAAATTTCCCTGGCTCCAAATCCAGGAAGGAACAGCCTGATGCATTCATTTGCTCCCAGAAGACTGTGCACTCCTTCTGCAATATGGCACATGCCCTTCCCCAAATCTTAAATTCCAGGAATATCGAATGAAGATCCTGTGATATAAGTTTGCCAAGTAAGGGTATAACCAAGACATATCAATTTATGGAGCAAAAAGGATTTCCTCAAGGTATCTCCTGCAGCAATCCATAGCAAAAAGCAACTAGCAAAGACTCATTCTTTCTCTCCCTCTCCCTCTCTCTCTCTCTCTCTCACACACACACACACACACACACACTCCTAAGCTGTGGTGATAAGCCTCCCACATTGAGGCACTTCATTACACAAAAAATGCCATCCATGGACATAAAAGAAGACTTGAGTAAGAGAATACATCTTTTTGGCCCAACTCCTTGGGCCCCTGCACCTGCGTGGGAGACCTGGAAGAAGCTCCTAGGGCTCCTGGCTTCGGATCAGTGCAGCTCCCACTGTTGTGGCCTACTGGGGAGTGAACCAGCAGATGAAAGGCCTCTCTCTCTCTCTCATTCTGTAACTCTGACTCAAATAAATCTATAAATAAATTTTTAAAAATGAGAGAGGGCCGGCGCCGCGGCTCACTAGGCTAATCCTCCGCCTGCGGCGCCGGCACACCGGGTTCTAGTTCCGGTTGGGGCGCCGGATTCTGTCCCTGTTGCCCCTCTTCCAGGCCAGCTCTCTGCTATGGCCCGGGAGTGCAGTGGAGGATGGCCCAAGTGCTTGGGACCTGCACCCCATGGGAGACCAGGAGAAGCACCTGGCTCCTGCCATCGGATCAGCGCGGTGCGCCGGCCGCAGTGCACCGGCCACAGCAGCCATTGGAGGGTGAACCACTGGCAAAAGGAAGACCTTTCTCTCTGTCTCTACCTCTCTCACTGTCCACTCTGCTTGTAAAAATAAATAAATAAATAAATAAAAATAAAAACGAGAGAGAATACAACTTTTGTGCCTACATGGAAAGTTTTAGTATTATAAAATGTCACTCAGTTCTCCTAAGCTAATAACAAAATTTTCATCTACATATTAATGAGGTTATTTTAGTAGTTTGAGACAAAATAGGTTTTATAATTTATTGGGAATTATATATGCATAAAAAGAATTAGGGCAACTTATGCTACCAGGTAGTAACACATACAAACAAGTAATTACATCAGTCTAGGACAAGTGGGGGAAATAGGTACATTGTGAGAAAAAGCCTCACTCATCCAAAGGATGGAGTTGGACTTAGGAAGTGTAGTGAAAGCAAGACTTTATTTATTTATTTTTATTTATTTGACAGGCAGAGAGAGAGAGAGACAGAGAGAAAGATCTTCCTTCCATTGGTTCACTCCCCAAAAGGCTGCTAGGGCAGGAGCCACACGGATCCGAAGCCAGGAGCCGGGTGCCTCCTCCTGGTCTCCCGTGTGGGTGCAGGGCCCAAGCACTTGGGCCATCCTCCACTGCACTCCCAGGCCACAGCAGAGAGCTGGAGTGGAAGAGGAGCAACCGGGACTAGAACCGGCACCCATATGGGATGCTGGTGCCACAGGCGGAGGATTAACCAAGTGAGCCATGGCAGCGGCCCCAAGCAAGACTTTATTAACAATCTTGCAAAAGCAGGCACCCTGTAGGCAGGCAGGCACACTCAGGGCAGTTTACAGCAAACCATTCATTCTTTAGCACACAGGTCCCTCCCCAAGTTTCTTACTGGCTGAGGACTGTGGGACTACAATCTTCCTGGCATTTGCTTCAGCTGTTTTGACCACTCCTAACACCCTGTCTGCCTAAGAAGTCTCCAGATGTATGTGACCTAGCCGTTATGCTAGCTTGCCACTTGTAACTTTCCACAAATCTGTAAACTGTTACGCTCGCTGGTTGTCCACTCACAGTTAAACACTTTACTTTGAAAATGAGCCAAATGCCTTTACTTCTCACATGTATCAATGAAACAAAGTAGACCCTAGTATATATGGGAATTTAATATATAATAAAGGATATATTTTATTTATTTCTTACATTTTAAAAATTAATTTATTAGAGGGCTAGCCTTCATGCTCTGGTTTACTCCCTAAATGCCTTCCTTCCCTCCTTCCCTCCTTCCTTCCTTCCTTCCTTCCCTCCTTCATTTATCTGAGACACAGAGCAACAATTCCCATCTGCTGGTTCACTCCCCAAATGCCTACAATGGCCAGAGGTGCTGAAGCCAGAACAGGAAACTCAATCCATGTCTCCTACTTGGGTGGCAGTATCCCCATTTAAGCTACTACCACTGCCTCTCAGGGTCTACATTAGCAGGAAGTTGAACCAGGGCTGCAGATTGAACCAAAGTACTCTTAACCAATATCTTAATGACTAGCCCAAACAAACCACTAAAGGGAGCATTTTAAATCACCATAATAAAGAGGCCCATTCAAGAAATAGTACTTAGGACAATGGGATCACCATTTGGAAAAAAAAATATGCCTGATCCTTACCTCACCCCTCAAATTAAAATAAATTATAGGAAGACTAAAGTTGAAATGGGGGTGGGGAGAATAAGACTATAAAAGATAATAGAAATAATTATATGACTATTTCTATAATCTATAAGCGGAAAGGGCTCTCTAAGACAGTCATAAAAGTAGAAACTATAAATATTGGTTGACATAAAAATGTGAAATGTCTACATGCCAAAAAGGAAATACTGTTTATTGATTAAAACGCAAATAGTAATATAACTATATTGGAAGGGAAGGCATGAGTGATAAAAGAAATTAAATCCTCATCAATCATATCAGGAGATTGAAAGATATTGTCCAAATTGCTAAAATATAGTAATTGCACAATGCTATAAAAAGCAAGGTTTTATAAAAACACAATATTACATTAAAGACTTCAGGAAAGGGCGTAATCTCATATACTTCTGGTAAAAGAATGAGTTGTTACTTCTTTTTTTTTTCAGTAAATCTGGCAGTACATAGCAAATTATCTACCTTTCTATCTACTCCTATATCAAAGAGCTAAAAGCAGCAATATGTACATACACAAGGTTCTTATTAAAACCAGTTTCCAATGGCCAAAAAAAAGGAAAACAAAATGAATATGAGTGAAGGTAAACAAATTGTGACACAATGAGATGGAATCCATTCAAAAGAATAAGATACAGCTTTTGCAATGAGTTTGGAGGGATTTCTGTGTCAGTTTATTAATGTTAATTTATTGCTTAGTCTGAATGTCTTATAAGAAAAATATATAAGTAAAAAATTGTTTGTGGTAATGTATATGATATGAATATAGTTACATAAAACAATGAATTTAAAAATTTTCATGCCAGCTTATTTGCAAACTGTCAAGAATGCATGGAAAACAATATAAAATTGTACATACCATACTTTTAGCTAATCTTCATACGGGGCTGAGAGAGAACTTCAGAGGGATATTGAGATGTGAAATAAACAGGGAATATAGGAAAAATTAAAAGTATTATGAAATGATTCCATCTGTTGAAAATTGTATGGGTTTGGTTATATACTAAATACTGATGCTTGTTATCATGGGCTGGTACAAATTTAGAGGAACCTTACTTTCTCCTTGAATTTCACTTGAATGTTTTATAGTGAAAATGTCTTACAGTGTTATATTATGATGTAATCAGAAAACAAATTATTTTGGGTGACCATGGAATATGAATCAAATTGAACCCAAAAAAAATTTGAAGGAAGGAAGAGCTGAAATCAAATAGAAAACAAAGGGGAAAAAAATCAACGATTTTTACAAAGATCAGTAAAACTGGTTAATTTGAGGTAGAAATAGAGAAAACACAATATTATGACTTTACAGTACATATTACAGATGTTAAAAAGACAATAAGGGAGTATTATGAACCACCTATGACAATGACCCAAAGTTTAAAAAAAAAATGAAAAACTCTGTGAAGCACAAAAGAAATAAAATTAAAAATGTAAAGATATCTAAAAAATAAAGGATATTAAGTTAATAATTTAAATTTTCCTAAACTCAAAGGTCTTCAGTGGAAAACTCTATTGGATCTTTAAAAAAGCAAATAGAGTAGGAAGGACCACATCCCCAATTATTTTTCTGAGACCTTGAAATAATAAATCAGATATTGCCAAATATGAAAAAATACACATTATATCCCTAGAGAATGTAGATGTAAAAAATGTTTAGCCAAATACTAGTTAATCTAATCCAGCAATATAAAAGATTGTGAAAAAGAGAGAAAGAGAGAGAACACTATTTCTCAAAATCAATATTAGTAATAAACTCTTAATAAACTAGAAATAGGAAGGTATTTCATATGCCTGAGAAGACATGTCCAGGTAAACCCTCCAGTTATCATAATTAATGGTGTAAAACTGAATATTTTCCTTCATAAGACTGGGAGACAGGCAAGGAAACCAGTCTCACCACCCCTAATTAACATCATACTGGAAGTTTAAGACAATTCAAGTGGGCAAGAAAGAGAAATAAAAGGCATACAGATTAAAAATAAAGAAATTTCAGATGGCATTACTGTGTATGTAAGAAACCATAAGGCATCTATAAAGAAAACTAGTGAGATTAGTGAGTTCAGCAAGCTTTCAGAATACAAGATCAACATGCAAAAATAAATTATATCTCTACATACAACTGAAAATTTTAAAAATTTTAAATGGTGTTTAAAAATACTTCTAAAAATTGGAAATATTTACAGACTAATCAGTGCAAGACCTGTGCTTTGAAAGTTCTAAGACATAAATGAGAACGTAAAGAAAAGCAAAATAAGTAAAATGCTATACCATGTCCATGGATTGGAAGACTTAATATTAAGAGTACAATTGATTAGTACATTTAACCTAATTTCAACCAAAATCCCATTTTTAATTGCCAAACTAATTCTAAAATTTATGAAGAAATATAAAGGATCTATTTAACAAAAGAAGAAACAAGTGACAAAGCTATAATAATCAAGACAGTATGGTAATGACAGAATAAATATGCAGATCAATGAAACATAATATAATTCAGAAATAGACCCCACTTACATGATTGATTGGTTTTTCAACCAACATGTTAAGGGTAATTCAATAAACAAAAAACTTTTTAAGACATAATGCTAGAATAACCAGATTTCTGACATTATCTCCCTCATAAAAATTAATTCAAAATGAATTACAGGGGAGGGCACTGTGGTGCAATGGGTTAAAGACCTGGCCTGAAGCACCAGTATCCCATATGGGCACTGGTTCGAGTCCCGGCTGCTCCACTTACTATCTAGCTCTCTGCTATGGCCTGAGATAGCAGTAGAAGATGGCCCAAGTCCTTGGGCCCCTGACCTGACATGGGAGATCCAGGGTAGGCTCCTGGCTTCGGATCAGCACAGCTCCGGCACTTGCGGCCAATTGGGGAGTGAACCATCGGATGGAAGACCTCTCTCTCTCTCTCTCTCTCTCTGCCTCTTCTCTGTGTAATCTGACTTTCAAATAAATAAAAAGAAATCTTTTTAAAAAATGAATTACAGATACATATTAAACTAAAACCATGATTCTTATAGAAGAAAGCATAGGACAAAATCATTGTGATCTTTAGTCACAGCAAAGATGCCTGATTGGTATATCAGGTTGACAAAGATCTAAACAAATAGTAATGTAATGCCTAGTACAGGAAAGACTTTGAAGAAATAAGCATTCGTGTATGTTGTGGAAGGAATTCAAATCATAGCAAAATTTTTGAGGTAAATTTAACAATACTGTTGGCCTTCTGTGAGTTCCACAGTTACAGATTCAACCAACCTCACATCAAAAATACTTGGAAAAAAAGATTGAATGTAGACAGAATATGTATAAGCTTTTTCTTCCAGTTATTGCCTAAACAATATAGTAAGACAACTATTTACGAAGTATTTACATTGTAAATAATCTAGAGATGATTTAAAGCATACCAGAGGATGCGCATAGCTTACAGGCAGACATGCTACCATTTCATTTTAGGAACTTGAGCATCCACAGGTTTTGTTACCCACAGGGGAGTCCTGGAACCAAGCCTTCATGTGTACTGAGGCATACGTCACATTTTTAAGTCACTTATATTTGCAAAACTAAAATTAAAAACAATGTCAAATAATATAGCAAATATTAAAATAAAGTTAAAATACATTTGTTATATTCACACAATAGAGTGACTGATGGACAGTCAATAATGATGATAAAAATCTATATAGAAATATGTTCAAAATATAATATAATATGTAAAAGTCAGGTCATATTTCCTTTGAGAGTATGTTTACAGGTTTTTATTGCAAAAAAATTTCTGGAAAGATTTTTACCAAAATGATAATAATTATTATTAGTGATTAGTAAGAGTGATCTTTACATTTTGGTTTAAAGCTGTCTCTACTATGTGACCTTTTAATAATACTCATAAATTTTAATCCAAATTTTTAGTTATATATTTAAGGATATTAAAGAATATTCTTCAGTCCTTGCCTTTCCAACACTGACTCCATAAAAAATTAATACTATAAAACATTTGACATTTAGCAATAGGCCCATAATCTACCCCTATTCATGCTTTGTGCCCACACTGATGAAAACACCTGGTGATTCAGCCCCCAAGAACACTGGCAACATCTCACACTCTGATCTCATTCAAGCTGGCTTGCTGCCTGATTAATGAGCTGTGACATCATCGTCACTGAGGACGCATACTTAAGCAGGGAGAAGGCATTAGACAATGTTAAAGTCAATGCAAAGAAAAGAAATAAGTAAATTCTAAGGAATACAGAAGGAAATAAATCTTGGGTATAAAGCTTTTATTCACAAAACTATTTCAGAATTCTTTAGCACATATTATGCCAACTTTTTAATGATGATTAAAATTCTGTTCATGATCATCCATTCTTGGAGAATAAAATTAAAAAGACTCCAGCTCGCATTTGAGTCTATTTCCTACAGAAGAAAATGATTTTTGCCTTCTTGGAAAAACAGAATCAAAGGTGATAACACTGATGTGTCAGAACTGCAGAGTCAGCATGACTTGATCACAAGGTTTGTTTTTGTTGTTGTTATTGTTTTATAATTACTTATTCAAAAAGCAGAGAGAGAGAAAGCCCCCATCCACAGTTCATTCCTGCAATGCCCAAAACAGCTCCTGGCAAGGCCAGGGGTCAAAACTAGAAGCCAAAAATCCAACCTAGGTCTCCCAAATGGGCAGCAGGAGCTTAGTCATTTTAGACATCACCACTGCCTTCCAAGGTCTGCATTGGCAGGAAGTGGAACTACATATAGAATCTACGTTCTCCAATATGAGCGACAGGTGTCTTAACCTGTGGTTTAACTGTGAAGCCAAACACCTGCCCCAAAAGAATGCTTTGAATTTTATCACTTTTAAACTTTTTTTTTTTGACAGGCAGAGTTAGTGAGAGAGAGAGACAGAGAGAAAGGTTTTCCTTCCTTTGGTTCACCCCCCAAATGGCTGCTAGGGCTGCGCACTGCGCTGATCCGAAGCCAAGAGCCAGGTGCTTCCTCCTGGTCTCCCATGGGGTGCAGGGCCCAAGCACTTGGGCCATCCTCCACTGACTTCCCAGGCCACAGCAGAGAGCGGGACTGAAAGAGGAGAAACCTGGACAGAGCTGGCACCCCAACCAGAACTAGAACCCGGAGTGCTGGCTCTGCAGGTGGAGGATTAGCCTAGTGAGCCGCCGCGCCGGCTTACTTTTAAACTTGAGTCCTCAAATGAGATAAAGTAGCCATTAAATACATTCCCATTCCACTGATTAGATCTTTTGGGGTAAAAAAAAGTCAATAAAACCTGAGTCCCTGCTTCTGGCGTAATGAGCCTGGGGCAGGTGAATAGGTCTGGAGCAAGACGGGGAGAGGGTCTGTGTGGGAAGAGAGGATATCCTGTCCAGCAAGAGGGAGATGTGCTCAAAACAGAGGACCACTCCAGTGCACAAATTACTTGCTTTTGGAACAACTTAATCCCTACAATTTTCCCTATTGGGAACTATCAACAGGCAGCAACAGGCAGACGCAGGATCCTAGCTCACATCTGAAAATCCTGGAAGGCTGTCCTTTAGGTCTATGAGCAGTCAGGCCCATTCCTGGCCTTCTTGTCCAGGAAAGGTAACTGATGTTATCTGGGGGAGAAAATGCCTCCCACGTTAACCAAGTCCAACTACAGCTTCATAGAACATCTGCTATGATTTGAAATCCCCTCCAAAACTTCTGCTGAAATCTAATTGACACTGTGATGACAGTAAGAGGAGGGGCCTTTAAGAGGCAATGCCCTGGTGGACAGGTTAAGGTCATTATTGAGAAGATGGGAAAGGGGGGAATCAGCCTCATTTTCTCCTCTCTGTCCTTGCATATGCTCACTTTCCCTGCCATCATGTTATGCGGCAGCACGAAATCTCTCACCCAATACTGGTGCCACACTCTTGAACTTCCCAGCCTCCAGAACTGTGAGCTAAGTAAACATGCTGTTTAGTTGTTTATTTGTTTGTTTGTTTTATTTGACAGGTAGAATTATAGACAAAGAAAGAGACAGAGAGAAAGATCTTCCTTCCGTTGGTTCACTCCCGAAATGGCCGCCACAGCCGGCGCTATGCCGATCCGAAGCCAGGAGCCAGGTGCTTCTCCTGGTCTCCCATGCAGATGCAGGGGCCCAAGCACTTGGGCCATCTTCCACTGCCCTCCCAGGCCACAGCAGAGAGCTGGACTGGAAGAGGAGCAACTGGGACTAGAACTCGGCACCCATATGGGATGGCAGCGCCACAGGCAGGGGGTTAACCAAGTGAGCCACGGTGCCGGCCCCAAACATACTGTTTATAAATCACCCAGTCACTGGTGTTGTGATATGGCAGCAGAAAATTGACTAATACTACCCAATAGCATGCCTAAAGGAAGAATCTTGAAATCTACAAGCTTGGCTGACCTTGAAATCCACATAACCCGGCCACCACTGTGGCATAGCAGGTGAGGCTGCAGCCTGCAGTGCCGGCATTCCATATAGGCACTGGTTTGAGTCCCGGCTACTCCGCTTCTGATCAAGCTCTCTGCTGTGGCCTGGGACAACAGTGGAGGATGGTCCAAGTCCTTGGACCCCTACACCCCTGTGGGAGACATGGAAGAGGCTCCTGGCTCCTGGCTCCTGGCTTCAGTTCAGCACAGCTCAGGCCGTTGCAGCCAACTGGGGAGTGAACCAGTGGATGGAAGACCTCTCTCTGCCTCTCCTTCTCTCTCTGTGCAACTCTTTCAAATAAATAAATCTTTAAAAAAATCCACATAAAAAGTGAACAAAATTTGCCTCTGAAAGTCTTTGAGAATCCCAGACCTCTAAGTAAAAGCACCCCTATGAGAAGGTGGGTGCTGGGGTCATTGGTGATAATCTTCCAGTGTTCTCATCCTAATGCTAAGATAATCCATCCTGAATGCTAACAAAGCCACTGCAGACAGCACTCACCTAATTCCCTCTTGGAGTTTACTCACCATCCTTCCAACTACAGTTCAGTAGGTGTCCACAGGGAGCAAATATGCTCTCCTTCTATACTCTTGTAGTATTCTTAGATACTCCACTGTTTGTTTACATTATAAACAGTATGGTTTCATATATATGAAAATAGGCATATATGTGTGTACATAAATATATATGTATGTGTATATAAGTATATACATATATATACACATATATATCCTGAGTTTATCTAGGATAAATTTGTTCCTGAGACTTATAAGACTTTAAGGTTAGGTTAGGCCCTGAATCCCAAGAAATCACAATGCCATCCTCCAGTGCAGCTGAACTTCCATTGACAACCACTGTAATATTGCCAATTGCCTGGGAGAATGTTTAACTTCTCTCTCCAGGATTAAGTCCATCCTCCTTTATGTGGCCTGAAAGGCTCAGCCTAGCTCCCCGGCCTCAGGCACCATATTTCTTGCACTGTACTTTTCATAAATTCTCAACTCTCTGTACCCTGCCCATCCCCAGGCACGCTGTCACACAGATACACACACAGCCTTAGTCCCAAGCATGCCTCTGTGCCTTTGGCTTCCTGAACTACCTACCTCCAGTCTTCGCTTCATTAGCTCACTCAGCCTTCAGGTTTGGGTAATGTTGCCTCCTCTTTGTTGCAGCCAACCCTCCAACCCTCAGGCCAACCGGGAGCTCCTTCCTTAGTGTCTCCACTGCTTGGTCTCTGTCTCCTACGTAACAGTGATATTCTTAGAACGTTTCATCTACCCATCTCCCCAGACCAGAAGTTCACAGAGATGAATGATTTCATGACTTTAACTTTTATATTCCTGGGACTTAGAGCCTACTAAATACACACTATAGATATTTATCAAATATGAAGTCAGTGTATCCATGTGCAAGAGGAAAACACTGCAGTGAATCTTCTGGGTCTTTCTGCGTAGTGCTAAGAATGTGGGGAAAGGTGGAGTGGGGTCTGAAGATGCTTCCTGCCGAGAAGCTGGAGCCATAGGGAAGCAGGAAGCACTGTGTTCTCTCCTCTCTTCTTCCCACCAGACCTATCTCTCCCTGGACCCTCATGAAGCCGTGAGTATGAAGGGAGAAGTAAAGATGAGAGTGGGGGAGGGGACTAACTCCAGGTCTCAGTGAGATCCGGGGAAGGAAAGGGAAGGAAGAAAAGTCTCAAGTATGACTGCCAGAAGGGAAAGAAAATGCCAGGGACAGTCACCAGGACAGCCTTCCTGGGCACCCATGCCAGGGACAGTCACCAGGACAGCCTTCCTGGGCACCTATTCACTTGTAAAAGCACCTAAGTCTGAAACTGCCTATAAAATCAGACATTTTCTCTCAACAGTGTTTCTAAATCGGATAAAGAAAGATATTAAACCCAATTTATATTATAATATAATACAATACATTTTCCAAATTTGAAAAACTACTTTATATTCTACATGGAAGACTTAGGCTAGAAGAATCTTTCCTTAACACTCACAGGCTCCTACAGATTGCTTTTTGACCGTGAATATCTCATTTTATAGGCCCACTTTTCTAAGCGATATCCTGAACTAAGGAATAATTTAGATAATAAATCCATTTCAATTACTGTCCATTAGAAGACAGGAAAACATTAAACTCAACCAAGGCTTGTGGGAATTATGGGTTGCCCTTTCAGGTGAAAATTAATTACACACATCCATAGGTAACACCACTCTAATCTAACTCAAGTTCTTTCTTATGAAAAGAGCACTCCACATATAAACAACATGTGTATATATATATATATGTATAGTGTATGCTGTATGTATAATATAGTATATATGTTATAATAATGTATATATGTTATATATATAATAATGTATAATATATGTATAATGCTTGTGAATGGAGGAACCATACTCTTTTAATTGTCCTAACACGAAAGCTGACTCCATGGCGGAAACAACACTGGGAATCACAAAACTCAGCTGATTCCCTGTTGATCCTCAACCTATTTTTCAAAACTGCTCCTTTGTTTCCTTGACCTCCTTTGCTCAGCCATTCAGCAGCCCATGAGATTTTTCTACATGTCCAGACAGAAACAGACAACAACCAACTTTCGGAGGCTTGGCAAGCCCAAATTTCAAATCTCTTAGAGAATCTGATTGGCTCAGCCCAGATCAGTAGCCACCCTGGTCCAATCAGCCGTGGCCATGGGGTGATCAGGCTACCTAAACTGAACCCAGCCATTATCCAGACCAGTTTGATGGGTCAGGTCTCAGAGAAAGTAGTTGGTTTAAGGATGAAATAAATACTTCAACATGTATCTACTTCAATAATTTTCCTTAAATATTTCCCCCAAAAATATATTTATTTTTGAACTAACGATTTACCCTAATGTGTTTTAAGATGGAGGAATTTCTTTTACTTATTTGATTACAATTATGAGCATTTGTTTAACTTCCTTTTTTTTTTTTTTTTTGGACAGGCAGAGTTAGACAGTGAGAGAGAGAGAAAGACAGAGAGAAAGGTCTTCCTTCCGTTGGTTCACCCCCTAGATGGCTGCTACCGCCGGAGCTGCGCTAATCCGAAGTCAGGAGCCAGGTGCTTCTCCTGGTCTCCCATGCGGGTACAGGGCCCATGCACTTGGGCCATCCTCCACTGCCCTCCCGGGCCACAGCAGAGAGCTGGACTGGAAGAGGGGCAACCGGGACAGAATCCGGCACCCCGACCGGGACTAGAATCGGGGGTGCTGGCGCCGCAGGCGGAAGATTAGCCCAGTGAGCCGTGGCGCGGGCCCTATCTGCCTTTTTAAACAACAAGTCCTCATGCATGAGGACTTTGGGGCGCTCTTACCAACTCTACACTCAGCAGCAGTACATAACTAAGTAGTGATAACTGTCTTCGTCACTCACACTCATGATCTTCAAAAATTTAGAAATGCCAAGGGGCTTTCAGAACTGTCAGAACTGAGAGGAGGGAATCGGTAAGCTTGATCAAAAATAATTGCTTGTCCTAGAAAATTGTATTCCATGTTTTTTGTGTATAGAAACTGGGGGTGTGCATCTTAGCCCCTCCCCCCAAAAATGTTGCTGCATTCCTCATATTTAGCACTTTCTTATTCTGCCTAATAGGCAATTCACTGATGAAACGCCTTCCCTCCCAGGGGTAATGGAAGCTGGAAACAGATTTAAGACTGATTGGGATAAACCCATCACACCCAAGCCGTGAGTGGCTAATAAAAGAAGCAGGGATATACTTACCCTTTGTAGATGCTGATTGGCATTAATTCCACAGTCTGTGTTCCCATAGGCAAGATTTTACTAGAAAGTACACAGAAAGAGAGAGGATCTTCTTCTCTCATAAAAAACAAAAGGAACAAACTGTGGAGACAGGGATGAGAGGCTATGCTTTGGGGAAGCAAATGAAACCCATTATACAGGACAGAAAACAACTTGCTCCTGCTGCATGTTCCTGTCATTTAGTTGTCAGCTAACATCTCTCGAGAGAGAGACCTTCCTTGAGTAGCCGGGGTAAGTAGTTCCTGGTCACTTCCTATTGCATGTTGACATTATGGCATTTACTACGACCTGATTATTTTTTCTGTTTTCCACTAGAGTATGACTCACAGGAGAATTTGGATTGTGTCCTGGTACATTGAACAGGGTCAAAGGAAGGAAGGAAAAAGCAGAGTAAGGAAGGGAGGGAGGGAAAGAGGGAGGAAGGAACAGCTTGCAGAATATTTGTTTTGTTAGGTACAATCCTACCATCTCACCTGACTACTTCTGAGTGGCCCTGAAATGCATCTTGATACAACGCAAGCCATTCGCACTCTTCTCTTTGAGCTTATACATCACTGTGAAATTTGTTGTTCATTTGCAAACCATAAACACATCCTGAAAATTCACACCTCTGTGCCTTTTCTGCCACAGCCTCCTCCACCCAGAATGTCTGCCACTCTGCATTGCCATCTCTCCGCACAACACATATCCAAACAGCCGGCCATTCTCCTATCTCCACAAAGACTTTTTTTTTTTTTTTGACAGAGTTAGTGAGAGAGAGAGAAAGACAGAGAGAAAGGTCTTCCTTCCGTTGGTTCACCCCCCAAATAGTCGCCACGGCCGGGTTGCTGCGCCGATCCGAAGGCAGGAGCCAGGTGCTTCTCCTGGTCTCCCATGGGGTGCAGGGCCCAAGCACTTGGGCCATCCTCCACTGCCTTCCCAGGCCACAGCAGAGAGCTGGCCTGGAAGAGGGGCAACCGGGACAGAATCTGGTGCCCCGACCGGGACTAGAACCTGGTGTGCCGGCGCCACAAGCAGAGGATTAGCCCAGTGAGCCGCGGCACCGGCCTCCTCCACAAAGACTTCTATCCTGGCCTACCATCCCCTCTCCATACTAGAGATCTGAGGATCTTACATCATCATGGAACTCTTGAGTATAATTTGCTCCCTATTTATGACTTCCTTTCATTGTATTGTAAGCTCCCAGAGCACAAAGACCATGTATGTGATTTCTTGAAGCTCCCTAGAGTACCTGGCAGCAAATTTTGCACAAATTTTGCACAAAATAGTGGCTTAATAATTCGCTGGTCACATGCTCATTTATGTGAGGTGCCAGCTTCTCTCAGGAATTATGTTTGTCACATTTCATCACAATGCTACCATCAAAAGCCAAAACTGTGATGAATGAAACTCACATGACCAGATTCCTGCGTCAATATAAATATTTTTTATTTACATAACCTTTATCAAACACAGATAGGATATTTCAATGGGAACAGAAATCCCAAAATCCTAATCTGCTTGGCCATCCAGAGCCAGCCTTCCACGTCACAATCTATATCTTTAATGCTGAACAAAGAGATTCAGTCTGGAAATCACCACTTGAGAAAATTACCTGCAGATTGTGGGTTCTCAAAGTGTGAGAACTTTTTCATCTTTATTGTATCAATTCCTGGCACACAGATATTAGCTAATTAATTCAAAATCAGGCATTATTGAAGAATTCAATTACTCTTATTACATCACAGTAAAGCTTTTGCTAAAACTCCAGGCCATTAAATAATAATAGCTACCAGTTTTTTGAGCATCTCTTTTGTGTTAGGATATATTTTATCTAATTTCATCCTGACAAGAACGCTTTGAGGCAGAGATTAAGTAATTTGCCTCAGTTCAAAAAAGTAAATGATGAAACTGGTTTCCAAATACAGATCTTTCTGATTTCAGATAAAAGTTAAAACGATAAAAGTAAAAAAAGAATGATCTTTATTTGTAAGCTTTCAATTCATCAGAATATTCATTCAACATGACATGCAGTCTCCAAACCTGTGACCTCAAGTAAACCAACTACTTTAACTGAGCTGAAAACAAAATCTGCATTGTGAACAGACATAATGACTTGCCTTTCCAACCCAAGATCAAAATGTAGAACACAGATTTTTCATCTTGTCGTGATGGATAAAGTGACAGCAGAGAGAAAAGGGGCTTCAGACCTGTGATATTTACACACCAGTTAGCAAACATGATTACCTACAAATTCCTTTCAAAAAGACCCCTCTCTTGAGCCTATGGGGCTTAATGGAAGTTGGAAACAACAGTGACAAACAGCGTTTGGATACTTACATTGAACATCTAGTACAGATGAGCCTGTTGTTAAGTCTTATCACCTTTAACATCTGAAATCCAAGGCTGTACTTGAGAGCTGCCTGAGGATCCCGGCACCCTTTCAACTTGGCAGTGAGCTTTGCCTCCCCCACCAAAGTGCCCCATTGCTCTCTTCTGTTCCGCATTAGCCTCCACCCTAACTTTGCTGTCCTGAAAGTGTTACCTCATTAACCAGCTGGAAACTCGTTCAGCTGAATCAGTTCAGCTGTTGGTTCAGCGGAATCAAATAAACATGTATTGGGTGCTGGGTGTTAATTAATGGACTTAAGGCCCAGCCCCAACCAGAAGAGACAAGCACTTTATTGGAAACTTGTGAAGAGCACTTTTCTCTGAGGAGGTGGGATGGTAAACACTGGGGCTAGAGCCCTGCCAGCCCGTTGTGGGACCAACCATCTATTCCTAAGGCACTGATGACCTAGAAATGTGGGACCCTTTCCGTCCCCTGTACTATACCAGGACTCCTCTCCATTAAGAGCTTCAAGATCATTTCCCCAAATTCTCCATAAACCCAGGCGGCTTCCTCTTGGACCAGGTGCAGCCTTGGACCGCCCCCACTGCACCGTCAGGGCCATTTGTAGAACACTAGAATTTCCACACTCATGATTTCACAACACTGACAGTGTTCAAGCAAAATCAAGAGGGAAGTCAGCACCCATATATCCTAAGTTGTTCAATAAGATAGAATAAAACTGATCTCTCATGTTAAAAAGTCAATTCACCAAAAACCATGTATGTGTGTATTTTAAATTTAAAAAATCAAGAATAATAAACTTAATTTAAAACACAAATAAAAATTCATTTTACCCTTAATTATAAAACACATCTTTTGGCTATGTATTATTGACATAGCTTAAAGTTAATTTAAAAGTGCTCATAGTTGATAAATAGAGACACAAAAAATCTGAGCCAGAAAAGTCATATTTAGGCTAATAGCAGTGGTATCAAAAATGTTGTAATTGAAGTAGAAACTATGAATGAGCTCTGTTGCAGTAGAACCTACAGTCTTTTCTCTAGAATTAACACTACAGAGACCCATAAAAGATTAATCAGGACAAAGAATCAATAACTTCTCAAGTGCTAATAAGCACTGCCTTGTTCTGTGATATGTTGAGCAGTTTATCATGTTTAGCTATATAAAGATTTATAGAAAATCCATAGTTAAAACTAAAGGATGAGGTAATGCAGCACTTAGTAAATGAAGCCCAATTAAAATTTATGCTGGATATCATGCATTCCAAGGATCTGCAAAAATCATTTTTGATACCACCCCCCCACCCCCGTTTTTCTTTAAGGATAAGGAGAAAGAAGAGTTACTCATGTCACTTAGACAGTGTTAGTCGGGGAATAATAAGAAAAGTACAATGCTATTCAAGCGCAAATCTGCCTGCTTGGGAGAGGAATGCAGAAACACGCACTGAACATGAATGAGCTTTTTTTCCTTGCCCTCTTTTTCATCCAAGGATCAACTTTTCGTGGAATTTCTTTGAAAGTTATATAAGATGTCTTTCAGGATCATTGAGGTCTCTGCTCTCAATCAAGCTGATAGATCTACAGGTCATGTGAGTGGATGAGTTAATGGGCAATTAATAGTTCATAAATTGTATGTCCTGACCATTAGGTTACGTCACTCTGCTTCACACCAAGGCATGTTATCAATTAAAGGCATCAAATCATATATTTAGTAAATTAACCTTTTTAGCAATATTATAATCACAAGAATGAGCCTAATCAAACAGATGGGCCACAATGTCTTCATGAATTTGGAAACATAAACTACAAGTAATTACAAACAAGTAAATTCTGGTGAGGATTCAAGTTTCCTTTAGTATCAGCAGTTGGAAAGACCAAAGAATATATATAAGCTAAATTGAAATTAGTAGTTAAAGTTTAAAATGAATATATGTGAAAAATGTAAAAAATGCCAAATTTTCTTAACAAAAAATAGAGTTTACCACCACATCAAACTGGTAGGTAACATTTTTTCCACTGAAATGTGAGAGATCCTTGAATATCTTTGGGGAAAATTCTGATATCTTTCATGTTTTCTGACCCAATTGCATTGAGAATGTTTTAACCAAGTCTGATGTATACCGAGATAAATTAGTTTTATTTGGCAATGGACAGTAATGAGTAAACTCACATACATAACCACACATACACTTACACATGTGTTTCACCCTGGGCCGTATTGAAATATTTTTTAAATATCTTTCAGAAATTCATCTGATTTGATAGTTTCAGTGATGCCCAATCTCTTTCCTTTTATCATAGGACAGGCCAGAAATCACACAAAATCAAGCAGAGTGAATATGGAGGTTTAAAAAGAAATGGTGTGGCTGGTGCTGCAGGCACAGCGTGTAAAGCTGCCACCTGTGGCACCAGCATCTCATATAGGCTCTGGTTGCAGTCCGGCTGCTCCACTTCCAATCCAGCTTTCTGTTCGTGTGCCTGGAAAAGCCACAGAGGATGGCCCAAGTACTTGGGCCCCTACCACCCATGCGGGAGATCCTGAAGAAGCTCCTGGCTCCTGGTTTCAGCCTGGCCCAACCTTGGCCATTCTGGCCATTTGGAGAGTGAACCAAAAGATGGAAGATCTCTCGCTCTCTCTCTGTAACTCTGCCCTTCAAATAAATAAAATAACCCTTAAAAGGAAAAAACAAAAGGTATGTTTTGGTTTTTTCATATTTATATTTTATTTAATGAACATAAATTTCCAAAGTACAGTTTATGGATTACAATAGCTCCCCCCCCATAACTTCCCTCCCACCCACAACACTCCCCTCTCCCACTTCCTCTCCCCTTCCACTCACATCAAGATTAATTTTCAATTATCTTTATATACAGAAGATCAATTTAGCATATATTAAGTAAAGATTTCAACAGTTTGCACCCACACAGAAACACAAAGTGTAAAGTACCATTTGAGTACTAGTTATAGCATTAATTAAACACCTAAGAGTAACTGTGTATTAATTAGAGTTCAACCAATAGTTTTAAGTAGAACATAAAAAATACTAAAAGGGTAAAGTATTAAGTTCTTTTTTTCTTTTTCTTTTTTTTGTTATATAGTTTTTTTTTTATTTAATAAATATGAATTTACAAAGTGCAACTTTTGTATTGTTGTGGCTTCCCCCCCAACCTCCCTCCTTCCCACGGCCCTCCCCTCTCCCACTCCCTCTCCCATCCCGCCCTTCATTGAGTTTCATTTTCAATTACCTTCATATACTGAAGATCAACTTAGTATATACTAAGCAAGGATTTCAACAGGCTGCACTCACACAACCGCACAAGGTATAGGGTATTGTTCGACTAGTAGTGTTGTTTTTAGGTTTCATAGTAAAACACATTAAGGACAGAGATCCTATGTGGGGAGCATGTACCCAGTGACTCCCGTTGTTGATTTAACAACTGGCACTCTTATTTATGACGCCAGCAATCACCTGAGACTCTTGCCATGGAAGCCCCTTGAGTTCACCGACTCCGAACTTGTTTAGTCAAGGCTGTATCACAGTGGAGGTTCCTTCCTCCCTTCAGAGAAAGGCGCCTCTCTCCTTGATAGCCTGTTCCTTCTGCTGGGGTCTTGTTCACCAGGATCTTTCATTTAGATTGTTTTTTTGCCACCATGTCATGGTTCCCATGCCTGTGAGACTCTCATGGACCTTTTAGCCAGATCCGAATGTCCCAAGGGTTGATTCTGAGGCAGGAGTGCTGCCATTCTATGAGTCTGCTGTGTGTCCTGTTTCCCCGGAAGGATCATCCTCTCCCTTTTAATTCTATCCTTCATTAGTTGCTTACACTGGTCTTATTTGTGAAATCTCATCGACACATACCCTACCTTTTTGATAGGTTGTGTATTTATACTTATCACTTTACCAAGTGCGCTGGCATTGGTACCTGCCTCCTTGGTAAGATTGAGTTGAAATCCCCTGGCACATTTCTAGTTCCATCATTGGAGGTAAGTCCAAGTGAGCATGTGCCAACCTATATATCTCCTCCCTCTCTTATTCCCACTCCTATGTTTAACAGAGGTCACTTTTCTGTTAATTTTAAACGCCTAAGAATGGTTGTGCATTGATTGCAGAGTTCAACCAGTGGTCTTGTGTAGAGCAAATCGAGCAACAACAACAACAAAAATACTAAAAGGAATAAAATAGTAAGTTGTTCCTCCACAGTCTAGATAAGGGCTGATCATGTCATTGTCTCTCATAGTGTCCATTTCACTTCACTGGGTATCATTTTAGATGCTCATTTAGTTGCCATTGATCAGGGAGAACATATGATATTCATCCCTTTTGGACTGGCTTATTTCACTCAGCATGATGTTTTCCAGCTTCCTCCATTTTGTTGTAAATGCCCGGATTTCATTGTTTTTTTTTTTTTTTTTACGGCTATATAGTGTTCCATAGAATACATATCCCATAGTTTCTTTATCCAGTCATCCGTTGATGGACATTTAGGTTGATTCCATGTCTTAGCTATTGTGAATTGAGCTGCAACAAATATTGAGGTGCAAATGGCTCTTTTTTTCTCCCCTTTAATTCCATTTGGGTAAATTCCAAGGAGTGGGATGGCTGGGTCCTGTGGTAGTGCTATATTCAGGTTTCTGAGGACTCTCCAAACTGTCTTCCATAGTGGCTTTACCAGTTTGCATTCCCACCAACAGTGGATTAGTGTCCCTTTTTCCCCCCATCCTCACCAGCATCTGTTGTTGGTTGACTTCTGTATGTAAGCCAATGTAACCGGAGTGAGGTGAAACCTCATTGTGGTTTTGATTTGCATTTCCCTGATGGGTAGGGATCCTGAGCATTTTTTCATGTGTCTGTTGGCCATTTGGATTTCCTCTTTTGAAAAATGTCTGTTAAGGTCCTTGGCCCATTTTTTTATTGGGTTGTTTGTTTTGATTTTGTGGTGTTTTTTGATCATTTTGTAGATTCTAGTTGTTAATCCTTTATCTGTTGTGTAGTTTGCGAATAACATCTCCCATTCTGTTGGTTGCCTCTTCACTTTCCTGACTGTTTCCTTTGCTATAAAGAAACTCTTCAATTTGAGGTAATCCCATTTGTTTATTTTATCTTTGATTACTCATGCCTTTGGGGTCTTCTCCAGGAATTCTTCGCCTGTTCCAATATCTTGAAGGGTTTCCCCTATGCTCTCAATTAGTTTCACGGTGTTGTGGCACATCTCTAGTTCTTTGATCCATGTTGAGTGGATTTTTGTATAAGGTGTAAGGTAGGGGTCTTGCTTCATACTTCGACATGTGGACATCCAGTTTTCCCAGCACCATTTGTTGAAGAGGCTGTCCACACAAGGTATGTTTTTACCCATGGAAAGTTGCCAGGCAAAAAGGCTGAATGCCGCCACGTACCTCAGTTACTCATAATATACCTTTGCCTTCAAGTAACAGAAAATTCAAACAGCATTGCATTAAGAAGAAGAAAAATATTAGATCACATAAAAGCAAGTTCAGAGACATTTGGGTTCCATGGTTAATCCAGTGGTTCAACAACAAATTCACAAACCCAAATTATTTCCTTCCTGGGAGTCGGCCAGCCATGCTACTGACCTCCTGAAGCTGTTTTTCTTGTGGTTGTAACATGGGTCCTGGCAGTGATCTTGGCTACATGCTTCTTCACATATGGAAGAGATTTTTTTTCATGACTCTTAAAAGTAAGAAAGAACTTTCTTTTTTTAAAAAAAATTTATTTTACAGATAGAGTTAGACAGTGAGAGAGAGACTGAGAGAAAGGTCTTCCTTCCGTTGGTTCACCCCCCAAACGGCCGCTACTAACGGAGCTATGCCGATCCAAAGCCAGGAGCCAGGTGCTTCTTCCTGGTCTCCCAGGCAGATGCAGGGGCCCAAGCTCTTGGGCCATCCTCCACTGCCTTCCTGGGCCACAGCAGAGAGCTGGACTGGAAGAGGAGCAACTGGGACTAGAACCAGCGCCTATATGGGATGCCAGCACTGCAGGCGGAGGATTAACCAAGTGAGCCACAGTGCCAGCCACCAAGAAAGAACTTTCTTTAAAGCCCCCAATAAATTTCTCCTAAATCTCATTTGTCAATATTGGGTTGGGTTAGCGATGGGCACAACCAATAAGCCACCACTTGGGATGCCCGCATCCTGTATTAGAGTTCCTAGTTTGAGTCCTGGCTCTGCTCCCATTCCAGTTCCTACTAATGTGCATCCAGGGGGCCGGGGGGTGATATCTCAGCACTTTGGTATTTTCCACCCAGATTGAGTACCAAGTTCCTGACTTCAACCTGGCTCAGCCCCAGGTGTCGTGGGCATTTGAGGAATGAACCAGCAGAAGGAAATTTCTGTGTGTGTGTGTGTGCATATGTTTGCCTTTCAAGTAAAATAAACAAATTTTCCAAAATCAGGTCATATCCCTATTCTAAACTAATTAGTAGAAAGGCTTCTAGAATTGCTGTTGGATCAGTCAAGTCCACATCAAAGTGTTGATACTTTGGAGTATGATATGCAATGGGTTCATGTTTTTAAGGTACAGAACAAGTTTGGGCAAGACAAAGGTCACACACACGACAGCATGATAACCTGTCAGAGCTCACGTTCTCAGGATAGAGGGTGGCAGTCGTAAGTCCCACTCATTAATGTTTCATTAGTAAGATAAGTCATCATTCTTTATCATAACTCCTATGGATTTGAATACTCATTTTCATGCAGTTATTTACCCACTCACCTAGCAAGATCTGGCTCAACAATTTAATTACATCAGAAACTATAACTAATTATTAAGGTATAGTTCAAGGTCACAGAGTCATAATCTTAGGATAATTATCTGCTGTATAAATCATACCATTTTGATGAAATACAAAAGTTGCCTGGCAAATAAACACCTAATTACATGGCAAGCTCAATATAATTATTATTAAGTAATCTATCAGAATGCAAAATCACTACTCAATGTGGTTATAATGATCAGCCTTGTTAAATGTCAAAAGTTTCACATGACTACTTACGTCTTATAAAAGAAGCAATTCTAAAATCACATAGAGCATTAAAAAAACAGGTTTTGTTTGTTTGCCTTTGTTTTTTGTTTTTTACCAAATAGTCTCATAAATCTTTTCTTAGGGTTCAATTCAAAGGACTTCAGATTAGGAAAGGAGGAAGGCAAGAAAAGACAATGTAGAAAAGAAAAGTAAAGGCCATGTGGAAAAACAAAAAAAAAAATTCCCAAATCTGAAACTGTCTGAAATCCAAAAGGCAATATAGTAGTAAATGACTGGAGAGGTGAAGGCTCCAATTAAAGAGCTGCTACTAATTTTTTCAGATGCAAAGAAGACTTTTTCATTCCCACCTCATGGGAGAATGGATTGTCAGAAGATTATCACTAGCATCTATTTATAAAACTATCTACAAAGAAAATTTCAGAATTCACTGTTTCGGAAGCCAGCGCCATGACTCACTTGGTTAATCCTTTGCCTGCAACACCAGCATCCAATGTGGGTGCCAGGTTCTAGTCCCAGTTGCTCCTCTTCCGGTCCAGCTCTCTGCTGTGGCCCAGGAGGGTAGTGGAGGATGGCCCAGGTCCTTAGGCCCCTGCACCTGCATGGGAGACCAGGAAGGGGCATCTGGCTCCTGGCTTCAGATTGGCACAGCACCAGCCATGGCGGCCATTTGGGGAGTGAGCCAACGGAGAGAAGACCTTTCTCTCTATCTCTCTCTCTCATTGTCTATAACTCTACCTGTCAAATTAAAAAAAAAAAAAGAATTCACTGTTTCTACCTTTTATCAGGAGGCAAATACATGTCCTTTCATCATGGATTTGTCTTTCCATAAAGTGCAAATTAAAGAGTTACACAGAAAATAATATGACCAATTGCTGGTCTTGCTATTGCCCACTTGGATATACATAAGAAATTAAAATTAAAATGTGTTCAGATTGATTACTGCTGTATACCCCATTTTGTTGTAATTAGCTTCTTTCTGTCCCTCATCAGTTTCTCCCAATTACTTTACATTCTTATTTCTGTAACTGTATGAATATCACATAGACTCATTTTTATTGGTTTTAGATTCCAAGAGTCTTATATATTTGCTATACATTTGAAAGTCTTTATTTATTATCACTTCTACTACTCCAAAGCAATATCCTCCTTGTAAGAGTTAGCTTCAAATTTTTTTAAGATTCATTTATTTCAAAGTCACAGATACAGAGAGAGAGGGAGAAACAGAGAAAGACATCTTCCATCTTCTGATTCATCCCTTAGATCGCTGCAACAGCAGACTGAAGCTAGGAGCCAGGAACTTCTTCCAGGTCTCCCACAAGGATAGTAGGAGCCCAAGCACCTGGGCCATCTCCCACGGCCTTTCCCAGGCCATTAGCATGAAGCTGGATCAGAAATGGAGCAACCAGGACACAAACCAGCAACCATACTGGATGCTAGCATTGTAGGCGGTGGATTTACCTAGTAGGCCACAACACCAGCCCATAGATTCAAATTTTTAAGTCAACCAATATTGAGGAAATATAAGTAAGTTGGAGACTGTTCAAAATGAAAGGAAAAGCTGAAAGAGGTAGGGGACAAGGAGAGGAAGGATACACAGGTAGCAAACAACTGGGAGGCAAGAGGGCAACTGAGACCCACCAGAGAAGAGAAGAAAGAACCAGGCCCGTTCTCATCTCCTGGTGCCACTGGGCTGGCAGAGAGCCACAGCTCAGAACAACACAGCCCAGGAGAACTGTATCCTCCTGCAGTCCCTACTTGTTATCCTCTGACTTCATTCCTCCCACTTTTTTTTTTTTTTTTTCTGGAAGAGAGCAAGCTCTGCTCTAGGAAATTCAGTCAACCAAAACCACAGGAGAGACCCAGCACTGCCCCCAGCACGCTGGGTGCACTCATTTGTTAATAAATATTGAGCACCCCGCAGGTGCCAGCATCCACACTGACCCGAATCTGCCTACTCACCTACAGACTTTCCTTTATCGGTCTCTTTCCATAAATTCCAAGTCTGTTTTGTTTCCAGGCTACCTATTGTTCACGTGGCAGTGAAGGGCACCACAGCCTCATTAGTTCTCTGACCTCTCCTCCTCCCTAATGTACCATCACTGCCGGAACACGAGCCTCTCTTCATGAGCGGTCCATCGGGCTGCCTTCCACCCTAACACGCTACACACTCAGCTCCCCTGACAATGCTGTGACCTTTTTCTTGCCAAATTCTATCACCATGTTTCAATCATCATTCTTCAATTCCCTGAGCATTTAACCTGACTGACATCCATTTGATCCTTCCTAAACCCCTCCTCCTAGTTCCCATGACACTGAGCCTTACCTTTGCTTCTTCCCACTCATTTACAACTCCATCTTGGTATGTCCCAGCTACAATCATCAAACCTCCTGCCAGCCCTGCCTCCTTGCCTCCTTCTGTCACCCTTGGTGGCCTGCTTACACCTGTGGACACTTTTGTGGCCCTTCCTTTCTTTCTTTACTTACATCAAAGCTCAACACTTAGGCCTTTGTCTCTTGACAAGTTGCTCCTGACCTTCCGTCCCTCTCTCGTGAAGTCAACCCCACACTGGCCCAGGACTTACCACCTCACACTTGAGCCTCTGTGATAACACCTTACTTCTCCCTGACAAGTCTTGACAACATGTATAAAAAATAGATTCATCTTCCTAAAGGGGTAATCTTGGTTATGAAACTCTACCACTCAAAAATATACCCCCCAAAAGTCCTCTTCATTGCACATTAAAGTTCAAACACTTATGGCTACACATGATTTAGTCACTTTATTTCATCTCTGGTCAATCCAGTATCCAAGTTCATCATCAACTTTTGGCTTTTCCATAAAACTTTCTTTGACTGTGGTAAGATGTTCCTTGGCTACTCTCTTCTCTAAAATCTTATCAAAGTTATCATCCCTATCATATATTGAATAAGTATAGACCTATATTGTTACATGATTATTATCATTTTGTTTTGTTTGGTGTCTCCTCCAATTAACTCTTTCAAGTAAATATCTACACTCAAGTTTATTTATTATTCTTATTGCTGAACACATAGTAGGTATTTAATAGTTATTAAACCACTACTTTATTCATTCAACAAATATTTATATAGGCATGAGTTGCTGATACTATGCTGGGTACTGAGATATAATGGTGTCTTAGAGACATGAGTCTTCCGATAAAAGATTTCAATCCAACGAGTAAGTAAAAAGTAAGCAATCACAAATAATATCTGTGGCAAATGTTGTAACAAGGGAAGTTCAAGTACTTGTATAGTGGAAGGTTCTATTCTTTTTTTTTTTTTTTTGGAATGTTCTAGAAGATTATTAGATACCTAAAATATGCCTCTTCCTTCTACACTCCACTTTCAGTTCCCATTAGATATTTCTGCCTGCTATTCTAACCATGTCTTCTCACTTTCTGCTTTTAGCACAGGAGGGACAGTGATAATATTTACTGAGATGGGGAAAATTGATATAATTACAGGTTAAGATGGAGAGAAATCAATAATTAGATTCAAGTCATGTTAATTAAAGATGCTGAGACAACTAAGCGACAAGCAGACAGATGGATATACACTCCTGGAACCCTGGAGGGAGGTGTGCACTGTAAATAGCAATTTGGGAATCAGAGATACAGTTAACACAAGAACCCACAGGAATGACAAGGTCACTGGGAAGAGACTTCAAGAGACAAGAGCAGAGGTCCTAGGACACAGCACTGAGAACTACAGATTGGAGGCTACTAGAGGAGGGACCCTCTGAGAAGAAATAACCTGCTAGAGTGCACAAAATCGAGAGAATGTGAGTTCGCAGTAGAAAAGGGACAGAGTGTTTCAAGGAGGAGCTGTCCTGGCCTAGGAGAGAGAAAAGACCTGCCTTAGACTTGCAAGGGCAATTTTTATTGCAGTTGCACCGGACTATTTTTTAACACCCTGAGCCTGTAAGGATATTTTAAATTGACTATCTAACCTACCTGAGATGCCATCCATGGAGAAGATCTTAGTGTGGTGAAAAGCAGGGGCCCTGAAGAGAAAATAAGTGATTCTCAGTGGCTAGATTCCTGGGAACGAGCCGACAGGAGATGAAGACAAGAGTCCCACAGAGAAGGCCAAAGGTATGAGAACCGTCTGGTCAGCAGGAAAGATGAAATCTAATTAAATAGACTCGGGTAAAGGTTGAATCAAGGAAAGGTTAAGGAGAGGAAAAAAAAAAAAAAAACCATACGGAATGAAGTTGATATGAGCCAAAAGTAGAAAGTACTTAGGAATTGGCAACAGATGTTCACATAAATATCCTTTGCAGTATCAACAGTGCTCAGAATTGAACTCTGAGAACCAGGTGGCAAAGTCTGTCATTGTCACTGGTATTGACTGCTCATTACATAGTCTGCCTGAATCTGAGCAGTGGAAGGAATAGAACCAAGGCATGGAAGGGTGAGGGGGCCCAAGATAAATCTGCTTGCTCATCCTAAATATTTGCTTCCCTCTACAAGTGAAATCAAATTTTAAAATATCAAAAATGCCCTTGACACAACACTATACACAACAGCCAAAATGTGGAAATAACCCAAGCCCAACAACTGACCAATGGATTTTTTTAAAATGCAATCCATCTGAAAAATTACTCAGATACATGAAGAAAAGAAGTGTCGACACATGTTACAACATGGACAAACCTCAAAAATACACTGAGTGAAGGAAGCCAGACAAAAAGGTCATGTATTGTATGACTCCATTTATATGAAATATTCTGAAGAGATAAAATCTATAGATACAGAGGACGTCGATGTTTTCCAGGGGCTTGGGGGCAGGTAAATTGAGGGTGACTGTGTACAGGGTTTCCTTTGGGAATGTTTTGGAATTAGAGAGAGGTGGTGGTCACTTACCATTATGAATGTACCAAATGCCAATGAATTGTCTGTGTTAAAATGGTTCATTTTACATTATGTGGATTTCACCTCAATACGTTTTTTTTTTAATTTCCAGAAAACACCCTAGGTGCAAAAAGTCATAAAATGAACCAAGGAAGAAAAAATGAAAAAGGGGGGTAATTTCACAACTTTGCATTAATGTGAATAGCACCAGGACAGTGAGAAGAGCATATACATTTCTTTTAGAGCTGGGATTCAGGTTTTGTTCACCCTATAGGATCCAGTGCCCTCCACCATTAATGCTCAGAGACACATTCACCCTGAAGTGAAGGAACTTACACCCAGCGCCCTTCACTCACACAGGGCTCTGTATTGTATTAGCAACTTGTATCTCTAATTTTATGTACGTCTACTTAAAAAGGTTCCCAAACTGTATATGATTCCAGCCTACCCAAATCTTTCTAGACCCACCCTGCCCGAGTCTTTCCCTGCCTTGAGTGAAAGGACAGATGCTTAGATGTGTCTAAGCACAAAGGCACCAGCTTCCATGCAGGGGCACTGAGTCCAATATCCCCCGCTGAACCCAAGAAAGATTCCTTGAGGTGCCCAAAAGACCAGAATGAAACGTACTTTGTTTCTGAAAATCATGTTTTCTTGGCTTTCATTTCTTGCTTATGTAAGCAAACATGAGACTTCTCGATTTCACAGGTACCCCAATACGTTTATCTCCTTCAAAGGGATGATATCAGTGATGCAGCTCTGACTCACACACACAAGTCTGATTTGTGAGCTCTGTCTCACACACACACGTTAAGGGCGGGTGTTCTTCAAAGCTGGTCTTGCCTTAAAAGGGAAGACTGGGCCGGCACCGTGGCTCTCTAGGCTAATCCTCCGCCTTGCGGTGCTGGCACACCGGGTTCTAGTCCCGGTCGGGGTGCCGGATTCTGTCCCGGATGCCCCTCTTTCAGGCCAGCTCTCTGCTGTGGCCAGGGAGTGCAGTGGGGGATGGCCCAAGTGCTTGGGTCCTGCACCCCATGGGAGACCAGGAGAAGCACCTGGCTCCTGCCATCGGATCAGCGCGGTGCGGCGGCCGCAGCGGCCATTGGAGGGTGAACCAACGGCAAAGGAAGACCTTTCTCTCTGTCCCTCTCTCTCACTGTCCACTCTGCCTGTCAAAAAAAAAAAAAAAAAAAAAAAAAAGGGAAGACTGCACTGAGCTTCCAGACTTCTCTCCCATTTTCTCTCCCCCATGCCCAGCCCACGCTGGCCACACTACACAGATGACTCCTGAACTCACAAGGTTTACTCCTGCCTGAGGCCTTTGCACCTGGTTTTCCTTCCATCTGGAACACACTTCCCCCAGATACCTCAGAGATTAATTCCCTGGTCCTCTTCAGGTATTTTCTCCTGTGCATCTCCATGGTGACTCACTCTGAAATTGCACACTGCCCCCACTACTTCCTATTTCTCTTCACAACTTATTTCCCTCCTTAATCTGATTTACTACCCAGCATATACTGTATATTTTATTGACTCATCTTGCTGTTAGCTGTCTGTCTCCATGTCAGATGGTAAGCTCTGTGGAACAGGAATTTGGACAATTTGTTTATTGCTGTACCTGCAAGGCCTAGAATAGTGCCTGGCACAGTTGAATGAGTGAATTGGCGATTGGGTTGATTAATTAATTATTAAATTGATGAAAGACTAAGGAAATTAGAGGTTCAAGTAGGAGATATGATAGCAAAGTATGCAATCTTGAGGTCTACACTTACCATAGTATCAATGTAGAATATGAAATACAATAGGAAAAAAGTCAAAAGCAATTCATACTTTTTAAATTCTGATATATTCATGCCATGGAGAACTACTCAGAAATGAAAAAGGAATACCGGGGATCAATTTCAAGTGGATAAAGTTAAATTAAAGAAGTCAGACCCAAGAGAGTCTTCACTGTGTTTGCCCATGTATCTGAACTCTAACAACAGGCAACATTAATCTAGGGTGATAGAATTCAGAAAGTGGTTGCCTTATTTACGGGAGAGGGGATGAGGAGTGACTGAAAGGGTCATGAAGGCACCTTCTTGGGATGACGAAAATGCTCTCTATCTTGTTTGAGGCAAGGGTACATGGATACTCAGGAGTTAAAGCTCAAATTGAACATGTAAGAGTTGTGCATTTGACTGTATGTAAAATGATCTCAATTTTGCATACATACACACACATAACATGACTCAGTCTCACAATTTGAGGCTTCTCCACTTAGAATATTCCAGAAGGCATTGACTGAGGAAGACTGGCAAACAAAGAAAAGGGCATCAGCACACCTAGCTCCTAACCTCAGTGCTATTCTCCCTTTGTTTTCCAGCTTTGGACAAGTCAGCTAACTTCTCTGCACTGTTTCCTTATTTTCTAAGTAGAGACAACAGGGTCTGCCTGGAGGCTTCACAAAGCTAAAACATTTACAAAATGTAAGCGACTATTAGCAGGCAAGTTCATCTTCTTTATTATTAAGGCCATCTTATATGGAAGTTCTTATACTTAAGGAACTAAGCTCCTTGGACAGAGTCCAAGACAGACATGCCTTTACTAGATCGTCCTCTTTGGTGACTATTATTGCATTGTACTGTCAATGTGGTAATAATAGCAAGTCAGATTTGTAGGGCTAGCTGTCTGCACTACTAACCTATTAAAGATGAAATGTCAAAAGGGGAAACTCAAGGGGGAAAAAGCTTGACATCTTTCCAACGGACAATGAAGGTCAAAAAAAAAGTTGTTCAGATCTCAATATACTTGGCCTCAACAATGTTCAGAAGCCACACAACCAGGAATAGCTTATCCCTGGCTTCCACTGCTGCCCCCTTGCAGCGCTCAGACACATCTTTTGGCCCTGAATCTCTTTCCTTTACAACATCTTCCAAGGACAAAGGGAGGATACATCTCAATCCTGAGCACTTTCTCCTCCCAACTTGGTGTTCACCTGTCAGCTTCAATTGCATCTGACACTGATTCAGCAACATCACGTGGGAAAAACACGACTGGTCAGAAAGACAGGACAATGGGCTTCATTGCTGATTCCTTCCCAGCACTCATCACACATTATCTGTCAACGTCTCCAAGGGCTGTGTAGTATGGCAGATGTGGCAGGCTCTGGTTGGATGGTTCAACCCTAGATGAACCGCTGGCCAACTATGGGTTCTTGAAGTCACATAGTCTTCATATGCCTTATTTATAACTGCTTGTAAGGTGAGCACAATGACACTGCACATCTCATTCGTGGTGACTAAATGATATGGTGTGCATTAAAGTGCTCAAAACCATGCCAGAACCCTAGCCTCTGTTATGAAGGAGCCTAGGGTGTTGAAGGGACAGACACAGAAGCGTGACTTGAGAGTAAAAACAGCCATGCCTGAAACAGATGGGCTGTGGACAATGTGGGACACACAGAACACGGTTGTGTAGAGATAGTCTAGAATATTCTGAGGGAGACTGGTAGCGGGAAGGAATGGGACAAAATTCAGGACCTGGGGAATATTAATCACGTTTTTCATTTTAAAGAAATTAATCATGTGTGTATCATCCAAATTAGTCATTAATCAAGAAACTAGGAATTTGATCTTGAACACTGGATAGGAAATGCAAGAACTTGAAAAACAAGAGAGACCTTCTTTAAAGTGAAGGGGGAGAGCTTGTAGCTTTCCACCAGAAGAAATGTGTGAAGTCTGCCAGGCCAAGGACCAAACAGGCATTACTAGCCCCAGATCATCCAGTGCTTCTCATAAGCATATCTTTTCCCAAGGAACTGCTTTCCCAGGGGTGGGTACTTGGCCTAGTGTTTAAGATGCCCATGGTCTATATCAGAGGCCCTGGGTTCAATACCTAACTCTACTTGTAAGTACAGACCCTAGGACACAGTGTTGATGACCAACACGATTGATTCTGGACACCCACAGTGGAGACCTGGATTGAATTCCTGGCTTCTGGCTTCAGCCCAGGTCAGTTTCAGCTGTTTTGGGTTTTGGGCATTCGGAGAGTGAGCCACCTCAGACTCACGTTGTCTCTCTCTCTCTCTCTCTCTCTCTCTCATATCCTCTCATCTCCCAAAAAAATAAATTTTTAAAAAGAAAAGAAATAGGGGCCTGAGCTGCAGCGCACTGGGTTAAGCCTCTAAGTGCAGCACCAGCTTCCCATATGGACTCTGGTTTGTGTCCTGGCTGCTCCTCTTCAACCCATCCCTCTGCTTATGATATGGGAGCCCAGTGGAAGATGACCCAAGTGCTTTGGCCCCTGCACCCACATGGGACCTGGAAGAAGCTCCTGGCTCCTGGCTTCAGATCAGTCCAGATACAGCCATTGCAGCCATTTGGGGAGTGAACTAGTGGATGGAAGACCTTTCTCTGTCTCTCCCTCTCTGTAACTCTTCCATTCAAATAAATAAATAAATCTTTAAAAAAAGAAAAGAAAGAAAAGTTCACAGAAAATGCATATCATAAAAAAGGAATAAAAGAAATTGCTTTCCCAAACTTGTCCTAAAGACAGATATGGACCTTACCAAAAAACAGTTAATTTAGGTCTTTGACCTTCTAAAAACACCTTATGTATTCATGTGTTTAACAAAGATAATTCACTTGGCAATATCCACAGAGTGCAAATTCCAGGAATTCAATTGGGAAGGAGAACTACAGAGAGGCAACCATGAACCAATCCCCAGGAAGCCCAGAGACCACAGTAGGAGGCAGGCCCCCTACCCACCCAGAGAAAGCACACTCAGGACTGACTACCACGGTGTGGAGACAGAGGGTCAGCAGGCTCTGTCCACGGCAGGGAACAGAAGCCGGAACTGAGGTGACATGAGCAGGAGCAAGGAGGGAGGAAGTCACACACACAATGGTGAGAGAACATGGCCAACCTGTTTCAGACTGAATGTTTGGGTCCCCCCCAGAATTCATGTGCAGACATCGTAACCTTAAGTTGAATGAGATCCCAAGAGTGAGGCCTCCTATAACAGGACTGATACACTTACAAGAGACACCAGAGATATCACCTTCCCTACTCTCCCCCCACCATGTATGTGCACGTGCTCACACACACACACACACACACACACGCCAGCGCATGCTGAAGAAACGCCATGTGAGATGACAGGAAGGAAAGCCTCATCAGGGACAACTCTGCTGGCACCTGGATCTTAGTCCTCCAGTCTCTAGAACCGTGAGAAAATCTGTTTCTTCAGTATTAGCCACTCAGTCTGGTAGTTTCAGGAAACAGATAATAAATAACACAAACACACCACAAACTACATACACCCATACTCACACATCACCACACACACAACACACAATACACACCACATACACACACATGCACCACACATATACAACATATACAGAATACATACCACAAATACACACTCACACATGAAACACACATATAAAACACACACTTTTGTGTACACACCCCACATTTCACATACACACACATTATATGCATATAATATACACAATATATACCACACATATACAATATACACCACACACACACTCATACATACCACACGTACCATATTCCATATAGCACTCATATATACTGCACACACACCATTCACGCAAACACACAATACATATCACACATCTATACACTACACACACTCATACACAGACACACAAAGTCCTTAAATTTTAAGATCTAGATTTGAGATTGGCTCTCCTAATTATATTTTTAAGCTATTTTTATTTTTTTAAGATTTATTTATTTGAAAAGCAGAATGAGAAAGAGAGGGACAGTGGGGTGAGGATCTTCAATCACTGGTCCACTCACCAAAGGCTGAGCCAGGAACTCCATCGGGTATATCACATGGATGGCTGGAGCCCAGGTACTTGGGCCATCTTCCGCTGCCTTCCCAGGCACATTAGCAGAGAGCTGAACTGGAAGCAGAGCAGTCAGGATGCAAACCAGTACTCAGAAATGGGATACCAGCATGGCAAGTGGCAGCTCAACCCACTGCACCACATTGTTGGCCCCCGAGTTGCTTTCTATATAGAATGTTCCGGTGGGTGTCTTCTGTAATCCTCAGCTTCTTGATTCACAGAGAACACCAACGTCTGGCCAATTCACTTCACAAAAATACTCAATTGTGCTACACCTGACAGAACTGGTGCAACAAGTAAAATTAAATGACAATATTTATAAGACATTCAATGGTCAAGAACTAGAAAGGATTTTGCAAATTGATCACGAGCTGGATGCAACAACAGAAACTTCTACCCACAACCTTAGGACATAGCAGCATACATGTGGACAGAGGAAAGATTAAAAGCTCCATTTAAAACTTCTCTTATTAGTAAGCCTTGGCATTGGACTAAGAAACCTAAAAGTTAATTTTTATGTACTACTGAACAACTCTGAAAACAAGAAACAGAATCAGGTAAAATGTCTTCTTTTTTCTTTTGATGTTTCAAAACCTCCAGATCCATATGAATTCAACTGCGGGTATCTGCAGTCAAACACAAACAACAGTAATGGCAGCAGCAAACCGCAGTGTCTTGACGACAGTCGATAGCGCCCCAGCCGGGTTCCCAGAGTTGTGCCTCCCAGGCATCACTTGCTGATTTTGGAAAGGTGAAATGGCATTCAACCACACAAGCCCTAATAACGCTAATGGGAACCACACTGTACCCGCAGTCTATACAAAGCAAATGAAATTTTGTGGCGATACATCTGTGACTTCTGGGGCTGGTGCATTTGCTGAACCACACCACTGGTAAGAGAGAGAAGCTTGTTCCTGAAAAACGTCTCCTGCATTGTGCACCAAGGTGAGTGAGGCTGCGATGGCCCTGGAAATCATACCTCTGGCACAAGCGTATGTCCACAGACACAGCTCATTTGGGATAAACAAATTCTGTTGACCCACTCTGTGTAAGTCATTCTATGTGGCTAAATATGGCAAATACTATTTTTCTTCATATATTTATCTCAACTTTAATAATGATTTGGATGTTTTTCTTTTTTTTTTGATTTTTATTTATTTATTTGAGAGGTGGAGTTACAGAGAGAGGGAGAGACAGAGAGAGAAAGGCCTTCCATTGGCTGGTTCACTCCCCAAATGGCCTCAATGGCTGGAGCTGGGCCTATCTGAAGCCAGGAGCCAGGAGCTTCTTCTGGGTCTCCCATGCAGGTGCAGAGAGCCCAAATACTTGGCCCATCCTCTACTGCTTTCCCAGGCCACAGAGAGCTGGATTGAAGAGGAGCAGCCAGGACACAAACCAGCACCCATATGGGATGTCGGCACTGCAGGGTGGAGGCTTAGCTTACTATGCCACAGCACTGGCCCCTGGATGGTTTTCTAAACACTGTCCTCTGATGGATGTGCTATGCCTAAGTCCCACGGGAGAGGGGTTATTTCTTTCTCATTCATTTTTTGTCCAGTGACTGTGACACAAACTGTTGGTGATTAAAAACACAAGTGTGCTAAGCTTCATGAGGAGGGAATTTAAAGAATCAGAACACAGGGCACTGGCCCTGCTGAGGGGCCAGTGTTGTGGCACAGCAGGTTAAGCAACCATTTGGAACTTTAAGTCCCGGCTGCTCCATTTACAATACAGCTTCCTGCTAATGCACCTGGGAAGTAGCTCAAGTACTTGAGTCCCTGCCACCACCATACAGGAGATCCAGATGGAGATCCTGTAGCCTGGCTTCAGCCTGGACCAACCCTGGCTGTTGATGCCATTTAGGAAGTGAACCAGTGGACAGATGATTCTCTCTCTCCCTCCCTCCCTTCCTCCTTTCCTCTTTCTCTCATTCTTCTTTTCAAATAAATAAACAGATCTTTAAAAAAAACAAACTATATTTCAAAGAAAAAATTACTAAATTATGTGAAAAAATAGACAAATTTATGGAACTTTAAAATGATGTCTTAGCCACTTAGTAATTGTTACTACTCTGGTGTGTGAAGAACTCAGAAGTTGTGCCTCCTGAACCTCCAAGGAGAAAAAAGTGAAGATCAGGGACCTTTCTGGGATCCGTCGGAGGATGAGGACTCCCTGGAGCAGAGGGCTGGAGCAGTCAACTGAACAGATTCTGTCGGCCTGCTTTGCGTCAGTCACTCTGTGTTGTTAAATATGGCAAATACTGGGCCATAGTTCTGAGGAGGTTGCTTGCAGGCTTGCTTGGAGAGAGGGGATATACTCTAGTTTTACCTCCAGGAACCCCATCAGATTCCCAAATAAGGAGCAGAGAAAAATCTCACCCTTGTTTTGGGCCGGAAGAAGAAAAACAGCCATTTGGAAAGATGCAGAGCATCCAACTCTACAAGGAAAAAAGATTTTCCAGGGGTTTGCGGCACCTCCCACTACACATTTCCAGCCCCTCAGTCTCCTGTCTCACCTAAGAAAAATAACACAGTCTACCCAAAGAAAGGAAGAGCGGGGCTGGCGCTGGGTGTAGCAGGTGAAGCTGCCACCTGTGGTGCTGGCATCCTGTGTGGGCACCAGTTCAAGCCCCAGCTGCTACACTTCTGATCCAGCTCTCTGCGATGGCCTGGGAAGACAGTGGCAGATGGCCCAAGTCCTTGGGCCCCTGCACCCATGTGGGAGACCTTGAGGAAACTCCTGGCTCCTGGCTTCAAATTGGCACAGTTCCAGCCATTGCAGCCATCTGGGGAGTGAACTAGCGGATGGAAGACATCTCTCTCTCTCTCTCTCTCTCTCTCTCTCTCTTCCCTTCCCTTCCCTTCCCTTCCCTTCCCTTCCCTTCTCTTCCCCTCCCTCCCTCTCTCCCTCTCTCACTCTCTCTCTCTCTCTGCTTCTGCCTCTGCCTCTCTGTAATTCTGCCTTTCCAATAAATAAGTAACTCTTAAAGAAAAAGGAAGAACACTAGAAAAAGAATAGAAAAGGTAAAATAAAGCTTTTTCTTCGCTTTGATTGACCAAACTGTTGAAAGTGATAACAGGAACATATTGAGTGATTATAGCATATAGAGAAGTGAAAAGGATCCCAGTGTTGTTGTAAGGGGTGCACAGGAGAGACTGGTAATAATTCGTTACAAGGTAATCGTACTATTCACCAGATGGTTTAGTGGTATTTGGAAGTGAATTTGGATTACTTACAAACATATATTGCAAATTATAGGATAATCACTAAGAAAAAAACTAGAAGTACAACTGACATGCCAAGGAAGAAGAGAAAAATGAGAGTATATAAAATGTTCAATTTAAACCAGAGATGTCATAAAATGAGGAAGGAACAAAAGACGAAGAACAAGTTCAACAAACAAAAAAGTTACAAATATGGTAGATACTGATTCACTATAATTAACAATAATTTTAAATATGAATGGACCAGATACACCAATTACAAGAGAGAGAATGTAGAGTGTATAAAAGAAGACAAGACTCGATTAAATCCATAAATAAACTGAGCCTCAGAGATGTTAGGTAACTGGGCACATGTCATCAGCCTAGTAAGTTTCAGAGCCAAAATGCAAACTAAGATCCCCCTGAGTTCACACATATGTCCTGTCACATTAACAGTTTTCAAATATCTTTAATAGCAGATATCTTTATTTTTCAAATATCTTTTTGGAAAAAGATGAGCATGAAACCTCAATATACAAAACAAAAGTGATCACATATTGGAAGTATATGAAGCTTAAATTATATATATATATATATATATAAATGATGCTATTATAAAAGAAAACAATGAAAACAGAAATAAATTTTGATGAGCACCCAAAGCCCAACATTCCTAGTTACATCTGCAATTATCTCAGCTTCTACATCCTATTAACTCTGGCATTTTGTTTTGGTTGAACATCTCCTTATATAGTTGAAATCAGTAATGAGTTTTTAATCTTTCACTTTGTAGTCTCAAATTACCTTCAAATCAATCCAGAAGTTTGAAAGAGGATGAGAAGGAAACTATAAAAGTGAGAAAAGAAGTCCCAGACATAGGAGAGATAACCTACATTTACCAAGATGATGAGATGCATATTCACTTGTCATCATTCACATGACCATTGGGCTCTCACTACTCCATACGCCAAGGAAACACTCTTGACCTTGCCTTGCCCTTGACTGTGCCAGAAATATGGAACAAAGTTACATAAACATATATGCATTATATACATAGTAACATCATCTAGAGAATTTGATGAGAGTGGGAATTGCAGGCCTAAATTACAAAAAAATAAAATTATGGAGTTAAAACTTTTCAAATTAATGATAAAATTATAAAGGAGTTCAAATATATGTCTCCAAATGGTAAAATCATCTTTATTTTAAAATCCTCCCTGGAGAAATTAATTTGGAAATACAAATTCATCTCTTAATGGTTTAGTATTTCCCAGTGTGTTAAAATATGGAATATACTGCAATTAGAGCACATTATTTTTACCTCTACTTTTATAAACAGTTTAAACTTCATATGATTCACATGTCCAGCCCTGTTAACACACACTGCCTTGCTACTCTGATAGTCCTGAGTGGTCACGTACAGGAGAATCATCTGATTAAAATGCTTCACAGCATTGCAGAATGAAATGAGACCTTCAAAAGAAGTCAATAGTGCTGTTTTATTGGTTGCTCCTCCTTACTGGGAAGATAGCCTAGCGATATTGTACTGGATATTTTTGTAAATGCTCCAGTTGAGGTGCAGTGCTAAATTGCTATTTTGCAGGCTAGCAGTATCTTGCCAAGTGTCCAAAGTGAAACAGCAGACTGATTGGTTTCAAGAATTTTCTTAAATAATGCATTATTTTGGTGCTGAGTAATTTATTAACAAAACGATTAATGCCTGAAATGTTTTTGTCAAGTTTTGCAAAAATAGCATAAATGTTTAAGAAGCCATCCACACAGGCTAACTGCCAGGAAAAAGCAGTCCCATTACATATGACTTTATGGAATATTTATAAGATCCAATTTAAAACAGATCCAGGCAGGCAGCCAAAGTGCAAGATAGTTGCTTCATTTTTATAATTTAAGCTTTTGATGAAATTCAACAAAACAAAGTGGGAAGAAGATGCAAATAGTTTTAGAGGCCCAATAACACTTTTTTTGACATTATTCACAATACCCATGGATATACTTCCATGCAGTCATCCATTTGTTACTGAAGAATTTATGAGACATCTTTACATTTTAGTAATGCTGAAAACAAATGTAGCCCATGATGAATCTTCAATTTACCCAACTTATTAAAGAAAGCAGAGGAACTGCATGAAGGATCAACAGACTTAAAAAGGATCCATAGTGGGGTAGGTATTGGCGGCACAGCTTGGGATGCCCACATCCCATATCAGCAGAGGTAGAGTTACAGACGGTTTCAGTCCTGGCTATTCTGCTTCCAATCCAGCTTCTTGCTAATGCACCTGGGAGGCATCAGGTGATGGTCCAAATACTTGGGTCCCTGCCACCAACACAGGAGACCCTGATGGAGTTCCTGGTTCCTAACTTGGATTTGACTCAGCCCTAGCTGTTGTGGGCATTTGTGAAGTGAACCTGTGGACAGAAGATCTCTCTCATCTCTGTCTCCCTCTCCCTCTCTCTTACTCAGACTTTTAAATGCATTAAAAAAAATTAAAGAGTCTTAGGAATGGGGGATGGGAACTATTACATTAACAGACAAAATACACAAAAATTTATAGTGGGGGCTGGCATTATGGCACCAGTGGGTTAAGCCACCACCTGCAAAACCAGCATCCCAAATGAGTGTCTGTTCAAATCCTGGCTACTGTACATCCAATCCAGCTCCCGGCTACTGTGTCAGGGAAGGCAAGCTTGGACCCCTGCTACCCATGTGGGAAACCCGGATGGAGTTCTGGGCTCCTGGCTTCAGCCTGGCCCAACCTAGGCCACTGTGTCCATTTGGGAAGTGAATTGGTGAATCAGCAAATCAGTGTGTGTGTGTGTGTGTGTGTGTGTGTGTAACTCTTTCAAACAAATAAGTCTTATAAGTAGTTATATAACCAAGTTTATAATGCTTATGGCCCGACACTGCCCAATGGGGAGGAAAAGCTCTGCCAGCCGGACCCTCTCCAAGTGAGACCAATGTGGAAATGGCTCATGCCTGAGCAGCAGCTTGGGTGTGAAAGAGTAAAAAGATGACAAACTCCAATGACTTTGCTGCAGCTCAATATTTCATTGCAGGAAGCATAAACTGAATGAACTGCATAAACTGATTTGCTTTGTGAGTCCAGACTCACTCCTTCCCACCCAGTTAAAACAGTGTCACTTACTTAATAAAACAAAAATTGTGCTTGAACAAAAGCCCTGATGAGAATGAATATTGTGACCTATTTCCAGGAATATGGGTCCTGAACTGCAAATAGTTCCTCCCCACTAAAATCACATAGAAAAACTAGTTTAAAATAAAGTATTTAAAAAATTAGCTTAACTCAACAGAAAGTCCAGATGCCGAGGGTAAAAAAGACAAGCCAGGAGTAGGAGTGGGATCTAATCCTTTGAAGACCCCAAAGTCTGGCACAGGGGACTGGAATTTCAGGGCTGACACAGCTTCGGATTGTGTAGCCCACACCAAAGGAAGGGAGCTGGATTTAGCTCTGCAGAAAAAAGGGAGAACCACAAAATGGAGAACCTGTGGACAGGCAGGGCAGAGATACTAGCTGTCTCTCCAGCATTTGGGAGGTAAAACCCCATCTATAATGTACAGCATTGCCAATTCTGCTGCAGTGTGAATGTGCAAGGCCTGCAGAGAGCAGGGTCTCCACGCAGGGAGTGACCTTGCAGATGAGGACCACTGCAGGTCAGCATGGACCAAAAGCGGCAACCAGAACACTCTCAATGGGGAATCCGAAAGCTGGGACAGATGGAAATGCCACACACACACATACAACCCTCACGCCCCCATAATACTCACCTTATGTTTTGCATTTTGGAGTTTAGGAAAGTGAATCAGAGAGGAATTGTGTAAGTTATCAATCATCAAAGAGCAAGTAAGTAATGAAGCTGGTGTGTGAGACCAGACAATATGGCTAGTCTGGTCTTTTTTTTTTTTTTTATTAGAGAGGTAGAGTTACAGACAGAGAGAGGAAGAGATAGAAAAGTCTCCCATCAATAAGGGAGGGAAGAGATGTATAATTTGGGACATGCTCAAGCTGACTTGCCCCAAATGGTAGAGTTAGAAACATACCAGGGGATTCCAATTCAATCCCATCAAGGTGGCATGTACCAATGCCATCTCACTATTCCAAGTGATTAATTTCAGTTCACAATTGATCATAATGAAAGGACTAAGAGTCAAAGGGAGCACATAAACAAGTCTAGTACCTGCTAATACTAACCAATAGAATAAATAAAGGGGAGAGTGATCCAACATGGGAAGCGAGATACTCAGCAGACTCATAGAATGGCGGATGTCCTAAACAGCACTCTGGCCTCAGAATCAGCCCTAAAGGCATTCCGATCTGGCTGAAAAGCCTATGAGAGTATTTCAGGCATGGAAAGCCAAGACACTCTGGCAAAAAGATCTCTGTGAGTGAGATCCCAATGGAAAGAACAGGTCTTCAAAGAGGGAGGTGCCTTTCTCTGAAGGGAGGAGAGAACCTCCACTTTGACTATGACCTTGTCTAAACAAGATAAGAGTCGGAGAACTCAGAGGGCTTCCATAGCCTTGGAAACTCATGACTGGTGCATAGGGAGATCACTGATGCCATAGACAGGAGTGTCAATTGGTAAAGTCAACAATATGAGTCACTGTGCACTTACTCCTCATGTAGGATCTCTGTCCTTAATGTGCTGTACATTGAGATTTAATGCTATAACGAGTACTCAAACAATATATTTCACTTTGTGTTTCTATGGGGGTGCAAACTGTTGAAATCTTTACTTAATGCATACTAAACTGATCCTCTGTAAAAAAAAAAAAAAAAAAAAAAAAAAAAAGAAATTATCAATTCCCAACTTGACTCTCACTGGGATTAAACATGACAATAGGTCTGATCTGATTTCATCATCATTTAAAAAAATCATCTATTATTTTTCACTTTATGTTTCTGTGTGGGAGCAAACTGTTGAAATCCTTACTTAATGTATACTAAGCTGATCTTCTGTATATTAAGATAATCGAAAATGAATCTTGATGTGAATGGAAGGGGAGAGGGAGTGGGAAAGGGGAGGGTTGTGGGTGGGAGGGACAGTATGGGGGGGAAGCCATTGTAATCCATAAGTCGTACTTTGGAAATTTATATTCATTAAATAAAAGTTAAAAAAAAAAAGAAAAGAAAAGTCTCCCATCCACTGATTCACTCTCCAAATGGCCACCATGGCTGGAGCTGAGCCGATCAGAAGCCAGAAATCAGTAGCTTATTCTGGGTCTCCTACATGGGTGTAGGGGCCCAAGCACTTCGGCCATCTTCTACTGCGTCCCAGGCACATTAGCAGGGAGCTGGATTGGAAGAGGAGCAGCTGGGACACAAATCCACGTCCATATGGGATGCTGGCACCCATAGCCCACTCTTTAAAATGTGATGCTTAAACCCCACATTTGATCTGTCCCACTGCTGCTTCCAAACAGCTGAATGAGATAGGTTTCTGACAACTGACATCACTTTGCAGGTAAACTACAAATTTAGAACCAAATGATAATGAAAACAGTATACACCAAAATTTTAGAAAACTAACTCTCATACTACCTGAGAGGAAATATTTAGCCTTTATGTGCATGGATGAGAAGAAAATATTTAAAGTTTAATGAGCCAGGAATCCAGTTTACACTTGGGAAAGTAGTGTGGACTATATGTTGGTGGGATCCTAAATTTCCTATGTTAAAGCACTAAGCCCAATGTGGCTGTATATGGAGATGGGGCCTCTTAAGAAGTCATTCAGGCTAATGAGGTCATAAGGTGGGGTCCCAATCTGATAGGGTTAGTGTCTTCATAAGAAGAGATGTCACAGAGCTCAGCTCACTCTCTCTGCCTTGAGCACCACACATAGGCAACGTGAGGAGACGGTGAAAAGGTGACAGCCTGCAACCCAGGGGACAGCCCTCACTGCGAGCCTAGTGTGCTGCCTCCTGACCTTGGACCTCCAGCTTCTGAACCTGTTGTCTAAACCCCCTCGTCTGCGGTGTTCTGCTCGGGCAGCCTGAGCTGACTAGTGAAAGCAGAGTAACAAAGAGGAAAATCACAAGACTGGATGACGTGCTTCACAACATGGGCTGCATGAAATTCTTCGGCATCTTAATCTAGGATGACTTTGGATGTTCACAAAAGGGGCCATCCTTCAACTGTCTTTCTTCTTCAAAATGGCCTTTGCTATTCTTGACCCTTAATTAATATTTTCATATAATTTCAGAATCTATCAGTTTCCAGAAAATATGGCTGGGGTTTCTATTAGAATTACATTGACTCTATAGACGCATTTGAAGATCATGAAATTTATACAACAAAGTGTCCCCCCATTCATATACATACCAAGTCTGTCCATACATGAGGATCTTCTTTCATTTATTTCCACAGTGTCTTATAATTTTCAGTACAGAGATCTCATCATATTTCACTACATTACTCCTGGGTATTTCATGTCTGCTGGCAGTAATTTTATTAAAATTTTATTTATAATTATTGAATTACTATATAGAATTGCAATTATTCTTAACTATGTATCCTGAAAATTTGAAAACTGTTATCTATTAATTCTAATCGTTTATCTGTAGATTCTTTCAGAATTTTATGTATACTATTCAATTTAATATCTGAATACACTAAATATAATACCTGAACTATTTTCTAGTCACACTGACTGTGTTTTCTTTTTTTTTTTTTTTTTATTTATTTATTTTTTTTTTGACAGGCAGAGTGGATAGTGAGAGAGAGAGACAGGGAGAAAGGTCTTCCTTTGCCGTTGGTTCACCCTCCAATGGCCGCCTCGGCCGGCGCGCTGCAGCCAGTGCACCGCGCTGATCCGATGGCAGGAGCCAGGTACTTATCCTGGTCTCCCACAGGGCCCAAGGACTTGGGCCATCCTCCACTGCACTCCCTGGCCACAGCAGAGAGCTGGCCTGGAAGAGGGACAACCGGGACAGAATCCGGCGCCCTGACCGGGACTAGAGCCCGGTGTGCCGGCGCCGCAAGGTGGAGGATTAGCCTAGTGAGCCGCAGCGCCGGCCCTGACTGTGTTTTCTTAAAGGAACCTATAAGAATTACACTTCCAACAGACTTCACTTAGATTGCAGGCCACCAGAATTCTCTGACTTCCTCTACCTTCAGCCAGGCTGAGGTCTGCACCGTTCCTTGATGCCCGGGCAGCACAGTGTGCCTATACCTGCCTTTCTGAAATACTTTTTCTATGAGGTCATCTTGACTCTGTCTTCCCCTCTTCTTGAAGTTTCATCTTCTTCAACTTTATATCCTTGATGTCTACTGGAGGATAAAGAAGCTCTCAATAAATATCCACACATCGGAAGAGCTCAACCAAGTTATTAAAGTCGAATAATGGCCAAGGGTTTCACTATATACTCTTATTCGATGCTCATGAAAATCTATGAGGTAAGAAGGGCAGATATAATTAATAACCAGGTTTCAAGAAACTACAGGTCAAAACAGTAATTAGGTGGGAATAGTGCAGTTATAAACCTGGACTGGGGCAGATCCAAGGCCGGGAACTTGTGCTTTCCCTTCTGATGTGCTGTCTCCAGACTAAAATGAAAATGCTGAGAGTGTAACTCCGGGTCAGATTTTTGAATACTTTGAGCATATAAAGACTATGCTTTGGGTGAGGTCATTATTGATTTCTGTGTTTGTTCTAGCATCTAAGCCTTCAGGGATCAAAGGACAATTGTGTTTTTGTAGTAGGCAAGAGAGTCTCCCATTCTTACTTAAAACTGATTATATCAGGCTAAATGGCTCCAATGTATAGATGGTTATAGTCCAGGCAGGCTGTTATGGACTGAACTGTCACCCCACCCCCTCACATGTTTAAGTTCTAACCCTCTCACGTGACTTTATTTAGTGATAGGATCTTCAAAGGGATAATTAAGTAAAAGTGAGAGCATAAACATAAGTGAGTCCCAGTCAATATGACTGGTGTCCTTCCAAGAAAAGGAGATTAGGACACAGACGTTCCCGGAGGGAAGATCACATGAGGACACAGGGAGAAGACAGCTGTCTGTTAGCCAGAGACAGGTCTCAGAAGAAACCAGCCCCACTGACACCTTGATCTTGAACTTCCAGCCTCTAAGGCTGTGAGAAAATAAATGTCTATTGCTTAAACTCCACCCAGGTTGTGGGTTTATTACATCAGTCCAAGCTGACCAAGACACGGGCAGTCAAGAGAAATGTCAACTGAGGGTCCTCTCTAACATGCATGCACCTCCCCTGCTGGTCTCGCTCTTCCTCTCACAATCTGAGAAAACTCTGAGGACAGGTCTTCCCACTCACACTGTCCCCTGCACGTTATAGCAGACTTTCCCCATCCTCCACCTCCACCTACCTACCCTGGATGTACAACTCACATCTGAATATATGATAAACCAATCAGAGTGGAGTAGCAGGCATTTTGCTATTCAGTGAGGCAATACAGAGAATGTAGTTCTCTCACACTGACTCCCTACACCCCTACCAGGCAGGACGGACCTAACCCTTCTGAACAATGGTGAGGAGAGAAGGTAAAATCAAACAACAGGATTCCTAGCTTGCTCTGATGCCGAGCCAACTCATTCAAGTTAGCAGGAGAGGGAGAGTTGCCTTTCCCAGCTCAGGTTTATACAATGCAGCCATAGGAGAATGAGCAAGGTAGACGGGTATACAGCTGTAGCACTCACTCCTAATGCTTTCGTTGATCTGTCATTGGTGGAGCAACAGGCCTTGTACCCAACAACTGTGCTTGGATACACACCCTACATGTACCCTACGTTGTGCTTGGATACATACATTTCTGCAAAACCCTGAAGTTTATAAATATTTTAAATCATACCAAAATTCTTAATCCTTTGCTTGTTCTCTTGCTTTCTCCAAGGTTCTCAACTAACATCTCCTTCTGGACAGTCTTCCAGTGTCCTCTGTCTTGGAGAGTAACTTAGATGCATACTGGTAGTTACTCCTACTTTCATATCAATTCAATACAATATGAGAATATGTTTCTGACTCTGTGCTGCCTGTATCCCATATTCTTTCTTTTGTGATTACACAAAGGCAGTTGGCTGTCTCCCAATTGTATGAAAACCATGGCTATGGTGTGACACTGTCCCGAGAGGGTTCACATGCTGAGATCTTGGTCCTTACAGTGTGGCACCTTTAAGAAGTAAATTAGTAAGAAGAATGAGACCGTTGAAGACTCTGCTTCAGAGGAATGGATGTGATTCTTATGGGACATCAGCCACTCTCACAAGGGGGTCTTATCAAACAGCAAGCTCGGCCCCAAGCCAGAGTCTCTCTGGCTTCCTATCTCACCATGTGATCTCTCCTTCTCACTTATATTCCTACCATAGGGCTACCCAGTCGGACACGATGCAGTCAAGGGGCCCTACCAAGTGCCAATGCCATGCTGTTTGAGTTTCAGCCTCCAAAACTGTGAGCTAAATAAACCTTTTTTTCTTTATACATTGCCCAGCCTCAGGTACTTTGCTGAAGCCGTGGAAAATAGATTTATATAACCATATTTTGTTTCAGTAATTCAAATGAAGAAAGCTAAAATTCTGTTCTTACAAATCTCACCAGGTTCCTACACTACTAAAATCCAACAGGTCTGCTAGTTAATTAATAGTATTGTGTTAATTAATAGTATTAATTAATAGTGTTAAGTTCCTAGGTTTTTATAAGAGTGTTGACTATTCTGTGATGGTTATATAAGATTTTAACATTAGAAAAACTTAGGTGAAAAGTGTATGATAGGGGCCAGTGTCACAGCATGGCAGGTTAAGCCACTGCCTGCGACACTGGCATCCCGTGTGGGCACAGGTTCAAGTCCTGGCTGTTCCATTTCCAATCCAGCTCCCTACTGATGCAGAAGAAAACAGAATACGGCTCAAGTACTTGGGCTCCTGCATCCATGTGGGAAACCTGGAAGAGGCTCCTGGTACCTGGCTTTGGCCTGGCTCAGGCCCAACTATTGCAGCCATCTGGGGAGTGAACCAGCAGATGGAAGCTTGCTCTCTCTCTCTCTCTCTCTCTCTTTCTCTCTGCAGCTCTGTCTTCCAAATAAATACATAATTTTTTAAAAAAGAACATATGGTGCCGGCGCCACGGCTCAATAGGCTATTCCTCTGCCTTGCGGTGCCGACACCCCGGGTTCTAGTCCCGGTCAGGGTGCCAGATTCTGTCCCAGTTGCCCCTCTCCCAGGCCAGCTCTCTGCTGTGGCCTGGGAGTGCAGTGGAGGATGGCCCAAGTGCTTGGGCCCTGCACCCCATGGGAGACCAGGAAAAGCACCTGGCTCCTGCCTCCGGATCAGCACGGTGCACCGGCCGCAGCGCACCAGCCGCGGTGGCCATTGGAGGGTGAACCAACGGCAAAAAGGAAGACCTTTCTCTCTGTCTCTCTCTCTCACTGTCCACTCTGCCTGTCAAAAAAAAAAAAAAAAAAGAACATATGGTAATTTTCTAGTATTTTATAACTCTTCTTTAAGTCTAAAATCATCTCAAAGTAAAAGTTAAAAAAAAAAAAAGCCAGACTTTGGAGCTGGCATGGAAATGAGAATAAAGAAAGCACTAACATCATTACTTATGTTTTCTGGTTAAGGATTAGGGGACGGTGATGCCACTGTTTTATCAAGAAACCCTCTACTGGGTTCAGAAAATATTGGTATCTGCATCAAACAATTCCCAAAATTCAATGGCTTAACAAAATAAAATTACATTTCTCTGTCAACTGCCAGTGCAACGTGGGTGTTCTGCTCTTGGCTGCTCATTGAGGAGTGGGTTGGGGGCAGCTGTGCCCCACACAGTCACTCAGAAACCCAGGCCAGGGAGGCACTGCCATCTTCAGCCTGTGGTTTCCAAGAATTCCCAGTTGTCCATGCCGAGCTAGCAGATGGAGACGAGCGAATGGAGTGCCCAAGAGGAGCTTCCACGGCCAGACTAGAAGCAGCCACATCACTCCTGTTCCAATTCTATTGGTTAAAACTGGATGAAGGGAAAATGCCCAGGGAGGAAACAAAATGAACTCAGCTACAGCTGGTCAACGGTGCCACCCCTGTCATCATTAGCCAGGCTTTAAAAGCTGTCAGAGCTGTCCAGGGACGTGGCACTCTATGTGACAGCAGTGAAACAGTGACAAGGGGCTGTGCTGTGCGCAGAGACCCTTCCTGTGCCCTAATCATCACCGGGTGTTGCGATGCAATCACCAAGCTTTAGTGAGAGGTGACGGGTTTCACACTCTCAGCCTGAGTCACCAGGGTCAAGATGTAAGGCCAATGTAAAATTATAACAAGCCCCGCGCAGTTTGTCAGTATAACTCCAGGAGTTAGGCAAGGGCGAGAACAATAGGGCAAAGGCATCGGAAAATTTCTCACTAATTCTAGTAGTGAGAAAAGAGAACGGGCTGTATTTAATAATCTCCTATAATGTACTGTGCTTTATGCTATATTTTTTATTATTGTTCTCTCATTTAATACTCAAAACCACTCTGTAAATTCAGTATTGGCATGCCAGTGTTAGGAGCGAGGAACCCAAGGCTAGAAAAGTCCTGGAATCCACAGAAGAAGAATAAGATATAACAGCCTACGTTGTCTATGCCCTTCCACTCTAGTTAGGGGATTACAGCTGACCCACAAATTGAGCTCATAAATCAAACACTCAAGCCAAGGCCTCCAAACCAGTAAGTGTGTCTACCTGCAGTGTACTAACTGTGACCCACTACTTGTGGTCTTAACAAGATGCAAGACAACAAAGATACTCCACAAACTGCTGATAACTTTGAAGGGGAGGCATCAATGGATGCCACCTCAACTGTACCTTATCTGGACAATCCCTTTATTCCAGGGAGGTTCAAAAAGTTTATGGAAAATTAATTTAAAGGTAAGTTTATTTTGGTGCAAAAAAATCTTGAAACCCATGCATACATTTTCCATAATATATGTTTCTATGAATTCTTTAAAGACCCTTTGTATGCAAGGATTTCAAAGGGTTTTTTGTACCAAAATAAGCTTATATTTTAATTCCTTTTTCCAACTTTTAAGGTACCCTCCCATATAAAAGATCCCTGTGGATCTCTGACCAGAATTTTTATGCAACAGAGTTACTTTGGAGGATTCCTAAAGGAAAAGTTAAGACCTTGTTTGAAAACTGTGTCCAGGACCCCTGCCCACCATCACTTAACTTTCGTTCATGAACTCTCCCTGCTTCTAACAGGAAACACAACCCTAACTTCACTTGAGTTAGCAGAAGTAACTGGTCCTTTAAAAACAACTATTGAGTGAAGAATGCCACTGCCCAATCTTAAATGTCAGTCCTGGCTCTTTTGCTCTTATCCAACACATGCCACTTTTAAAATAAATCAAACACTGGTATTTTGGAAACTAAAATGACTCAAACAATAACCTGAGCACTCCTAAGTCAGGTCATCGCCTTTTCCCTTGGGTCTCCAGCCATCCCTCCTCCTTTGGAATTCCTTTGTGCTTTGCATTCCCTTCCCAGGACCAAAAGATTCCCAACAAAGTCCCTTATAAGCCTACTATCCTTTCTTTTTCTTTTCTTTTCTTCTTCCTCCCACCCCCTTTTTTTTTAATGAGTGAAGGTGCAAGTGACTAAAGCAACAGGAATTGAGTGCCTGATTCCAGAGCAGCCTCTGCGAAGGGGCCCAGCCCACCCAACAGCCCCATCGGCAAACACTGAACAAGCTCTCTCTGTTCAGCAGTGCTGATAGTGAGATTAATTATCCTCCAGCCTAGCCAAGCCAGAGGCTGGGGCTGCCACAGGGATGTGTCCTCAGCCACTTAGCAAGCAAGCACTTATTCATCACAAGTGCTAAGACCCTTGAAAAGGACTCACATTCCTGGGTCATAATGTTTATTCCTATGCTAATTTGATTTTGGAAAAACCAGATTTCCCTCCTAAAAAAAAAAAAAAAAGGCCAGAGAGAAAAAGAAGAGCAAGCTTTGGCCAAAATAAAAGGAAGAATCGAATTCACTTCACAAACCCCTCCAGACCGCACCTCAGCTTTCCCATTAGGTAGTTACAGAGTGTCTGATCCTTCACTTGTTTGTTTCTGAGACTTAGGACAAATCCCCTGACAGGCACAAAGCACTTTCTTTGTCCTTACCGTCAGTTAATTTAAAGGGGACATGTTTACTAACAGCTTAATCTATTTCGAGCAAATACTCGTTCACATTCTTTTCCTCCATCAAGAAACAAAGCAAAGCAAAACGACCTTCAGAAAAATCACATGGAAACTTCCAGAGTCCCAAGGCGGCCTGCACAGCAACGCGATGGCTGTACCTTAGCTGCACAAGCATGCCTCGGTGAGCTCGCTGAACTTCCGCCCCTTGTGGTGAAGCCCTAGGAAGAAAAGTGGGCATGTTAAGTGGCTAGTCTCAATTTTTACAAGTCTGCACTGCACAAACAATAAAACAATGAAAGCTTGCTTTGACCCAAAGAAATTCCTTCCTGTGAGAATTAACTGAAAGAAAAATCAACGTTTATGTTCCCCAAAAAGTGACAATAAACTTAATTAGACTTGATGTATTTAATAAGCAAACAACCGCTTGTAACTTCACAAACAGAATGAGCCCAGTTTGCTTTTCTTTAGTTATCATATCGTTCTATCAGGAAACATTTGTTTCTACCAAAGTAATCAACTGTGTGGAAATTTTTGCATCAGGTTTGCTGGAGAGGTACAGCACGATTTTAATACTGTGCATGCTTGTGTTTTATTTTAAATATAGAGTCATATTTTAAATTGAATTTAACTATAAAACTTTCATAAAATAAAAATGCATGATCTCATAAAATCAAATCAGTCTTTAATTGTAATAATAAAAATTACATTTAAGTAATGGTGTCTCTGGGTTAACAGCTCTATAAAATAGCAGCTGAAAAGCCAATCTGTGCTACCTGAGTGACTATTTCTTTAACATTTCTGTAATTAAAAGATGAAGTTCTGATACGGGCTCCCAGCGTGCCTGACTTGGCAGAACTCCTGTTGGGAGTGAATTTTTACTAAGCTCACCAATGAATAGTTAATGAAATGTAACACAACTAAGACACATTACTAGGATCTCAGAAAGGGTTGCACATTTTAGCTACATACCATAGAAGAAAAGGGCAACAATAAGCCAGCGAACATTTTTAGAAAATTTTGCCAAAATTAGATTCTCATCTAGACATGAAAGTAATATTAGTTGTCATTTCTTTTCAGTGCACACCAGGAATATTTCCCAAGTATTTTACACACCATTACTATTAATTTGTGGATCAGGAAATTTGTAAGTATGATGTCCATTTCTTAATGCATTTTGAAGCAAGCCGATTAGGAGATTCTATTTTACAAAGGCATTTGATTTCTTTTTAAAAATTTTTAAATTTATAAATAGGGAATAAATTTCATGTATCTGATATATACAGTTTTAAGAGTAAAATGATACTCACCCCACCCTCCCTTCTTCTTATTTTTCTTTTAATTTTTAAATAACATAATTTCAATTTTTTTATAATCACAAGCTTAAGCCTCTACTAAATAAAAATTCAATAGGTAGTAAGTAGAAAAACCACTCTTCTTCAATGGTATAGACAAGGGCTATAAACAATAATCAATCTCAAAATGTCAATTTCACTCATATACTTTACAGTTTTGTACTCAGTATATTAATTATCACAATTCAGGAAAAACATGATATTTGTCTTTTGGGAACTGGCTTATTTCACTACTGCATTTGATTTCTAAGAAGGGCTTCTATGCATTTACATCTTCAAGGTAACCTATTTAAAGAAATCCAATTCCTTATACTGTATAGCATACCATGTAACACTCAAATACAATAGGTGTATATTCATATTTACTTCATATATGTCAACCTCCTCCCCTAAGGAGGTACAAGTTCCCTGACGATAAGGACTGTGTGCCTTTCGTATGTGTTTGCCAAGAGTGAGTCTCCAACATGCCCTAAAAACCTTTGCCAGCAAACACAGCAGGCTGAAGCCAGACTTGCTATCGTCCACATCAATCTCCAAACACTGCTCCTTCTCCCACCCGCCTTTCTCCTCTTTCCCCACTCCTCTACCGTGGCCCTTCAGCCTCAACATCGCCTTCAGCCTTATGACTCGCAAGAAAATGAGAAATCAAGCCCTGCCAGTTAATTCCCACCTCTCCAAACCCTCAGTGATGCCTGTGAGACAAGCTGTCACTGAGCTCCCAAGGGCTGCTGGCTACAGAAACCGACTGTAAACTCCGAGCTGTCTGTTACAGACACGAGCGTGATCACCTCCAGAATAAAGTGCACCCTGCGAAGCCTGAACAAAGGCTGTCCCCAAGTCCTCCCCACGCCCCTTCCTCCTTCCCAGCCTTCTCCTTGGCCTCAGAATGGCCCACAGCGGCCCAGCACCTATCCCCCTCCACTCCTGTGTGGATCTGGGATCTCTGTGGCTCCCCTTCTCCTCCTTCCACTGCATAGAAAATTTCCGTTTAGCTTGCAACATATGCCTCCAGGGCAGCTTTTCAGAAGGCACCACCTTCTGCCAAGTCCCCGTGCTTTTGCCTTCATACCTCCAGCACATATTTTTACTCCTTTGGGGGTAACTGCTTTAATGTGTGCTTCCCCTCCCCTACTGCAACTTGTCTGTGAGTTCCCCAAGAACTAGGACTTTACCCTATTCCTCTTCCTGTGCTCAGCACACAGTTGATCATCTGACAAACAACAGGTGAATGAACACTCCCAGGTGAGCTTTCCCCACCTACTCTGCTAACGAGATCACATTTCCTTAGAAACTCCACTGATACCTGGGAAATAAAACACATCAAAGTTAGAACATTGGAAATTGCACACAAAAATCAGTTGCATTCCAAACACTAACAACAAATAATATAAAAAAGAAAATAAGCAAACAATTCCACTGACAATAGCATCAAAAATAAAATACTTGGGAATAAAAAAAAAAAAAAAACTTAGCCAAGGAAGCAAAAGACTTGCCCAGTCACTGAAAACTATAAGATACTGCTGAAAGAAGACATGAGCAAATGGAAAGATGCCCCAAAGCCCCAAATGTTCATAGATTGGAAGACTCAATATTGTTAGATGTCAATAATACCCTAAGCAATCTGCAGATTAGATGAAAGCCCTAAAAATTCATATAGCGTCTTCAAGGAACTCAGAATAGCAGAAACAATCTTCAAAATGAACAAAGTTGAGGGAATCACACTTCTCAGTTTCAAAATTTACTAAAAGGCTACCGTAGTCAAAACACTGTTGTAGTGGCAAAGAATCTAGGAATCAACCCCCACATATAAGGTCGAATGATTTTCAACAAGGATAGCAACATTATTATCTGAAGAAAGGACAAAAAAATGGTGTTGGGAAAACTGGATATGCACAGGCAAAAGAATGAAACTGGACTATTACCTTATACTATATATGAAAGTGAACTTTAAACAGACAAAAAAACTAAATGGAAGAGCTAACATTTTGGAAGAAAACATGGAAGAAAAATTTCATAACGTTGCATATGGTAATGATTTCTTGGATCTGATACCAAAAGCACAAGCTACAACAGAAAAGAAATAGGTAAACTGGGCTTAATGAAAATTAAACGCTTTGGTGCATCAAAGGACAGTATTATCTGAATGGGGTGGAAGGAAATATTTGTAAATCATGTATCTAATAAGAGATTGATACCCAAAGTGTATTTTAAAACTCCTACAATGCAACAACAGAAAACCAAATCAACCTTAAAATGAGCTAATTAAATGATGTTCAACATCACTAGTCATTAGGGAAATGCAAGTCAAAACCTCAATGAGGGATGAGCACTGTGGTGCAAGGGATTAAGCCTCCACTTGAGACAACTACATCCCATATCAGTGTGCTGGTTCAAGTCCTGCTGCTCTGCTTCTGATCCAGCTTCCTGCTGATACATCCTGGGAGGCACGTGCTTGGACCCCTCCTGCCCACATGGAAGACTTGGGTAGCATTCCTAGCTCCTGACTTCATCCTGGCCCAGTCCTGGTTATGGTGGGCACTTGGGGAATGGGCCTGAGGATGGAAGATCCCTCTCTCTCTCTCTCTTTCTCTCTCTCTCTCTCTCCACGTTTCTGTCTCTCTTTCCCCCAGCCTCCCTGCCTTTCAAGTAGATGAAAGTAAGCATTAAAAGAAACACAATGAGATGCATCCAAGACAAATATTATTTAAAAAAAAAAAAACAAGAAGGAAGAAAAAGAGGGGGAGGAAGAGGAAAAAAGAAATGGAAGAAAAAGAAAATAATAGAAATTGGCAACAATATGTAGAAACTGGAATCCTTGTACATTGCTGGTAGGAATGTAAACTTGTACAGCAGCTTTGGGAAGAGTATGGTGATTCCTTAAAGAAATTAAGATTTATTTATATATTTATTATCTGAAAGGCAGAGCAACAGGGGAGGGAGAGAGAGAGACTCTTTCATCTGTCTGATTCACTCCCCAACTGGCCATAAGAGTCAAGTGTGGGGGCTGACACTGTGGCACAGCAGGTAAAGCCGACACCTGCAATACCGGCATCCCAGCTCCACTTCCGATCAGCTCTCTGCCATGGCCTGGGAAAGCAATGGAAGATGGCCCCAGTCCTTGGGCCCCTGCACCCTTGTGGGAGACCTGTAGGAAACCCCTGGCTCCTGGCTTTGGATCAATACAGCTCCAGCCATTGTAGCTATTTGGGGAGTGAACCAGTGGATGGAAGAAGACTCTCTCTCTCGCTCTTGCTCTCGCTCTCTCTGCCTCTGCCTCTCTGTAACTCTGCCTTTCAAACAAATCAATAAATCTTTAAACAAACAAACAAACAAAGCCAAGTAAGGGCCTGGACAAAACCAGGGACCAGGAATGCCATCCTGGTCTCCCACTTGGGTGGCAGAGGCCCAAATACTTGGCCATCTCCCACTGCTTTCCCAGGGCAATCCGCAGGGAGCCAGATAGGAAGCAAAGCAGCCAGGACTTGAACAAGCACTCTGATATCAGAAGCCAGTGTCATGGGTGGCAGTTTAGCCAGTTGCACCACAATTCCTTTTTTTTTTTTTTTTTTTTTTTACAGGCAGAGTGGACAGTGAGAGAGAGAAACAGAGAGATAGGTCTTCCTTTGGCCATTGGTTCACCCTCCAATGGCCGCTGCGGCTGGTGCGCTGCAGCCAGCGCACCACGCTGATCCGAAGCCAGGAGCCAGGTGCTTCTCCTGGTCTCCCATGCGGGTGCAGGGCCCAAACACTTGGGCCATCCTCCACTGCACTCCCTGGTCACAGCAGAGAGCTGGCCTGGAAGAGGGGCAACCGGGACAGAATCCGGCGCCCCGACCGGGACTAGAACCCGGTGTGCCGGCGCTGCTAGGCAGAGGATTAGCCTATTGAGCCGCGGCACCGGCCCCTTTTATATATATATATATAAAGATTTATTTTATTTATTTGAAAGTCAGAGTTACACAGAGAGAAGAGAAGCAGAGAGAGAGAGAGATCTTCCATCCACTGGTTCACTCCCCAACTGGCCGCAACTGCTGAAGCTGCGCCAATCCGAAGCCAGGAGCCAGGAGCTTCTTCCAGGTCTCCCACATGGGTGCAGGGGCCCAAGGACTTGGGCCATCCTCTTCTGCTTTCCCAGGCCATAGCAAAGAGCTGGATCAGAAGAGGAGCAGCTGGGACTTGAACCAGCGCTCATATGGGATGCTGGCACTTCAGGCCAGGGCATTAACCTGCTGCGCCACAGCGCCAGCTGCACACCCCAATTTCTTAAAAATTAAACATAGAATTACCATATAATCCAGCAATCCCACCTGTGAATATATGTTCCAAAGAACTAAAAGCATGTGATTTAATCATTCCACATTGCATTATGTATCATAATGCCACTTTTTACTCATAAATGTATATAATTATAATGTATCACTTTATAGCAATGTTTGAAATGAAAAGTCTCTAAAAGAAAAAAAAGAAATAAAAGCATGGATTCCAATACATATTTGCACACCCATGTTTATAGCAGCACTATTCACAACACCTAAAAGGCAGAAGCAACTCAAATTCCATTACTGGGTGAATGTATAAGCAATACGTGGTATATGCATACAACAGAATATCATGTTGCCTTTAAAAAGAAAGAAATGCTAACACATTCTACACTTCAAATGAATCTTGAAGACACTGTAAGTGGAATAAGCCTGTCACTAAAGGAAAATATGGTATGGTTCCTCTTTAAATGATGTCCCTAGCATATGAAAATTCACACAGACACAGAACAGAATGGTGATTGCTGGGGATTACAGGATGGAGAAACTGCAAAGCTAGTGTTTGATGTGTACAAGATCTCAGTTTGGGAGGGTGAAATGGGGAGAGGGATGGTGATGATGGTTGCACAACAGTGAGACTGTACTTACTTCCATTCAACTGTACACTTAAACCTGGTTAAGGTGTTAACTGTCACATTGTGTGCATTTTACCATGATGAAAAAATAGACATTCTGAGATTCCATGATTGTTTACAGCGCTTGTCTCTTCCATAGAGGAACAGTTATTTTTTTTCCTCTTCATACTATTTGTTGAACTCTTTGACTTAGTGTAGGGTTAATTATATGATCATTAAGTAAACTGAAAATAGATCTTTGTAAAAATTAAGAGCGGGAATATGCGAGGGAGAAGGAAGAAGGGTTGGAATGTGGGTGGGAAGGAGGGTGGGGGTTGGAGGCGTCCCTATGTTCCTAAATCTGTATATATGAAATACATGAAACCTGTATAACAAATAAAATTTTAAAAATGAGATAGAAATGTTGGGAGCCAACATTATGGCATAGCTAGTCAAGCTGCAACCTGGAGTGCCAATATCCCATATGAGTGTCATTTTGGGTCATGGCCATTCCACTTCTGATCTAGCCCTGCTATAGCATTTTGGAAGGCCCCTGGCCCACGTAGGAAATCTGGAAGAAGCTCCTGGCTCCTGGCTTCGGCCTGGTCCAGCCCCAGCTGTTGCAGCCACTTAGAAAGTGAATCAGGCACGTTAGCAGGAAGCTGGATCAGAAGTGGAATAGCCAGGACTGAAAATGGCTCTCTGATATGGGATGCTGGCATTGCAAAAGTGACTTAACCCACTGTGCCACAAGACTAGCTCCTGTACCTATATTTTTATAAATGAATTTAAACTTAATCAGTAGCCAACCACTAATAACATACAATTTAATTGCCATTGTTTTTATTCAGTATTAACTAAGAGCCATTTACTAAAGGAGAGAAATTATCCTAATCTATATAATTAGATAATTATCTATATAATTAATTATATCTTATTTATCTTCATTAAGGAAGGAAGTTTCCTTTCTATTGCACAAACTAATTCACCTCTTTGTGCTCTCTCTCTCTCTCCAATACACACTCATTTTATGACAAGCTTGAATTGAACTAAGTGTCAAGTGAATGGAGCAGGACTTAGGTGCTACAGCAGGAAGTACTGACATTGACATGTAATTCACTGTCATGAGAATTTCTTGAGCACAGTTTTTCTCAAGCATCAAAATGCCTACATGGTGAAGCTACTGAGTTTCGGGAATATTTTCCTTGGAGTGAGGATCCCCACTGCTACTGCTAGTACTATTCTGATTTCCTCTGTGATTCTGACTAAGGAAGCCAGCTTGCAAAATAGTTTCATGTCTCTTTCCAACATATCTTGTTCAGAGATTATCAGAAAATCCAGAAGTCAGGGATGGTTTGTTTTAGCTGACTTGCCTAATTACAAAAAGTCACTGCTATATGCAAAATATGAAACAGATTATGAATTTAAAATAAGAAGTATATTTAAACTATTCTACCAGAAAATTTTTCTCAATGTGAAAGCATCTTCATTTGCATAAACTGCGAATATCTCCTTACACTTAATGAGGCCTTTATGCTCCTACTAGTAAATCACATTTTCTTTCATGAGGCTTTCTTTTCTGGCCTAATATTCTCAATACCCTCAGACTGCAAAACTAAAGCACATTTGTAAGATTTAGAGAGGCTTAGACTTCACATCCAAACTTCAGAAGAGGAACAATCCTTTACAATTACATGCTACATGTCCATTTACTTTTAGCAGCTGAACCCTTTGAGTAAAACCTATCAGGGGTCCCAGGATGCCCCACGTCCAAAGTCAGATTCTCCCTGGGAGAATTTAATGTACACAGAGCCCCCACGCACTCAGCATCTCACCTTCAAGCTCTCAAGGCAGCCACAGAGACTCCTCCAGGAAACCTCTAGGACTTCAGGGAGCATAATCTGAAACCCCTAAACTGGTCTAACCCTCAACTTGGCACATGAAGCCCAAAGTGGGCAGTAATTTACCCCAGACCACTGCTATTGGTGGCACTCTAAGCTGAAGCTCAAGTTAGTACTTTCATGCTATTCCCTCCACAGAGAAAATTTTTACAAGGAGAGACAGTGGTCAGATTAGTAAAGTAGAAACAGAAACCCTTTAAGGTGGCAACTGGGAAAGTTATTCTGTCAAAGGTTTAGGTAGAAGTAGGTGTTTTGCCCAGCGGATAAGATGCTCAAGTCTCACGTCAGAACACGTGGATTTGATTCCTAGCTCTGGTGCCTGACTCCAGACTCCTCTTAATGCAGATCCTAGGAGGCAGTGCTGATGACTTGAGTAATTGGGTTCCTACCGTCCATGTTGGAGATATGGATTGTGTTCCTAGCTCATGGTTTGGACCCAGCCAAGCCCCAGCTGTTGTGGGCATTCAGGGAGTAAACCAGTGGAAAGGAGCTCTCTGTATCTCTGTCAGCCGCTCTCTCTCTCCCTCCTCTCTATCTCTCCTTCTGTCTCTCATCACCCCACCCCCATCTCTCTAACTTTCAAATAAAACAAAAAAAAATTCTTAGAAAAAAAAAAGTTTAGGGTAGGAACATGTAGGGTAATACTAATTTCTACAATGCCACCTGACAACCTGGAAAAGACAAAAGGATAAAAGAATACGGAAGATTTCAATGAGCCAATGGTTATGGTGTAATGAGAAGGCTATGCCAAGATGGCTGCTGGCAATGGAGCCTGCCTGGAACAGGCTGTGATTGGTTAGGGCATAGACTGCCCCTTGACTGGATTGGCTGACTTGGCTATATAAGCTGCTATACCAACTGAAATAAACGAGTCTGCAGGCTGCTCACTGCTGGCCTGCTTTCCACCTGACTCCCGGGGTCTGTGTGGTGACTCTGTGCCTCTTGCCCCCCACCACACTCCTCCTCTCAGAACGAATCCACCTCAACAAATGGCAAAGATTAGAAAGATACTACCCTAAAAGAAAAGGTAAAATACCTTCCTGCTGCTTTAGAACAGGGCTTAACAGCCCCAACCACCATCCTGTGAGTGTTAATCACAGGGACCTTTGTGTGCTTGGCTACATCATAGTGCAGGGACTCAGGAGGGGCATCTGTCATGCCCATTAGAATCGTCAAGGTTATTGATAAAGTGTACAGAATGCATTTACAAATCACTCCATCACGAGTGTCATCTGTCCATAAAATACACGTATGTGGTGTTGACCATGTTTCAGCACCTCACAGAGGAATGACAGCGAGTTGGGTTCTTTTTTGCACCTGAGAGGGACTAGTGGATCTGTAAGGAAGGGAAGCCCCACCATGTGTGCAGGGAGCTGGGAGGAGCTGGGGCAGTACTGCACCTGCATAGAGGCACCAGCAGGGACTGAAACAGCACCCTGACCTGGGAGCTGAGGGCGCCAGTGCTGTCTGACTGTGGCTACGACCCTGGCTTGCTTGCCCTCTCCACTGGGCCCTTGTCCCACATGGCTCTGCAGCCCCCTGTCTCCGAGACTCTGCCTGGCCCGAGGCAGCCCATCAGCTCTTCCACCAGCACCTGCGTCCCTCACAGTGCTGCTTGGTCTCTTCCCTACAGCCTGTCCCCCAACACCTCTCCCACTCTCCACCCTGCCCCCCCCAAGTTGTCGGACCAGGTGTCTGTCCACGTCCTTCTCTTCCTTTACTTCTCACAGGCAGCCAGGACCCTTGGGTCACTTTCCCTGCTACTTGAGGTGTGCCCCTGTCTCATTCCCACTCTTTCCAGAACATTCTTAAAGGCAACAGGATTCTTCACAGCCCAGCTTCACCACAGCATCATCCACCACCCTGTCTGATTGTTGCCCCAGGCGCTTACATCAAAACTCTTGTTGTTGTTCTTGCCACCTCTTTTGTCTCACACCCCATACCCACAAGATCACCAAATCACATAGGTTTCACCTTCAGAATACCTCTGGGCCCTCACACTGGGCACATCTCACCACCTCCACCTCCATTCCCACCAGGGCAGGCCACCATGGGTCCCTGGCCCACTCTTACCTCTCTGCAAGCCAGTTTCAACACACAGCCATGTGGGAGCCTTTCTGAATCCAGTCAGATCATGCCACTCCTGGTCAAACCCCCAGTGGCTCTCATTTAACTTGATATAAATGACAAAATCTGTACAATGACCTACAGGATGTCCCCAAATACTCGTAGGTTCTCATGACTACATGAGCTCATTGTCCATCCATAACTCAGCTTCTCAATGGCGCCTCTGCAGCCTCCTGTGTCCTGTAACAAGGCCAGTGCTCCCAAACCAGGCCTGTGAACTGGCTGTCCTGTCCAATGCTGCCTGTTCCCAAGACCCGTTCTCCAAAGAAAGTCAGACAGAACAATCCTATAGACTGCATAAATTGAACAGGTATTTAAATAGGAAGGCATAAAAACTTTTCATTCATCCTTTCATTCAACAAAATTGTTTTGAGTTCATATTGTATACAACATATTGTCTTCAATACTGAAGACAAAACAATGAATGCATGCTCCAAGAAGACAAAGACAGGAGACAGAGATAGGGGGAAAAATGCTGGCATGTTATATGGTACATATTGAAAAACATATTGGCCTGATAAGGAGGTGTTGCCACTGATTTATAGAATGGCTGGAGCAGGCTGCAGATGAGACATAAACCAGAGACCTTAGGGCAGAAGGTGAAGGATGCACACAGATTTGTAGACACATGTGGGACAAGCCTGCAGGCTTGGGGAAGGCAGAGAACAGCACGGGAAAAAGGTTGCCCCGGCAGGTTCTCGCAGTGGCAATGAGGCCACCCTTGCCAGCACAGGAAGCAAAAGGAAGAGGGGAGGAACCAGGGGAGGCATGGGGAAAGGGGAAACACAAGGTGCACACAGGGATGGGTAGGAGACCCCTGGAAGATCTGGCCTCCTCTCTGCGTGAGACGGGAAGTTGACTTGAGGAAAGTCATCCTGGTCCAGTACCACATTCTCTGGACTCCCTAGTGCTTCCTGACACCTGCCACCCTGACACACCTGCCCAGGCACGCTGCTCACCTGCCTACATGACGGTCTGCCTTTTCCTCTCCTGGCTGTTCCTTATCCTGGACTTGGCCCCACCACCACCCTCATACATCCTATAAAGCTTGACAGACAGATCCACACTCAGTTGTACCAGTTCATCTTCTTTCCAAAACCTCCAAAACCTTCACACCTGCTCACTCCTTAAAGAACCCCTTCAGTAATTAGTCCATGCAGGCACTGGACAAGTGAAGATCTGAGAGACATGCTCTCCATTTTCAGGAAGCCCCCCAGACTTCTTGAAAGGACAAACAGGTTTAAACATGGGGTGGGGAAGGGTGAGGGAGGGGAAGCCAACTAATTAAAAGGTGTGTCATATCAAAAGAAGTATATACAGATTACTGTAGAAATGCAAACTAATGCAAATTTAACATTTCATAAATTTCCATGCTGTCTATGCATAGCAAATTAGGTCACCAAGAAACTAGCTCATGGGCTTTCTGGTATGGTTCCACTGAAACTTCCCGAACTGTGTGTTCACTGCTCTCTAACTGTGTCTGAAATGGTCAAACTGATCCCTTCCCTGGCCTCTGACCACATAATGATCTGTCCACCTTCCCTTTGGTCTTGACATGCCCAGCCTCTTCTCCACCTTGCCAGCCCCTCCCCATTCTGGTCCACGGAAAGTCTTCCATGAAATCACCTCTGGCTTGCTCTGACCCTTCTCTCTAGCCTACTATTAGATTTATAGACACTTAATTATTTTTAATTATTTTGTAGTTATTAATGAAGACGTATTAATTTAAACCTTGAAGGTGTTGGAGAGTTATTATTATATCAGAAGATGTGTCTACTTAATTCTTACAATAAATAATTTTATAAGCTTGTACAATTAACTGAGTTTCTTCTCAGTTTGCTCTTCTACAAGACAAGGATAATGGACCAATTAATCTCTTAGCGCTAAGTCTGCAGCGCCTAGGGACATTCTTGTTCTGTATTCCTTACATTAGTGACCATGATGGGAGAGTAAACAGTCAACAAATATTTGTTGATTTTTTACTCTTTAGCAGCTCATAATTAGGACAGACTGGAAGGCTGGAAAAATGCTATTCCATACTATGTTCCTAGTCCATGTGATAATATGTACTATGAAAAAACTACCCATAGGGGCTGGCGCTGTGGCATAGTGAGTCAAGTCGCCGCCTGTAGTGCCAGCATCCCATATGGGCGCCGGTTTGAGCCCTGGCTGCTTCACTTCTGATCCAGCTCTCTGCTATGGCCTGGGGAAGCAGTAGAAGATGGCCCAAGTCCTTGGGCCCCTGCATCCATGTGGGAGACCCGGAAGAAACTCCTGGCTCCTGGCTTCCGATTGGCACAGCTTCGGCCGTTGCAGTCATCTGGGGAGTGAACCAGCGGATGGAAGACCTCTCTCTCTCTCTCTCTCTCTCTCTCTCTCTTTCTCTCTCTCTACCTGTACTCATGAGTAAGCAAACAAGAAAGCTGAAGAGTATCCCCAAATGCCCAATCGTGCACCGCACATCGTGTGGAACTCAACTCTGGACCGAGATGTTGGGAGTCAAGCTCAGCTTTTGTGACTCAATTGTAGCGTGGTCAGACAACCCCGAAAATGTGATCTTTGCTAGTAATTTTTTGCTTATTAGTTAAGAAAAACAAATAGAATATATCTGGCAAATTCTGGCTTTAGTTAAGACCTAAATAAACAGGACATTAAGAAGTAATTTTTCTTGGCACAACTTTCGTGTTTAGAATTCAAGAATTTCTTACCACCAGATTTAAAAGAAAGTTGGACTTAAATTACAACATGTCACATCATTATTTTTCCTAAAAATCATTAGAAACAATTTCGTGGGGTGAGCATTTATTTGACCTAGCTGTTAAGAAAGTGCTTGGGAGACCGGAGCAGTGGCATAGTAAATAAAGCCACTCCCTGCAGTGCCAACATCCCATATCGGTTCCAGTTCAAGTCTTGGCTGCTCCACTTCCCATCCAGCTCTCTGCTATGGCCTGAGAAAGCAGTAGAAGATGGCCCAAATCTTTGGGCCCTTGTACCCATGTTGCGGAGGCCTGGAGGAGGCTCCTGGTTCCTGGCTTTGGATTGGCCCAGCTCCTGCCATGGCAGCTATTTGGGGAGTGAACCAATGGATAGAAGATCAATCTCTCTCTCTCAGTCTCTCTGTCTCTACCTCCCTGTAACTGCCTTTCAAATAAATAAATAAATAAATATTTTTTTAAAAAAAGAAATAAACTGCTTGGAATACACACATCCCATATCATATAGCATAGAGTGCCTGGGTTCCCATACTGGTTCTGCTCCCAATTCTAGCTCGTGCTAATGTGCACCCTAGGAGACAGTAGTTGATAGCTCAAGTGACTGGGTCCCTGCCACCAAGTGGGAGACCTGGACTGAGTTACCAGCTCCCAGAGGCAGCCTGGTCCAGCCCTAGCTGTTGTGGGCAGCTGGGGAGTGACCCAGCAGATGGAAGACCTTTCTCTCTGTCTCTCTCTCTCTCGCTGTCTGCAACTTTACCTGTCAAATAAATAAATAAAAATCTTTAAAAAAATTGTTACAGAAAGACGTAAGTGCTAATAACCTAGAATTGAAAATTTCTATTTCATATTCCTCCTACAAATAAGTCTGAAACATGAGAAAAGCACTCAATAGAAAGCAAGCAGATCTGAGTTCTAAATAAATATTTAATAAGTATACTGCTAATGGTTGTTGCCTCTCTGACCTAAACCATTGCCTTAGATCCACTAATTCTGAAGATTTTTTTAACATTGAATAAATGTGCTACTCATCTTAAAGGTAGAATGATGTCTAAATAAGACAATTTATGCAAAATTACCTAAAATAGTGTCAGCGTATAGTATGTGCTCATTAAACATGTATTCCTTTCTAGTATCCTTTCCAATGTTACAAACATTTGCACTATAAATAAAACTGTCATCAATTTTTTTTTTTGACAGGCAGAGTGGACAGTGAGAGAAAGACAGAGAGAAAGGTCTTCCTTTTGCTGTTGGTTCACCCTCCAATGGCCGCTGCAGCCGGCGTACTGCGCTGATCCGAAGGCAATAGCCAGGTGCTTCTCCTGGTCTCCCATGCGGGTGCAGGGCCCAAGGACTTGGGCCATCCTCCACTGCATTCCCAGGCCACAGCAGAGAGCTGGCCTGGAAGAGGAGCAACCAGGACAGAATCCGGTGCCCCAACCAGGACTAGAACCCGGTGTGCCGGCGCCGCAACGCGGAGGATTAGCCTATTGAGCCATGGCGCCGGCCACTGTCATCAATTTTAACAGAAGCAGTGGGTTAAATAACATGAGATCAACAGTTAAGGGGGAGAACCACAGCATCCAGCAAGAGAAAGCACAGCATTAATCCATGTTTAAGAGGGAAAAGGAAGTCAGAATCAAGTTTTCAGTATTTTGGTGCTTATTATACAAAGAACCAAATTGTAACCTACTCCTCATCTGAGGCATATGACTTATAGAAGACAAGTCAAAGGAAAAAAAAAAACAGACAGATTTTATTTAGCCTTATGTCCTAAAAATCCATAGCTATGTGTTGGGATTCCTCCTCACGCCTTTGCTGATTTAGGACCTGAGACACCGAATGTGAACATGTTGCATGCTCAGAGATTTGGTCCTGAACCTGTGCCTCCAGAGTGCAGGTGTGCTCCTTATTTATGAGCAAGCTGGCCCAGCTTCTGCTTCTGAATCCAGGCATGCAGAGGCGCCAGCAGCAAGTGAGGGCAAGAGGGCAGTAAGCCCCAAGTCAGAACTGGCTGCTGGTCTGAGCATCTCCAAATCCTGCATCCAGAACTCCTCTCTTCACCGACTAAGAAAACAAAGACTGGTTTAATTGAAGTTCTTGCTATGCTTCAGGTACTATTTTAGGCTCCAGACTATAAGGATGATTAGGAAAGCAATCCCTGCCTTAGGGAACCCACAGTCTAGCCAAGATACAGACACATGCCATCACTGGTCTAAGTGCTGGGACAGACAGGTGGGCAGGCAGTGGAGGATGCAGAAGCCTTTACAGAGGAGGCAGCATGAAGTCTCCAAAGATGATCACTAGTCAGCGGAGAAAGACTTCTAGGGCAGCAGTTGTCAAACATGAGATGGGTCTGAATCGCCTGAGAGTTTGTTAAAGAACAGACGTCTTGGTCCTCCTCACATCCTTTCTCTGAGTGAGCTGCAGTGGGCTGAGAGTCTGTATTACTGACAGTTTCCAGTTGACACTGATGCTGCCAACTGATGATCAAATCTGAGGATGAAGGTGGGGGAAGAATGGCATAAGGAAAGGCAGGGAGCACTCAGAACGTAAGAAACTGTCCAGGTACAATCGCAAGGCCCGTCTCCCCAAAGAGCCTGACTCAGATGGTGCCCTTCCAGTGCCCTCGGGGGTCCCAATATGCAGCCAGCATTAACTTGGGTAACCCTGGCACGTCTCCATTCTGTCATTCAGTGCATTAGCTCTTTCTCCCAGCTTTGTAGCATTCAGAAACATAATGGGTATTCTGCATTTAATTTTTATTTATTTGAAATGCAGAGAGAGAGAGAGTTATCGTTCATCTCCTGGGTTACTCTCCAGAAGCCCACAACACCTGGGGTTGGGACGATCCAAAGCCAGGAGCCAGGAAGTCAATCCAGGTCTCCCACGTAGGTGGCAGGGACCCAAGTGCTTGATCCATCACCTGCTGCCTTCAAGGGCACACATTAGCAAGAAGCTGGATCAGGAACAGAGCTGGGACTCAAACTCAGAACTCCAAAATGGGCATCCCAAGCAGCAACTTAACTGCTGCACTAAATGCCCACCCCACAGGTATTCTTCAATTCTTCATCTCACTCACTGATTCAATGTGAACAAGGCAGAATCAGAAAGCCAGTTTTAATGATTTTTTTTCTCTCTCAACCACTTAGCTTATCTAACATGGAGCACCAGCATTGTAATCTGCTTACTTATTCTTTGGGGGGTGGGAAGTCTCAGTTCTGACTTATATTAAATCAATCAGAAGCACACAGAACAGGAACAGAACTAACTTGATGCCTGGCACTTGGTAGTCACTCGACGTTCATATTAGCTGAAGAAATACATTGAGAATTACTGAGGTCTCTTATGTGGCAGAGTGCCATGCTCATTTCTGATAATTTAGATAGACCTTCTGACTGAATTTTGCCTATATGATTTAAGTAAGGAAATGGAGAGGTGACTTTCTGCATTGTAATATCTAGTGTTTCTGTCAAGGAGGATTCTCCAGAGAGACAGAACTTCAGGACATGCATATGGATACAGAAGAGGGGATTTATTAGGAGAATTGGCTCACGTAATGATGAGACTAAGAAATCCCACGATAGGCTAGCTCCAAACTGGAGAACCAGGGAATCCAATAGCATTGCTCAGTCCAAGTCTGAGGTTTCAGAACCAACAATGTCAATGGTATAATTCTCAGTCAAAGGCCAAGAGCCTAATACCCTGGGAACCATTGGCACAAGTCCTAAACCTAAAAGCTAGAGAACCTAGAGTTCTGATGCCCAAGGGCAAGAAAGTGTGTCCTGGCTTCAGAAGAGAGAGCAAGAATTCATCCCTCCTATGCCTTTCTGTCCCATCTGGGTCCCCAGCCCATTGGATAGAGCTCTACCACCTTGAGGGCAGATCTTTCCTCACTCCACCCACCAACTTACCCAACATCTCTCCTGGAAACACCCACACAGATTTACCTGGGGCAGCCATTTAGTCATTCTAGACTAAAACAAAAAACACCTGGATCTCACTCGAGCAGAAGAGGGATGAGCTTAGTTCCTAGATACTGAGAATAATTAAGACTTTATCAGCTATCTAGATATCCCTAAATCCATTCAGGTGGTGGCATTTATAATCCTCCATCCAAGTCCAGCCCTTGTCAATCTGGCATATATATGCATCTCTTTAAACCACATTCAATCTCCAAATTAATAACAAGGCCATAGTTCTGCCTATCATAATACAATTATACTACATGCTATGGTTTGGACATATCTTCTCCAAAATTCAAGAATTGCCAATATGATGGTATTAAGAGGGAGGAATTCAGTAAGTGATTAGGCCATGAGGGTTCCTCCTTCATGAATGGGATTAGGCACTACCATATAGGGGCTTGATAAAGGGAGTTGGTTTCTTCTTGCCCTTCTGCCTCCCACCATATAAGGAAGCAGCAAGCAGGCTCACAATAGACACCAGCATCTCGATACTGGACTTCCAGACTCCAGAACTATGATGAAATAAATTTGTTATTTATAAATCACCTACTCTCAGATATTCTGTAACAGCAGCACAAATAGACTAAGACACTTGATAAAGCTAACGAAAATATTGGAATGCAGGAGACAGTCTGACAATCTGAGGTAAAATCTATTGGAATTATTGACATAAGACATGGTTTACTGTTCCCTTTAGGCAGCACCTGTTGGTTTTAATTTATCAGTATGATCCTTATATGTGTGTTTATATGAAAGAGAAATTTGTATTCTTTAACACGTGCTCAATTTCCACTCTTTCTTATTCTAGATTTATGAACTGGATATTGTCTAACCAACAAAGTCATAAAGTTGGGCCTATTATAGCAGCACTGTAGCAGCTCTCCATAAGAGATTTTGAAGGCACAAGCTGCATGAACTCACGGTTCTAATTCTCATAGCATCCTCTGCTACATCACATCCTCTCTTATCTTACACCTGTGGCTCAGTGAAGAGTGTCCTGTCAACAGCTGATTAAAGAATAAAATAGAGGATAGTGCCATGGCATAGTAGAATTAAAAAGAGATGAACACTCTAACATGAGAAGCAGTCCATACAGCAAACTCATAGAAACACAATTGCTTAAAATAGCACTCTGACTTCAGAATCAGCCCTTAAGGCACTCTGATTTGGTTGAAAAGCTCACAAGAGCATTTCAGGCATGGGAAGCTAAGACACTGTGGCACAAAATGACCTACATGAAGGACCTCTGTGGGAGAGACCCCAGTGGAAAGAAATGGTCATCAAAGAAGGAGGTACATGTTTCTGAAGGGAGCAGAGAACTTCCACTTTGCTTATGGCTTTTTCTAAATACTGAAGGAGTTTGTGGATTCAAAAGGCTTACATAACTGAGACAATTTATGTCAAGAGCCTTGGATGATCATTGACATCATACATAAGAGTGTTACTTGTTAAATTAACAACAGAAATCACTGTGCACTTAACTTCCCATGCAGGTCCTCTGTCCTCAGAGTTGCATTATGAGAGTTAACAGTAAAACTTGTTCTCAAAGATTTACTTCACATTAGTGTATTAAATGGAGGATATGCTTATCTCTTATAAGTTTTAGATGGGCCTAAGTGCCCAACTCCATTGCTTGTTTTCTTAGGTGCTTCTTAAATTAATGATAAAACTTGTTCTCAAAGAAAAAAAAAAGTAAATTCTCAAAATAATTAAAAGAAAAATAAGGAAGTAGGAAAAAGGGTGGGAGCAAGGGAGGGAGGAAGGATGGGGTAGGAACTGTTTTTATGTTCTTAAAACTGTATGTATGAGATACATGAAATTTGTTTAATTTATATTAATTTTAAAAATAATAAAAGGGGGCTGGCACCATGGCTCACTTGGTTAATCCTCCGCCTGTGGTGCCAGCATCCCATGTGGACACCGGGTTCTAATCCCGGTTGCTCCTCTTCCGTCCAGCTCTCTGCTGTAGCCCAGGAGGGCAGTGGAGGATGGCCCAAATCCTTGGGCCCCTGCACCCACATGGGAGACCAGGAAAAAGCTCCTGGCTCCTGGCTTCGGATTGGCACAGCACCAGCTGTGTCAGCCATCTGGGGAGTGAACCAATGGAGGAAAGACCTTTCTCTCTGTCTCTCTCTCACTGTCTATAACTCTACCTCTCAAATAAATAAAAATAATAATAATAATAAAATAAATAGCACGATGCCTAAAAGGACCTTTAGTAACTAATAAAACTGAATCGGCCGGCGCCGCGGCTCACTTGGCTAATCCTCCTCCTGCGGTGCCGGCACCCTGGGTTCTAGTCCTGGTTGGGGTGCCGGATTCTGTCCCAGTTGCTCCTCTTCCAGTCCAGCTCTCTGCTGTGACCCGGGAGGGCAGTGAAGGATAGCCCAAGAGCTTGGGCCCTGCACCTACATGGGAGACTGGGAGGAAGCACCTGGCTCCTGGCTTCGGATTGGCTCAGCACGCCAGCCATGGCGGCCATTTGGGGGGTGAACCAACGGAAAAGGAAGACCTTTCTCTCTGTCTCTCTCTCTCTCACTGTCTAACTCTGCCTGTCAAAAAAAAAAAAAACACAAACAAACAAACAACTGAATCAATATTTTTTCTTACTCAGAAAAGGTCATACATATTCAGATAGTTTTATATGTGACTTTCATAAAACTTTCAAAGAACAGACCACAACCCCCCTTAGCAAAACAGGAAAAGAAGGGAAATACTAACCTTGATTAAGGAGTATCTACCAAAAGCTACATCAAACATCACTTGAGTGGGAAACCATTCGATTTTATTCTTTTTTTTTTTTTTTCGCCAGGCAGAGTTAGACAGTGAGAGAGAGAGAGAGTGAGTTATAGACAGTGAGAGAGAGAGAGAGAGAAAGGTCTTCCTTCTGTTGGTTCACCCCCCAAATGGCTGCTACAGCCAGCACTGAGCTGATCCAAAGCCAGGAGCAAGGTGCAGGGACCAAGCACGTGGGCCGTCCTCCACTGCCTTCCTGGCACAGAATCCAGCGCCATGACTGGGACTAGAACCCGGGGTGCTGGTGCCACAGGCGGAGGATTAGCCTAGTGAGCTGCGGTGCCAGCCTTGAAGCATTCTTTTCTACTATCAGAAGCAAAACAATGATGTCCACTATCTCTTCTAATAAACATTGGATAGGAGGTATAGCTTGAACAATAAGAAATAAAATTAAAGGCATGAAAACTGGAAAGGAAAGAATTTCATTATTTACAGATGGTTAACTCTCCAGAAAACACGAAAAGGAAATTTAGACAAATTATTAATAATCAGTTTAGCAAAGTAGCTCACCAAATGACCTACATACAACAACCATCATTTCTTGAGCAATGACAGTTAGGAACAAAAATTTTATTGGAGCCGCGGGACCGAGCCGCGGAAGCCGAGCCGCGGGACCGAGCTGCGCAAGCTGCAGGGTCTGCGCGCAAGTGCTCGAAGGGGAGTGCGTGCCACACAGACAACAGCGGAGAGACTTGGGACGTCCAGGGCTCCGAGTCCACACATCGGCGCTGGAAGGGGAGCGGACCTGCGTGGAGAGCGTGGGAGCCCACAGTTCGGGACACCAGCGGCAGACTCAACACACCAGCGCTGGAACGCGAGGTGAGCCGAACCTCAATAACCCAAGACACCGGCAGGCAAGAGGAGAGAGGAGACTAGAGGGAACGACCCCCCCGGGGGGGGGACTTCACCAAGCTAACTGGAAGAGAGAGAGAGGAAAAAAAAAGGTGACTGGTACGGACACGGGTTTCTCTCTCTCCGCTCACCTCTCAAGGGCGAGCAAGACAAAGAGCAGGCGCCATCTTGGACATACGTCATAAGCAGAGTGACCTCAGGTCTGCACCGGCCCTGAGCCTAGCAGAAAAACCTGACTCTGGGCGGGGCGAATTAACAGGAGATTAGGACCTAGTAAATTTGTGGTGCTACTGAACTGAGACTGTGAAAAAAGAGACGGTGGGGGAGAGATCTCACGGAATTCACGTGAGCACTCTCCAGAGACGCTACAATTCCGTAACTTTGGCAACCCAGTGGGAGACTGAAGGAGAATTTGAGCCCACTCCGAGGGCCAAACAGATTCCCTGTGTGGTCCTTGGGAAAGAGCTTCTGATCTCTGGCTCCTGCGGGTATATCATTTGCCTGCTAACTACCTCCAACTTCGTTCAGCTGTGCAGAATAACTTCCCCTTTGAATCAAAAAGAGAGAGAGAGAGAGAGAGAGAGAGGTTTACCACGCCTAACCTGGGAGTGTCACCTTTGGCACACCAAACAGAGCTCTCAGGCCACACCCATCTCAAGCCCTAAGGCTCCATCCAAAACAGATAGTCCACTTAATCTAGAGTCATAGTATAACAAGAAAAAGCACCACAGTGAAGAAACCAAATATCTCCAATATGACAAATAACAAACGCAAAAACCAAGGTAATAAAAACAAGGAAGTCACCATGAAGCCCTCAACTGAAAAAGACACCCCAATTCAAGATTATGAGGATGATGACATAGAAGAAATGCAAGAAGCAGATCTCAAAAAATTGATAAGAACATTAAGAAGTTCTCAAAAACAAATTCTTGAACTACAGAAATCCTTAATGGACAAGATAGAAAATCTCTCTCGTGAAAATGAAATATTAAGGAGGAATCAAAATGAAACGAAACAACTAGTACAACAGGAAACTGGGATAGTGACTGAAGTGAAGAATTCAATAGATCAAATGAAAAACACAATAGAGAGCCTTACAAACAGAATGGGTGAAGCAGAAGAGAGAATATCGGACTTAGAAGACAGAGAACAGGAAAGGATACAGTCAGACCAAAGAAAAGAAGAGGAAATTTGAAATCTAAAACATATTGTCGGGAATCTTCAGGATACTATTAAAAAACCCAACATTCGGGTTCTAGGAGTTCCTGAAGGCATGGAGAGGGAGAAAGGATTAGAAGGCCTTTCTAGTGAGATATTAGCAGAAAATTTCCCAGGTTTGGAGAAGGACAGAGAAATCCTGGTACAGGAAGCTCACAGAATCCCTAATAAACACGACCAAAAGAGATCCTCACCACGACACGTTGTAATTAAACTCTCCACAGTGAAACATAAAGAAAAGATCCTAAAATGTGCAAGAGAGAAACGTCAGATTACTCTCAGAGGATCTCCAATCAGACTCACAGCTGACTTCTCATCAGAAACTCTACACGCTAGGAGGGAATGGCGAGATATAGCCCAGGTACTAAGAGAGAACAACTGCCAGCCCAGAATATTATATCCTGCAAAGCTATCATTTGTGAATGAAGGTGAAATAAAGACTTTTCATAACAAACAGAAATTGAAAGAATTTGTTGCCACTCGTCCAGCCCTGCAAAAGATGCTTAAAGATGTGTTACACACAGAAACAAAGAAACACGGTCATCAATATGAAAGAAGGTAAAGGAAGGAAACCAAGGAAGGAAAGCTCACAGCAAAAGATCACAGGGAATTCAAAGCATATATTAGATATTATCTTTGGCAAATGGCAGGGCAAAGTTACCACTTATCATTAGTCACATTGAACGTGAATGGCCTGAACTGTCCAGTTAAAAGACACAGATTGGTTGATTGGGTTAAGGAACAAAACCCATCTATTTGCTGCTTACAAGAAACACATCTTTCCAACAAAGATCCATACAGACTGAAAGTGAAAGGCTGGAAAAAGATATACCATGCCAACAGAAATGAAAAAAGAGCAGGCGCAGCCATCTTAATATCAGACAACATAAACTTTACCACAAAAACCGTTAAGAGAGACAAAGAGGGACACTACATAATGATTAAGGGATCAATTCAACAGGAAGATATAACAATTATCAATGTATATACACCTAACTACAGGGCACCGGTTTATCTAAAAGATTTGTTAACGGACTTAAAGGGAGACTTAGACCCCAATACAATAGTACTGGGGGACTTCAATACTCCACTCTCAGACAGATCAATAGGACAGAAGATCAACAAGGATACAGTAGATTTAAACGACACTATAGCCCAAATGGATCTAACAGACATATACAGAACTTTCAATCCTACAGCTAAAGATTTTACATTCTTCTCAGCAGTACATGGAACCTTCTCTAGGATTGACCACATACTAGGCCATAAAGCAAGTCTCAGCAAATTCAAAAGAATTAGAATCATACCATGCAGCTTCTCAGACCATAAAGGAATGAAGTTGGAAATTAGCAACTCAGGAATCCCTAGAGCATATGCAAACACATGGAGATTGAACAACATGCTCCTGAATGAACAATGGGTCATAGAAGAAATCAAAAGAGAAATCAAAAACTTTCTGGAAGTAAATGAGGATAACAGCACAACATACCAAAACTTATGGGACGCAGCAAAAGCAGTGTTAAGAGGAAAGTTTATATCAATAGGTGCCTACATCAAGAAATTGGAAAGGCACCAAATAGATGAGCTTTCAATTCACCTCAAGGATCTAGAAAACCTACAGCAAACCAGACCCAAATCTAGTAGGAGAAGAGAAATAATTAAAATCAGAGAAGAAATCAACAGGATTGAATCAAGAAAAACATTACAAAAAATCAGCCAAACGAGGAGCTGGTTTTTTGAAAAAATAAACAAAATTGACACCCCATTGGCCCAACTAACTAAAAAAAAGAAGAGAAAAGACCCAAATCAATAAAATCAGAGATGAAAAAGGAAATGTAACAACAGACACCACAGAAATAAAAAGAATCATCAGAAATTACTACAAGGACTTGTATGCCAGCAAACAGGGAAACCTATCAGAAATGGATAGATTCCTGGACACATGCAACCTACCTAAATTGAACCAGGAAGACATCAAAAACCTAAACAGACCCATAACTGAGACAGAAATTGAAACAGTAATAAAGGCCCTCCCAACAAAGAAAAGCCCAGGACCAGATGGATTCACTGCTGAATTCTACCAGACATTTAAAGAAAAACTAACTCCAATTCTTCTCAAACTATTCAGAACAATCGAAGAAGAGGGAATCCTCCCAAATTCTTTCTATGAAGCCAGCATCACCTTAATTCCTAAGCCGGAAAAAGATGCAGCACTGAAAGAGAATTACAGACCAATATCCCTGATGAACATAGATGCAAAAATCCTCAATAAAATTCTCGCCAATAGAATGCAACAACACATCAGAAAGATCATCCACCCAGACCAAGTGGGATTTATCCCTGGTATGCAGGGATGGTTTAATGTGCGCAAGACAATCAATGTGATACACCACATTAACAGACTGCAGAAGAAAAACCATATGATTATCTCAATAGATGCCAAGAAAGCATTTGATAAAATACAACACCCGTTCATGATGAAAACTCTAAGCAAACTGGGTTTGGAAGGAACATTCCTCAATACAATCAAAGCAATCTATGAAAAACCCACAGCCAACATCCTATTGAATGGGGAAAAGTTGGAAGCATTTCCACTGAGATCTGGGACCAGACAGGGATGTCCACTCTCACCACTGCTATTCAATATAGTTCTGGAGGTTCTAGCCAGAGCTATTAGGCAAGAAAAAGAAATTAAAGGGATACAAATTGGGAAGGAAGAACTCAAACTATCCCTCTTTGCAGATGACATGATTCTTTATTTAGGGGACCCAAAGAACTCTACTAAGAGACTATTGGAACTCATAGAAGAGTTTGGCAAAGTAGCAGGGTATAAAATCAATGCACAAAAATCAACAGCCTTTGTATACACAGACAATGCCATGGCTGAGAAGAACTTCTAAGATCAATCCCATTCACAATAGCTACAAAAACAATCAAATACCTTGGAATAAACTTAACCAAGGACGTTAAAGATCTCTACGATGAAAATTACAAAACCTTAAAGAAAGAAATAGAAGAGGATACCAAGAAATGGAAAAATCTTCCATGCTCATGGATTGGAAGAATCAATATCATCAAAATGTCCATTCTCCCAAAAGCAATTTATAGATTCAATGCAATATCAATCAAGATACCGAAGACCTTCTTCTCAGATCTGGAAAAACTGGTGCTGAAATTTATATGGAGGCACAAGAGACCTCGAATAGCTAAAGCAATCTTGTACAACAAAAACAAAGCCGGAGGCATCACAATACCAGATTTCAGGACATACTACAGGGCAGTTGTAATCAAAACAGCATGGTACTGGTACAGAAACAGATGGATAGACCAATGGAACAGAATTGAAACACCAGAAATCAACCCAAACATCTACAGCCAACTTATATTTGATCAAGGATCTAAAACTAATTCCTGGAGCAAGGACAGTCTATTCAATAAATGGTGCTGGGAAAATTGGATTTCCACGTGCAGAATCATGAAGCAAGACCCCTACCTTACACCTTACACAAAAATCCACTCAACATGGATTAAAGACCTAAATCTACGACCTGACACCATCAAGTTACTAGAGAACATTGGAGAAACCCTTCAAGATATTGGCACAGGCAAAGAGTTTCTGGAAAAGACCCTGGAGGCACAGGCAGTCAAAGCCAAAATTAACTATTGGGATTGCATCAAATTGAGAAGTTTCTGTACTGCAAAAGAAACAGTCAGGAGAGTGAAGAGACAACCGACAGAGTGGGAAAAAATATTTGCAAACTATGCAACAGATAAAGGGTTAATAACCAGAATCTACAAAGAGATCAAGAAACTCCACAACAACAAAACCAACAACCCAATTAAGAGATGGGCCAAGGACCTCAATAGACATTTTTCAAAAGAGGAAATCCAAATGGCCAACAGGCACATGAAAAAATGTTCAAGGTCACTAGCAATCAGGGAAATGCAAATCAAAACCACAATGAGGTTCCACCTCACCCCGGTTAGAATGGCTCACATACAGAAATCTACCAACAACAGATGCTGGCGAGGATGTGGGGAAAAAGGGACACTAACCCACTGTTGGTGGGAATGCAAACTGGTCAAGCCACTATGGAAGTCAGTCTGGAGATTCCTCAGAAACCTGAAAATAACCCTACCGTTCGACCCAGCCATCCCACTCCTTGGAATCTACCCAAAGGAATTTAAATTGGCAAACAAAAAAGTGGTCTGCAGCCTAATGTTTATTGCAGCTCAATTCACAATAGCTAAGACCTGGAACCAACCTAAATGCCCATCAACGGTAGACTGGATAAAGAAATTATGGGATATGTACTCTTTAGAATACTATACCGCAGTAAGAAACAACGAAATCCAGTCATTTGCAACAAAATGGAGGAATCTGGAACACATCATGCTGAGTGAAGTAAGCCAGTCCCAAAGGGACAAATACCATATGTTCTCCCTGATCGGTGACAACTGACTGAACACCAAAAAGGAAACCTGTTGAAGTGGAATGGACACTATGGGAAACGGTGACTTGATCAGCATAGCCCTGACTGTTAATGAACAACTTAATACATTATCCCTCTTAGTAGTTTTTTTGTCTGTTCTACTTAATATGACTGGTTTAATTCTGTAATTAATACACAGTTATTCTTAAGTGTTGAAATTTAACTGAAATGTGATCCCTGTTAAACATAAGAGTAGGAATAAGAGAGGGAAGAGATATATAATTTGGGACATGCTCAAGCTGACTTGCCCCAAATGGTAGAGTTAGAAACATACCAGGGGACTCCAATTTAATCCCATCAAGGTGGCATGTACCAATGCCATCTCACTATTCCAAGTGATCAATTTCAGTTCACAATTGATCATAATGAAAGGACTAAGAGTCAAAGGGAGCACATAAACGAGTCTAGTACCTGCTAACACTAACCGATAGAATAAATAAAGGGGAGAGTGATCCAACATGGGAAGCGAGATACTCAGCAGACTCATAGAATGGCAGATGTCTTAAATAGCACTCTGGCCTCAGAATCAGCCCTAAAGGCATTTGGATCTGGCTGAAAAGCCCATGAGAGTATTTCAGGCATGGAAAGCCAAGACACTCTGGCAAAAGATCTCTGTGAGTGAGATCTCAGTGGAAAGAACAGGTCTTCAAAGAAGGAGGTACCTTTCTCTGAAGGCAGGAGAGAACCTCCACTTTGACTATGACCTTGTCTAAACAAGATAAGAATCGGAGAACTCAGAGGGCTTCCATAGCCTTGGAAACTCCTGACTGGAGCATAGGGAGATTACTGATGCCATAGACAGGAGTGTCAATTGGTAAAGTCAACAACAGGAGTCACTGTGCACTTACTCCTCATGTAGGATCTCTGTCCTTAATGTGCTGTGCATTGAGATTTAATGCTATAACGAGTACTCAAACAATATATTTCACTTTGTGTTTCTATGGGGGTGCAAACTGTTGAAATCTTTACTTAATGCATACTAAACTGATCCTCTGTAAAAAAAAAAAAAAAAAGAAATTATCAACTCCCAACTTGACTCTCACTGGGATTAAACATGACAATAGGTCTGATCTGATTTCATCATCATTTAAAAAAATCATCTATTATTTTTCACTTTATGTTTCTGTGTGGGAGCAAACAGTTGAAATCCTTACTTAATGTATACTAAGCTGATCTTCTGTATATTAAGATAATCGAAAATGAATCTTGATGTGAATGGAAGGGGAGAGGGAGTGGGAAAGGGGAGGGTTGTGGGTGGGAGGGACGGTATGGGGGGGAAGCCATTGTAATCCATAAATCGTACTTTGGAAATTTATATTCATTAAATAAAAGTTAAAAAAAATTATTAAATTTCATTCAAATAGCAACAAACACTATGGATAACTAGGCATAATTCTGACATAAAATGAGAAAACCTGTATGGAAACGTTTTTTGAAGAACTACATATAAAAAATGAGAAAGAACTCTACTCTGTCTCACACCGATACTAAAACAAGGCAAACACAGTAAAGGACACCACACACCAATATCACTCAAGACCACGGATAAAAAAAAAATCAACAAAGATTCTAACAATACTCGGGACTGGTGTTGTGGCATAACAGGTTAAGCTGCCGCCTGCAATGCTGTCATCCATAGGGGCACCAGTTCAAGTCCTGGCTGCTCCACCTCAGATCCAGCTCCCTGATAAAATACCTAGGAAAGTGGAAGAAAATGGCCCAAGTACCTGGGCCCCTACACCCATGTGGGAGACCCAGAAGAAGCTGATGGCTCCTGAATTTGGCCTGGCCCAGCCCAGGCCATTCAGCCATCTGGGGAGGGAGCCATTGGATGGAAGATCTCTCTCTCTTTCCGTGTCTCTCTCTCTCTCGCTCTCTCGCTCTCTCTCTCTCTTACTCTGCCCTCTGCCTTCAAATAATTCAATATTTAAAATGGGCAAAATACTTGAACAAGCACTTCACCAAAGAAGCAACTGAAAAGACATTGAACATCTTTATGCATCAGGGAAATCTAAACCGTGATGAGATAGCACGACATACATTGTTAGGATGGCCGGAGTTGAGGGCCTGGGGGATTGACAATGGCAGGTGCTGGTGAGGATGAGAGGCAACTGAAACTCTAACTGCGCTGTGGGAAAGTCTGGCAGGATCATATAAAGTTAAGAACTCTTAGCCAAATGACCTAACAATCTCACCTTAAATATTTATCCAAGAAAAATACTAACATGTGCACTGGCTCGCTCTTTCTCCTTCTCTCTCTCTCTCTCTCTCTCTCTCACACACACACACACACACACACACACATCAGTGCATGAATGTTTACAGTGGTTTATTATTCATAGTTGTCAAAAGCTAGAAACTCAACTCTCCACCAACCAGAGAATGGATAAACGAAACGAGGTACATTCAACTAATGGAATACATCTCAGCAGTAAACAGGACGAATGAATGCATGCAGCAGACTGAATGATTCTCCAATGCAATATGCCAAGGAGAAAAAGCCAGATTCAAACAGTTACATCTTGTTCATATATGTGACATTCTGGAGCAAGCAAACCTAACTACAGAAACAGGAAACAGATGAATGGCTGCCAGGGACGTAGGGTGAGGGGATGAACTGACTATAAATGGACACAGAAGAACTTTTTTGTGAAGCTAGATATGTTGTAAATCTTAACTTTCGTGGTAGTTATGTGACGGTTTGCATTTGTAAAAATTCTTAGAACTATACAGTTTAAAAGGTAGACATGCTTTTTACCTCAATGTACTTGATGTTAAAAATATACCAAGTATATAAATATAAATTGACAGGAAGGTATTACTACAAAACGTGAAACAAAAGGAATGATGATAAATAAGGGAATGCTTCAATAAATTATTCTACAACCAGACTATGTATTATTTTGCAGCTTTTAATAATATTTTAATATACCAGCTTGAAGCTCTTACCTGTAGTTAGTTCCACAAATACAGATTGAGGAGCAGAGCTGCATTTCTTTAGAGAATCACTATCTAGAAGAATACAGACTTAAGCAGATACCAATGGTCTACATCCCCAGCCTCTTTATTTTGCCTTGCTATTGATCTGAGCCAGTGTTTGCCAAAAATTAGAAAGGAAATAGAAGTTAGAGCAACCATGCATGGGAAAGAATTAATTTATCTCACAGAATAATCAACCCAAGCTCAACAAAAAGAATCTGAGACCAAATGTTCAGATTAAGATTACATGCCTTTGTTTTTCATACCATTTTTATGATGTTTAAACAAGGATTTTTTTTTTTTTAAAGCTTTGACTTTTAAAAGGTCACATTGTGCAACATTTTTCTAAATCTTTGTCTGGTCTCACAACAAGGTAAGTTTCCTTAATGCTGCCACGAAGCAGGTAAAAGGCACGCAGAGGTGAAAGTTAAATAAAAAGCTATCTCAAATAGCATTTTTTTAAAGGCAAACATCAACCTTGTAAGTATTAAAAGCACGTTCTAAAAATCACTCTGATGACAGTTTAAGAAAGCCGCCTTTATGTGCATGGAGCCCAGCTCTTTTAAATGCGAATGTTTACCTAAAGATGCAGGCAAGGACCAGAATCCAGCCTTGAAGAGGTGGCTTTTGATTGCACACAGTGAACCCAATCTTTAACTAATAAATTGTCCCACACCTTTGTGTCCCGAGAAAGGCAGAGGAGGTCTGCTCTCTCACAAGAACATACAAGCCTCTTTAAAAGCAAGGTGGGTTTTGCCTCCTGTCTCTACACTTGTTGATTTAGAGTCTCTGTGAGTGACGATGCACATCATTGGATGGTTTTTTTTTTTTTTTTTTTTTTTGCTCTGTCATCTGTGCTACTGAGTGTACTTTGAATCAGATCAAAGTTGAAAGCTTCTAGAAAGATACACAAACCACAATGTGACAAATAGCATGCTGTGTTTGACACAGCAAACAATAAATTACTTTCATCAATCCAGATAAAGAATCCCATGTTTTCAATGCTAATTCTGATGTCTGAAATGATAGAACTTCAGTGCATTCTTAAAGAACTAGGAGTTTTAAATAATAAAGACAAGACATAAATAAAAGTCTCCTACCACAAGTTCTGAGGAGGTTTCCATTGTTCAAAGAACTATGGTTTCAATATGCTGCTTTCTAAAACCTATTCCAAAGTTTAAATTGACTAGTATACATTCAAATAAAACATGTTCATTTGCCTCTATTTTCTTAGTTGAAAAACACTCTGTGGAATATCTATATCCAACTAGATTTGATCAAACAAGGCATCCACATCATTCAACAACACTCCAACAACCTATTTCTTACCTGTGTAAACTTTTACCACAAGATGCCCCTCAATAAGAAACTGAACTGAATAAAGGTGGAACAGAAACATTATCTGTGCCTGGATTTTATCTTATGCTGTCGATAACCATTGCTAATAGCAAAGACTATCACCACTTGACACCTACTAGGCACTGCCTAAGTGCTTGCATATTATTTAATTTAATCCCTACCAAAAAATCCTCTAAGGGAGGTATTATCACTCTTATCTTCCAAATGAGGGAAGTGAGGCATGAAAAATAGCCTGCCCAAGACCACGTGGACACATTTAGCAAGTGACAGAAGCTGAATTTGAACCAAAGTGTTTTTACGTCCAAAAAAACGCAAGCATCAGTCACACTTGGTCGACACTTTATTTTAATAAACCTGAGTCACTATAGTGGCTTAAAATTATTGTGTTGATCTTTTATTTCAGAATTTTTCCTGAATCAGAGCGAAAAATAACCTTATTTCATCCCTTACAGAGTAATTTACTTCCATCATGGAAGACGATGTATTCAACAAACATCTTTCAAGTGCCTACTCTGAATTGTGTGTTGACTACATGCTGAAGATACAGCAGTCTTTTAAAAGGGGACAAAAAAAATTTTGGACCCTGTAGAATTACATGTTTGCTTCTTAAAAATGTACTCTTGTATTCAGAGGTCCTGCCAGGAACTAAAAAGTCCAAAATTAAACTAAACTGTCAATACTCCAAACTTTTTCATCCTTATATCCAGTACCATGGTGACTGTCACAACCCGGAATAATTAGGGAGCACAATTTATACAATTCGGACAGCAATTTATAGTCACAGAACCAAAGTAGGGAAACAGTAAACTGTGGAATCAGAGCTATGGGCCCTTCCATTGTCCACGGTAAGGATGAATGATCAAGGAGAAAAAAATGTAAAAGGAGCCCTGTGCTAATGATAATCTTGACAGAAAAATGGCTTTTACTCTTGGGCAGAAGCTAAATGACTACACCAGATCCGCTCAATTATAATTACGTTTTAAAAGTTTATCAGTGTTATAGCACAGCAGGTTAAGTCACTTGTGATTCCACATTTGATCCATCTCCCTGTTAACGGCCTGGGAAAAGCAGTGGAAGATGTCCAAGTGCTTGAACCCTTGCCACCCACATGGGAGACCCACATGAAGCTCCTGCCTCCTGGCTTCCATCTGGCCCCGCCCTGGCTGTTGTGGTCATCTGGGAAGTGAACCAGCATACGCAAGATCTCTCTCTGTCTCTCCCTTTCTCCCTGTAACTCTGCCTTTCAAATAAATAAATAAATGTGATATTTTTACATATTTTTTATTTTTATTTTTTATTTATTTAATGGGTAGAGTTATAAACAGAGAGAGAGAGACAGAGAGAAAGGTCTTCCCTCCATTGGTTCACTCCCCAAATAGCCGCTATGGCCGGCGCTGCGCCGATCCGAAGCCAGGAGCCATGAGCTTCTTCCTGGTCTCCCACGCGGGTGCAGGGGCCCAAACACCTGAGCCATCCTCCACTGCCCTCCAGGGCCACAGCAGAGAGCTGGACCAGAAGAGGAGCAACCAGGACTAGAACCCAACGCCTATATGGGATGCCGGCACCGCAGGTGGAGGATTAACCACGTGAGCCATGGCGCCGGCCCCATAAATGTGATTTTTTAAGAAAAAAAGTCTTTGCTGAAATTCACACAGAAAAAAATAATTTTCATATTAGGAATCTAAAACTCTCTTCCCACTGGAACTAATTTTTTAAGAATTGTGATCACATGAGGCAATCCGGGAACCCACTGGCTCAGTACAGCAGAACATGTTTGCTTCTACTGCTTTCATGCTTACAGGCTCCCAGCACTGTGGGAGCACCCCGCAGTCCTCCGCCTCCCACCCCATAAGAGCACGTGCCTAGGCCAACAGAAAGTCTTCCTCTGGCCCTCCCTACAGTTCTGACCGCCCGGTCTCCGGTCTCCTACGAACACTTGCAGTTCCTTCCCATCTCCCACCAAGTAACACTCTGCAGAATGTCCCTCCCCCGGACTTGGCCTCCGCTGCTCTCTGCAAACACGTTCCCCTCTCCCTCCTCCTCCCAGCCTATCCAGGGTCAAGTCTGTCCTTCTGAGCTTCCTGGAAAAGTCCTCTCAATCTGCACACCTTAACCACTCCCTGAAGACACTTTTTCTCCATATTTTGCCATGTTCTGTTTTTTTTGTTTTTGGTTTGTTTTTTTTGTTTGTTTTTTTTTTTTTTTCTCATTGCCCTTTTTTCCTCCCAGGCTTCTCTGATTCTGCATCACCTCTGTCTTCTCCCCGTTCAGCAGCAGCCCCTCATTCTTCTTACATAGAGGCCACTTCTTTCTGCCTCAATTTTACTTTATGTGCTCAGCTTTCCTTTCCTTCTAAATGACCATCTCCTTGACGCTACCTCAAAGATAAAGGTCTTGACTGATCTAGCTTTTTTGTCTCTATCATTCCTGGCAGAGTATTTTCATAAAATAGGCATTGAGAACCATACTAAGTTTGATAAATAAATGAACAACATAGAAATTTAAAGAAATGGCCACCAATTCTGCTAAACTGGTTATGCTGGCAGTAACACAGGAAGGAATATAAACAAAAAAATGCATTAAAATACTCCAAAAACAAACCATGGAGAGGATCGCAGAACTAATGTTTTTATGTGTTGCTGCTTTATTTTATAGTTTCTTTTTGTATTTCTACAGGCATAAATGTATAAATTTTTTTCTATTAATGAAGTATAACATCAGCAAAAGATCTTAAGACAACATTTGTTCCAATTCACTGTTTATTCCCTATTTTATTAATTATTTTAAGAGTAATTCAGCATTTCAGGACAATCACAATACAATACTCTCACAACTGGGGCAGGTGAACCCTTTCAATGTTCAACTGTATGCATTACTGTGCACACAAAGCGTGATGATATCTTTTTAAAAACCCACACACCTGTTGCACTTATCTTTCTGATTCATGTTAAGAGGTAAGAAAGAGACAGTGACAGTTATTATAACAGGATTTAACATGAATGGGTATATAACCTATCAACAAGGTTGTTGCTACCTAAAAGCTCATAACTAAGAAATTGAGGTCATAAAAAGAAGTGAAAGAATTTTTTCACTGTGGAAACTTCCAATAGATTTAGGTGAAAATAAATACAGTATGAATGAAAGAGCCACCTATGTTACTTAAAATTTCCATGAAAACATTTACTTCCAAATTATTTTTGTGTGATAAACTGTGGAAAAGTAGTTTAGGAGCCTCATTTTGAATATTTTTATCTATGAATTAATAAATTCCAGACTATTGGACTAAGATCCTTCTGTTTAAAAAATAACAACAATATGTTCAATATGTAGCAATTATTGGACAACCATCAGTGAGGCTGTTTTCTCTTTTGTGTTTGCTTTAGAGATTTATTTATTTGAAAGGCAGAGTGGCAGAGATAAGGGAGAGACAGAGAGACAGAGACACAAAGAGAGATATCTTCCATGCACTGGTTAACTCCCCTAATGGTGCTCCTAACTCCCACTCTAGTCTGGGCTCAGTCATGTGACTTGCTTTGACAAGCAGCCTGTTACCTGACATGCAAGCTAAGATTCACAGCAGGCCTGCACGTGGGGCTTGACCCTCCTTGCACCAGGAAGACGTGCTAGGGCTAGCTGTCTAGAACATGAAAAGCATATGGAGCGAGGCTGGGTTGTCCCTCTTGCCACAGGAAGGCCAGTCTGGGATAGCCAAGAGTCTTCTAGTTCCATTTTGAATGTTAGCATTTTTTTTCTTTTTTTGATACTTCTTCAGCAAATTGACTATTCATTCTAGTTGAGACCAAACAACCTACAACTAATCCTGGTCTCAGAATTGCCAACCTGTTGGCTTACTCATAAGTCAAGTGAATATTTACTGTTTGAAACCATGGACTTTGGACATAAGAAGGGCTAGAATATAGCATTATTATGACAATAGATAACTAATGGAAACACTGAGAGACTGAATAGACAAGTATATAGTGGTGAAGCCGTATGTGGAAATAGAACATTGACCCACAACCTCTGGAGCAACCAGCCCAGGGAAGCCAACCACAACTTCTGGACCAATTTGGCCCATAGCATCAGGAATGGAGCAATAAGAGCCATTTTCTATATGTTTTGTCCCACTTCCAAAACCCAAATATAATAGTCCTCTTGTATCCAAGGGGATTATACTCCAAGACACCCTCGTTGAGTGCCTGAAACCATAGTAAGTATTAAATCCTATATATACTAAGCTTTTTCCTCACACATACTCAGGTACTTCAGAAAATTTATGGAAAAATTGTATTAAAAGATAAGTTTACTTTGTTGCAAAAAAGTCCTGAAATCCATGTATATGAGGGGTCTCTGCAAAATTCGTGGAAAGTATGCATTATGAAAATACAATGTATGGATCAAAATATTTTTTAAAAAATAAACTTTTAATTTCACCTTTTCCATGAACTTTTTGTAGTAGCCTTGCAAAAACCTATGCTAAAGTTTAACTTATAAATTAATGAGAGATTAACAACAGCACAGATCTTAGCAACTTCAGCATATCTTTTTTTTCTTATTTTCCTTATAAAGTAAAGAACTTTCACCTTTTCACTCAAAGGTAGCATTTTATGGCTTCTTTTTGGCAAATTTGAATGGCCAGCATCACTACTTTTACATTTTGCGGCCATTATTAAGAACAAGGGTTACTTGGACATAAGCACTGTAACACAACAGCAACTAATCTGATAACTGAGACAGGCAAGTGACTAATGGGCAGGTAATGTATACAGATTGGATATGCTGGACAAAGAGGCAAGTCACATCCCCAGCAGGATGCGGTGAAATGATACAAGATGTTATCATGCTACTCAGAATGGCAAGCACTTTAAAAGTTATCAACTGTTTATCTGCAATTTAATATTTTGACTGAAGTTGACCTGGGATAAATGAAAGTGCAGAAAATAAACCACAGATGAGGTGGAACTGCTGTATGCTCCCCCTCACCACTCACCTAAGATGCTCACATCTAGTGGGCCATCTCCAGTTTACCCCTGCCAACAGCCTCCAAACAGGGCACACCTGAGCTTTCCCTGCTAAAGGAAAGTGATGGTAGCTTACTTTCTTGCTATAGCAAGATCTAAATAAATAGACTGTTTGCCTTTGGCTGGTCTTTATTGCCACAACAAGAAGGAAGAGGAGAACTGTGTACCTTAATACTATGCATAACAGACATAACCAAGATGGTTGGATCATAGGATATGATTGTGATTAAAATGAACAAACAGTAAGTACCAGATTGAAAATTATACTGTAACAGTTATTCATTTCAACTTTGACTTTCAAAGTATAGTTTTTTGTTGCAAATGATTTAAGAGATTCTCCCATGTGTTCCCAAGAGCTTCCCTAGACCTTGAATATGTAAAATATTTCTCTTTTGGGGCCGACACTGTGGTGTAGTGTGTAAAGCTGCCGCCTGTAATGCCAGCATCCCTTATGGGTACTGGTTCAAGTCCCAGCTGCTCCTCTTCTAATCAAGCTCTCTGCTATGACCTGGGAAAGCAGTAAAGATGGCCCAAGTCCTTGGGCTCCTGCACCCGCATGGGAGACCCAGAAGAAGCTCCTGGCTCCTGACTTCGGATCAGCGTAGCTCCAGCCTTAACTGTGTATAGTGTCTCCCATCTGTGAGAGACTACCTGACTAAGAGGGTGATGGCACAGTCAATAGTGGTTAAATGGGAAGGAACACTTGAGTAGCACTATTTTTTTTTTATTTGACAGACAGTGAAAGAGAGAGACAGAGAGAAAGGTCTTCCTTCTGTTGGTTCACCCCCAAAATGGCCACTACGGACGAGCTACGCCGATCCAAAGCCAGGAGCCAGGTGCTTCTTCCTGGTCTCCCACACGGGTGCAGGCGCCCAAGCACTTGGGACATCCTCCACTGCCTACCTGGGCCACAGCAGAGAGCTGGACTGGAAGAGGAGCAGACTGGAAGAGGAACTAGAACCCGGCGCCCATATGGGATGCTGGCACCACAGGCAGAGGATTAACCAAGTGAGCCATGGCGCCAGCCTTGAGTAGCACTATTTTAAAAAATGTTTCCTTAGAGAAATAGGATCATGAAACATGTTAATAACTCAATGTTTTCATAATTTTCCTATATTTTAGAAAGATTCCTTAGAAGCAAAAAAACTGTAGTAAAAAATGTTATCTAACAATAAAATTCAACACTTTGTATTTTATATCTGGGGGGTAAATCCCATTTGATCATGGAAAATGATCTTCCTAATGTGCTGCTGAACTCAGTTTGCTAGCATTTTTGCTGAGGATTTTTGCATCTATGTTCATCAGTGATAGTGGCCTCTAATTTTCTTTTCTTATGATATCATTATCCACCTTTGATATCTGAATAATGCTGGCCTTGTAAAATGAGTTTAGAAGTATTCCCTCTTCAATTTTCTGGAAGAGTTTGAGAAGGATTGGTATTAGTTATTTGAAGCAGAAATCTTGTGATTTGATCGTTGCCTTAGCCCTTGTTTATATTCCTGTGGAGCTGTGATCTTTCTGCTTTTTACTTGTTGAATATTATGGTTAGTGGTGCATTAAGCCTGTAATTATAGAGTGGATTGAAATTATGTTTTGGCAAAAATCAAAGGAAAAAAAAGGAAGGAAGGAGGGGGACTGAGGGAGGGAGAAGGGAAGGGAGGCAAGTATGCTTATCTTCATAGAATTCTACCTATGAAATGTATGAAAACTGTTTTCTCTACGTTAATAAAAATTTTAAAAAGATATTTGCACTCACGCATGAAAAACTGTGGGACAGAAACGTTTGATAAGCCAAACAGGATATAGATTGGTGGGAAGGAGTCAGGGACTTCCCTTGGACTGGTCAGACTTGAGCCATTATTAAAGATTTTGGTTTTGTCTGAATTAGCATTTTCTTAAGTCTAGCCCATGGGCCACCACCATCAGAATCTCCTGAGAATTCTCATTTAAACCCAGATTTACCAATATGTACAATCATGTTGCACACACACCACAGGTGATTCTAATATAAGTTATCTAGTTATGGCCAAACTAAATTGCTTCAAATATAAGTTGGTTATTCAATTCCCACTTCAGTAGAAGGTGAATCAATGGCTTTACTTTATTTGCACTGGTTCTTAGGCCACTCTTGGTCAATCAGAATGTCGTACCCCCTTGCTTTTCTTCACCCCAATCCATGTTCCTCTCAATGTACTTCAAAAACTTTCAATTTTGCATGCCTTAAACTGAGCTAAAAATGTCTAAATTTGACACTCTTCCTCCTCTTTTCCTATTCCTTAGTCTATGACAACCTTGATGAATGAAATAAATTATTCAAGCCTAAAACCTAAGGATCACCTTTGACTATCCTTTTTCTTTACAGTCCTTACAGGATTTCTCTGTTGACTGATTACAACACCCTTGACACACTTTTTAGTCAGTGTCTTTCAAATTCATCCTCTACTGTCATTGCTTGAGCTTATATAGTGAGGTCTAAAATATGTTTTCTTTATTCCTAATCTATATCATTATTTCTTTTCTTATTAAAATATCTTAGATAACTACTAAAACTACATAGAAAAAATAAGGCCTCTGGCTTCGGATCAGCGCAGCGCCGGCCGTAGTGGCCATTTGGGGAGTGAACCAACGGAAGGAAGATCTTTCTCTCTGTCTCTCTCTCACTAAGTCTATCTGTCAAATAAAAAAAAAAAGTCCTTTAGTTTGTTTCACAAAAGAAGAAGGAGGAGGAGGAGGAAGAGAAGTGGAAGAAGAAGAAGGAAGGAAGGGAGAGAGGGAGGGAGGGAGGGGGGAGGAAGAAAGGAGGAAAGGAAGGAGGGACCTGGAAGGAAGGGCAACCGAGAGACAGAGATGGAGAGAGAGAGAGAGATTTTTCCATGTCCTGCTTCAGTCCCCAAATGCCCACAAAGGCTGGGGCTGGGCCAGGCCAAAGTTAAGACCAAGAGCTCCAGCCAGGTGTGGCACACAGGTGTCAAGGACTTAATGGCAGAGTCATCGTGTGCCGTCTCCCAGGCACATTAACAGAATGCTGAGTTGGAAGGACAGATCCCAGGCACTCCAGTGTGGAATGTGGGGTCCCATGGGATCACTTCACCTGCTGCACCACAATGTCTGCTCAGTGCACTTCATTTTTGTTTCTGGTTTTTGTGGGTTTCTTTTTCTTGTAATGTTTGGTAAAATTCAGCAGTGAAGCAATCATGTCATGGGCTTTTGTTTTACGGGAAATTTTTAATTACTAACTCAATCTCCTTAATCATTATTGGTCTGTTCAGATTTTTCTATTTCTTTCTGATGTAGTCTTAGTCAATGGTATATGTCCAGGAAAGTGTCCATTTATTCTAGGCTAACCAATTTTTTGGTGTATAATTGATCATACAATCATCTCATTGAATAGTACCAGCTGTACTATATCCTCTTCCATTCTTAATTTTATTTATGGGAGCCTTTAACCCAGGAGTGCAATATGGACCAACATACACAAATTTATAAATGTGATATACCACATTAACAAAATAAAAGACAAAAATCATCTAATAATCTCAACAGATGAATAAAGATATCTGACAAAATTCAATATCCTTTCATATAAAAACTAAAGAAATTAGGTATAGAAGGAATGTTCCTCACCACAACAAAGGCCATAAATGATAATCCCAGAACTAACCACCACACTAAATGTGTAAAAGTTTTTCCCCTAGGATCAGGAACAAGACATAGATGTCCACTCTCACCACTTCTATTCAATGTAGTCCTAGTCACATCAGTCAGGCAAAGGAAAGAAATAAAAAGTACCCAAATTATATCTGTTTATTGACAATATGATTTTATATACAGAAAAACCTAAAGACTTAACCACAAAACTACAAAAACTAATAAACAAATTCAGTAAAGTTTTAGAATATAAAATCATACAAAAATTAAAATCTTTCTATATAATAACAATAGACTACCCAAGAAAGAAGTTGAGAAAACAATCCCATCTTTGTCCATTTCGATCTACTGCACCTGCAAGAACTTTTCTTCAGACAAAATGTTGCCCAGGGCTTGCTTCTCCACCCGTTCCACCTTCTAACCTTAGGGTCCTTTCCTACTCCTCAAAAACCCAAAACTCACCCCCAAAAGTACCCCATCAATAGAATCCCTGGGCTCACTACTTCCGAGCCCTTCCCAGGCTCTGCCTGGCTGGTCCTTTCTCACCCGTGTGTCACCTTCTCCTTGGTGGGCATTCCCTGTCCACCATCTCTGAGAAGCCTCCTCCCCATCTCCCTCCCCCACACCCCTGTTTAATGTCATCATAGCCCCCTGCATAGCCTGTGTCTCTTTATTTTTTATTTATTCTTTGTTTTTAACATTTATAGAGTTACAGCAGCACGAGAGCCCACATAGCCATTAGCCAGCTTCCCACAAAGGTACCATCTTGCCAAACTGGGGTAACTACAGTTCAGATCACAGCCACTTTGACACTGACAGACAAAATGCCAGCAAAGATCCCTCCTGTTGCTATTTTGTGGTCACCCCCACCTGCCTCCTAATCGCTCACAACCCTTCATAAGCACTAATCCACCTGTCTTTATTCAAATACACAATAAGGACAGTTTCATTTTGATGTGCTTCCTGTTTCTACTCCCCATCCCCAGGGGATGAGCCTTTCATCTCTGGCTTCCTGTGCAAAACGTTTTGGGCCACTGGGCTCAAAGGCTGAACTCCTGGGCTTTCCAGTGTTATTCTCTGCACTCGCTGGCTCCCCCCTCCCTCCTGAAATAAAAACAATAAATGTATATATTCTAGAACAAAAAAATTATATCAACTAGAAAGCACAGCCAAAGAGACAATCAACAGAATGAAGAAGGAGACAATCTACTGAATGAAATAAAATGTTTGCAAACTATACATCTGACAAGGGGTTAATACTCAAAATGTAAGTTAAACAACAACAAAAAATGAAATAATTTAATTTTAAAGTGAATAAAGGACATGAGTAGACATATCACAAAACTAAATCTTTAAAAAAGAATAAGAAGGAGAAGACAAAGGGGCCAGTGTTATGGCACAGCACATTAAGTTGCTGTTTGCAACACCAACATTCCAATCAGTTTACCAGTTGAAGTCTCAGGTGCTCCACGTCCAATCCAGCTCTCTGCTCTGGCCTGGGAAAGCAGTAGAAGAAGGCCCAAGTGCTTGGGCCCCTCCACCCACGTGGGAGACCCAGAAGAAACCCCTTGCTCCTGGCTTTAGATCAGCCCAGCTCCGGCCATTGCAACCATTTGGGGAGTGAGCCAGCGGATGGAAGATCTGTCTGTCTGTCTGTCTCTCTCTCTGCAACTTTGCCTTTCAAATAAATAAATAAACCTTTTCAAAAAATGGATAGTTGATCATAAATTATGAATTTTCTTTTCCTCCCCACTACCTTGCCACCACCTTAGCAGTGCAACAATATAACAGTGGATGACAACTAACAGAGCTGAAAGACAGAATGAATTTAAGAACTTTCAAGGGAAACCAAAAGACGAACAGGGAAGACAAAAATAAGGACACAAGTGAAAACTGGAGACTCTTAGACCTACAGCTACAGTAAACAGTAAACACAGCACAACTCCCAGCCAAATAAACACAAAACCTCATACCAACGGCCTATTCACCTCAATTCCTATTATCCCATACCTCTACCTGGCTTTCAACAAAAATGACAAGGCATGCAAAACTGGCAGGCAGGCAGAAAAGAATGACTTCCTGAAGTGACAACGCAAGCATTAGCACCAGATCCAGATGTGGCAGAGATTTTGAAATTATCAAATGGGGAACTATGGAAAGTGTAATATGGTAATGGCTCTAAAGCAAAAAGTGAACAACATGCAAGAACAGATGGGTAAAGCAAGCAGAAAGACTGAAACGCAAGAAAGAATCAGAAGGAAATACTAGAATCAAAAACACAGAAATAAAAATGTGTTTGATGGGCTCATTAGTAGGCTAGGAATGGCCAAGGGAAAAAATCAGTGGGTCTGAAAACAAATCAAAGAAACTTCCCAGCTGAAGGGCAAATAAACACAGAAAGATACTTCAAATTATCAATCACTAGAGAAATACAAATCAAAATCACACTTAGATGACATTTTATAACTATTAAAAAGCCTATAATTTTTAAAAGAACAGAAAATAAAAAATGTTTGCCAGAATGTAAAGAAATTGGTGGGCCACAGGCCACTGTGGCATAGCAGATAAAGCCAACACCTGTGACACTAGCACCCAATACAGGCGCCCGTTCATGTCCAGATTGCTCCATTTCCGATCCAGCTCCTTGCTAAAGACCTGGGAAAGCAGAAGAGGATGGTCCAACTGCTTAGGGCCCTGCACCCATGTGGGAGACCCACATGAAGCTCATGGCTCCTGGCTTCAGGACAGGAATGAACCAGCAGATAGAAGGTATCTTTCTTTCTTTCCCTCTCTCTCTGTTTCTCCCAACCTTTGCAATTCTGCATTTCAAATGAATAAATAAAACATTGAAAAAAAAGCAAGTGTAGCAAGGTTGCAGGATACAACAGTCAATGGTTTTTCTACATACCAGCAATGAAGATGTGGAAATTAAAGACACAATACTAGTACTGGTATTTATCCTAGTGGGTAGGATGCCTGTGTTTCCTATAGAGCACCTGGGTTTCACACCAAGCTCTGGCTCCTGACTCTAGATTCCTGATAATGCAAACCCTGGGAGGCAGCAGTCCTAACTCGAGTAATTGAGTTCCTGCCACGTGCATGGAAGACCCGGATCACATTCCCAGCTCCCAGCTTCAGTCTAATCTAGCCCCAGTCATTGCAGGCATGTGCAAAGCCAAAACAGACAGGAACTCACTCTCTCCCTCATTTAGGAAGTCTAAGCAGATGGAAGTGCTCTCTCTCACTCGTTGACTTGCTCTCTCTCTCTGCCTCTCAAATAAATAAAAGTTTAAAAATAAAAACAGAATACTATGAACATTAGCATCCCAAAAAATGAAATATTTAGGTATAAAGCCAATAAAATATGTATAGGATCTATATGAGGAAAACTACAAGATTCTGAAGAAAGAGTTTATTTTTATCTTTTTAAACACTTATATATTTGAAATTCAGAGTTACAGAGAGAGAGGGAGAGACAAAGAAAGAGATTTTCCATCTGCTGGTTCACTCCCCAAATGGCTACAACAACCATGGTTGGGCCAGGCTAAAGCCTGGAATATAGAACTCCATCCCAGTCTCCCACGTGGGTAGCAGGAGCCCCAAGTACTTGGGTCATGTTCTGCTGTTTCTTAGGTGCAGGGAGCTGGATCAGATGTAGAACTTTCTACACAATTTGCTTAATTTATAAGTAAAACTTATTAAATAAAACAACTGTTAATTTTAAAAATGGATTCAGTCAATAAAAAACCTCTCTCTTAATATGCTGAACATATCAAAGCATCAGTTGACTCAATTTTTAGAGAAATTCAATGTTAGCCTCAGTGGTTAGAAATCCGCAAACATTTATTTTCCAGGTTATTTTAGTTTGCACCAGTAACCTGGCATTTATAGTGCTCTCATCCACCCATCAAAACTTTTAACTAGGAAAGAAAAATCACAAATGTCTGAATAGGGTCTGCATTATCCCGACTCTTTTGATGCAGCCAGTACGCATAATTGCTTCTGGCAACATTTTGAAAGTGTCTGGTACTTGTTGATCAGCATAGTAGCAGGAATTTCTTCATCGTGTCAGATGTTAGATCATAGCAGGAGGCTGTTCTTTACCAAAGTGATAAATTACTTCTAAAAATGTAAGATTCAACAACAAAGAGTAAATTTCTCCACTTTCTAAGAAAATCATTTTTAAAGGAGCTCATTTTTTATACCCATGACTTTCAATTACAGACAAAAAATTGAAAAATATGATTTCTCCTGTCTTATCCAGTGCAGAAGGTGTTTTCTGTAGTGTTTCTCTGCCACCATTTCAGTGTTGACAGGAACGATATAATCATCATATATCTGTTACAGACATCAAAAAGTATATATGCATTTTGTGAGAAGAGTTGAATTCAACTTATCCTGATCCCCTTTTAGAATACCTAAAAGGAAATCTATAGGAATGAAATTGACATGTTGAGATGTGATGACTCTTAAGAGCCCTTGCCTCAACTATTGAGGAATAGTGGTTTTTTTTTCCTTCATACTATTTGTTGAACTCTTTACTTCATGTAGGGTTAATCTTACTATTATAAAGTTAACTAAAAATAGATCTTTGTAAAAATTAAGAGTGGGAATAGGAAAGGGAGGAGGAAGCAGGGTGGGAGCATGGGTGGGAGGCAGGGTAGGGTGGGAAGTATCACTATGTTCCTGAATAAGTACATATAAAATAGATGAAATTTGTATACCTTAAATAAAATTTTAAAAAATCAAAAAAATTAAAAACAAAATAAAACTATAGCATAATCTCTAGAAAAGAAAATTTGCAGAAAGTTCCTACTGGGATACCTGAGTCTTTATTACAGCTACTGCTGATGCAGACACTCACAGAGATTGGCAAACTTACAAATAATTATTGAGCCTAACATATTAACTTACAATAAAGGACTTAGAGTCATTTGACAAAAGACCTTGGATGAAAGCAAGTTATTTTAGCTTTTCAACACCATAACAAAATACCTCTGCAGGCTAACTTTATGAAGAGAAAAGTGGTTTTTTTAATCTCACACTTCTGGAGATTCTTTAGGTTTATTTTTAGTGTCAAGGGTTGTATTAAAAGAGGCAAGAACAGATTACACAACTGGATAGGATTAACACCACAGGTACTCCTCGGCTTATGATGGGGCTCTGCACTGAAGAACCCATCGTGAGCTGAAAATGCATTTTAATACCATGATAAAGTTGAAAAATCGTAAGTCAGAGATATCTGTATTTTCTAGAGAACAAAGGAGAAGTGGGAGAGCATTAAGATATCAAATATGTGAGGAGGATGTTCTCATCCTGCCTAGGCTTTGGCCAGTGCAGTGTTTGGAGACCATGTAGATGCCAATCTTTGCGGGGGTGGGGGTAGTATACTAAGAAGCCTCACATTGCCAACACCCGTGTCCAATAACTTGTCTACAGTATAACTTGGGAAAACCACATCCTCAACCAGGGAGAAACACCAACTGCCAATTCTATATAGTATTTGAACATTTCCCCTGAACTGCCTTCCACACAGCCCACATTCAAGATTTTCTCTTCCTATGAATGTTCCCATTTAAATAGCCAGCCCCTCCCATCTTGAGCTATCTCTATTTGGAAGTGCACAATCATCATCACTTTCTCAATAGATCTTAACTCTAAGTATAGTTCCACACACACACACACACACACACACAGCACCTCATTTCAGGAGCACAGTGAGGGTACAGTATTCATCTTATTCATCCTTTCTCAATGCTTATTTATCCACTGTTTTATCTCCAAGGTAGAGCAACAGAGAACGATAGAGAGATCTTCCATCAACTGATTCACTTCCCAAATGGACCAAGCTGAACAGAGGAGCCAAGAAATCCATCCGGGTCTCCCATGTGGGTGGCAAGGACTCAACATCTGGGTTATCACTTGCTGTTTCCCAGACATATCAGCAGGAATCTAGATTGGAAGCAGAGGTGGAGGCAGGACTATATTCTAGGCACTCTGATATGGGATGTGCACCTCATTCAAAGTATATCCATGCCCTTTCTCTCAGGACCAGGCACAGCAACCAAACACATACCTCAAATTATATCTTCTATCCATCTCCACAAGTCCTAAGACATGTAATTAACATTTTTGAAACTAAAAGATCAATTAACCACAGAGGATGTATTCAATAAGAGTTTTCAGAAGATGTGAACATATTTTGCATATGTACATTCGCTTAAGCCCATCAAAAATTTCTAAGGCTTAATAAATATCACTGACAATACAGGTTTGGGAGCAACACAGATGGGGATTATATATTAACTAACCTTATCCAAAAATGTTGCATATTGATCATTTAACGATAAAGTAGAACCCACTATCTTCAGGAAGGATGAATACTATCTTCCTCTTATTTATTCTTCAAATATCAACCATGTTAGCTCTGCTTTCATCAAGAATTATAAAGTATTAATTATAAGCTTGATTTTCAAGCAAAAGCCTACAGAAAAAGATTCTGTGTGCCTAACCAAAGAATGGTAGATTTTTAAAAATTTTTGATGTAAAACATGGCAGACAGAAAAACTTTCATAACGATTTTTATTTTAAAATTATTCATAGTCATTGGGTACCAGGTGATTTTTTAAAACACACGTATGCATTATATGAAATTCACCAGGGTAAACATACCCATCTCCTCAAAATTGTAGCATCTCTACAGTGAAAACATTTAAAATCCTTTCTAGTCTTTTTAGAGAAATACACAGTAAATTATCACCACCTACAGTCACCGTACTGTGCAAAAGAACATCAGAACTTCAGACTCCTATCTTAGTAAGATAGTGCTCATTGATCCACCCTTCCCCACCCCTCCCTTTCATGACAAGGTAATACCTGTGTAGGATACGAAGTTTTTAAATGTTTTTATTAATATAAAAACTTATTTTATGCATTCCATAGGTGAAGTTCCAAGAAGACATCCAGACTTCCCTCACTTCTCTGCTCTCCTCATCCTCCTTCCTCCTTCCCCTCTCTTCATCAGTTTTTGCAAAGCCTTAATTTTAATCCATTCTATACTCACAGGGTCAACTTGCTACTAATCTTAATATTGAACAAGTAAAAAGTAGGAAGACCACAGTTCCACAGGAGTATAAACAAGGGCTAAAAATGAGGACAGGAAGTTTCATATGAGTACTTCTTTTCAGAATTTTACAAAGTTCAAGAAAAATACCTTATAACTACAGGCATTGCAGTAGCAGTTCACATACAATCTCATGTTTTAATCTTACCACAGCCCTAAGGTGGTAATAACATGTCTGTTTATCATTCAAATTCTTCCTGTTGCAAGTAAAAGAAAAACCAGACTCAAACTGGTTAGTAAGTGAATAGACCTAGAGTAGGCTAGCTTCAGGGCTCAAACCATATATCATCAGAATTTGGACTCTGAATCTCAGCACCGCCATTTCCTGTACAACCCTCCTCCTAAGGTTCACGTGGTAGCCCCTAACTGCTTGAGGCTCTCACCTTGTGATTCTGAGATGGCCTACACAGCTGCAGTTTCAAGTCTTTTCTTGTTTGTACATTCAGTCAGAAGGAATAAAAGAACTTTCCAAGAGTGCCCACAAATATACTGATTTGCCTAGCTGGGTTGCATGCTCATCCTTAATTAGGTCATGTGGCCAGGGTACTGGATTTTCTGACTAACGTAGGCTGTTCACATGTTCCATTCCAGGACTGAAGAATCCCCAGGGTGACTGCTGGAGATTGGCTGATGGATGTACAAATAAGGAATGCATAGTTTAGGCAGATAGAGCAATTTGCTGAGTAGCAGGCACCTACAAAGTATAAAAAAAAAAAAAAGCTGATGGGTTAAAAGACAAGTTTATTGTATGCAAAAAATAGAAATCCATGCATACTCTTCCATAATATATACTTCTCTTGAGTATTTTGAAGACTCCTGATATGCAGACTTCAAAATTTTTTGCAACAAAATAAATCTATCTTTTAATTCATTTTATAAGAACATGTTGAAATACTTAAGCTTACTTAATTTCATTATTAACCTAATCTGGCTTACCAAAAATGTGAGTCTATTTTTAGTCTGTTTTTACAAATTTCAAAATAGGAATGATCAGTTTATAAAATTATTTCCACTAAGATAAAATAAGAATTTTTTAAAAATGAAGAATCATAAGTGGAGTCTGGGAGTGAGCATTTAGCCTAGCAGTTTAGCAGTTAAGACAACTTGGTCCCATATTGTAGTACCTTGATTTGATTCTCTGCACCCGCTTTTTTTTTTTTTTTTTTTTTTTTGGCAGGCAGAGTGAACAGTGAGAGAGAGAGACAGAGAGAAAGGTCTTCCTTTTTTCCATTGGTTCACCCTCCAATGGCCACTGCAGCTGGTGCACCACGCTGATCCGAAGCCAGGAGCCAGGTCTTCTCCTGGTCTCCCGTGGGGTGCAGGGCCCAGGCACTTGGGCCACCTCCACTGCACTCCCGGGCCACAGCAGAGAGCTGGCCTAGAAGAGGAGCAACCAGAATCCAGCGCCCATATGGGATGCTGGCGCTGCAGGCAGAGGATTAGCTTATTGAGCCGCGGCACCAGCCATGCCAGCTTTTTTGATTTGATTCTCTGGTGCCAGCTTCCTGCTAATGCAGACCCTGAAAGGCAGCAAGGAAGGCTCAAGTAAGTGGGTTCCTGTCACCATGCTGGAGATTCAAACAGCACTGCTGGCTCCCAGCTTTGACCTTGGCCCAGCTCTGGCCACTGTAGGCATTTAGGGAGTAAGTCAGTGGAAAGGAGCACACTATGTTTCTTAAATAAATGAATAAATAAAACATAAGTAGAGTCTAAAATTATCATAGATATAGCTCTTATTACAAATTTTTCTCAATTTTTAGGACCTAATGATCAATTTCTAGTACAACTTGGCTGGTAAATTATTCAGACCTTGCTTTCAAGGAAGTTAAAAAAAATGACTATTTTACTGTTTTCTTTACACTTTCAGCCTAATTTTACTCCAATAAAAGTACAACATAAGATTGACCCAACAGGGTTCAGTGCTGTGGTGTAGCTCATTGAGCTACAACTTGCAACACCAGTACCCCTTATCAGGGTACCAGTCCCAGCCACTCTGCTTCCAGTTCAGTTCTGGCTAATATGCTTGGGAAAGCAGCAGAAGTTGCCCAAAGGCTTGGGCCCCTGCCATCCACATGAGAACAGGACGGAGCTCCTGGCTCCTGGCTTCAGCCTGCACCAGCCTCAACTGTTGAAGCCACTTAACAAGAAAGCCAGAGGATGGAAGAAATTCATTCTCTCTCCCTCTCCTCTCCTTCCCTTTCCTCTTCCTTTGTCTCTCCCTCCCCCAACTCCTCCCCCTCCCTCCCCTTTTCTCTCTCTCCCATTCAAATCAATAAATAAAATAAATCTTTAAAAACAGACTAACACTGGGGCCAACACCGTGGCTCACTTGGTCAATCCTCCACCTGTGGCACCAGCATCCCATATGGGCACTGGGTTCTAGTTCCGGTTGCTCCTCTTCCATTCCAGCTCTCCGCTACAGCCTGGGAAAGCAGTACAAGATGGCCCAAGTGCTTGGGCCCCTGCACCCACATGGGAGACCAGGAAAAAGCACCTGTCTCTTAGCTGCAGATCGGCGTAGCACCGGCCATAGTGGCCATTTGGGGAGTGAACCATCGGATGGAATCCCTTTCTCTCTGTCTCTGTCTATAACGCTATCTGTCAAATAAAAAAAAAAAAAACAGGCTAACACAATAAAGTCATTTTTTAAAAAGAAGAAAAAATCTGCTACTGACTTCTACTTCTGGCCATGATGGAGTGTGAGAGATAAGATTTAAATTCTTACCTTAAAAATTAAAAAAAAAAAAAAAATATATATATATATATATATATATATATATAATAGGAGCTGGGATTGTGGTGTTAGCTGGTAAAGCTGTCACCTTTGACACCAGCATCCCATATGGCCAACTGCTCCTGTCTGACTGCTCTACCTCTTGATGCAGCTCCTGCTAATGGCCTGGGAAGAAACAACAGAAAATGGCTCAATGGTCTGGGCCCCCTTCACCCATGTTGGAGATTCAGAGAGCTTCTGGCCTGGTTCAGCCCTAGCCCTTGTGGCCCTCTGAGAAGTGAACCAGAAGGTGGAAGAGCTTTGTCTCTCCCTCTCTCTCTCTCTTACTCGCTCAAATAAATAAATAGATCTTTAAAAAAAAAAAAAAAAAGAGGAAGAAGTTAAGACAAAATACGAGAGAGGAAAGACCTTCAGGTAGAGAGAGCTTCAGAAGAGCTGGCACTGTGGCGTAGTAGGCTAAGCCTCTGCCTATGGAGACTGCATCCCATATGGCGTCAGTTCATGTGCCACCTGCTCCTCTTCTGATCCAGCTCTCTGCTGTGGCCCGGGAGTGTAGTGGAAGATGGCCCAAGTGCTTGGGCCCCTGCACCCACGTGGGAGACCTGGAAGGAGCTCCTGGCTACATACATGGCTTTAGGTTGGCCCAGCTCCAGCCACTGCAGCCATTTTGGGGGGGGGGGTGAATCAGAGGATGGAAGACCTCTCTCTGTCTCTCCCTCTTTCTGTCTGTAACTCTACCTATCAAATAAATGAAATCTTAGAGAGAGGGAGCTTCAGAGATCTAGAATGAGTTCTTTTTGAGTATTTACCTGAGTAGTGATCGCTGCAGCTAAAGCTGCTGCCTGCAGTGCTGGCATCCCATATGGGCACCAGTTCGAATCCTGGCTGCTCCACGTCCGATCTTCTCTGCTATGGCCCAAGCCCTTGGGCCCCTGCACCCACGTGGGAGACCCAAAGAAGCTCCTGGCTTCAGATTGGCACAGCTCCGGCCATTGCGGCCAGTTGAGAAGTGAACCATCGGATGGAAGACCTCTCTCTCTCTCTCTCTCTCTCTCTGCCTCTCCTTCTCTATCTGTGTAACTCTGATTTTCAAATAAATAAATAAATCTTTAAAAATAAGAAAAGAAAGTACCCAAAGCGGGGGACTGAGCCACAGAATCATTCTGGTCTCACAAGATTGGAAAGGGTTGAAGTTCCTAACAGCCACTGTGGAGGAATTTCTTTTTTATTTTTATTTCTTTTTATTTTTTTAACTCTCAAAAGAAAAAGATTTATTTATTTATTTGAAAGGCAGAGTTAGAGAGGCAGAAGCAAAGAGATAGCTATCTTCCATCTGCTGGTTCACTCCCCAAATTGTTGCAACAACTGGAGCTGGGCCCATATGAAGCCAGGAGCCAGGAGCTTCTTCTGGGTCTCCCACGCAGGTGCAGAGGCCCAAGCACTTGGGCCATCTTCTGCTGCTTTCTCAGGCCATAGCAGAGTGGGATTGGAAGTGGAGCAGCCAGGACTCAAACTGGCGTCCATATGGGATGCCAGCAGTGCAGGTGGCAGCTTTACCCACGACGCCACAGCGCCGACCCAGAGGGACCTCTTAAGCCTGGATATGGAAGACATTGGGTAGTTAGGCAGTGGGAACAACACGGTCTTGGAGAGCAAGCCCAGAAAGCAACACACTATTTCCAAGTCACTTAAACGTGACGCACACAAAGCTCAAAATCATTAAAGAAAGATGAAGGAGCCAGCACCCAGCAGCAAGGCCAGACATCCAATCACAATTCACCAGGCACAGAAGAGGAGAACGCAGCCCATAATGGGGAAAAAACGAACGAACAGAACCAAAATGGCCCAGACCATACAATTCCTAAGCAAGTCTTCGTAGACAAAAATGAAGCCCACGCCCAAGTATGAGCTCCGGAACACACACACACACAGAGCCGTGTCGAAGGCCTAGAAACACAGCGTATGGCATCACAGCCAGCAAAGACGCAGCCACAGAAATCGCCCAAAATAAAACCGGGGGTGGGGGTGGGGTGTGAAAAATAGCGCCTTCGTGAGCTTGGCGCAGCTGATGCAAACGCAGGTTCAGTTTAGGAAATGCTGGGGTGAGTACAAACTGCAAATGGCCTCCAAGGCCAGTGTAGACTGCCGGGCGCACACGACACGCTGCGGCCACGCCTGTCTGCGTTGCTCCCGTCGTGCCCGCTGCCTTCGAGCGCCCGTCCTCGCGTACCTCACCACAGACGCCGACGGCACGCGGTGCGGCGCCATGGGCGCACTGCCAAGGGCGGGGAGAAGCCCGCCAGAGAGCGTCACGTGACGCCACGGGAGCTGGCGCCGCCCTCTGGGCAGGACGGGCGGAGCTGGCGAGCGAGCATGCGCCCTGAGGGAGCGACCGCCGTCGTCCCGATCGTGGGCGCGGCGCGCGGCGCAGGGAGCATGCGCGCTGGAGAGTGCGCGCCCTGGGGTCGGACAGTCGGGGCGGGGCGGGGCGGGGCCGGCCGGCTGCGCGCGGGGGAGGGAGCGCGGAGTCGCTGGTTGCCAGGGTAACGGCGTGCGGCCGGCCGCGCGGTCCCGGGGCGTAGCTCGCGCGGTTGGCGGCGTCCGTTTGCTGGCTACCGGCGTATCCCCAGAGCGCAGTGGATGGGCGACCCGAGCGAGAAGGCGGGAAGGCGAGGTGGGACGCACCGGGGAGCGCTCCGGAGGCCCAGCACTGCGCTGGGAGGCCGCGCTCGGCAGGTCCGTGGGCCTGAGGAGCGGCGGGGCGATGGCCGACTCCGCATGTGTCCTGAGAGCGCCTGGGCTTTTCCGCCGGCTCCAGAGCCTGCTGTTGGGTTGAGGTGCTAATGATGAGTTGCCCTCGGGAACAGTACTCGGTGTGCTTAGTCTCCACGGAAGCGAGTTTTAGGTCATGTGCGGTAGCTGGTTCTGTGTGAACGGGGCGCATTTATGCTGTTCTGAAACCCTTGGGAATAATTACCCGGCATCAGGGATTTCTCTAATACTACCCGTTACAGAAACGGGGAAGCCATGCAAAGCTGGTTTCGGTTTGTGAAGAGGATTTTCACAATGTGTGCGTGCTTCCGGCTGTCGGAAGCGGAGTGTCACAAAGTGCCTAAACAAGGAATGCACGAGGTAGAAGAGGTACAACCCCGTGTAGAATTAGATTTTTTGAGGAGTGTGAGTGCGTGTGTGTGTTCGTTAGCTTTTGGTCCCTTAGACAAATGACTGCGGCACCACAACGGTATTTTTTGGCTTCCAAGCTTTACCTCCTTTAAATAATTTTTAATACTGAGATTTATAAAGATAGGGCGTACTACTCACTTTCATTTTTGATACTGATCCAGGGTTAACTCTGCCACCCTGCTGTTGCCACAGAGTCGTGTCTGTTTTCTCATTTGTAAAATGGTATTGGACTACATACCTGAAGAGTTTCCAATATCTTTAAATGTTAAATTCTAAAATTGAATGACACTATAGAACTTAAAAGGGACACAATTTTGAAAAGGTCTTCTCTTGGCATGAATCACATTGCCCATAGGTATGAATGAGATGAAATTGTAGACTACAACTAGGTATGAGTATTTAGCATGTTTTAGTATGATACCAGCTGTATCTACTGCCATGTTGGTGGCATATTGAAAGTAGAAATTTCTAGTAGTGATCCTTGAGAATTTCAAATACCTTCTGTATCATAAACTTCTTTCCTACATCCTTGATGCCAGAATTGAAAGGGAACAAGAAAAGAATTACAGTACAGATGACCATGTAGCTTCTAAAGGATTTTAGCAGTTACTCATCTTTATTTGGAAGCCTTGGGTATCTCATAAACTGATTTCCATTATCTTTTCTCTCTCTACATGCAGTTCTTCCTAAGTTTACTCTTCCTGTTGAACGAAGTGAATCTGCATATTGGTCCTAAGAAGTATATTGGGATTAATTCCTTTCTATTCTTACAGTTACTCTTTCAATACATTTTGGGCTCTTGTCTCCATAAAATACAGGCTTGTCCAAAAACTAGAAGAGTTAATTTTAAATGCTGCTTCTACCAGCTTTGAAGGCAATTAGAGCAAGAATAACCATTAAGTCTTCTGTGTGAAAGATCCTTGGATTCTTCACTGAGTTTGCCTCAGTTAATCCTTTCACTAACCCTGCAACATCAGTATTACTGTGCCTGTTTTATAGAAGAGGAAACCAAAACGCAAACACATCCAACACCTTGCCCAGCAGAGAGGGCAGTCAGTGACAAGGCTGGAATCCCAAGTTCATCTGCTTCCCACGTACTGCATTTCTGTACACTGGTAGATTGAAGTTAGCCGAAGCTTCTCTTCTATTCCAGTTTCTGCAATGTTCCTTTTCCCCTCTAAATCGTAAACATGTCATACCTTTGTTTTCCTGATACCAGTAGGGTGACATATTCATTTCCCTTTATCCTTTAAATCTTTCTTTAAATGTGACCTATTTAGGAGGTTTTTCATTTTTTAGTCTCTGAGCCTTCCAGTGTGTGATTTTATTTAGTTTGAAGTTTTGTTGTACTTAGGTATATTTTTTGCCAGTGGATTGTTCTCCTGTGTATTGCTCTGTGTTCTCTCCAGATCAGTCACTAGCTGTTTAAGGACAAGATGGAATCAAGTCATAACTGGTTTGGATTCCTCCCCTTCTTCGAGAATCAGAATGCGTAGCTCAGTGCCTCACTGTAATCATTCCTATTACTTCATTAGCAATTAGACCCTGTAAACTTCATTAAAAAAAGACTTATGTACATTCCACCCTTGACTTTCTGTTAATTGTTTTTACAGAATGAAAGGAATGTAATATGTGATGAAAGGATTTGTTACGTTCAAACAACCTGTTCAGATTCAACATGTTAAAAAAAAAGGTATATTATCCTCTTTTAAAACATCCACATTGTTTTACTCATGAAATATATCTTAATGCAGCCATTTGAGAATATAAAAAACAGTTTGCAAACCTTGTTTCAACTAGGTGTTGTCAGCGAGAATGGGAGATACTGGGTATGGTGTGGGAGCAGTGGACACGGGGGTGAGAGAAGGAGTCTACTCTAGTACTTAAAGTATCCCTGTCTTTTCTGGGTGCTAGCTTTTATTTGGTATGGGAGATGTATTATGTTTTCACACATCAAATATGCTTAAGTGCAAGACTTTCTTTGGTATTTGCCTGGAGTCTAAGATAATTATAGTGAAACAGAATGGGTTTAGTCATGTATTTGTTTATAGGCAGTAATGAATTTATTCATATTTTATTATAATTAAGTCTTTAGTAATTTTAAAAACAGATATTTCTGTGTTGTTAGCATAAACAATGAGACTGAGGTTTTCTCCCACTCACATAACAATAGATTTAATGGGCCATCCAGGTTGAATATTAAAGCCTCAGGTTTTTCCCAGCTGATGCGTTACATAATGTTCCTGTGAATAAGACTTTTTGTCCTCCTTTTTAGGGTCATTCATCTAAAAAAGATAACTTAGCAGTTACTGCAGTGGCTCTGCAGGATCACATTTTGCATGATCTTCAACTGCAAAACCTTTCAGTAGCTGATTATTCGAAAACAAAAGTACAAAAGAAAGAGAACAGATCTAAGTCTCTAAAAAAGGATGCAAAAGCAACAATAGATACTGGACTTAAAAAATCTACACAGAGTCCTAGAGTGGAGGATCCAGAAAAAGAATATGTTCTTGATCCAAAACCACCACCATTAACTTTAGGTAAGCTGATCTGTTTGTTCATGTCTTAGTTTATGAACTAATGATTCTATTGACATTAATAGTATAATTTTGGTGCAGTATAGAAATAATTTGGTTATACAGAAAAGTATGTATGTACTGAAGTTCAAAAATCCTAACACTTTGAGTAAGAAAATAATGATAAGCAGAATAAGTAAAAATAGTAGAGTAGAAAAAAATATCCATTAATCCACACTAATACAAATAATTAATAAATGGTGAAGAAGGTTTATAAAATAGCAACTAATAAGTATAGCAGACAGGGTGATAGGAAATGATCATTTGGCAAACGCCACAGAGATTATCATCAGTAGATGCTGAAACTTCTGTCCTGAGACACAGGATAGCCACATAGTCTCATACTGTCTTCCCACACGTATGTATTCATTGCAAAAGGAGAAAGAGTAGCTTCACACTGGTAAGACTTGGCAAACAGTACCTTCACCAAGTAAAATGATTTCATCACTAAGGACACATGCCGGCTTCCATTGCCTTCTGATAAAAGGTGTAACACCATTTGTATAGCCCTGCTGGCCCGCTTTTCCTTACTTTAACTGTAATTCCTGAGGGCAGCTTCTTTGGGAAACAGAAGGTTTATTTCAGCTCTCAGTTTGGCGATTAGAGGATTGTGCAGTCCCGTAGTCTGGGGTGGCACCTGATGGAGACTGGTCTTGGTGGGTGCAGAGTCACTATCTCCCGGTGGGGCAGAAAGCAAACAGCAAACCTAGGCTCACATAATCAAAACCTCTCAGGAAAAACTCTCTCCAAGGGCACGCCCCTCAGTGACCCAAAGAGCTCCCACCAGCCCCACATCACAGATGCTATCATTAGATAAAATCTCCACCATTTTTGTTTTGAAGATTTATTTATTTATTTGAAAGTCAGAGTTATATACATAAAGAGAGAGAGAGAGAGAGAGAGGTCTTCCATCCGCTGGTTCATTCCCCAATTGGCCAGAGATGTGCCGTTCCGAAGCCAGGAGCTCCTTCTGGATCTCCCACGTTGGGGCAGGGGCCCAAGGACTTGGGCCATCTTCCACTGCCTTCCCAGGCCACGGCAGAGAGCTGGATCAGAAGTGGAGCAGCCAGGACCTGAACCGTGCCCATATGGGATGCCAGCACTGTAGGCAGTGGCTTTACCCACTACACCACAGCACCAGTCCCAAGTTTCCACCCTTAATCCATCAACCATTAGCATCAAGATGTCAGAGTTTACACAGCTGCCCAAGTTTTGGATAGACCTGTGCTGCTGTACCCATAACAGTGGCATTCTTGTCAATAATATCTAAGTGGGATCATGAGGAAACTTCAAACAAATCCAAATTGGGAGACATTCTACACAATTTCTAACTAGTACCCTTCAAAAGTATCAGCTCAAAAAATGTAAATAAAGAGCTAGAAGTTGTCCTAGATTAGGAGACTAAGGGAACATGACAACTAAATGTAATCAAGAATTGTGGCTCAGATCCTAGTTCAGAAATAAAGGACACCTAGTGTAAGGTTAACTATACTATCATTAAGTAAACTGAAAATAGATCTTTGTAAAAATTAAGAGTGGGATGGGAGAGGGAGGAGGAAGAAGGGTTGGAGTGTGGGTGGGAGGGAGGGTAGGGGGAGAAGTAGGACTATGTTCCTAAATCTGTACATATAACCTAAATAAAATCTTTTAAAAAAAGAAATAAAGGACACCAGTGAGATAAATTTGAATGACGTATCTACACTATAATAGTGTTCCTTTGCACGGGAGATAAGTATCAAGATCCCCAGTGGATGCTTCAAACCGTAGATAGCACCAAATCCTGTATATGATTTTCCATATATATACACCTATAAAGTTTAATATATAAATTAGGCACAGGACAAGATTAGCAATGATGACAAAATAAAATAATTGCAGCATTACAGTGTAATGAAAGTTGTATGAATGTTATTACTGTACTTAACTTTCTCGTGGTAATGAGATGATACAGTGGCTTCGTGATGAAATGACGTGAATGCCATAGGCATTGTGACATGGTGTAGAGCTACTATTGATCTTCTGATATGACATCGGAAGGAGGATCACTTACTTTGGGTGATCTTGGGTTTTTGAGCCATGATGATATCGATGGATGGATGTCAGGTACAGTGTTGACATTTGGGAAACCTCAGTGGTTAAAAGATTTTTTTGTCAAAACCTTTTGGCAGGACATTATAATTAGAAGTTGTCTTTTTCTTTTTAACTCATTGAAGTGTTGCTGTAAAGGTTGTTATCAGTGATCATATTGGTAACTTCAGTCTGCATTCCATCCTTGGATCATATTCCATTATTTTGGCCTTTAATGTCTGTGCCTTTTTTTTTTTTCTTTTACTTTTTTTTTTTTTTTTTTTTTTTTGACAGGCAGAGTGGACAGTGAGAGAGAGAGAGACAGAGACAAAGGTCTTCCTTTGCCGTTGGTTCACCCTCCAATGGCTACCGCGGCCGGCGCACCGCGCTGATCCGATGGCAGGAGCCAGGTACTTACCCTGGTCTCCCATGGGTGCAGGGCCCAAGGACTTGGGCCATCCTCCACTGCACTCCCGGGCCACAGCAGAGAGCTGGCCTGGAAGAGGGGCAACCAGGACAGAATCCAGTGCACCAACTGGGACTAGAACCCAGTGTGCCGGCATCGCAAGGCGGAGGATTAGCCTAGTGAGCCGCGGCGCCGGCCCCATTATTTTGGCCTTTAATGTCTGTGCCTTTCAAAACACTTCTGCAATTTTCACTATAATTTCCAGATCGCTGGTTCTGCTTCAATTTCTTCTTCATCTTCTTCCTTTGTAGAGGATACAATACGTTTCCTCCTTAGTTAACACTTCTTTTTTTTTTTTTTTAATTATTTATTTATTTATTTAAGAGGCAGAGTTACAGACAGAGAGAGGGAGAGACAGAGAGATCGATCTTCTATCTACTGGTTCACTCCTCAAATGGCCACAAGTGTCAGAGCTGGGCCATTCTGAAGCCAGGAGCTTTTTACAGGTCTCCCACGTGGTGCAGAGGCCCAAGCACTTGGGCCATCTTCCACTGTTTTCCCAGGCCATTAGCAGGGGGCTGGATCAGAAGTGGAGCAGCCAGTACTCAAACTGGCATCCATAAGAGATGCCGGCACCACAGGTAGAAGCTTAACCTACTACACTGCAGCAAGGGCCCCTCGTTAACACTTCTTGATAGCCTTCAATATATTCTTCCACTTTTTCTTCAAGCATGTTAGCAAATCTTTCTCTCCCAAGTTGTCTTACAATGTGCATGATTTTCCTAAATTTTCCATGAATCACCAGAAAACCTTTAAAATCGTTCCTGAGTTTGCCCCGTAAATTCTTCCAGCAGTCAGTTACAGCTTCTAGCTTTAATTCACCTATTGCACCTTTGATGAGCATTATTGTGTCAACCGTGGTGAGTGATTTGCAGTACACCATTATGTCTACGTTAAATTGCTGTTCAAATACAATAAAGTACCAGGGATGTGTGTGGCTTTAACGAATCGAATAATACCCTGGTCAAGAAACTGAAGCAATATGGTTGTATTTGGAGGGGAAAATACAACTTCAACATTTTCATAGCAAAGAGATTCGGGAAGACCTGATACATTGATTTTTTTTTAAAGATTTATTTATTTATTTGAAAGTCAGAATTACACACAGAGAGAAGGAGAGGCAGAGAGAGAGAGAGAGAGAGAGGTCTTCTTTCTGCAGATTCACTCCCCAGTTGGCTACAACAGCTGGAGCTGTGCCGATCCGAAGCCAGGAGCCAGGAGCTTCTTCCCGGTCTCCCACGCAGGTGCAGGGGCCATGTACTTGGGCCATCTTTTACTGTTTTCCCAGGCCATAGCAGAGAGCTGGATTGGAAATGGAGCAGCCAGGACTTGAACTGGTACCCATATGGGATGCCTGCACTGCAGGTGGCAGCTTTACCAGCTACACCACAGCGCTGGCTCGATACATTGCTTATTATTAAAAGGAATTTAAATTCCAACCCTTCATCTTTCAAATATTTTTTATTTTTACCTCTGGGATGAAGCAGTGCTGGAACTGTTCCATGAACAAAGTGATTGTCACTCACACTTTCTGATGATGTTGCAAGAACACAGGCAGATAATTTTTGTTTGTTGAGAATATGTGTTTTCTTCGTTCTGTACCCTATGCCTGCCTTTATCATCTGCCCTTTAGCACTGCCACTTGGTGTCAGAGTTAACTGTCCTTTCATGTTTTAAGCCCTCACACCTTTTTTGAGTATATGTTCTACCGAGCACCTTCTTCCAGAAGAGCCTGATTTCATTGCTTTAGATCGTATCCCTTCTCCTTAACCAGTGTCTTCAACTTACTGGAAATGTAGCAAGACATCTTCACTGGCTGATGCAGCCTCTCTAGCAATAGTTGTAACTTTTGTTCCAGACTTATTTCTGAGTCTGTGTAACCACCCTTCATTTGCAGTACATGGCTTTGGGTCCGTCACTTCAGGGGATTCCTTGCTTAAGTCATATAGGTTCAGTGCTTTCGGGTGCAACAAACACATTGTTGTCAGTTGGAACATGACTTCTGTTCATTTCTTCCACCCACAAATTTAATGCTTTTTCCATCTTAATTAAGCACTTATGTACTATAACCATAACTTACTCAGATTGAGGTATAATTGCAAAACAAGCATAATTTCTTTCTCTTTCTTCATAATTTCACGGGTAGATTCTTTAGATCTTAGCAACTCCCATGTGATTCTTTTTTCTTATTAAGTCAAGAACTTTCACCTTTTCACTTAAAGGAAGCACTTTGTGGCTTCCCTTTGGCATATCCAAATTGCCAGCATCACTACTCTTGTGCTTTGGGGCCATCGTTAAGTAAAATATGGGTTACTTGAATACCAGCACTATGCTACTATGACAGTTGATAGATGGCTCCTTGATTACTAATGGGAGGGTAGCATCTACAGCGAGGATCTGCTAGACTAATTCATGCCGTAGGCAGAATGGTATGGGATGGAGCAGGATTTCAGCACACTACTCAACACAGTAGGCAATTTAAAGCTCTGAATTGTTTATTTCTAGAATTTTCATTTCATATTTTTAAACCATGGTTGACCACAGGTAACTGAAACCACAGAAATCAAAACTGCAAATGGGGACTAGGGGGCACTACTGTAATTGATATATCAACATTAATTTCCTGGTCTTGACAGTTATCGCATGGTTATGTAAATGTTAAAATTTCACATAAAAGGTATATGAGAATTCATGAAGCTGCCTTTCCAGATTATTTTAAGTTGAAAGAAATAGATTTTTAAAATGATGATGGGTGTGGAAAATAGATTTGCTTGGGGATACTGTATCCTAGTGCAGGTCAGGTAGAAAAAAATGGAAGACCTGTGCGTTGGAGTTGGCACAAGGTAGAGAGGAAACTGCTCCCATGACGTTGCCCTCTGGATACCTTTATAATGTTTTCCTCTAAACTTCTGCTAATAACGCTAGCTGTCTTCTAGAAAATGGCATGACAGAGAACTTGCTGAAGCTTGGAATAATGTTAGACAGTAATTTGTAGTGAATATCTTTGCCTGTATATACAGACTCTATGTAGCAGGTCAAATAGCTTTATCATAGTTAAGCTTAAAATGTTTTCAGATAAGATTTAAATGAGACATTAGGAAGAACTCAGTTTAGAAAACAAGTAAAGTTATAAATCGGGTTTTTTAAGGAGCTCTTAATGAAAAAACTTTATTATGCAGATAAGTACCAATGAGGTGGAACCATATGCTCATCACTGTTATCTACCCATAATATTCCACTTCAGTTTTCTGACTTTTGTTGTAACATTTTGTCTTATTTCTCTGCAGAAATCCTTGTAGGTTGATTTTTTATATGTTTAGTATTTGGGTTTAAGGGAGGTGGTAGAAGCTGATACTTTGGTTTCTACCAGCATTTTGCCCAGTGTATTGCAGGTACTTCTCAGAACTGAGCAGAGAGTTCCCGACTGGGGAAATTTATTCTTTTTTTAAAAAAATATTTATTCATTTATTTGAAAGGCAGAGTTAACAAAGAGGCAGAGAGAGAGAGACAGAAAGAGAGAGAGAGAGGAGAGAGAGAGAGAGGTCTTCCATCCCATGGTTCATTCCCCGAGTGGATGCAACAGCTGGAGCTGGGCTAATTGAAGCCAGGAACCTCTTCAGGGTCTCCCACGTGGGTGCAGGGGCCCAAGGACTGGGCCATCTTCTACTGCTTTCCCAGGCCACAGCAGAGAGCTGGATCAGAAGTGGAGCAGCCAGGGCTCGAACCAGCATCCATATGGGATGCCTGCACTGCAGGCAGCAGCTTTACCCGCACACCAAAGCACCAACTCCAGGAAATTTATTCTTATTAACTTTATATTATAACAATTTTTAAACAGAGGATACTTACAACCAATAGGCATTTTATATGGTCAGTGGTAACAAAGAGGAATACATTGGAAAAGGGCAGAACTGAAGGGTGAGAGTTAAATTAGGTGAGAAACAATGAGGATCTTTGGCCAATACATGAGGAAAATTAATGTTCTTATTTTTCTTCTAAAAAATTGGGTGTTGATCCTGCTTGCCTTATGGAGTTATTGTGAAAATGAAATAAAATATAGGAATACCTTATAAATCAAAATATAAACCATTACTGAAAATGTAAGATATCATTCTCTCTGACCTCTGTCTTCATAAGAAAACAGCATTCTAAATGTTGTGAAATACTAATGTGATATAGATAGATTGCTTTTGTATTTGTTTGCAAGTAGCGTCATTAAAATTGGAGATGAGCACCATATTTTATAGTTCTAAGTCATGTTCTGTGTTGTCTTAACCGTAGCACAGAAGTTGGGCCTCTTTGAGCCTCCCCCATTGCCACTGTCATCAGAGGAGTGGGAGAAAGTGAAGCAGCGATCCATCCTGCAGGGGGATTCTGTGCAGCCATGCCCTATATGTAAAGAAGAATTTGAACTTCATCCCCAGGTGTTAACGTGAAGAATGTTAAAGAACCCTGGGGGCGGGGTGGGGATGTTTCCTAATGACAAGATAATGAGATGGAGCTTAAAATTCCAGGCTTTCCTCTTTCCAGTTTCATCCTCCAATGTGACCTTCAATACTTAGGTTTTATTTCCCATTCATCCATGTAGATGGGAAAAAGCCAAGCACCTTTATAAATAGTTTTGTTTATTTACTGAATGATACTAATTCTCAAGTAAAAAGTACTCGAGTACAGAACAGCAAGCTGAGACAACTGACGGAGAATGCAGAGAAGCAGGAAGGATGAAAGCAAAAGGAATCTTTAAGTTATTTTGTGAGTTGCGTCATAAGAGAAAAGTAAAAACTATGCTGGAATATCTTCTTCAAAGAATTTGTGGGAGAATTTTTTTTTTTTTTAAGATTTATTTTACTTACTTGAAAGAGTTACAGAGAGAGGTAGAGACAGAGAGAGAGGTTTTCTATCCACTGATTCACTCCCCAGATGGCGGCAGTGGCTGGAGCTGTGCCAGTCAGGAGCCAGGAGCTTCTGCCGGGTCTCCCACGAGGGTACAGGGGCCCAAGCACTTGGGCCATCTTCTACTGCTTTCCCAGGCCATAGCAGAGAGCTGGATCGGAAGAGAAGCAGCCGGGACTCGAACCGGTGCCCATATGGGATGCCGGTACCTCAGTCCAGGGCTTTAACCCACTGCGCCGCAGCGCCAGCCCCAAGAGAATCTTAAGAAATGTTCAATCATTTACTGTCTATTCATGAAACTATCATAATAAGGGTCATGATATTACCCTGGATTTATGGCTGGAATATAATCCATAACAGAGGTATGCTTCAGCACAGATGTTGTCTGCTCACTAAGTTGTCTTCTTTGGGAAGTTATGAACACACATTTTCAGAATTTTATTCCTCCTAGTGGTTGCTGTACAGTGATTTTCCACAATCTATAGCATCATGCTTCCTACCTGTCAGGTACTTGGAGGCTTGCTGAGATACACGGCAGATGCGCTGAATTCAGGCATAGAATTCATAGCCTAGGAAACATAGGCTTCACTTAGCACACCACTACATACGCTTTCAGTGGTCAATGGTAATTTGTTTCAATATGTTTCATCATCAAGTAGTTAAGTGTGCAGTCATTAAGTACACAATTTACCCTTAAACCTACTTATTTCAGATTATTAAGATCTAACCTTATATATGTGAAAGTGGTTATTTTGGAAAGGTTTTAGCTCTTAAATCATAGAATTAACCATCTGGTATAATTTAGTACTTTAGCAAGATTTAATGAAGCTATAAAGAATCTTTCTGGCATCAGCAACATTTTTCCTAATTACATTATTAATATTTGGCTTGTTTATATGAATATTGAAAATGTAAAATTAATTATTTTAAGGACAGAGTTGTCAGAGTACATCCTTCTCAGTATTTCTCCCATTCTGTATTTTTTATACATAGATTTCTCACTAAATTCTATTGTTTTTGCTTATCTATAAATACAGGCACAGTTCTGTTTATTTTGCATTTCCTTCTTTAGTTTCTGTGTTTAGATTTTTTCCCTAGTTACAAACAGTAACATTTTCCCAAGACTTAGTGATTTGGAAGGGTCTTCGGTTAATGTCACATATCTCAGAGGTAAGCATTATACTCATTTAATACATCAGAAAATTAGTAGTTCAAATATCCACAGTCAGCCAACTCAGAATGTATGGTAGAGTTCAGCTGGAATTTATTTGTAACTTCCAGGATATTTTTGGTCTAAATTCCACCATTTAATCTGCTATTTTTGTTGTATCAAAGAATGCTTACCAATTAACAAATATTTATGATCATTTAAAGTATAGTTAAATATATGAAATATAGTGGTATTTAATATAGATTATCAAATATCTGTTGGCTAAAACACTTTGAAAGAGCATAGAGAATGATAATCACTTGTTATCAAGATGGCGCTGGAAGTGAAGAAGGAAGCTCCTGCTCCTCTCAAAGCAAAAGCTTTGAAGGCCAAGAAGGCCGAGCTGGAAGGTGTCCACGGCCACAAGCAAGACTACGTGTCACCCATGTTCCAGGTGCCCAAGACACCACACCTCCGGCAGCAGCCCAAATATCCTTGAGAGCATTCACAGGAGAAAGAAGCCATCATCAGGGTCCCCCTGACCACTGAGTCTGCCATGCAGAAAACAAAAGACAACACACTCATATGTACTGTAAGTCTGAGGGCCAACACTGCCAGATCAAACAAACTGGGAAGACACTCTGGGATGTCAGTGTGGCAAAAGTCAGTGCTACAGTCGGGCCTGTTGGAGGAGAGAAGGCACGTGTTTGACTCACTCCTAATGATGATGCTTTGTGTGTCGCCAGTAAAACAGGCGTGGTCTAAATTGAGCCCCGATGGCTAATTCTGAATATATGTTTTTTCACCATAAAAAAACAACAAATAATTGAGTATATAAAAGATTGTTGTGAGAATAAATGGTGCCGACATCTTCACCAGGTCCCCTGCCAGGGGATGCCATCTTGCCAGGAAGAGACGCAGACATCAGTGTGGGAACACAGGAAACATGAAGATTCAAGGAAGTATGACACCTCCAAAGGAACGGTTCTCCACAAATAGACCCTAATGTTAAGGAAATCCATGAAATACCTGAAAAACAATTCTAAATAATGACCTAAGGAAACTTAGTGAGATGCAAGAGAATACAGATAGACAGTTTTAAGAAGTGAGGAAAGCAATAGATAACATGAACGAATAGGAGTAGAAATCATGAAAAAGAACCAAAGAAATTTTGGAGCTAAAAACTTCAGTTGGTGAAACAAAAACACAATTGAGAGCTCCCACAGCAGAACAGAACAAATAGAAGCAGTAATTTCTGATCTGGAGGACAAGACTTTTGAAATAAGTCAGACAAAGATAAAGAAGAATGTAAAAGAATGAAGAAAGCCTACTCAACATGTGAACATGTGATACCATTAAGCAAACAAATATTCATATATCATAAGGATACCTGAAGGAGAACATAAAGCAAAAGGCATTGAGAACCCACTAAATGATATAATAGCTGAAAACTTCCCAAATCTTGAAAATGGTAATAGTCATCCAGATACAAAAAGCTCAAAGTCTTGAGACTCAACCAAAAAAGATCTCTGAGGCATATTACAAGTCAAATTGTCAAAAGTTGAGGACAAAGAAATCTAAAGAAAGAGGAACATGCCAAGTTGCAAATAAAGGAAAACCAATTAGACTAACAGACTTCTAAGCAATAACCCTACAGGCCAGAAGAGAATAAGATTGTGTAGTTAAGATCTTAACAGAAAAAACATCCAACCAAGAATATTATATCCAGTGAAGCTATCCTTTAGACGTGAAGGGAGAAATAACCTATTTCCCTTGGAAGTAAAAACAGAATTTTTCACCAGCAGACCACCCTTAAAAGAAATCCTGAAGAGAGTCCTACATTCAAAATAAACACAGGATAGTACCAAATTGACTAACAGAGCAGATACAATCAGTAACCAATCAATGAAGTGACAGGACTTAGTTCTTTATCTGTCAGTATTAACATAGAATGTAATGAATTAAATTCCCTAGTCAAAATATACAGATTGGCAGAATAGATTTTAAAAAAAGAAAAAGAAGGTCTCGTGTATATTTCAAACAAAAAAAGTAACTTCACAGGTAAGATACACATAGACTGAAAGTGAGGGCTGGAAAAAGATATACCATGCAAATAGAAACAAAAAATGAACAAGAGTAGTTATACTCATTTCAGATCAAACACTATAAAAAGGGGCCAGTGTGGCATAGCAGGTAAAGCCAAAACCGGCATCTCATATGGGTCCCAGCTGCTCCACTTCTTATCCAGCTCCCAGTTAATGGCCTGGGAAACAGCAGAAGGTGGACCAAGAGTTTGGGCCGCTGCCACCATGTGAGAGACCTGGATGAAGCTCCTGGCTCCTGACTTCAGCCTGGCTCAGTCCTGGTTGTTGCAGCCGTCTGGGGAGTGAACCAGCAGATGGCAGATTCTCTGTCTCTCTGTAACTCTGACTTTTGAATAAAAAATCTTTTTAAAAAATACATAAAAAGAGACAAAGAAAGATATGCTTTGATAAAAAGACCTATTCAGCAAGATGTAACAATCATAAATATATATGCGCCCAATGAAAGAGCACCGACATATTTATAGCAAATGTTATTAGACCTAAAGGGAGAGATAAATTCAAATATAGTAATAGTCGGGGTGGGGTGGGGACATGCCATTTAGACAGAAATATCAACAAAGACATGTGAGAGTTGACCTATACTATTAAACCAATGGACCTAATAGATATTTACAGGACATTTCACCCAACAGCTACAGAAAAACATTGTTATCAGCACATGGAACATTTATTTTCTAGAATAGATTGGATATTAGGCCACAGATCAAGTCTCAGCAAATTTTAAGATTGAAATCATGCCATGTATATTCTCAGACCACAAAGGAATAAAACTAGAAATCAACAAGAATATACAATTTACTACATAGAAATTAAACAACATGTTCCCAAATGACCAGTACATCATTGAAAAAATTAAAAAGGAAATAAAAAACCTTGTTTTTAAAAAACTATGTATTTATTAGTTTGAAAGTGTTACAAAGAGAGGAGAGACAGACCTTCCATCAGCCTATTCACTCCTCCTAAATGGCTGCAATAGCCAGGGCTGAGTCAGACTAAAACCATGAGCCTGGATCTCCATCAGACTCCCCTGTGGGTGGCAGGGGCCCAAGTACCTGGGCTATCTGCTGCTTTTCCAAGTGTGTTATCAGGGAGCTGGATGGGAAGTGGAACAGCCAGGATTCAAACCAGCACCCATATGGGATGCCAGTGTTGCAGGTGGTGGCTTAACCCATTACACCACAACACCAGCTCCAAAAACTTTCTTGAAACAAATGAAAATGGAAACAATATATCAAAACCTGTGGGATAAATCAAAAGCAATATTAAGAGAGAATTTTATAACAATAAGTGCTTACTTTTTAAAAAATAGATCACAAATAATCTAATGACGCATGTCAAGGACTTCTAAAAGATCATCAAAATGAAAGTATTTTGAGAACATAAACAAGACGAATCTTTAGCCAGAATAACACAGGAAAAAAGAGAAAATTCAAATAAAATGGGAGATGAAAAGGCAGATATTACAACCAGTATCACAGAAACATGAAGCATTTTAAGAAACTACCATGTACAATTATATGCTAACAAATTAGAAAGCCTCAAATAAATGGATAAATCCCTGGATACATATAACCTAACAAACCAAGAAGATATATAAAACCAAAAAGACCTATAAAAAGCAGTGGGATTACAGCAGTAATTAAAAGTCTTCCAACAAAGAAAAGCCCAGGCCCTGATGGCTTTACTACTGAATTCTGAAAATTTTAAACAGGAAATAACTCAAATATTTTTCAAATTATTCTAAAATATTGAAAAGGATGGAACTCTGCCAGACTCTTTTTACAAGGCTGGCATCACTGATAGCAAAACCAAACACATACGAAAAGGAAACCACAGACCAGTATACTTGAACATAGATGTAAATAATCTTAACAAAATAATAGCAAATTAAATCCAACACTGCATCAAAAAGATTGTACATCATGATTAAGCAGGATTCATCCCAGACATGTAAGAGTGGTTCAACATTTGAAAATCAATAGACATAAATCACACCAACGGAATGAACAAAAACCATATGATCTCAGTAGATGGAGAAAAAGCATTTATTAGATTCAATATCCCTTCATGCTAAAAACCCACAACAAATTAATTACAAAAGGAACATACCTCAAAATTATAAAAGCTATATATGACAAACCAGCAGCCAGTTTCAACCTGAATGTCTTAAGACAAGAATGTCAACTTTCACCACTCTTGCTCAACTGGAAGACTTAACAAGAGCAATTAGGGAAGAGAAAGAAATAAAGGGCATTGCAACTTGAAAGAAGAAAGTAAAAATAACCATGTTTGCAGGTGGCGTGATACTGTATGTGGAAGACCCTAAACACTCCATCAAAAAGCTGTTAAAAATGATACACTAATTCAGGAAAGCTGTAGAATACAAAAGCAAAATACAAAAACAGTAGTGTTTTTATACGCCAATAATGATCTTGCCAAAAGACAAATCAGAAAAGAAATTCCAGGAATTATAGCTTCAAAAAAATCAAATATTTAGAAATAAATTCAACCAAAGTGAAAGATCTTTATAGGGAAAAATATAATCCACTGATGAAAGAAATGAACAAGAACACACACAAAAACATGGGAAGATATTCCTTGCTCATGGATTGAAAGAATATCATTAACCGGCCGGCGCCGCGGCTCACTAGGCTAATCCTCCGCCTAGCAGCGCCGGCACACCAGGTTCTAGTCCCGGTTGGGGCGCCGGATTCTGTCCCGGTTGCCCCTCTTCCAGGCCAGCTCTCTGCTGTGGCCCGGGAGTGCAGTGGAGGATGGCCCAAGTGCTTGGGCCCTGCACCCCATGGGAGACCAGGAGAAGCACCTGGCTCCTGGCTCCTGCCATCGGATCAGCGCTGTGCGCCGGCCGCAGCACGCCGGCCGTGGCGGCCATTGGAGGGTGAACCAATGGCAAAGGAAGACCTTTCTCTCTCTCTCTCTCACTGTCCACTCTGCCTGTCAAAAAAATAAAATAAAAAATAAAGAAAAAAAAAGAATATCATTAAAACATCTGAAGTAATCCACAGATTCAGTGCAATCCCTATAAAATATCAGTGATATTCTTTACGTAATGCATACGAAATAACAAAAAACATAGAATAGCCAAAGCAGTCCTGGGGAGGGAGGTGGAATAAGCTAGAAGCATCACAATACCTGATTTTGAAGCATATTTCAAAGCTATAGTAATTAAAACAGCATGGTACCTGCATAAAAACCAGCCCATAGAGCAATGGAAAAGAATAGAGAGCCCAGCAATTAATGCACATACATAGAACCAACTGATTTCTGACAAAGGCGCCAAGAACCTACATTGGAGAAGGAATCTTGTGGTTTTGCCAAAACTGGATGTATATACATAGAAGAATGAAGTTAGATCCCAACCTCTCACCACATATAAAAATCAACTCAGAGTGGCTCAAAGTTCTGAATGAAAGACCTAAAACTATAAAATCACTAGGGGGAAAAAAATGCGGAAAAGCAGTTCAAGCCATTGGTATAACTGATGATCTCTTGGATTAGACCCCAAAAGTGCAGGCAACAAAAGAAAAACCACAAATGGATTATATCAAACTCAGAAACTTCTGCAAAGAAAACAGTCTAGTGAGGAGACAGCCAACAGAATGGGAGAAAATCTTTGCAGGCTACTTACCTGACAAAGGGTTAATATCAGTAATATACCAGCAGGGACTCTCGTTGCCACGCAGTGTAATGTTGGCATCCCGTGTGAGAGCCACTTTGAGTCCTGGCTGCTCCACTGTGATCCAGCTGTCTGCTGTGGATCTAAGTGCTTGGGACCCTGCTCCCACATGGGAGACCCAGATGCAGTTCTAGCCTCCTGACTTTGGCTTGGCCCAGTCCCAGTCATTGTGGCCATTTGGGGAGTGAACCAGCAGATGGAAGATCTCTCTCTCTCTCTCTCTGCAACTCTGCCTGTAAAATAAATAATATATCAGTAACTAAAAAAAAAAAAATCCAGTTAAGAAATGGACAACAGACTTGAATAGACAGTTCTCAAAAGAAGAAATATAAATGGCCAACAAATATATTGGGGGAAAAATGGTCAGTATTACTAGCCATCAGAGAAATGCAAATCAAAACCACAATGAGCTGCCACCTCACCCCTGTCAGAATGACTATTATCAAAAAGAGAGTGACCTGGCCAGGATAGGGAGAAAGGGAAACTCTTATACACTGTTGGTGGGAATGTAAATTAGAGCAGCCACTGTGGGAAACAAGATTTCTTTTAAAAGTAGAAATGGAGCTGCCATATGATCCAGCAATTGCACTACTGGGTAGATACCCAAAAGACATAAACTCATTCTATAAAGGAGATACCTGCATCACCACGTTTATAGCAGCACTGTCCACAGTGGCCAAAATATGAAATCAACCAAGGTGTTCATCATCAGATGAATAAGGAAAATATGGTGTATACGCATAATAGAATACTATTCAGGTATTTTAAAAAGCGTGAATTCCTATCATCTGCAGCAAAATGGATGGAACTTGGGAGCATGTGGAGTAAAGTAAGCCACAGAAAGACAAATGTACCACATGTTCTCCCTTGTATGTGGAAGCTAAAATTTAAAAAAAAAAAAAAAACTCAATCTGAACAGAATGTTGATTACTAGAGGCTAGCAGGGGTGAGAAAGATAAAAGGAAGCTGGATGTGGTTTGTTGTGACAGATATACTAATGTGCAATGTTAGTAAGGGAAATGGGGTGAGGGGTATCTGAGAACGCACAATTTTATTTTGTAAAATTAAAACTATTCTGGGGCTGGTGCTGTGGCATAGTAGGCTAAGCCTCTGCCTGCAGCGCCAGCGTTCCATATGGGTGCCAGTTCGAGTCCTGGCTGTTCCTCTTCCTATCCAGCTCTCTGCTTATGGCCTGGGAAAACAGTGGAAGCTAGCCCAAGTGCTTGTGGCCCTGAACTCATGTGGGAGACCTGGAAGAAGCTCCTGGCTCCTTGCTTCAGCCATTGCAGCCATTTGGGGAATGAACCAGCAGTTGAAAGACCTCTCTCTTTCTCTCCCTCTCTCTTTCTTAACTTTGACTCTAAAATAAATAAATAAATCTTTAAAAAAATTAAAACTTCTAAAATAAAAAAAAAAAGAATAGGTGGTAGGATGGGCTTTTGGCCAGCATTTGGGACACCCACATCCCACATCCATGTGCCTGGATCTGAGTCCTGGCTCTGCTTCCAATTCCAGCTTCCTACTAAGGCACACCTGGGAAGCAGCAGTGATGGCCCAAGTGCTTGGGTCCTTGCTACCCACCTGGGATACTTGGATTGAGTTTGAAACTCTTGCCTTTGTCGTGGCCCAGCACTTACTATTGTGAGCACTCAGGGAGTGTGCAACAAATAGAAGATCTATCTCTCTGCCATTCAAATAAGTAAATAGTTTAAGGAAAAAAAAAAGTGGAGAGAATAAAAAAAAATCCAGGTGACTGAGTTTATCTAATTTAGACTGTTGGTAGAAGTTTCCAGAACAGGTTTTACAACTTTCTGAGTTCTAGGTATTACAATATTTTTCCCTGTATTTCCATTTAAGAAGAAAAGTATTGATTAAATGAAGGCAGGTGGACTGGCACTTTAAAAACGAGAAAGTTTAGGGTGTGTATTTGCCTATCAGCTGAGATGCCTGCAGCCCACATCAGTGTGCCTGGGTTTAATTCCTGGCTCCAGCTCCTGACTCCAGCTTCCTACTAATGTAGACGCGGGGTGGCAGCAGTGGTGGTTTAAGTCACTGAGTTGCTGCCATCTGCCTGGGAGACCTGAATTGAGCTCCTGGCTCTGAGATTCAGCCAGGCTGAATTCATCCTGGCTCTGGGATGCAGTCTTGGCCATTGCAGGCATTTGGAGAGGGAACCAGAGATGGGAGCTCTGACTCTCCAGAGAAACAAAACCAAACCAGAGACTTATCCCCAGTCAGGTGGCGCCCCTGAGATCGAACCCTCACCCAAGAGTGTTACAGACTGCCCTCACTGGTTGTTTTGACCAAAAGGTAAATGCCTTTGATGGCCCCATCCCCCTTTTTAGTTCCATGAGTGTCCGTCCTTCTCAGCTAGGGAGAGGATCGTTGCCAGGAGCAGGATCCTTAGGTGCACAGCCCAGTACATGTACCTATGGTGGTGGTTCCACCCCACTGTGCCTTCCTTCCACTGAAGGCCAGCTGGCTGTCTTCTGTCAGCCTAGAGGACTATTTGGTGGGAATTTAGGTCACAGAAGGGTGAGGTTTCCTCCCTCCCTTCCTTCCTCTGAAAGGCAAAGTTACTGAGAGAGAAGGAGAGACACAGAGCGAGGTCTTCCATATGCTCATTTACTACCCAAATGGCCACAACAGTCATGGCTGGGCCAGGCCAAAGCCAGGAGCTTCATCCAAGGACATGTGCATCGGCTGCTGTTTTCCAGGCACATTAGTAGGTAGCTGGATTGGAAGTGGAGCAGCCGAGACTTGAACTGGTACCCATATAGGATGCCAGTGTCACACGTGGCAGCTTAACCCATTGTGCCACACACCAGCCCCATAAGATTTTCTTGTCAGTCTACTTTCCCGACATTTAAAAAGGAAAAAACTTCTAGGTCTCCATATTTTTAAAGATTTATTTATTTATTTAAAAGATAGAGAAAGAGAAATCTTCCATCTGGTTCACTCCCTAAATGGCCCAATGGCTGGGGCTGCAGCAGGCCAAAGCCAGGAACCTAGAACTCCATCTGGATCTTCCACATGGGTGCCAGGGGCCCTGAGTACTTGGGCCATCTCTTGCTGCCTTCCCAGGCAGCTGTATTGGAAGTGGAAAGGCTGGGACTCAAACTGACACCCATATTGGGTGGCAGCTTAAACTGCTATGTTACAACTACAGCCCCTCCTTGATCTCTTCCCATCTAAGACTGCCAGATCATATCTCAGAAAAAGCTGTGATTAAAAGAAAAAATTTCAGGAGTATAAGTCAGTTGAACAAAGCCCCCAAAGATGCTTGCTTATTATGTATTTGTTCCTCCTCCTACCAGCCCGCACCCCACACAGACTGGTCCTTCACACTCACCTTCATCCAGTTTGCATTCACTTTTAGGATCTACTGGAAAATATATCTGTTTTGTAATTGGTTTTATTTAATTTTATTTTTATTTGTTCATTTGAAACACAGGGGGGGATAGAGAGTAAGTGAGAGGGAGAGAGACAGGCAGTCTCATCCACTAGTGCACTCCTCAAATGCCTGCCACCACTGTGACTGAGCCAGAAACTCCATCCAGGCCTCCCATCTGGGTAGCAGGAACCCAAGGACGTGAGCCATCACTGCTGCCTCCCAGGATCTGCATTAGCAGGAAGCTGGAATCAGACGCCAGAGCCGGGTGGGGGGCAGGGATCAAGCCCAGGTATTCTGACAGGAGCTCCAGACATCTTAACTGGTGTGGTGATCTCTAGGCTACATGCCTGCCCCCATAATTGTTTTGCTTTTAAGTATATGCTCACTTTATAATAGGTTAGTATCAAACTTCATGTGTTTATTTGATGTGTCAGATTGTTGTCAACTCCCGTTTTCTTGTTTAGACTGTGTGCTTATGCTGTGCTAACCCTGAATGCTAAATAGAAATATCAAAGTTACTGATCTGCTTTTTAAATTTTTCAAAGAAATAATACTGCTTACCTTTTAAGCGTTCAGAACTCTTTTAATTAATGCATTTATGCTGCTTCTCTTTTATTGAACTTCAAACATCTTTTTGTTTCCTCATGAGCAGGTGCTGCTTTCATGTTCCCATGTGTTTCACAGAGTAAGTCACCCTGCTGCACCCCCACCATCAAGTGTGCACTGCTCAACTTCGTAGCCCAGAGAAACCCCACGCATTGTAAAGTCTCCCCAAAAGAGCCATTAGTTTCTCCGCAGTCACCATTCATAGTTGGAAACATGACTTCAGGCTACAAGTACAATTCATCCTGTTTTGAAAATCATGAATCCGATGTGACAAAAGAACCACAAATGTTTGTATAACAGATTGTTGTTGGTAATGCACATCCAAGTGAGTGATAGCTTAATTCATGTGATCTAGCTGCTTGGGAGTCTTAGACACACACATGAGCTACCTATACACCAGTTGACTTTCAGAAGTTTTTGATCTCTCTGCATGTTTATTCTTGTAAAAACTCATTTTTGGAACAGGTTTCGTGAAGAAGGTGTTAATATCTGATGAAGCTTCTTCACTTCATAGTCTAAATTGGAGCAAGTCTCATAATTATGAGAGAAAAGAGCACTGTAATTACATCAGAAGTAGAAATGATGTTTATAAATAATGACTTATAAAATTTTAAGTGAAATGTTTTCCTTCAGGCATGTCTTCAGGCTTTTGAAAAGTTCACAAATAAAAAAACCTGTCCTCTCTGTAGAAAGAACCAGTATCAAACCAGAGTGATACACGACGGGGCCCGCCTATTCAAACTAAAGTGTGCCACAAGGTAAGAAGGGTCTCCGCCCACTCACCGGGACCCCAGCACCCAAGGAGCAGAGGGTTTAAAGATCGGGCTGCAGAAACTCAATGTAAAAGACATTGGGGTGTCAGCTCTCTTTCTGGCCACCATCGTCTCCCAGGGCCTGTGGCCCAGGGCTTATGCTCACTACTGAACTATTTGTTACAGTCTTCAAATATCTACCTTATAGAATCCAAGCCTACTGGAGAGGATACATTGTTCGAAAATGGTACAGAAACCTGAGGAAAACAGTACCTCCCACAGACGCCAAATTGAGGAAAAAATTCTTTGAAGAAAAGGTAGGCATAGATCGTCAGTTCTTGGGCCATAGTCTCTATATGTCAGTGGTTCGTATGGAGTCATTAGGTGTTACGGGCAGTAAAATGTTGATTCATCCCTCAGTCTGGGGGCTTTTTAAAGTCACTGGAAAAGTCATTGAGTAGTTCTGTTGTACTTAAATCGGCTGCCAACATGGATAATAAAATACTTTTCGATTTTCTTTTCTAGTTGAATCTTCAAGTTTATAAAATTATGATAGTGTAATTGAAAACAACTTTTCTTTGGCCATTTTGTGCCAATTGTTTAATCTTTACAGATAGAAGAAAGGAAACAAGTCTAAGTTTTTCACACCCTCTGAACTGAAAGTAAATGAAGATACCAGATTTGATTCTTCTAGTAATGATGAGAATGGAAGGAAGGAAGCTTTATAAAGAAGAAAGCCTCCACAGTGCCAGATTATATAGAGGAGAACTGCCTTCCCATCCTTTCTTTTAACCACTGTGTCTCTTTTTGCTTTTGGGGTCTGTTTTCTGTTACTTGTACCCCATACGTAAAGGACAGGCATGGCAGAGTGGAAGGAGCCAGCCCCATACCTGTCCTCCTTAGCTCTGTGGCCTGGGGCAAATGGCAGCAACCGTAAGAAAGTAATCATTGCTACCTTGACGTATTGCCCTACACACTGGCTGTACCATTCATGAAGCCCTGTCATGTCCTCACATACGTTAGCTGCAAGTTGAGATAAAACTCCTCGCGGTCACACTGCTCTGTCACAGTTTGCTGTGGCAGTGTCATTTACACACTCAGGTCTTTTTCTAAACTTTACCTTGCTAGCCTGCACTCCCATTTGGAATAATGAGTAATAGAAAGATACCCTTCCCTGGGGAAAGCAATCCCTACTTCCTGCCTTCCCTCGGGAGGCTAAGCAACCACAGGCGTGTCCTTTGGGTGCCTTGGCTTATTTGTACCACAACACTGCTTCCTGGGTTTATCCCAGACTCACAGTGCACCCTGTCAGAGTAAAGTGCTATTCTTTCTGGGTGCCCTCATGGACTTCTCTTAATTTAGTGATGCTTTTACTGACCCGGGATGAGAAAGCCTTTTGAAAGTGTCCCAGAATGACGTTTAGGGACCCTAAAAGTAAATGGCTTTAGGCTTGACTATAAGGCAGTGTGGTTTTTTTAATCCCCTGATAACCCTTCCTGGCCACTTAAGCATTGTAAAGAAGCATGAGCAAAAGGAAATGGGGACATTGACTTAATGTGGTGTCACTGTGTCTCAGATGTAATCAAGTAAAATGTATCTAATTTGCCTTCCTGAGCAGGAAAACATTAAATGCAATAGCAACATGTGAGCAAATGGCCTTAAAATACTGCATGTCTTGAAGGCAGAGCTGCTGAACCGGTGGCTGGCACGTATTAGCTGCTGTGGCTTGCGCCGCCGGAGTCGCCATCCCTGTTGTGACCAGTGTGGAGCAATGAGGGGCTTCTACTTTTGGGGCACAGAAAAGGCAGGCAGCACAGGGGGAGACCAAGGCTGTGGAGAAAGTCTGCAGTGTTGTTTACATATGAGATGAATTATACTCTCCCAGGCATTGGTATCCCTCGTAGTATGAACTGATAGCAAAGCATATTTAGGGAAAGAGCTAAGGGTCCTAGTAAAAGCCCCTCCACTTGTTTACGGGAGTCGTGTAAAAAGCCTCTCACTTTTCAGTGCTGCCTAGTTCTTTCTCACATGGCCCAGTTGACAGAAGAAACAGCCAATCGGCCAAAAGCTCCCATAATTACTGGACATAAAGGATGTGCTACCTTCCCTTTTTCTTGAATATGACCATTCCTCTTGCTGTTTAGAAAGCAGTAGGTTGACCTCTCCAGGTTGGCTCTCGTCCTTGTCCAGCAGCCAACATGACAGCCTCAGCCTCACCTGCAGACCTCACGCCCACTCCTGCAGGAAGCATGTGTCTCTGGCCAGGTCTTTGTATTCTCAGTAACGTCTCTCGTCTTTCATCGGAGATTGTTAGTCTCCAGTGTTGTTCATTCTCAATTCAGTAGCTGACTGTCTCCCATGATGTTTCCATCCTTTTATATTCTTTTCATGTTTTTATATTCCGTGGTCTGACAGTCTGGATCTCTGAATCTCTCTGAGTCATTTCTAATATGTAATCTGCTGGCTCTTCAATCAGAATCATTCATTGTTTTCTCCTAAAATTTTAGACAGTGATTTTGCCTTATATGTTTAACATTTTGTTATGAGTTCATCATCGGCTAATAACTGAACACATTGCTTTCACTGCTGTAGTCATGAGACTCAACTGATTGTCTGGCTACAGTATTGCCTGTGTATGATTTGTGACACACAGATTACTTTCTGTTTTCCACTCTATAAAATACAAAAGACCCAGTGTGATAGGGTTATTTTCAGAATCTGGAATATGGTACAGAGTAAGGAGCTTTTAAGTCTATAACCCAAAGCCAAAACAGCACTGTGGTCCTGTGCCGAGGGTGGCCATCAACAGAGCTGCCTCACAGCTCAAATGCTTTTCAGAGAAAGAATATTGACCGTATCTTTACTTGCCAACGTTTAACCCTGTAATCATTCTGCTTAGAGCTTTTTAACCTTTGCAAATAAGTCCTCCCAACTAAGTAAACATATTTTCAGTTTCTTAAAGGAAGATAAGGAAAAGCAAACCCAGCTGGCAGGTGAATAGAGTGCCCTTTCCTCATCCTCACCCAGCGCCACTTCAAGGGATGGCCTCATTCCTGCCCTTGCTTGGTGAGATGGGAGCCCCTCGTGCTCCTCAGCACTTGCTCTGGGAATCCAGTCTCTCCCAGCTTCATTTACCCTTCTGTGGGAAGGAGTATCACGCCAGTGGCTGTTCCTGTCCCCTATTTCCAACTTCTCACAAGTCCTCGGATTTGCTCTGTGCCCAATCCGGCCCCTCTGCCCTGTTTCTCTTCATGCTATCTCCTTCCTTTACGCTTTCACCTCTAGTCTACCCTGTACCTTGCTAAGTACACTAACTCGCCCTGCATGTTGCCATGGTTAGTCTTACTGTGCCACTGCCTCAATTAAAATATTACCATTTTCAAGGCCTAGTTCAAGTACTCTTCTAATTTCATTGGCCTTCTCTAAACCTCAGTTGTATGCTAAAAAAGGAAGAAAAAACACTCAAAAGGTAGAAAAAGGAAAAGTTTAAATTATATTTGAGCTTATATTTTACATTTCTAGTTTTTCCTTTGAGGCTTTTAAAGATGACCACAGAAAATTTGGATAGCTAATTCACTTTAGCTGAATATCTAAGAATAAATTGATAAGCAAAACAATTTTGGTGCAGGGGAGGGGGGAAAGTAGATGTGTCAGGGAGAGAGGTGTTGAAGTAAACTCTGCAGGGCAGTGGCTTTCATACTTTTCCCACAACTCACAATAAGGAGTTTATTCTTTTTTTTTTTATTTTATTTTTTTATTTATTTATTTATTTTTTTTTTTTGACAGGCAGAGTGGACAGTGAGAGAGAGAGAGACAGAGAGAAAGGTCTTCCTTTTGCTGTTGGTTCACCCTCCAATGGCCGCCGCGGTTGGCGCGCTGCGGCCGTTGCACCGCACTGATCCGATGGCAGGAGCCAGGTACTTATCCTGGTCTCCCATGGGGTGCAGGGCCCAAGCACTTGGGCCATCCTCCACTGCACTCCCTGGCCACAGCAGAGAGCTGGCCTGGAAGAGGGGCAACCGGGACAGAATCCGGTGCCCCGACCGGGACTAGAACCCGGTGTGCCGGCGCCGCAAGGCGGAGGATTAGCCTAGTGAGCCACGGCGCCGGCCAAGGAGTTTATTCTGTACAGTAACCCAGCGTATGTATGCACTTAAGGGAAACAAATCTTTCACAAGACAGCAACCACCCTTACCACATCCACCAACTGTGATCAGTTGTATTCTATGTCATCTCCAAAATTCAGGACTCACACATTCATGTAAGTCAATATTGGATTATGTACGTTAGTATATAAATAAATGCACATACAAGTAATGTTCTTATCCTCTAAAGATAGCCTTGCTTATTCAGCAGTCATGTGTGGGGTGGGGAAAGGCAGGATAGATATACAAATTCAGATCACAGGAAGGTTGTGCTCCACACTTGGTACATTGGATAATTGCCTCTGCTTTCAATTGTTAATAAACTGTGGAATCCAAGAATTCCAAGCTCTGTCTCTGCTGGTTTCCTAACTCAGTCCTGCAGTTTCTCTGTGCCATGCTCTTGTCATGTATCCTGTTTGGCCACAAACATCTGAAATCTGTAACCCTCATTTTAAATGAGTAAAGATTGAGTCTAATGTAATATATACATATATATTATATAAAACTATATATTATATAAAATATATTGTATATACTATAACATATATATATAAAATATTAACCATAGGTAGATGCTCTTATCACAGCTCCTGGTTGTCTGGTTTGTTTTTTTTTTAAATATTTTATTTATTTATTTTGAGAGGTGGAGAGACAGAGAGTTCTTCCATCTGCTGGTTCACACCCCTAATAGTCATTATGGCGCGAGCTGGGCAGATCTGAAGCCAGGAGCCAGGAGCTTCTGGGTCTCCCATATGGCTGCAGGGGCCCAAGCACCTGAGCCATCTTCTACTGCTTTCCCAGGCCACAGCAAAGAGCTGGATTGGAAGAGGAGTAGCCAGGACTCGAACCAGTGCCCATGTGGGATGCTGGCGCCACAGACAGAGGCTTTAGCCCATTACACCACAGTGCCAGCCTGTGACTGCCTATTTGGATAGAACTCGAGAGCTGCCCTTTATGATGTAGGCTGCTTGTTAGTCATTTACCAAATGGCACTTGTAATTTGATGATTTTTTCCCTACCTTTCCAACTTCATGGAACTCATTCTCTGAGCTGTAAGAATTCTCTGGGAAGTATTAATTAATATTATAATCTCTAAATTAAAATCATCCACCTGTTTAATGGAATCTGTCGAACTGGGCTATTGGAGTTCATATTATCCAGGGGTGCTGGTTAATTTATGTGTCAACTTGACTGGGCTAGGAGATGCTCAGATTATCTGGTTAAACATTATCTCTGGGTGTGTCATGAGGGTGTTTCTGAAAAAGATTAGCACTTGAAGCTGTGGACTCAGGAAAATAAATCACTCTCCCAGTGTGGATGGGCAGTACCCAACCCCTTGAATAAAAAGCTAAGGAAGGAAGAACTCTGCTGTTTCTGGCCACTTCTGGGACATCAGTCCTGCCTCTGATCTAGGAGTCCTCCCAACCATACTCCTGATTCTCAGCCTTCAGACCCAGATTGGAGCTGTAATCACCAGCTTGCCTAGGTCTCCAACTTGCAAAAGATGGGCTATAGGACTTCTCAGCCTCTAAGTCCGTGTGAGCCCATTCCTCATAATATATTCCCCTGCGCGCGCGCACACACACACACTTATATCTCGTAAGGGTTCTGTTTCTCTGAAGAACCGTGCGTGACTAATACATCAGAATCCTACAGATGCATTTTGACCATGAGGATGTGTATACAAATGATAGTTTGAAGAGAATTTATGTGAAAAAATCACCGTAAACTGTGAGGTGAAAGACCACTAAGGAATGTGACATTTGCAGTCTCAAACTATTACCCCACAATTTACAAACTATTACCCCACACGTTACTCAATTTACAAAGAGAAAGAGGAATCTTTACAATGGGGAAGTCTGGCATATGTCTCCTACCCAGTGATCAAAGTGATCAATAATCAAGTGGATTGACACCATTTGTCCATAATGTGCACAGGAACCCTGGAACAAAGCATCACTTTTGGACTTTCATGCCAAAAATGCTTGACCTGTACCAAATTAGGAGAAAATAGTAAGCAGATTAATCAAAAATGAGAACTATTCTTCAAAACAGCTGGCATGAACTCTAAAATATCAATGTCATAATGAAGAAAATGGCTGAGGAATGTTCTAGAATACAGGTGTGGAGCACAGTATAAGTTTAATGAGATCTTTGATTGTATAATGGACCAAAACTGAAACAAGAGCTATAATTGAGGTAGTTTAGGAGTTTGAATATGCATTATATTTTACACAGCAGTAATCTATCAATGTTAAATTTCCTGGTGTATTAATCATATTATGACTTAAGGTACAGTGATCTGATTCTTAGGAGTTACATGCCAAGTATGTACAGGTAATGTCTTACAATGTTTGCAGCTATCACACATTCATATAAAAGTGTAAAAGCTAACCAAAAAAGGAAAAGAGTAGAAAATGTAAGATGATAGGATTAAAATATAGCAGTAACTGCAGTAATTAAAAAAAATTAAAAAAACATGATTGAGATAATTTTCTTATTAAACACAAACTCTTGGATTACATTGAAAAAATCAGGTAGTAACTGCTTATGAAAGACACATTTAAAACAAAAGTGCTCTGTGTAAAATAATACTCAGAAATAAACAAGACAACTTAAAATGAGATAAATGGCAAAAATAGAACAAAATGAAAATCATAATAAAACGAATGGATTATAAAGTTAGTATGGAAATTTAGAACCTAAAATGCACCCCATTCTCGTGTTCACGACAAGAACACTGATGTTCTGTGGTATATAGCTAAAGCTTCATGTAGAGGAAAATTAGTAATGTTAAGTATCTTTGTTAATACCAAGAAAGATTTAAAGTAATGAATTATTCAGGAAACCAGTGGGAAAAAAAACACTGATTTTGTATTTCACTTCATTCATTTCATCTGGAAGGCAGAGCAAGAGAGACAGAGAGAAAAAGAGAGAGATCTTCCATCTACTGTTTTATTCCCCAAATGCCCATAACAGCCAGAGCTGGACCAGGCTGAAGCCAAGAGCCCTGAACTCTATCTGGATCTTCCATGTGGGTGACAGGAGCCCAAGTACTGGGTCGTCATGAGCTGTCTTCCCAGGTGCACTAACGGGAAGCTGAATTGGAAGTGGAGCAGCTGGAATTCAGATGGACACTGTAACATGAGTGCCGCCATCCCTAACTTACTGTGCCAAAACACTCATCCCTAATTTTTTTTAAATGTAGGAAATACAAAGATAAATTATTAGGGAATAAGTGAAACTAGTAAGTAAAACCAATAGCTGGTATTTGGAGAAAGAGAAGATAAATTTCTCATGGGAGTTTTTTTCAAAAAGCCTGCAAGAGGGTCTCATGTTTGGAGCACTGGCCATACCCATATTATAGTGCCAGTTCCAGTCCCAGCTGCCCTGCTTCTGATCCAACTCCCTGTTAATGTGCCTGGAAAGGGCTGAAGCCAAGGCCAGAAACTCCGTCCTGGTCTCCCACATGGTGGCAAGGGGCCCAAGGAAAATGATCATCTTTATTTCTAAAAAGAAGATATATTTAGTAAAAATAATATTTGCTTATACATATATTAACATTTAGGAGTTGCTACTATTATATTCTTTTTAAGATTTATTTATTTATTTGAGAGGCAGAGTTACAGACAGAGAGAGGGAGAACAGAGAGAGAGGTCTTCCATCCACTGATTCAGTCCCCAAATGGCCACAATGGCTGGAGCTGGACCGATCCAAAGCCAGGAGCCAGGGTCCTCTTCCAGGTCTCCCACATGGGTGCAGGGGCCCAAGGACTTGGGCCATCTTCAACTACTTTCCCAAGCCATTAGCTGGAAGCGCTGTCAGAAGTGGAGCAGCCAGGACTCGAACTGCTGCCCAGATAGGATGCTGGCGCTGCAGGCAGAGGCTTAGCCTGCTATGCCACAGCACTGGCCCCTATTATTCTTTATTATTATTATTATTATTATTATTTTTATTTTTTGACAGGCAGAGTGGACAGTGAGAGAGAGAGAGACAGAGAGAAAGGTCTTCCTTTGCCGTTTGTTCACCCTTCAATGGCCGCCGCGGCCGGCGCACCGCGCTGATCCAATGGCAGGAGCCAGGTGCTTCTCCTGGTCTCCCATGGGGTGCAGGGCCCAAGCACTTGGGCCATCCCCCACTGCACTCCCTGGCCACAGCAGAGAGCTGGCCTGGAAGAGGGGCAACCAGGACTAGAACCCGGTGTGCCGGCGCCGCAAGGCGGAGGATTAGCCTAGTGAGCCGCCGCGCCGGCCCTATTATTCTTTTTTAAACAATGTAATAAATAAATATGTTACAGTTCAAAATAAGAACAGCTTAAGAAGAGGCCGGTTTTTCAGTCTAGTAGTTAAGACACCTGCATCTCATGTCAAAGTACCTGAGTTTGATTCCTGACCCAGTTTCCCACCACAGCAGGGCTCTGGGAGTCAATGGTGATGGCTCAAGTTAACTGGGTTCCTGCCACCCACGTGGGGGACCTGGAGCTCATTCCTAGCTCCTCACCTCGGCCCGGCCAGGCACCAGCTATGGTAGATGTTTGAGTTTCTCTCTTGCTTTCTCTGTCAGAAACAGAAAATGTTAGACAGTAGCACCACACAGCCCATGTTCGTGAATAAAGTAATAGTCCTCCACAGGGGGACTTTTAGAAAAGCCTAGCGTTTCCCATGATTTAATAGTATACGCTGTCTTACAAAAATAGTGAAATGTTTTTCTGATTATAGGAACAACTTTATTATTTTCAAGAAAAAATTTTGGATTATTTTTCCTTTAAATACCTATGAAATTTTTTGTTTAACATAAGGTGTAAATAAAATGAGTCTTCAAAATCTGGAAGTTCCAGATTAAGATATTGTAAATAAAAAAGGAACTGTTGGCCTTGGATTCTCAATGCAGGCTTCTGTTTTCCATTATATTCATTCTTACATGATATTTTTTTTTAAGATTTATTTATTTATTTGAAAGTCAGAGTTACACAGAGCAGAGGCAGAGAGAGAGAGAGAGATTGAGAGAGAGAGATCTTCCATCCGATGGTTCACTCCCCAGTTGGCCGCAATAGCCGGACCTGCGCCGATCCAAAGCCAGGAGCCAGGAGCCTCTTCCAGGTCTCCCACATGGGTGCAGGGACCCAAAGACTTGGGTCATCTTCTACCGCTTTCCCAGGCCATAGCAGAAAGCTGGATTGGAAGTGGAGTAGCTAGGTTTCGAACCAGCGCCCTTATGGGATGCCAGCGCTTCAGACCAGGGTGTTAACCCACTGTGCCACAGTGCCGGCCCCTGAAAGTTCTGAAGAACCAAAACTACATACTAAAAGTCTGTTTTCAAATAAAGTGGTGTTATGGGTTTCTAAGTAATAACGAATATTAATAATGAATAAATTCCAAAGCCAGAATTAACGGTGACTTTATCCAGGCTTCCTTGGATGAGAGGACAACTTCTGCATAGTATGGGAAGGCGGGCATTTGGTGTGGCAGTTAAAATGCTGCCTGGGATGCTCACATCCCATAGCAGAGGCTCTGGCTTCAAATCCTGGCTCTGCTCCCAGCTCCAGCTCAGGTTCCTGCCTTCCTGCCACCCGTATGGGAGACCCAGATTGAGTTCCAGGCTCCATGGCCCAGCCCTGGCTGTTGTGTGCATTTGGGGAGAGGACCAACACATGCAAGATCTCTGTCTCTGTCTCTTTGCCTTTCAAATAAAGGAAAAACCAAATCAAATCAAACGGAGAAATTGTAATGATTCTCCTTTCTGTCTGAACAACCATTCCAACTCTGTGTGCTGGTGGTTCTCAGACTCTTCGAGACTCACAGAAATGTAGAGAAATTTACGGCTTTAATGGTCATAGCCAACTCGTAAAAACTTTTTATTTTATTTTACCAAGTAAGAGTTTTTAAAAACACAGAACACCCACATCTTCTCAGAATCACTTCCTAGAGAAAGACTTCTGTAACAGCAGGAAAGTGCAAAGTCCCCGGCCACACCCTTTTCATGGCATGCGTTTAGCCTCAGGAACATTTCACCCCGCGGAATTTACTCTTGTTTCTTTGCTGGCAGATAGCTGAAGACTTTGCCATACATGGGAACCATTGGCTTAGATCGAAGATAAATTACCTTCAGGGAAAAAGGAGTCTAATCAATAGAAGAGAAAGGCAAAGCAGAATAATAGTCAATTTGATAGTTTTAGACACAATAAATTAGGAAGTGTTTGTTTCCTTTGTGTGCCTCCAGACCTCAGGAGGATGGATGTGTTTTTAATTCTCTAGATTAGATTAGCACAAGCCCGCTCTGTTTTATAAATTAATCTATTTTACTTGTAAAAGAACCGTGGTCTTGCATTTTCATTCACGTTAATGAAGTCTTTGTTTTTCACGCATCTACTAGGGGGTTAACTAATTAATGAAACGCAGGGATCATCTTTCTACAAATAGGACTACTTCCATACATGGAGGGTTTCTTTTCACAAAGGTGCCTTGCTTTAAAGTCCTGGCGTACGTATCCTCACAAAGCGAAGTCAGGTTACAAACGAGGTTCTTTTCCATATGCCAGTCTTGTGGCAAGAACTGAGAGGTCAGATGTTGGGTTGTGTCCCCTTGAGTGAGTGTCAGAGAATGAAAATGCAGTCAGCAAGGCCTTTGTCACAGGGGGTATTTGACTTGTCTGGGGATGATACAGTAGTCCCAGTGCACATTCATTCTGGTTTTGACAAACTCAGATCAAAGAGGCCCTGAAAGGTCAGCAGAGCTGTTATGCTAATACCCGGCACCAGTGTGTACAGAAAGCCCAAGTGTTGCCCAGAATGCAGTGCTTGGTCCTTGAATGCCTTTGATCCTTATCTAAAAATTCTGCTAGCATATGTCATATAATTGAGGTATGGTCTTTTATTGCTGCAATTAAAACTTTTCAAATGCACTATATTATCTCCACCCCAGCTAAAAGTCCTGGCCGTTGTTTAAAAAGTGAGGTTAGTGATTTGTCAGCCTAGGGGCTGCCCGCTCCCACACCCTCAGGCCTGGGGTTTCTCTTACTTTTTTCATTTACATCTCACCAAACAGCATAATGGTCTGAAAGTTTGTTTAGTCCTTTGACTTCCTTTATCACGTGGAGATGGCAAACATTCTGTTGCTAACTTGAAGTGGCTCCAAGCAGCAAGACTGGAAGGATATTAAACCAGTAAAAGCTTATCAACTGATTCATTGATATGCTGTAAATTCCAGGCTTTTCATTTTGCTTTTGAGGGCAGCCATAAGTCAACACATTAGTAAGCAATTTGCTGACATCCAGATGGATCACTCACAGAGGCCTCTTGGGTAGACAAAGTTCACCTGGGTACTTCTGTTAGTATTTTTTTTTAATGGTTAGCCAGTATGTTGCTTGTAAATGACCAGTAATCGCTTTACATATCAATAGCCCAGACTCTCAAGTTACTTTAATTCATCAGGTGTCTGAAACAGGAGACTTAAGAGAGAAATACAGTGACACTTGCTCTTTTTTCAAATTGGAAATTTTATTTCCGTCTGTTTCTGTAGGATTCGTGGTATTAACCATTAGTTTAAAAACGAGAGCTCGGTTGTCATTTGTTTCTCCTGGGTCTTGCCCTGCCGTTACTCAGGTCATCTGGTGTCCATCACATAAAAAGGGAGGGAATCTGTAAAGGAAGAAGGAACGCTGAACACATGATCATCTGACCTCTCAGGAAGGCTTACCAGTCGCTGCGCTTGCTTCAGACATTGGTGTAAATGAACTACAACAGGTGGCCAATGCATAGGCGTTGACTTGCCTTTCAAAAGAATTACCCTTTCAAACACCTGAAGCTGGAACAGTAAGAACCGTCCTACCAGCTCGCTCTTAGAGACTTGCCATAAATAGATACGGCAGGACTTCCAGCATAGTTGTTAACAAGCTAATGCCAGTTTTATGATGAACAGCCAAATGTTTGTTTCATTGAATTTTAACACTGGAAGTAGTTCAAAATCCCTCTGGATAGACATTGTTCTCTGTGGGGAGCAATCCGGACTAGACTGAGTTACTGGAATTAAGACTTATTCTATGCATCTGCTCTCCCACAATATGGCGCTGGGAGAGAAGTAAACAGCTTCCGCACAGCTGCCTCCAGTTCAACCAATGGACTGTAGGACTTGCTACTGATTGGAGGAGAGCAGCGTACTCGGCGTGTGGGCAGCCGAGTTGGGATTGGCGGAGGAGGACTATAAAGGAGGAGAGAGACGGCATGCACCAGGAACATCTAGGGGGAACATCTGAAGGAACACCCGTGCAGCCCCCGAGAAAGCCGGCTGGCGGTGTGCTGCTCCCCTGCAGAAGTGGGGAAAGTGGCAGGGGGAACTGCCCTTCCACGGAGGTGGAAGGGTCGGTAGCCAACCCGGGAAGAACCAGCAGCAAACCCGGGGAGGGCCGAGCAGACAAAAGAACAGCGCAGGGTCCTGTGTCGTTCCTCCACGAAGAGGGGGAGCGACATTCTTTTTAAAAATCTCCCAAGAAGGAGTTTCTACTGTACCCCCGTGAATATGCACAAGAGGAGCATCCATCGCAAACTCTAAGTCAGATCGTATCTATTTGATGCTGAGGGCCTAAACGGAGCTGAATCAAGTGCTTCCCCAAACGCGAGGCGCTCCATCCAGGAGATAAGAAATAGACACAGCCATCCAGTGAAACTGTCCAATTAAGAAGTGGACTGTGAGAGTTCAGAGACAAGAGAAATCAGCTCCAGGGATGCATGTGTAGAACTTCCAGAGTTGCTCACGTGAGTGAAGTCAAGGGACAGAGAGACAGAATGGTTGTTATTCACCAGACTGAATAAACAAGTGTGACCAGACCAAGAGATTCTTAGAGGAAAGCAGTGAGGAAAGTTTGGTAGCTTATATGTAGTAAGATGCCCTTGGAAGGTTTGTTTTGTTTTTTTGAGAGACAGAGAGAGATGCATTCAGTAAATGCCCTCAGTAGCCAGGGGGCCTCTGCTGGCAGCCAGGAAAGTAATGCGCATGTGTGGGTGGCAAGAACCCAGTTCCTCCAGCCCTCCCCGTTGGCTCACAGAGTTCACAGGAGCTGGCCAGGTATCCAACTCAAGTACGCTGCTACAGGATGCAGCCATCCTGACACTTGTTCTTTTTTAAGATTCAGTTTTTTATTAGTTTTTTATTTGAACAGTAGAGTTACAGAGAGGGAGGGAGGGAGGGAGAGAGAGAGAGAGAGAGAGAGAGAGGTCTTCCATCTGCTGGTTCACTCCCCAGATGGCCACGACAGCCGGAGCTGGGCCCATCGGGAGCCAGGAGCTTCTTCCCCATCTCCCAGATGGGTGCAGAGGCCCCAAGCATTTGGGCCATCTTTTGCTGCTGTCCCAGGTGCATTAAGTTGGCAGCAAGCTGGATCAGAAGCCAGATCAGACTCAAACTGGCGCCCATATGGGATACCGTTGCCAAGGCAGCATTACCCACTATGCCACAGCACCACCACCCCCACAACTGGCATCTTAAATGGTAGGCCAAACACCCACCCCCATTGAAGTTACTGATCACATCCAGCATGTGGTGAACAGTATTCTGAGAAGGTAGCATGGATGATTGGCAGAGGGAAAGGCTGGTGGCAGTGGGCTCCAACAACTGGCAGTCTTAAACATGCCACACTTTGGCCTCTCCTCCCAGACGCCCTTCTGCCTCCTGCATCTCCCCTCCAGGGAGGCCTGTCCAAGTCGGCCCCCTTCTGTTCCTGCTGTGTCTTCCGGATCTTCTGCTGGAGCACACAGCACTCCGGACTGCTGCTTCCTTGTTAAAGGAACAAGAGTTCAAGGTCCTTGCCCCCAGGCTCGTACTGCGCCCGTGAAATAACAGCTCCACAATGTCAAGACTGAACACCAGCCTCTGTAGGAGTTGTTTAACCCTTGTTGTCCTTCACCATTCAAAACCTGTACGTGGTAACCTGAAGTTAAAATTACTTAGTTTAGATTGAATAATAGCACGTTAACCACCATTACCTATCGAGACGGTTGTTTTCTCATTTAATAATGCTTTTAATTTCTTTTAAAGAAGAAATGTGAGTTGCTAAGTGTGAAAGGGATAGTATTTCGTTAGGCAGGTTGAATGGATATTAAGTGCTGCGGCTCACTAGGCTTATCCTCCGCCTTGCGGCGCCAGCACACCAGGTTCTAGTCCCGGTCGGGGCGCCAGATTCTGTCCCGGTTGCCCCTCTTCCAGGCCAGCTCTCTGCTGTGGCCAGGGAGTGCAGTGGAGGATGGCCCAGGTGCTTGGGCCCTGCACCCCATGGGAGACCAGGAAAAGCACCTGGCTCCTGGCTCCTGCCATCGGATCAGCGTGGTGCGCCGGCTGCAGCGGCCATTGGAGGGTGAACCAACGGCAAAGGAAGACCTTTCTCTCTGTCTCTCTCTCTCTCACTGTCCACTCTGCCTGTCAAAAGAAAAAAAAAAAAACTGTGACTAGCAACATCAGAAGTCCATCTAAACTGTTTTCATGGACTGCCACTTGGAGGTTTTGCATTTGTACAACTTCATTTCAACAGGAGGATTTGAGGTGCTGCTTGCAGCTCTTCTCCACGGACCTGGCTGTCAGCGGTCACTCATCCCTCCATTCACTCGTTCCATGAATGCGCACTGATGGCCACTCAGCCTGCTGTCTGCTGCCAGGGCCCCCTGTCTCCACAGAGTCAGGGAGGGAGACAAGAAATAAAATACCTTGTTAAAAATTTAGAAATTTCAGGGCCGGTGCTGTGGCGTAGTAGGTAAAGCCGCTGCCTGTAGTGCTGGTGTTTCATGTGGGGGCTGGTTCGAGTCCCGGCTGCTCCACTTCCCATCCAGCTTTCTGCTGTGGCCTGGGAAAGCAGGCCGTTGCGGCCATCTGGGGAGTAAACCAGCAGATGGAAGACCTCTCTGTCTCTCTCTCTCTCTCTCTCTCTGTCTGCCCCTGCCTCTCTGTAACTCTGCCTTTCAAATAAATAAATAAATCTTTAAAAAATTAGAAATTTCAGGAAGTAATTAGTGCCATTAAGAAAAACATAGAGAAAGGAGATGGTGACTACAGAAGAGAGCAAAGGAGAAATTGCCGAGATGAAATCCAGATGGGAACGCAGGAGGGGACGGGCTGTGCCGCAGGACCCTGGAATGGCTGTCCAGGCGGGAGGAGCAGCGGCGGGAGCCGGGACTGGGGAAGAAGGCCGGGCTTGGGGGAGCAGGCCGGGCTTGGGGGAGAGAGCCAGGTGGTACCGGGATGAAAAGACAGCAGACCCGAGGCGCTGGACGCTGAGCTGGAGGCCCAAGCCCAGGGGGAAAGCCGAGGGGCAGCTCGTGGTGGCGCCCAGTGTTGGGGAGTGCTCGGAGGCCAACCACAGGATTGGCTGGTGACTCGGATTCGGGGTTGGAGGAAACAAGGACTTGGAGGAATTTGTGCAACCCAGCTGGAAACAGGTGTGAGGAGTGCCACTTAGATCTGTTGCTGTAGGCGTCCTGCCTGTCAGATCTGCCTATCAGAAGTGTTCCTTGGCGGTGGCATGGGCAAGCGTGGGGCTCCAGGAATGGAGACACGGAGAGTCCTCTATAAAGAATTGAATGTGGGAGGTTACCGACGGGGAAAGAGACTCTAGAGAGGAGAGGGCACAGCTCAGTCCCGGATGAGAGGGAAGGCAGGAAGGCAGCCACCTGCCCAGACAGAAGGATGACCGGCGTGACGGATGATGCGGAGCCACACCAGCACTCCCCAGTCCAAGGCCTCCCTCGTGCTGAGCGGAGGAGCTGCAGAGAGGGAGCGTGGCCAGTGGTGTGCGTGCAGAGGGAGACGTCCAGAACGACCGTGGGGACATGAGGGCTGTTGAGGCGTGGTACTTAACAAGGGGACGGGGCACTGGGCTCCAGGGGACAGCAGGGAGGGCGGGCGTGGCCCACTGCCCTGAGAATGGAAATGCAGGCTCCCTGCTTAGTACTAAAAATACAAAACATTCTCTCTCCACCTGAACTGGTGTTTCGTTCGCTGTGTAATGTTGCTCTAAGAAAAAATATGTTAATTATTAGCATGAATTTACCATTCAGCTCTATACTACAGAGTCAATTTTAAGGACAAATAGAAGAGCATTTGATACGTGGAGTCATGAAAATCACACAGTCATATTTCCTGCCTCAGATATATTTGCATTTCTTTCTTAGCAGAACAGTTGAAATGGATAAACAAAATCAACTCCAGTGTTGATTTCACTTCTTGATGCACACACGTCCTACCCACACACTCTCCCTTGAGCTCCCTGCTGAGCGAAGGCCACAGGAAAAGGACCTGGGGGCTACCCTGCCTTTTTTGTTTGTTTGTTTTCAAAGATTTATTTATTTGAAAGAGTTACAGAGAGGCAGAGGCAGAGAGAGAGAGAGGTCTTCCATGCACTGGTTCACTCCCTAAATGGCCCCAATAGCCAGAACTGTGCCAATCTGAAGCCAGGAGCCAGGAGCTTCTTCCTGGTCTCCCATGTGGGTGTGGAGGCCCAAGCACCTGGGCCATCTTCTACTGCTTTCCCAGGCCATAGCAGAGAGCTGCATTGGAAGGGGAGCAGCCAGGACTCGAACTGGTGCCTATATGGTATGCCAGTGCTTATATGGGATGCCGGCGCTGCAGACTGGGGCTTTAACCCACAGTGCCGGCCCCATGCCCTGGCTTTCCCTTACCTTCTGCGCCTCTCTATTCCCTGTAAGTGGTGCCAGGGAGGGCACATGCCTGACAGTCATCAGAATTCAGAAGGGAAAAGAGAACGTGGGGCAGAGGCGGTAGCTTGAAGCAGCAGAGAAGGCTAAGAGCTTTCCAGACCCAAAACAGATACAAACCACAGATTAAGAAGCCAAAGAACCCCAGTACAATTTACAAGAAAAACAAAACACCTGCCCAGCGAAGCGGCAAGACACTGGAAACACAAGGAGCGATGTACGTGGACCACGCTAGTTTCTCAGTAGCATCAGCAGAAGCCAGCAGAGTATGAGTGACATCTCAGCGTCCTGGAGAAGACCTAACAGGCAGCCTAAGCACTGCAGGTTCCAAATGAAAATAACCATGCAGCCGGCGCCATGGCTCACTTGGTTAATCCTCCGCCTGCGGCGCCGGCATCCCATATGGGAGCCGGGTTCTAGTCCCGGTTGCCCCTCTTCCAGTCCAGCTCTCTGCTGTGGCCCAGGAGGGCAGTGGAGGATTGCCCAAGTGCTTGGGCCCTGCACCTGCATGGGAGACCAGGTAGGGGCACCTGGCTCCTGGCTTCAGATGGGTGCAGCGCGCCGGCTGTAGCGGCCATTTGGGGTAGTGAACCAATGGAAGGAAGACCTTTCTCGCTGTCTCTCTCTCTCTCACTGTCTAACTACTGTCAAATAAAAAAATATATATATAAAAATGAAAACGTTCTAGAACAGAGACAAAGCCCATGCAATTTCATGTAGACAACAAGGGGTTGCCACTAAAATGTCTTTGCTAAAGGCCATCCTGAAGAATACATCTCGTGATGAAGAAGGAAAATGACCCCAGATGGGCTCACCACAGGCATGTAAGTGGTGAAAATGTGGGCACTCTGACAGGCATCCATTCTGCCAAAGAAAAATAATGCTCACAGAGGGAGCGAGCGAGCCAGGGACCCGCGCTGTGGCAGAGCGGTAAGGCTACCACCTAGGACATCGGAATCCCATAAGGGCACCGGTTTGAGCCCCTGCTGCTCCACTTCCCATCCAGCTTCCTGCCAATTGACCTGGGAAAGCAGTGGAAGATGGCCCAAGTCCTTGGGCCCCCGCCCACATGGGAGACCTGGAGGAAGCTCCTGGCTCCTGGCTTCAGATTGATCCAGCTCCGTCCATTGTGGCCATTTGGGGAGTGAACCAGTGCATGGAAGATCTTTCTCTGCCTCTCTGTAACTTTTTCAAATAAATAAAAATAAGCCTTTAGTATCAAAAATACGACTTTTATATAAAGATGTGAATTTGGAGCATCATTAGAGACTATTTATAGACAACACTTGCAGAACAAATTTATTTATTTTTAAATATTTATTTTATTTATTTGAAAGAGCTACAGAGAGAGGTAGAGATGGAGAGAGAGGTCTTCCATCCGCTGGTTCACTCTCCAGGTGGCTACAGCGGCCGGAGTTGAGCCAATCCGAAGCCAGGAGCCAGGAGCTTCTTCCGGGTCTCCCACATGGGTGCAGGGGCCCAAGGACTTGGGCCATCTTCTACTGCTTTCCCAGGCCATAGCAGAGAGCTGGATCGGAAGTGGAGCAGCCGTCGTCCATATGGGATGCCGGCACTTCAGACCAGGGCTTTAACCCGCTGCACCACAGTGCTGGTCCCAGAACAGACTTTTTACAGGTCTGGAACAAAACTGTAATATACTTTTCCTTCTCTGTGCTAGCAGTGAAAGCAGAATTTTAAGATACGTCCTAAAGATGTATCAGCCTACAACTGTTGATAAACGGATTACATTTGCTTAGCAGGTTGTTTTTTAAGATTTATGTATTTATTTAAAAGGCAGGGTTACAGAGAAAGATGGGAAGAGACAGAATCTTTCATTCTCTAGTCCACTCCCCAAGTGGCTACAATAGCTAGAACTGGGCTGGTCCAATGCCAGGAGCCAGGAGCGAGGAGCTGTTTCCAGGTCTCACAGGTGGGTGCAGGGGCCTGAGCACTTGGGCCATCTTCAGCTGTTTTCCCAGGTCATTAGCAGAGAGCTGGATTGGAAGTGGAGCAGCCAGGACTCGAACCGGCACCCATGTGGGATGCTGGCATCACAGGGAGCAGCTTTACCCGCTACGCCACGGTGCCAACCCCTGCTGAAGAGATTTTGAAGTTCTTCGGGCAAATAAAAATGTTGAAGTTAGGATTCTAGTGCCTGATGGGAAAAGCAGAAGGGATAACTGGGTTACAAGCGCTACGGGGACAGCGTTCTGGGGCAGCAGGTGCACCCGCCGCCTGTGGGTTACCCCCGCTCTGTCCTCAGTTCTCAGAGATCAGCCAGCGCATGCTGTGCTCCTACAGCACCAACATAGAAGAGCTGCTCTCCGAAATCGACCACTGCTTGGCCGTGAATCGAAGCATTCTTCAGCAGCTGGATGAGAAGTGCAGCCACGAGATCACAGAGGAGGCCTGGGAGAAAATTCAGATACAGGTAGGCTTTGCACCGGCTGCCTGCTCAATCCCCGGAGCCCACTGCAGCCACCAGGAGCCAGTAAGGGAGTGACGGGGAGGGCAGGTGGGGAGAGGGAGGGCCATCCCTGGAGAATTTGTTCACGGGCACCCTGGAGGCGTCGGGCCCCGGCTGCACCGACACGAGCAAGGAACCCCCTGGGCCCTCGTCACGAGCTCTGGGGTCACGGCCAAGGTTCCTCCAGTGTGAAATGCTTGCCATGCTGGTGAACGATGCTGCTCTGAGCAGTGGAAACACCAAAGGGAGAGGCCTGCTGTGCACAGTGCCTTCCAGAAGGGTTTCCTGTTAGCTGTAGCCTGCCCTCGGCCTACACCTGCAGCAGCCATAGAAGAAAAGGAGAAAAAGGCTGGGAGACTGTCAGCCACAGATGCCAGTACAGAGGGAAAATTTACTTAAAAAACCTGGGCCGGCGCTGGGGCTCACTAGGCTAATCCTCCACCTGTGGCGCAGGGACACAGGTTCTAGTCCCGGTCGGGGCACTGGATTCTGTCCTGGTTGCCCCTCTTCCAGGCCAGCTCTCTGCTGTGGCCCGGGAGTGCAGTGGAGGATGGCCCAAGTGCTTGGCCCTGCACCCCATGGGAGACCAGGAGAAGCACCTGGCTCCTGGCTTCGGATCGGCACAGTGCGCCGGCCGCAGCGGCCGTTGGGGGGTGAACCTACGGAAATGGAAGGCTTTTCTCTCTCTCTCTCACTGTCCACTCTGCCTGGGGGGGGGGGGGGAAGCCTGAAGAAAACTTCAAAAAAAGTTCAGCAATAGGGTCAAGTGTTTTTGTTTTTTCAAAGATGTACTTATTTATTTGAAATTCAGAGTTACAGAGAGGGAGAGGCACGGGCAGCAAGAGAGTGAGAGCAAGCAAGCGAGAGCAAGCTTTCATCTACTGGTTCACTCCCCAAACGGTCACAATGGCCAGGGCTGGGCCAGGTGGAAGCCAGGAGCCAGGAGCTTCATCCAGGTCTCCCACGTGGGTGCAGGGGCCCAAGGACTTGGGCCATCTTCCGCTGCTTTCCAAGGTGCATTAGCAGGGAGCCGGATTGGAAGTGGAGCAGCCAGGACTCGAACCGCTACCCACAGTTACCACAACGCCAACCCCTTAAGTATTTTGAAAAGTAAAAAGGGAATATATATTACATATGGTGTTTATTATAATGTCCAGCATTTGAGAAAGCATTTTTCTTTCAAATTTACTTATCATAGGTGGGTCACTATTATTTTCCATGTTTTATAAGAGTGGCAGAACCTATATCTGATGTTACTTTACCACAGAATGAAACATCTTTGTTTTTTAGAGCAGTGTCTCTTGGTTTCAATCTAAGTAAGTTTCTATTAGGGTGAAACTAGTGACCTCCCATAACCAAGGCAATTGTGCATGCAGGCCCTTGGCCGGGAGAGCCTCGAGTGTTCCATCTGCCTCACCCCACTGGCGCTCAGCGGCGACTGCCAGCCCTCGGCGGCGGGCGCCGGCAGCCAGCCTGCCCGGGAGACGGCGCTGCTGTCCTGCTCACACCTCTTCCACCACACCTGTCTCCTCGCCCTGGAGGAGTTCTCCGTGGGGGACAACTGCCCCTTCCACACGTGTCCTCTCTGCCGCTCCTGCTACCAGAAGAAGATTCTGCAATGCTGACGTCACAGTCAGCACGCTCCGAGTGGAAGAAAGCCTGTCGTCATGTTGGTGAATTCTGTGATGTTTGACAATGTAGTTGTTCTCCACTGAAATAAATTCTGAATAGCTGGATAGAGGAAATCAAATTATATTTTAAAAGCTGGCAACCCATCTAGTTTTTGTCTTTACAATGTTGAATTCTTCAATTTAATCACTTGAAATAAATGATACAATAACAATGTTATTCGAAATACTCAGTATAGCTAATGTCTGACCAACAAGCTAAAAACACTATCAATAAATCCCTAATTGTTTTCATTAATACGTCTTAACTCCTCTGCTACTATTACTAATAATCACTGGATTTCTGGGCAATACCTTGTAGTTGTGCGATTTGAATGTAGAAACGTAAAATATAAAAACAGTGATGTGCAACATCAGAAAGTGGACTTTAATGACTTGCAGAAATATGAAGGCCACACGTGAAGACCATGAGCATTCTCTGCTAAGACCTGGTTTATTATTATAGTCATCCCTCGGTATCCGAGAACTGGTTCTAGGAGCCACCCCCCTCCCAACTCCTGTAGATACCAGGATCTGAATGCACCCGCCCTGTATGTGAAACGGAGGATTTGTAACCTGCGTGATTCTCCCATCTGCTCTAAGTCACCCTGATTACTTATATAAATGCCCTATTGTGATTGACTGTGTCCCGTGGACATGCAGGGCCCTCTGCACTGGGTGCGAGGTGATCCGTAGTAACCACTCACGCCGTGTTGCTTAGTCGCCCCAGCTGCTGCAGTAAAGCGTCACATCTCAGTGGCTTACCAGAGAGAGATGCTGGTTCTAACCTGCCAGTCCTTGTCAGCATCTGGGGGAGGCGAGCGGGGGGCCTGCCCTGCAGGGCCTGGCCAGCTCCGTGAGTGTCTCCTTTGCCCCCAGAGTCCCCTGGGGAATCTGCTCACCTGTTTGGGGAAGAGAGGAGATTGCTGGGAACCCTGCTTGGGAAGTGGTGAGCGTGTTAGGAAATAGCACACCTGAGTGCAAGAGAAGAGACAGGTTGCCAGTGGGTCTACACTTGCCAAGGGTTCGGAATAATCCACTGTGTAATTTGGCAGAAAAAAAAATCAAAATTCTGACTTCTATTTACTTATCTCATTTTAAATGGGACTTAGGTTCATTTTTATGATTTACCCTGAATTTATATATAATTTATGGAAAATAGGAATATCTTGGGGTTGCCCAAACATGCCTGTCTTAATGATGGAGTACACCATTATAAGAATTGGACACTAACACAGAGGAGGCTTTAAACAAACAGTAAGCAGTTCTACTGTGAGAGAGTGGAGGGCCGCTGCCTCACAGGCCCTCACATCGTAGTTAGGAGCCCAAAACTGCAGACCTCTCTCTCCCCATTCCCAGACCAGCAGGACTATGCAGTCTGGTCCCTCTGCCCTGAACCCTGGATCTGCAGGGAGAGACGTGGGTCACTCAGGGCAGTGAGAGGCCACGCCCACGCTGGATCTGCACTTCTGCTCTCACTGATTCTGGGCCATCACCCATCTTTCCAGGAAACTCCCTTCCTGCTGGGAGGGAGTCGGCAGAGTCCACTTCTGTCCTTTGCAACCAAGTACTTTATTGACTTAGAAAATTCACATCAGTTTTAGGGAATAGACACTCAGGAAAATGGTGGAGATGGGAGCCTGAATTGGACTTCATTGGGGATGAAGACATTGAAAATCTCATGCGTATTCAAGAACATGTCTCGGGCGGTTTGGAGACAGGTAATGGCAGATCAGGAAATCTTTTAAAACATGTGTTTATTTGGAAGGGAGAGAGACCAAGAGATCTCCTACCCACTGATTCACACCCTACATGCCCACAACAGCCAGGGCTTGGCCATACTGAAACCCGGCATCCAGAACTCCATCTGGGTCTCCCATGAGCCATCACCTGCTGCCTCCTAGTGTGTGTATTAGCAGGAAGCTGGAATTGGAAGCAGAGCGGGACTCAGACTCAGCCACTCCAATACGGGATGCTGATGGTCCAAGCAGTGGCTTAACCGCTGCACCAACCAACCACCCCAAATCTGGTAACTTTCTTATTGAAAAGTGACCTTCTGGAATGCTACGCCCATCAAAAGTTTGGGGAGGCCAAGTTAGAACCAAACGGTAAAAAAGGACAGGAAGTAGCTGCTTCTCTGGATAGACTGAAAATAATGGCCCATTCTCAGGACAAGTCACAAAATCAACATAAACTTCTACAATTGGGTCACCACCTTACCGGGTCTCTTACATGAACACTGGGGCATTGATCAGGAACGACTGGGCCCTGAGACATCTGGGTCAGTGGGAGGACGCAGAGGACCTGCAGGACTTTGGCCTTCAGCTCTCATGGAGACTTCCTGTCAGTCCCCGCCCCCTGTCACCACGGCTCTCTGCCCCTCGCTTTCACAGCTTGCAACCCACTTGCCTGAGAATTACCTTGCCAGATGAAGCCAACTCTCGTGCCTGCTGTTCCCCTATCTCTTTGTTTTGAAAATCTACCATGACCTTGGTTAGGGGCAACTACAAGTCAACATCAAGTCCAAACAGAGAATATGGGACCAGAGGCATTTTATAACAAAGGCTACACTCTGCAATCCCTTTGACTTTGGGCTTGGCCCTGTGACATGTTCTGAGCAAGGAGGGTGTTAGCACATGGCACCGCACAGGCGTGGAACGTGCTCATGAGCTCGGGCTCGTCCCCTGCATGCCTGCTGCTTGCCAAGAGATTGTGCCTCAGGCACAGCTGATCGGAGGCAGGGTGGGAGACTTGGAGCAGACCGGGCTGGAGAAGGTGATGCCAGAGTCCTGGAGACCAGTAGATGGAGGACCTAGTCCCTCAGGGCGGGCAAGGGCGCCACCACAGTCACACCCTGTCCTTGGATGAGGGGTTATACCAAGTCAGTCACGAGGACGAGGGACTGCTGTGCACCTGCCACGCTCGCCTGCTCCTAGCCTCTGTTCTGTAGTTGTCTGCTGAGTGTATGTAGGGCAGGCAGCAGGACAAAAGTGACTTGTATTTTTCACAGGGCCCAGACAAAGAGAAGCCTCACCCAGAGCTAATGCATACTAGGCTTGGGCCTGACCTTGTGATGAGAAAAAGCTTTGAGCCGGCGCCGCGGCTCACTAGGCTAATCCTCCGCCTAGCGGCGCCGGCACACCGGGTTCTAGTCCCGGTCGGGGCGCCGGATTCTGTCCCGGTTGCCCCTCTTCCAGGCCAGCCCTCTGCTGTGGCCAGGGAGTGCAGTGGAGGATGGCCCAGGTGCTTGGGCCCTGCACCCCATGGGAGACCAGGAAAAGCACCTGGCTCCTGGCTCCTGCCATCGGATCAGCACGGTGCGCCGGCCGCAGCGCACCGGCCGCGGCGGCCATTGGAGGGTGAACCAACGGCAAAGGAAGACCTTTCTCTCTGTCTCTCTCTCTCACTGTCCACTCTGCCTGTCAAAAAATAAAAATTAAAAAAAAAAAAAGAAAAAGCTTTGAAATTTTTGTAATGAGTGTGATTTACCTCTGAAAGAGATCAAGAGTGCTATTACCATTCCTGCTTTTTATATTCCTATACTAGGGATCTTTACACGTTTTGTGGGAAATGTGTATTATAAAGAGAAATCTGTGCATGGATTTCCGGCCTACAGCCTAGGGGTTAAGCCGCTGCTCAGATGCCCACGTGTCATACCGGACTGCCTGGGTTTGAGTCCTGGCTCTGCTCCCTAATTCCAGCTTCCTGCTGAAGCACACCCAGGGAGGCAGCTGGTGATAGTACTTGAGCTACTTGAATCCTCACCACCTACCTGGGAGATTTGGATTGATGATGAAGCTTGGGTAGAAAAATGGTGAAATCAATGCCACCCAAAATCAGCAGTTTACGAATCAGTAATTTAAGAAGAGACATGGTGATGTTGAAGACTACAGTGGTAGACTATCCACGTCATCTTATTTATGAAGAGGGCTGATGATTAACAGTAGAAACAATAGCCAGCACCATAGAGAGCTCAGTTGGTTCAGTTTTTGCAGCTCTGATTGAAAAAGCAAAACTTGTGCCCAGTGAGTGCCAAACTGTTGCACCCAGACCAGCTGCAGACGAGAGCAGAGCATTCAATGGAAATGTTAGACAAGTGGGTCCAGGTCCTGAAGCATTTCTCCAAGGAACTGTAACAGGAGAGGAGGCCTGGTTTCACTATGATGGCCCTGAAGACAAAGCACAAAGCAGTGGGCACCAAGTGGCAGCAGCGGTCCAAAGCCCAAGTGGACCAAAGAGCAAAAGTCATTGCAACAGGCTCAAAAGCATCTTCCTCATTGAGTTGCTGGAGGGACAAAGAATGATGACATCTGCTTCTTAGGAAAGCAGTAGGGGAAAGTCAGCCACAGCCCTTCTCCACCATGCCAGTGCTGCGGCTCACTCCTCTCATCACGCCAGGGCCAGCCGGGGAGTTTTCACAGGACATTAGTAGGCAGCCACCTTACAGTGCTGAGTGGCTCCCTCTGAGTTTTGGTTTCCTAATCTTAAAAAAATGAGAAGGGCGCCCGTTTTTCCTAATACCATTAAAGAGCCTGCACTGGCATAGCTAAATCCCAGGAATGAGTTCTCTAGGGATGGACTGAGTGACTGCTATCACTGTTTCTGAAGTTGTTTTCTATTTGATCAAGTTCATGTAGAGAAACAGAGTTCATAGTTTCTCTTTCAATTCAGTTTTCTCAAGAGCATTCTGAAGTTCCTTCATATATCCACACTGTGCTATTTTTTATTTCTAGGATGATATTTGGTTCCGTAGATCTTTTAATCTCATTTTATTAGATTGAGTTCTTATTTTGTTGAATTTTTTTAATTAAGTTGCCTAATAGTGTATTTTATCCTTGGCTGGATTCTTTGACGTTTGCGTACTATATCTTGTTAACGTCTGTAGCACACTTGCACTAGACTTCCTGCTCATACTGGGATGGCTCTGTCGCCTCATTCTGCTTGTCCGGATGAAATATACTGTCTCCCTAGCTAAGCCTGATTTGTTCTTCCCTCTAAGTTATAGCTTGAAGGCTTCGTAGTTTGTCTTTGCTACACTTTTCTGTAGCTCAGAGAATGCGGAAGGGGGATGATTCCACTTAACACTAGTGCCATCTCTGTTGGAATACCTGGGCTCTGTTCTCTACTCAAGCGTGGCTAAACAGCTTATATCAGAAATGGTGGGCGGGAGATGAGAAAGGACAGGTATACACACCATGCCAATCAGAACATGCCTTTTGGCTATGCACAGCTTTCCGTTTCAGTTTGTATCCTGGAAGCATCATCCCAGGAAGGAAGACGTGTTCCCACCTCGCCCTTTTCTTTGCAGTTGTTACGTGAAATGCACAGGGTCTCCCTCAGCTCGCACTGTGTTAGCCTACTCCGTCCAGGTTAGGGTATGAGGGGAGGTAAGAGTGCATTACTGTATCTCTCTGGTCTTCTACAGAATTTTGTTCTTTCTTCTCAGGCACTCCAAGAAGTAACAATAAACTTTTAGGAGTTCATTAGGTTATACTCCTCTCCTTCTTGGCTTGATGTCGATGTCCTTTGACTGCTTGTTCGCGTATGCTTTTGGGAGAAGAAAATTCTACCAGGCTATTTAAGCATAAATCCCTGAATTTATTTAAAACTGATTTTTTTTCACTTCCTGAATTTATTTAAAACTATGACTTTTTTTCACTTCTAGTTTTACTTCATTTGGTCAGAGAATATAATTTCATCAGTTTTTTTTTTTTTTCTAAAATAACGTTTATCATAACAAGCATCCATTTCTTGTTTGTTGGATTGGGAATGGTCAGTCTAGGGCAGGCTCAGCTGGGATTGACTCCAGACTGCGTGTGTGAGCCAGACAAAACTCCGTGGATTTGGTTTCTGGCACCTGCAACCAAAGGATTCTGATGAAGACTGGAAGACAGTGGTGGAAGTGGTCTATCAGTGTCCTCTAGAGAAACAGCCAATTAGATATCTAATTACACATAAAACGGGGTGGGTGGAGTTAGCTAACAGTTAAGGCATGCTCTATGTAACTAGAAACGCGGAAAAATGGTAATCAGGTCCAAGACTAAAGGGCTGAGACTAGGAGAGCCAAGGGCAGAAACCCAGTCCGAGGGCAGGAGAAGATGAAAAGAGAGGTCCCAACACCAGCAGTGAAGTAGAAAATAACGAGGGTGAAATCCTCCCTTTTTTTTTGTCCCGTCCAATGCCTCTGAATTAATGATGCCCACCCACATCGGTCAGACAATCTGCTTTACTGAGCACACAGATTTCAATGCGGATTTCATTCAGAAATACCCTCACAGCCACACCCAGAAATACTGTTTAATCTGGGCACACCATGTCCCAGTCAAGTCGACACACAAAATTAACCCTCCCGAGTGAGAACGAAGAGGTGCCAAGAATGAGGCAGAACCACGTAAGCCAAGCACTCACACGGGACCTGCACACTTGGCTCTGGCACTCACGCGGGACCTGCACACTTGGCTCTGGCACTCACGCGGGACCTGCACACTTGGCTCTGGCACTCACGCGGGACCTGCACACTTGGCTCTGGGCTTCCTAGTAGGGGATCCAAACAGGAAAGTCCTGTCAGTTACACAATCCATCCTGGCATGAGTAAAACCAGGCCAGAGTTCAGGAAGGCTGATCCTGGAGAAGAGCATTTCCTCGCTCCCTTCTGCGTAGCCAATCACGGTGGCCGCCCAGGAGTGCCGCTCAGAGCCGTTCCAGACAGTCAGCTGTGCGGAGGGAGCTGCTGGCACACTCCAGCTGCTGCACCTCCTGCCCGTGCTCATGCCAGGCTCACGCGCTCCCCGGCTGCCCCTGAGTCTTCAAGGGTCTGTGCTACTCATGCTGCTACGTACCCCCCCCCCCCCCGCCCCGCGGATGGCTACTCCTCAGCACTAAAGTCACTTTTCTCAGCATTCTGCATACAACGGGTATGTGATGTCAAGAACACAGGAGCTGTTGGATGCAGCCTCTGTGGAATGCTGCTACTAATGTTTTCCAGGAACAACAACAACAAAAAGATGTTATTCATCTGAAAGGCAGGGAGAGAAGGAGAGAGGAATCGTCCATAAAACAGTTCACTTCCCAAATGGTGCCAACGGCCAGGGCTGGGCCAGCCCAAAGCCAGGAGCCTGGAACTCTTAGCAGGTGTCCCATGTGGGTGCAGGGGCCCAAGCACGTGGGTCATCTTCAGTGCTGTCCCAGGCCATTAGCAGGGAGCTGGACAGGAAGTGGGACAGCTTGGACTCAAGCCTGCACTCTTATGGGATGCAGGTGTCGCAGGCACCATCCCACTGCATCTTTGAAGGGACATCAAAATGAACAGCATTTTGTTTTAAAACCATGTACTAAGATAAACCAAAGCCCATAATACTTCAGCAGAGCTGAACACTGGCCAAGGATTAGGTGGCAAGGGTTATTGTCTTTTTTTTTTTTTTTTTTTTTTTTTTTTTTTGACAGTCAGAGTTAGAGAGAGACAGAGAAAGGTCTTTCTTCCGTGGGTTCACCCCTCTACAGCCAACGCGCTGCGCTGATCTGAAGCCAGGAGCTTCTCCTGGTCTCCCATGCGGGTGCAGGGCCCAAACACTTGGGCCATCCTCCACTGCCCTCCCGGGCCACAGCAGAGAGCTGGCCTGGAAGAGGGGCAACCGGGACAGAACCCGGCGCCCCGACCGGGACTAGAACCAGGTGTGCCGGCGCCGCAGGCGGAGGATTAGCCTAGTGAGCCGCAGCACCGGGGGGTTATTGCTTTTTGAGATTCATTTTGAGTGACAATGAAACTACATTCACTTCATTAAAAAGAAAAAATTTATTTGAAAGGCAGAGTGACAGAGAGGGAGAGATGATTTTCCAACTCATGGTTCACTCTGCAAATGGCCACAAGGGCCAGGACTGAACTAACGGGAAAATGGCAGAATAGTGGCAGGACGGGACGGTCTGTCTCACACAGGGCAAAATTAATACTTAAACAGAGGATAAAGGGCACTTCTAGGACAGAGCAGTGGGAGAGCCCCAGCAGGAGACGCAGCAAAAACAACAGAAATGACCCAGATCAGACCCGCTCCGAAAGAGCAAATACGCAACAAAATACAACAAGAGCTTGGACTGGGCCCAGCAAACCAGGTGAGAGGGGAATCCATGGGCCCACAGTGCTGCTGATAGAGTGGGAGGCAGACCAGGGTGAGTTGCTTTTGAAGTTCCACGTGGGCGCCCTACAACAGCAGGGATAGGAAGAAAAAAGGCACACGTCTCACAGGCAGGGAGCTGCTGCCCCCACCTCCCGTGCACGCGCTGGCAACCACAGGGGTCGCCCCCAGCCAAACAGCGAGGGCCACAACAATTCAGGGGAATTCCTTCCCCCTATGTGTAAGCTGCTCCACGCCAGTTGCCCAGCAATGGGAGGGGAGAAGGGGGAGCCCCACCTATGGGACCCTTCTACTCGCCCAGCACCATCAAGAAGCTGGGATGAAGTGGGCAGGTGCCCTGTGCACCCGTGATCCACAGACCTAAGCAGAGAAAAACACCCCCTCACCCCGCCCCGCTAACACCAACGCTGGTTGGGAGGATCACACACAGACAGCAGCTCTGAGAACACCTTAGTTTCATTATAGACGGGGCTGGCTAGCGGGCCGAGTAGCCCCACTGACAATCCACAAGAAAACGGTGACTGCATAAGAGGAGACGGAGTATGGCTGGGCCCTGGGCAACTAAGAGCATTTCTCTGCACTCCCCTCTCAGAGCTTCTTGGTTACCTATAGCAGCTCCTAACAGGAGGAGCCGTGCTCACAGGACACACTCCACAGATCAAACGAGCAGTTCATTTAGCAGTGCAGGTGGGTGCTGAGCACACCAGGGACTCACAGTGGGGCATCCCACAGCTGTGAGGAAAAGGGCAGGTCCACCGACTGCAGTGACCAGCCCTCTCCATCCAGTTAACCAGAGGAGAGCTCCCGAGCCCAAAGAGGGTCTTACCCTGGATACTTGCCCCACCCTGGAAGACTGAACACAGCACCATGGCCATATCCAGTACCTCTTGGCATTCACTGAATGTGCAGATGTCCCATTGAGCCACATAAAAACAGACCAAAGATTAAAAAAAAAAAAACCACCAGACAATTAAAAAAAACACAAATGATGAAAAACAAAAAAATTTAAAAAGAATAAGCAAGATGCTATGAGCCCCTCAAAAGGTACCCTACATTTCAATATTAGAAGATGAAGATGAAGAGATTGAGGGAATGCCAGAAACAGAATTCAGAAAACTATTCATCGGATTAATTAGAAGCAATCAGAAGCAAATTCACAAACTAAAGAAAATTATATACTATACTAATGAAAATTTTTCCCATGAAATTGAGATATTAAATAGAAATCAAAATGAAATACTAGAAATGAAGAAATCAATAGATCAAATAAAAACTGCAGTGGAAAGTCTTAACAACAGAGCAGGTGAAGCAGAAGAAAGAATATCCCAGTTAGAGGACAAATCTCTAGAAATTTTACAGTCAGACCAAAAACAAGAAGAAATTAGAAAACTAAAAAACACTGTTGCAGATCTATATTACCAAATGACCTAACATACGGGTCTTAGGAGTCCCTGAAGGTGTGGAAAGAGAGAAAGGATTAGATCTTTTCCGTGATAATAACAGAAAACTTCCCTAATTTGAAGGAAAAAAAGGACATCCAAGTACAGGAAACACATAGAGCACCCAATAGGCATGACCAGAAAAGATTTTCACCACGACACACTGCAGTCAAACTCTCCACAGTGAAACATAAAGAAAAGATTCTAAAATGGGCACGAGAGAAATGCCAGATTACATTCAGAGACTCTCCAATTAGACTCACAGCAGACTTCTCATTAGAAACCCCGCAGGCTAGGAGAGAATGTCAAGATATATTCCAAGTCTTAAGAGAAAAAAAATTGTCAACCCAGAATACACTGCAAAGCTCTCCTTTATGAATGAAGGTGAAATAAAGACCTTCCATAACAAACAGAAATTGGAAGAATTTGTCACCACTCATCTAGACTTTACAAAAGTTGCTTAAGGATGTGCTACACACAGAAACATGGTCATCACTATGACAGAAGGTGAAGGCAGAAAATCTCCCAGTAAAAGTACAAAGGAAATTCAAAATTAAAAATAGGAATATTTATGGGAAAACAGCAGAGCCAAGTCATTAGTTATCAATAGTTACCTTGAACAAAAATGGCCTAAACTCTCCAGTTAAAACATATAGACTGGCAGAATGGACTATAAGCAAGACCCATCTATTTGCTGGCTACAATAAACACATCTAACCAACAAAGATGTACACAGACTGAAAGTGAAAGGATGTAAAAAGATATTCCTTGCTAACAGAAATCAAAAAAGAGCTGGTGTAGCCAGCTCCTGAATGAATAGTAAGTCACAGAATAAATCAAAAGAGAATCCAAAAAATTTCAGGAAGCAAATGAATAATACAATGTATCAAAACTTATGGGATATAGCAAAAGTAGTGTTAAGAGGAAAGTTTATAACAATTAGTGCCTATATCAAGAAATGGGAAAGGCACCAAATAAATGAGCTATCAGTGCTTCTTAAGGACCTAGAAAAACGACAGCAAACCAAATCTAAAACTAGTAGGAAAAATAAATAATTAAAATTAGAGAAGAAATCAATAAAATCAAAACCAATAAAATAATACAAAATATCAGCAAAATGAAGAGCTGGTTTTTTGAAAAAATAAACAAAATTGACACACCATTGGCCCAACTAACCAAAAAAAAGGAGAAAGAAGACTCAAATCAATAAAATTAGAGATGAAAAAGGAAATGTAACAGATACCACAGAAATAAAAAGAATCATCAGAAAATACTATAAAGAGCTATACAAAACAGGAAACCTAGAAGAAATGGATAGATTCCTGGACACATACAACCTATCTAAATAGAGCCATGAAGACACAGAAAACTTAAGCAAACCAATAACCAAGACAGAAGTCAAATCAGTAATAAAGAATCAACAAAGGAAAGCCCAGGACCAGATGGCTTCACTGCTGAATTTTACCAAACATTTAAAGAAGAACTAACTTCCAATTCTTCTCAAGCTATTTAAAACAATTCAAAATAAGGGAATCCTCCCAAATTCTTTATATGAAGCCAGCATCACTTTACTTCCTAAACTTGAAAAAGATGCAACAGAGAAAGAAAACTACAGACCAATTTCCCTGATGAACATAGATGCAAAAATCCTCAACAAATACTAGCCAATCGAATCTAGCAACACATCAGAAAGATCATTCACCCGGACCAAGTGGGGTTTATACTTGGTATGCAGGGACTGTTCAACATTCGCAAATCAATGTGCTACATCACATGAACAAACTGAAGTACAAAAACCATATGATTATCTCAGTAGACGCAGAGAAAGCATTTTACAAAATACAACACCCTTTCATGATGGAAACTTTAAGCAAATTGGGTGTAGAAGGAATGTTCCACAACACAATCAAGGCAATTTATGACAAACTGACTACCAGTGTTCTATTGAAAAAAAGCCGGAAGCATTACCACTGAGATCTGACACCAGACAAGGATACCCACTCACCACTGCTTTTCAATATAGTCCTGGAAGTTTTAGCCAAAGCCATTAGACAAGTAAAAGAAATCAAGGGATACAAATTGGGAAGGAGGAAGTCAAACTATCCCTATTTGCAGATGACATGATTCTATATATAGGGGATCCAAAACACTCCACTAAAAGAATACTGGAACTCATAGAAGAGTTTAGTAAAGTAGAAGGATATAAAATAAACACACAAAAATCAGTAGCATTTACATATACAGACAATACCACATCTGAGAAAGAGTTACTAAGATCAATCCCATTCACAATAGCTACCAAAAAAATCAAATACCTTGGAATAAATTTAACCAAGGATGTCAAAGATCTCTATGATGAGAATTAACAAAACATTAAAGAAAGAGAAGAAGATACCAACAAATAGAAAAATCTTCCATGTGCATGGATAGGAAGAATCATCATCATCAAAATGTCCATACTACTGAAAGCAATCTACAGATTCTATGCTATACCAATGAAAATACCAAAGACATTCTTCTCAGATCTAGAAAAAATGATGCTGAAATTCATATAGAAACACAGGAGACCCCAAATAGCTAAATTAATCTTATACAACAACAACAAAAACTGGAGGCATCACAATACCAGATTTCAAGGCATACAACAGGGCAGTTATAATCAAAACAGCCTCGTACTGGTACAAAAACAGATGGAGCAATGGAATAGAATAGAAACACCCAAAATCAATCCAAGCATCTACAACCAGCCTATCCTTGACAAAGGAGCTAAAATCAACACTTGGAGCAAGGACAGTCTTCAATAAATGGTGCTGGGGAAACTAACTGGATCGCCACATGCGGAAGCATGAAGCAAGACCCCTAGCTGACACTTGTCACTAAAATCCACTCAAAATGGACTAAAGACCTAAATCTACAACCCAATACCATCAAATTATTAGAGAACATTGGGGAAACCCTATAAGACATTGCATAGGCAAAGAGTTCTTGGAAAAGACTCCAGCGGCACAGGCAATAAGAGCCAAAATCTACAAATGGGATTACATCAAATTGAGAAACTTCAAAAGAAACAATCAGCAAAGTGAAGAGGCAATGAACAGAATGGGAGAAAATATTTGCAAAGTATACAACTGATAAAGGATTAATAATCAGAATATATAGAGATCAAGAGACTCCAAAACAATAAAACAAACAATCCAGTTAAGAGATAGGCAAAGACTTAAACAGACATTTTTCAAAAGAGGAAATCCACATGGCCAACAGAAACATGAAAAAATGCTCAGGATCCCTAGCCATCAGAGAAATGTAAATCAAAACCACAATCAGATTTCACTTCACCCCCGTTAGAATGGCTTTCATACAGAAATCAACACACAGCAAATGTTGGTGAGGATGTGGGTAAAAAGGTACCCTAATGCACTGTTGGAGGAAATGTATGAAGATACCTCAGAAACATGAATATAGACCTACCATATGACCCAGCCATCCCACTCCTGGGAACTTACTCAAGGAAAATGCAATCAGCATATGAAAGAGCTATCTGTACTCTCATGTTTATTGCAGCTCAATTCCCAATAGTAAATACATGGAATCAACTCTAAAGACTGGATAAAGAAATTATGGGATATGGGGCTGGCACTGTGGTGTAGCAGATAAAGCCACCACCTGCAGTGCCAGCATCTCATATGGGCACCAGTTTGAGTCCCAGCTGCTCCTCTTCTGATCCAGCTCTCTGCTATGGCCTGGGAAAACATTGGAAGATGACCCAAGTCTTTGGGCCCCTGTACCTGTGTGAGAGACCTAGAAGAAGCTCCTGGCTCCTAACTTTGGATCAGCACAGCTCCAGCTGCTTTGGCCATCCGGGGAGTGAACCAGCTGATAGAAGACCTCTCTCTCTCTGCCTCTCCCTCTCTGTAACTCTGCCTATCAAATGAATAAATAAATCTTTTAAAAGAAGAAAATATGGGGCTGGTGCCGCGGCTCAATAGGCTAATCTTCCGCCTGCAGCGCCGGCACCCCGGGTTCTAGTCCTGGTCAGGGCACCAGATTCTGTCCCAGTTGCCCCTCTTCCAGTCCAGCTCTCTGCTGTGGCCCGGGAGTGCAGTGGCGGATGGCCCAAGTGCTTGGGCCCTGCACCCACATGGGAGACCAGGAGAAGCACCTGGCTCCTGGCTTCAGATCAGCATGGTGCACCAGCCGCAGCGCGCCAGATGCAGCGGCCATTGGAGGGTGAACCAACGGAAAAGGAAGACCTTTCTCTCTGTCTCTCTCTCTCTCACTGTCCACTCTGCCTGTCAAAAAAAGAAGAAAATATGGGATATGTACATCATGGAATACCACATAGTGGGAAAAAAAGGAAGGAAGGGACGGAGGGAGGAAGGGAGGGAGGGAGGGAAAGAAAAAGAAAAAAAGGGAAGGGAGGGAGGGAGGGAGGGAGGCAAAGAAGAAAAAGAATAAGAAGGGAAGGGAAGGGAGGGAGGGAGGGAGGGAGTAATCCAGTCATTTACAACAAAATGGGTGAAACTGGTAAACATCATCCTTAGTGAAACAAGCCAGTCCCAAAGGGACAAATTCTGTGTGTTCTCCCTGACCTGTGATAACTAAAAGAGACCCTAAAAGGCAATCTTAGAATTGGAATTGACACTTTGAGAAGCAATGACTTTGAACAGCCCTTCTTTTCCTTTATCTTACTTATCGCTTATTCTTTCATATTAATCCTAGAACTCTTTACTTAACAGAGTTAACCCCTTGTGTATACAGTTAATTGAAAATAAAGAGTGAGAATAAGAAAGGGAAGCGGAAGTGGGTGGGAGCATGAGTGGGAGGTCGGGCATGGTGGGAAGAATTATCATGATACTAAAGTTGTAATTGTATAATATATGAAGTTTGTAACTGTAAAGCTGTATAGTTCTACATGCATTCCTATGGACTTACTTCTAAGGGTACAGTTTAAAAACTTGCCATGGGATGCGAATCCCCTTAAGCTAGTGGTAAAAATAGCATTTTAAGTGTTAAAGTGATCATATAAATAGGAGTTCGATAATAAATAAAAAGTGTTTGGTAATAGGAATAGAATTAAAAAGAAGTGAATGCTCCATCGTGGGAAGCAGTCCATACAGCAGACTTATAGAATGACAATCCCCTTAACTAGCACTCTGACCTCAGAATCAGCCCCTTAGGGATTCTGGTTTGGCTGAAAAGCCAAGAGGAGCATTTCAGGCATGGAAAGCCAAGACACTGTGGCAAAAAAAAAAAAAAGTTCCACATGAAGGATCTCTGTGGGTGAGACTGTAGTGAAAAGAAGCAGCCACCAAAGAAAGAGTTACTTTATCTGAAGGAAGGAGAGAACTTCCACTTTGCTTATGGCTTTGTCGAGTTGTGGATCCAAAAGGCTTCCACAGCCTAGGTAGCCCATATCAAGAGCCTCAGGTGATCATTGATGTCATAATAGCACATAAAGAGTGCTAATTGTTAAATAAACAACCAGAGTCACTGTGCACTAACTTCCCATGCAGGACCTCTGTCCCCAGAAAGTTGTATTATGAGAGTTAACAGTAAAAGAATTAGTTCTATTAAGTATATTAATTGGAGGATACTCTTATGTCTCATAAGTTATAATTATGTCTAAGAGCTCACAAAAGATGTATTATCCTTGGGTTCTTCTGTAAAGATAAAAATTAAGTTTCTAAAAGGAAAGAGGGGAGAAGGAAGGAAGAGGAAGAAAAAAAAAAAAGCAAAATTACCTTTGAGATGCAATAACTTTGAACAGCCCTTGTCTGGATTGTTGAGGGACAGTTTTGTCTCTTCTTTTTTTCCTCTTTTCTTCTTTTTCTTTTTCTCTCTTATACAATGTGCTAAACTCTTTACCTAGAATAGAGTTAATCCTCTGTATATAAATATAAATGAAAATAGATCTTGGTAAAAAAAAAAAGAGAGAATAGGAGAGGGAAGTAGAACTGGGGGAGAATGGGTGGGAGGGCAAGTACGGTGGGAAAAATTACTATGTTCATAATGTTGCATTTATGAAATACACGTAAATAAATAAAAATAATTACCTCTGGAAAATAAAATCGCAAGGGCTGAGACAAGCCAAAACCAGGAGCCTGGCTTCCCTGTGAGTGACAGGGGCCCAAGTATTTGCTGCTTTCCCAGGCACTTTAGCAGGGGGCTGGACTGGAAGTAGAGCAGCCAGAACTCAAAAGTGATGCTCCGATATAGGATACCAGCATCACCAAGTGGTGGCTTAACCTGCTGTGTCACACGCTGGCCCCTAGTCACTGCATTAAGGGTTCTTACTGTAAGGCTTTCTGTAGCAGGGGTGCTGACAAACATCTGACTAAATTAAAATGCGGCAGCAACTTTAAAAAATGATATCCCTGGTCTCATGGTAGTGTTATGGGATAAAATTCTCTATAAGGACCGATAATCAGAGCTACTATTAAATTCTTGAGCCTAGCCATCACCTATTTCTTCCCAGAGGGCCAAAGACGATAGGGCCTTGGACATATTTCTGTTTTTGTTGAAAAACACTGTAGGTTGTGGCAGGCATTTGGCTTAGCAGTTAAGATGCCTGTTGGGGTGCCCACATCCCATATTAGAGTGCCTGAGTTTGAGTGCAGGTGCTAATGCACGCACTCGGAGACACCAGGCAAAGAGTGACTCAGCAGTTGGGTCACTGACACTCATGTAGGAGACCCAAGTTGAGTTCTCAGCTCCCAGCTTCAACCTGGCCCAGTCCCCGTTATTTGTAGGCATTTAGAGAATAAACCAGCAGATGAGTCTCTCTCTCTCCCTCTCTCCTTCCTGTCAAATAATGAAGTAAAAATAGATAAATTAAAATCAGAGAAAAATACCATGGAAAGCTTCTCAGGTTTGTCATGAAATGAATTTCTAATCAAATGTCGAAAATGGGAGTGACTGGGGAGCACAGCACTATTTTTATGAAAATCTAATCATCCATATTTGGATTCAGCCACAGGGGAATCACCTTACAGAGTTAAGGTGAGCAAACTGGGGGCTGCAAACATTCACACTGCAAGATCTCACACATTGTCCTGCTCTGTCCCGTCAACAAATGGTACCTGGCAGACAGTAAGAGTTGCTACATGTTTCTGAAAAAGAGCTGAAATATTTTACATTGTACATTTTTCTTACACATGTCTGAGACTCTGAAATAATTTAGACCAAAGTTGCAGAAATATTACACAATTGCCATGTAACCATCACCCAACTTCCCTGTGTGAACCTAGTCCCCACAGCAATCATCTACACTGGAAGTTAACACTGATGCAGCACTGTAACTAATCTACAGCCCTGACTCAAATTGTACCTGCTGTCCTTGGGATGTTTCATGAATAACAATTATCTTTCCCAATATTGTGTTAGACTAAAAGAACGTACCAGTTTCCAAGTTACAAGCTAAGTGTATAAAGTCACCATATGAACAAAATTATTTCCACACAGAGGAAAATGAGTCAAGAGCCCCATGAAATAAACAGCAAGTTTAAGGATTCACAATTCAGAACACAAGGTTAGTGTTTGGTACATTAATATAGTAGAATATACATGAACATCAAGTTATAAACTATACTGGTTGAGGTTCAGGATACAGAATTGATTTAGAAATAAGCTCTAGTTTTATGGGCATTTAGTTCATTAAAAGGGCATTTCAAATCATGCTACTTGATACAGGTCATTGCCACAACCATTAAGTGCTTGGGGGACAGGAGTGGTCCATCAGAATTGCACCCCGGTACTGGTTACAGACTGACTGCAGTAGCATCAGGGTGGCCACCCTCCACAGAAGTCCAACAGAGGGGAGGGAAGGCAGCTACGGTGTTCAGGCACCCAGACTCTTTTAACTCTTCTTACAAAGACAAATTCATGTTCCAAAATGGCCCTTGGAGTCCCAGCTCTCACATCAGTGGTGCAGAGCAGAGGACAGGCAGGGCAGGACGGACTCCTGGCTGCTGGCTGCTGGCTGCTGGCACAGTCTTCCCCAAGGACCTACACAAGTATGCTGGCGTCTCCTGGCCAGGAGGGAGCCACGTGGCTATAGCTGGGTGACAGTGCTTTTGCTGAGTACATTGCCAGCAGGAACGAGACTGGGGTTCAACTCCTGGATATGAAGGAAGGAATGCTTGTTGTGCAGTAACTGGCAGTCCGCCAACCACTGGCTCACTCCTTTCATCAAGATAAATTCTGGAAATAATTTATTGTGAAAAAAAGTACTAGTATAAAGGCAGTTTGGTTTGGGGAATTAGATGGTGGTGATGATTTGCACAATCATGAGAACATACTACACACCAATGAAGTATATGCTTTCAAAGAGTGGATTTTATGGTATGTGAATTACATCTCAAAATTGTTAGAAGCAAAAGTAGGCAAATGTTCTTTTTTCAATATTTTTATTTATTTGAAATATGGAGTTAGAGAGAGAGGTGGAGACAGAGAGGTCTTCCATCCGCTGGTTCACTCCCCAGTTGGTTGCATTGGCCAGAACTGCGCCAATCTGAAGCCAAGACCCAGGATCCTCTTCTGGGTCTCCCACAGAAATGCAGGGGCCCAAGGACTTGGGCCATCTTCTACTGCTTTCCCAGGCCATAGCAGAGAGCTGGATGGGAAGTGGAGCAGCCGTCGCCCATACGGGATGCTGGTGCTTCAGGCCAGGGCGTTAATCCACTGCGCTACAGCACCAGCCCCAGTAAATAATCTTTTAAATCTTGCCATAGTGAAGGCCTAAATATGACACCAAGAAATTCATGGGAAAATGCACACTTCAACAGAGAAATTTAAAATTTCCATATAGCAAAGCAAATATTGTGAGCAAGTTTTAAAAATAATAACCAAGAAAAATAATTCTAATACATCAGAAAGATAATTAATACTAATACACAGACATTTTTAAAATAAAACATTAAGGAAATTGTAAAATACCAAAACAGGTGGGCAAGATGTTTACTGATGATTCACAGAAGCAGAAAAACAAACAGCTGCTAAAATAACAAAAGTATGCCCCCTCCACTAGTTATTAAAAATGCAAAGAAAAACAGTTGCCTGTCAGATTGCCAGCAATGCAAAGGGCTGTCAAGACCCATTTTTGGCTACAGAAATACAACTTCATATGCTGCTGATGAGAGTGCATGTGCATACTATGGCGATAGATTAAAAATGCACGCCCTCTTTGACCCAGGACCTCCATTTCTAGGAATGAATTCTAAGGCGCTAGTGTGCTAAGATATGTGGGGAAAGTTTGCTGTCAGCATTTACACCCATCACTAAGGAGTTAAAATATGGTACACAAACACACACCAAGGAATAGTGTACTGGCCACTCAATATATAAAGATATAAACCTATGTCTATTGGAATACAAAAAGACCATAGACAAAGGAGATTACATAAAGCCTAGGTGGTATCTGGCTTGTCAGAGAGCAATCACATGGAATTACAATGGCACACACATCTAAATACTGAAATTTAAGAATTAAATGAATCAAGGGAAACATTTTAATGATCCAGTATTCTTGCTTTTTGCAGAGTTAGACTTGGTTACTATTTCAAGGACAAAGCCACATAACAAAACTGTAATGAATTTGACACATCTAGACTTTCAGGCTTAACCAAATAAAACAAAATACAGATGTAAAATTGAGACTAAGAATGTTTTCCTGCTTGTTACAAGCTTTTCACATAGCCAACATCAACCCAAACTCCTCATTGTAACTTAAGAACTATAATTTAGGAAATTACAACAAATGGAAAGTTTCCATAAGGATAACCAAGGACTCGTTTGGAAGTGTCACGTGAACTAGACAAACACTAGTGTGTATGACTTTTCAGGGCAGCCTCAGTTGTCTCTACATAACTACCGATAAAATATTTTTAAACTTATTTTCATCCTTTATAAGGACTGCTACAAGTAATTGTGACACTTAAACATGTCAACTTACTACAGGAGAACATTTAAGAAAATCATTAAAGATGACAACACCGATTAAGTACTTGATGTTCCACGCACTGTGAAAGTGTGCGACATGCCAATCTGCTTTGACTAATCAGCTGTGGTCATTGTGGGGTGGATATACAATATTTGTATCTAGAGAAAACTCACTGGGCATCCCACATGAGCACCAGTTCCAGTCCCGGCTGCTCCACTTCTCATCCAGCTCCCTGCTAATGTGCCTGGGAAGATGGCCCAACTGCTTGGGCCCCCGCTACCCATGTGGGAGATCCAGATGGAGGCCCAGGCTCCCAGCTTTCTGTCCCAGCCCTGGTGTTGTGGCCATGTGGGAAGTGAAGCAGTGGATGGAAGATTTTTCTTTCTCTCTCTCTCCCACTCTCCCTGTAACTCTTTCACATGACCAGGCTTAGTGAAATAAGCCAGAGCCCAGAAGACAAATATGCTTTCCCTGATTTGTGGCAACTAATATACACAGTTCAGAAAGTGTAATGAATACAAGCAAACTTGACATTTTGACATTTGATTATTGTTTATAGCCCCTGTCAATACTCTTGAGGAAAAGTAGTTTTTCTACTGTTTCAATGGCAGTTGAATTATTTATTTAGGGGAGAGCTATAAAGTAAATTGAAAGTCTATTATTGTAAAAATTAAAAGAAAAATAGAGAAGGGGGAGGGAAAGGGGAAGGGGAGGTGGGAAGTATCATCGTGCTCTTAAAACTATATATGAAATACATGAAATTTTCTACTTCTATATAAAGTTTTTAAAAAATCACAAAAAAGAGAAAACAGCATTGAAATACAGAAATAATAAGTAAATCTTAAAAAAAAAAAATACCACCCACCTTTCACTATACAGCACACACACACGAGTTTTTTATGCCCTAATGAGTCTGGCACAGATAACTCTGGTTACAGTTTTCTAATCCTTTACCACAGCCCCAGATACAGTTGTCATTTTTTTTTTTTTTTTTGACAGGCAGAGTGGACAGTGAGAGAGAGAGACAGAGAGAAAGGTCTTCCTTTGCCGTTGGTTCACCCTCCAATGGCCGCCGCGGCTGGCGCGCTGCAACCAGCGCACCGCGCCGATCCGATGGCAGGAGCCAAGCACTTCTCCTGGTCTCCCATGGGGTGCAGGGCCCAAGCACTTCGGCCATCCTCCACTGCACTCCCTGGCCACAGCAGAGAGCTGGCCTGGAAGACGGACAACTGGGACAGAATCTGGCGCCCCGACTGGGGCTAGAACCCGGTGTGCCGGCGCCGCTAGGCGGAGGATTAGCCTAGTGAGCTGCGGCACCGGTCCAGTCGTCATCTTTCACACAAGACACCAGAAGGCACAAATACCAAGGAAGCTGATGCCCTGGAAGCATGAGCCTCTCCCTAGCTAGGATCGCCCTCTGGCTCAGCAATCCCAAGGTCTGCCCAGTTCCAAGGCTGTGCACTGAGCCAGTCAGCAACACTGGCTTGAAGACGCTCAGAGCTTCTTCCCAGATTGACAAGAGACCTCCAGAACCCTGGAGGCCCACAGTTGTGACGAGCCGATCAGAGCCACTATCTTGAAGAATTTTTTCAAAATCGTTTTTCTTCCTTTATAAATAATGAAGTCATATTCTTAAAGCCCAAATATCTCACACATGTTCTCTAACTAGCTCACCATCACTAGGCATCACAGACGACAGAGGTAATACCTTTTTTTTCCCAAAGATTCATTCATCCATTTGAAAGTCAGAGTTACACAGAGAGAAGGAGAGGCAGAGAGAGAGAGAGAGAGAGAGAGAGAGAGAGAGAGAGAGAGAGAGGTAGGTCTTCCACCCGCTGGTTCACTCCCCAATTGGCTGCAACGGCCGGAGCTGCACCAATCCAAAGCCAGGAACCAGGAGCTTCTTCTGGGTCTCCCATGTGGGTGCAGGGGCCCAAGCACTTGAGCCATCTTTTGCTGCTTCCCCAGGCCATAGCAGAGAGCTGAATCGGAAGTGGAGCAGCCGGGACTCAGACCGGTGCCCACACGGGACACCAGCACTGCAGGTGGCGGCCCCACCCCCAATGCCACAGCACCATCCCCAAGAGGTAACAACTTTAAAACAAGTTTTCTATCTTTTAGAATCTTTGGTTCTTCAGGAACTTCGGAAGTTCTGTTCTTAGGACTCTGTCATCTATTCACCAGTCTATTTCGAGGTGAAAACAGGTGCTTTCTTCTGACAGGCTGCATTTAATAAATAAAATATATCAAAGAAGCAATCTATATAAAGTGGTTAAGGGCAAAGCTCAGGCGCCAGTGTGCCCAGGTGCAAATCCTGAGTTCTGTTACTTAACCTCTCTCCACTTGGCTTCTTCATCTGCAAAGTTGGAGTAATAACAGTACCTACTTCCCAACGTTGGTGTGAGGATTCTGATTTCTCTCTCTCTCTCTCCCTATCTCTCTCTCTCTCTCACACACACACACACACTCACACACACACATACACACACACACAATGCCCAGGACATCTGACACAGTGTAGTGTGTTATTATTTTCAAATACGAAGTTCCTTTTGCAAGCTACGTACATAAAATTGCATTCATGCTAGAATCAGATTTTAGATACCAACTTATTTATCTACATCAGTAAAACAGTGCTGCACTAGATGAGAAAGAAGTGCACTAGGCCGCATGATAAGGCCCAGAAGCAAGGAAGCTGAACTGTGCGTCTCTCTCAAAGCCCATGAGCACACACGACACTGGGAGAAGAGATGCATCCAAACATTTGCCGCATTTTGTGAAGATTCATTACCTTGCGTTTGAAAGTCTAAACAAGCAGATGGGAGTCACTAAGAAACCAAAACCCAAAGCCAAGGAAGGAGGGAGAGAGGGTGGAGTCGCACTGGCCGGCACTGCCACCCAGCTGGGGGACTTCGGCAAACACCTGCCGTGCTCGTGCTCGGTACGGCTTTCCTCACCCGCTCAGCAGACGATGTACTTCCTGTCCCAGAGTGGTCCTGGGGCTGGGTGTGAGAACAGGGCACTCAGCCTCTCCCCACCCACCCCTCTGCTCACACGCCCACTTCCAAGTTCCTGAAGAGATTACATGGTAAAGACTAAAGGAAGGCAAAAGTGAGTCCCTCTGCAAACTGAACTCTGCCGGGCCCTGAAACAGGAAGTAGGGAGAGACCCTCCACCAGGGAGCAGAGGCGGAGCAGGAGACAGCATTGGATCAGCACGATTCTGTCATTTAATTCTTCAAGTCTACCAAGAAGTTCATATCAAAAACAAAAACACAAGCAAACAAACAAACAAACAAAACCTCTGCATGCTTTCAGGATGCTGTGAATAAAAAATTGCAGAGTCAAGCAAATAGCGATAGCAGCATCACGTATCCTGGTTTCTAAAGTTTATGTCAGCTCACTCACAAGATAGTTTAGCGAACGATGGGAACTCTCATGCTCAGATGCTCGGTCTGCAGCTCCTCAGGTTCAGGCACTGCAGACTCTCCTGGGTGCCTCTGGTCCCCAGCGAGTACTCGCGCCGTCAGGTGCCGCCTGCCCTTCACAGTCCACGCTCAGTGCCTTTCTTCTTCATTCTGCTCCCATCCGCAGCAGAGCACAGCAGCACCCAAGAACAACGAGGCCTTCTCTGAATTTCCTATTGGATTATACTTAACCTTGAAAAATTGTTTTCCTAATTGAATTATGCAGAATTGGAAATTAGCAGTGTTAGCTGCTCATCACCTTACAAGATATATGGATCATGACCTAGGATGGGAATTTTGTAATCCATATTTGAGTTATAGCCATTTCTACTGATTTTAATTTAATTGCTTGCTGTGCAATGAGTAATTCACACATGCAGTACTTTAACTGCAGTGGTATCTGCAGCAATTAATTTTAACTGAACTTTCAAAGGCCAACAAACAAACAAAACTCAAAAAGGTCTCCATGTTAATTCTTCTTTTAAGCCAGAATCCAAAGTTATGTTTTTTAAACTGATGTTTACCATCCATTAGATCAGAAAATAACTTAGTGGTTTGCGTCTAATATTTTAAAAAATAAAAAACAAAATGGAAAACACCAGTATGCATCAGGCACAGTAAAAGCAGGTAATATTTTGTTAAATTTGGTTTATGCGTGTGTGTGTGTGTGTGTACTAAGTCACAAGTAATGTACATTTCTTACTACAGTCAAAAAGTATAAAGCCACTGATGCTTATCAGTGAGTTACTAGATGCTAACTGGCTCTTCGGAGAAGTCTGGATTAAGCTGCCCAGACCATAGGTACATGCTGTTCAATCCTTCTATGGGAGAAATGAGGAAGACCAAGCAAATATAAATACACAGATAATTAAATAAAATACACTATTTCAATTCCTGATGCTGCATTTTGGGTGGCACAACAAAAAGAAAGATTTACTTCATTAAGTCAACATTTCACTAGAATAATTACTGCCCTTTATAAAAATGAAATGGAGGGGCTGGTGCTGTGGCACCATGGACTAAAGCCCTGGCCTGAAACGCTGGCGTCCCATAAGGGCGCTGGTTTGAGTCCCGACCCCGACTGGTCCTCTTCCGATCCAGCTCTCTGCTGTGGCCTGGGAAAGCAGTGGAAGATGGCCCAAGTCCTTGGGCCCCGGCACCCATGTGGGAGACCCAGAAGAGGCTCCTGGCTCCTGGCTTCAGATCAGCTCAGCTCCAGCCAATGTAGCCACCTGGGGAGTGAACCAGTGAATGGAGGACCTCTCTCTCTGTCTCTACCTCTCTCTGTAACTCTGTCTTTCAAATAAGTAAATGTTAAAAAAAAAAAAAAAAAAGAAATGGAAGTTGCCTATAAATACCCATAAGGTTGGCCGGCGCCGCAGTTCACTAGGCTAATCCTCCGCCTGCAACACTGGCACCCCGGGTTCTAGTCCCGGTTGGGGCGCCGGATTCTGTCCCGGTTGCTCCTCTTCCAGTCCAGCTCTCTGCTGTGGCCCAGGAGTGCAGTGGAGGATGGCCCAAGTGCTTGGGCCCTGCACCCTCATGGGAGACCAGAAGGAAGCGCCTGGCTCCTGGCTTCGGATTGGCGCAGCGCCAGCCGTAGTGGCCATTTGGGGGATGAACCAACGGAAGGAAGACCTTTCTCTCTGTCTCTCTCTCTCACTGTCTAACTCTGCCTGTCAAAAAAAAAAATATATATATACCCATAAGATTTAACCATGATGGTATTTAAGACTGAAAAAACAAAAACAAAATAAAAAACACATATAAGTGCTTATAAACCAATTATTAAATCACTTTTCACAGAACTTTAATTTCTAAGAGATTTTAAAAGTCACACTACAAGTATCCTATAGAAAAAAACAAGAGTAATAATTTGTAAACAAAATAATCTGTAAACAAAGATAACTTATCAGTGTGTCCATTTTTGAAGTAATATAATGGTTTTTAAAGTTTAAAACGTCATTACTGAATTTATGTTCTCATTAAAAAAAATGCACCTACATTCTGTGTTTCTGCATTCAATACTGTGCAAACAAGCAGATGCAGGAGGATCCACGAACGATGGGAATCCACCTCGCCGGTGGATGAAGTCAGCAGCTCCAGAGCTGCAGGGGCGGCCTGAGGGGTCAGCAAAGTGAGCAGAAGCTCCCCAGGGAGGGCAGGTGCACGTGCAACTCTGCTGCACCTGAGAGGCAAAGCAGTGCGGAGGTTCATCCTCACGCTCTACTCAGGCCCTGGGAATGGCAAGTCAAGCTATGTGAGTTAGGTGCTGGGGAGGACGTGCAGTCTTCACACAAAGTCTACTGAGAGCAGATCTTTTTCTACATGGACTGTACCTAAAGCTATGTGAATATTAAATCTAAGAAATATATTGGAAAACTAGTAAAAATCAATACAAATGTTACAATCTGTAAAAATGTATAGCTGTAAAATAATGTAAATATTGCAGAACCAATAAGAATCTTTTAAGTTTGCTCAAAAAACTCTGTAACTGTAGTGCCAAATGCCCTTTTAAGATAGATACTAGAGATGAGAAAGCTCAAAGGAGTGTCTGATTTGACGCGGTCACTGGATCACTGGATGCATCCCCATACAATCAGACACGAGACAGTAGTTCTGTAATTACTTGGTGACCATTGGGAGTGCTGTCTTCCACAGGTCTACATGCTTCCTGTGTTACTAGCACACAACTGCAATCAAAGGAGGATCCCTAAGAATGGCTTTTCTTACCAGCACTGAGATATCTGGCCTCAGTATTCTGCCAGCCATTTTTGAGGTCTGTCACACAAACCGGACTCCAGCATATGTCCAACAGAGGCACCTGCTTTTGGAGTAAATCATTTGATGGAAGAGTCGTGTGTGGGTCAAAAATAAAGCCTCAGGGCGGTTTGATTATGCAGCAGACGGAGCGGGCAACACTTTGCGTTTTTTAAAGGAGGCATCTGAGATCAAAGGTTCGAAACTGTCCTTCCACACATGCTTGTTCTCTGTTTCAACACCAATAAAGACGTATCCAGTGAATGTTCTGTAAAATCTAGAATTCAGTTTACTGAGCTTACTGATCAAAACCTGACTTAAGTCTTCAGACGGAAAGAAAATTTCAAAGGAACAGAAAGTTGATACACACATTGAAGAGTTTAATATTTTACTAACAAAATTTTCAGACATCTCACAAATACCTAAGTACTGTTTCTTTGGATGTGTCTCAAAACTAGTGTAAGTTAAGTGAGATCAGTATACTCCTGAGTTTCTTTCTGTTCTTCTCTTGACTTGGTCTGCTCAAAGCATGGATTTCAAGTTTCAGTAAAAATCAAAGCTTGCAATTAATTCTTAAAAAGGTATACTTAACAATGAAATTAGAGAGCAGCTGACTTGTACGGATTTCCTAGGTATGTAGGTCTTAGGCTGAGAAAGCCGCCACTATTCCACTGGTTGTTATAATAAGAGCTGCTTAGAATCCCAACATGAACACACTTTTATTTTAAAACTAAGCTGCATTTTAGAAAAGATAGGAAACTCAGAAGGTAATGCAAAGATATAAAGGAGAAGTATACTAATGGAGCTTATAACTATACAGATGAAATTTTCTTATTTTGGTTCTAAGTGGAAATGTTTGAAGTCAAATAAACGTAACTGTTTTTCAAAAATTTCTCCCCCAAAAACCTTTAACTCCAACAATTTGAGAAAAAAGTTGTTTTACTTTTTGTCTGAACACAGACAATCTATTGTCATACACATAGTGCATGTGAACATATATATTTATATAGATGGCATAATTATGTGTTCAAATAGGTCCATCTTATATTTTTGCATGCATAATTTTTGGTACTCTATCCTACAGGATGGTAACACAGAATTTAAGTTCATAGTGTTTATTCAGTGGACTTAAAGTTGGGAAATCATCCCAACAATTATTTACAACTTAATAAGTGAATATCTCATCATGTTACAATGCAAAACTATCCTTACATCATGACGGCTGACGCTGTGAGTCGTGGTGTTAAAGCAGTAACTTTTATAAGTTGGGGAATGAAATTGGCATATATAAAAGTAACCAAAGGTTTCAAATGGAGGAAAGATGGGGTTTCTACCACTCAGCATTTATATTTTTCATAAGCATCAGAGAAGCACGGGAAGTGATCTTTGAAAAAAATGCTTTAAAAAACTGAGAGTACATATAGCCTATAAGGCAAAAACCTAAGTTACAGTGTATTCAACACTGGCAACTATGCTATGAGAGGTAATATTGAATTATATACACAGAAACGGTCACTCAACTATGATTACACAATACTTTCTACCATAGCTTATTTTACTGTACAATAGAAGATATTCCTGTGGCTTTCTCCCAAGGCTCAGGTTGTAAAAGAATTCAGTATCTTTCCCTTGGCTCAAAGTCTGACGAATATCATTCTGTAACAGAAACAACACTTTTGTTTTTGTGTTTAAGGAAATAAAAAATATAATTTGTAACCATTTCAGTTACAATGCACCCATTGCAATGACATCTAAAGCAGTTTAGTGCATACAAAACTGCATTTCTCTGGATAACTTTCACTTAGTACCAAGGATGTCTTGCCGGTAGGTTGCTACATTCTGAATAAAATATATAGTGGGATTTAAATGACCCTTTAAAAGCCTCAAACAGTATCTCATCCTTTTGGCTAAGATCAAGTATAGAAAGCCTCAAAATTTGGCTTCTGGAACATCTGCGTATCAGGTGAAAAAATTCACATTTCCTGATGTGAGTAAAGGTATCTACAGAATGTGCTGTTCTGCACATCGCTACAAAGAACCAGTGGTTAGCTGAATTACAGGGTCTGTCCAAAAGCTAAATTTAAAACAAGAACAGCAATGACCAAGTTCTTAGCAGATTAGGAAAAATCACGACACTGAGAGGCCCAGGCCCTGCCCTGAACCGGGTCAGCAGGAAAGCACTTCTGTGACGGCAGGAACGTCTGAGCCGGAGCTCTCCAGAGCGGGGCAGCTGCAGGTCTCACAGTGCTTTCTGATGCCCATTCGCAGAAGGTTTGGTTGCTTCCGAATCCCTTGAAGTATTTGATAAGTGAAGCTTATGAAGTCCTGCAGAAAAATTAAGAAAATGGTGAGAAATGACGCAGTGCCCAGTGCTTAGGCAAAGGGCTGGGGTGGTCCAAGAGAGAAGATTTACGAAGGGGAGTGTGTGGTCCTGCAGTGGCCACTGTGCTGTGCGGCCAGATCCCCTTCAGGAGTGAACGATGTCTTCTCGCTCCTTTGAGAGCGGCCGAAGCTGAAGACGTTTGCCAGGCAAGCAATCGTGACCCTCCCAGGCCTTCCTCCCCTGGCTGGTAACAAAGGCCTGACCCCTCCTGAAGATCACCCGCAGTCACACAGCCCCCGGGGCCAGTGCGGCGTCGGGCTCCCGCGAGGCACCGATCTCTCTCTCTCCGGTCTCTTCCCCTTCCCTTCCCCCTCCTCCTCTGATACGCATCTTTCTGGCAAGCTTAGCCCCATCTCTAAGTGTGCGCCCCATGGTACCCAATCTGCCACAGCTATGTACCTATTTTTGTTTTAGAATATATACATATATGTCCATGTACGAAAACAGGGAAAGACCAAATATTAAACATGTAACTAAAAAGAAAAACAGTGGAAAAATTACAAAAAAAAAAAAAAAAAAAAAAAACAAAGACATGGCAAAATGAACAAACGGAACATAAATAATATTTCATTATTCACAGACATTTTACAGAATAAAAAATTCACTTTATCTTTTTAAGTTACAGTAATTTCCCTCTGCATCATATAGCAATAATTTAGATAATATAACTGGTATCTAGAACAACACTGTACCTCACAGGAAGAAAAGAGAAGAAAATTTAAGTATTTATGTGGTACTAAAGTTCAAGCACTTTAATAAAAATGACACACAAGGAAACAGTAAGGAGTACATTCACAGGAAAGACTTCAAGGCAGCCTTCTTCACCTCTCAACAACTTACTTGGAAAAAATCACCTTCCCCTAAAATTCCAGGTGGTAATGTACCCGCTACAACAGGTTTCTATCAGTCTCAAACCAACAATAACACTCCAAATTTTAAAATTTCTATCATCTGCATATTTTAATAAAAGAAAAAGTAAAAATTGAACCTCTCTATGACATCTTGGTGGGAAGGGAAAAAAAAATCAATCGAACAATAACCCAAAAAAAATTGGTTCTAGTAGGAACAACCAGACCTCTGATGAGGACAGGACTGTTAGAAGTGGAGAAGTATGTTGAAATAAGGCTGGTAGAAAAGAGACTGAGGGCTAGCCTTATGGCACAGCAGGTTGAGCCCCCGCCTGCAGAGGCAGCATCCCATGTTGGAGCAGCTGGCATCCCATACTGGAGCCCTGGTTCAAGTCCTGGCTGCCTGGCTTCCAACCCAATCCCCTGCCAATGTACCTGGAAAAGCAGCAGCAGACGGCCCACGTACATGGCCTCCTGCCACTCATGTGGACCACCCAGCCCAGGCTATTGCTGCCATCTGGGGAATGAACCAGGTGATGGAAGGTCTCTTTCTGTTTCTCCCTCTCTCTTTTAAATAAATACAATAAATCTTTTTAAAAAATAAAGAAGAAGAAAGAAAAGAGATTGAGCAAAGAGTGCATCTGTGAGGTACGCGTTAACTGGTCTGGATCCTTTAAGGGTAGACTGAGTTCACTTCTAAAATACGGAGCAGCGTAGGGTGCGTGTTCTGAAACTGTCCACGTCTGTCCTCTGCAGACAACACCAGGAAAGTCACTTCATTACCAGCAGCTTCACAGCGAGATTCTGAGGGCTCACTGCATGCCCAGTGTTCTGTGAGACAGATACGATTAGCATCAATGGACAGAGTAGCAAAGGGGGAAAAGTCTACACAAAACGAAGAGGAAGAGGAAGAGGAAGAAAGGAGATCGTTCAGTTTTATAATTAAGACTCCCAGTGAAATTATACGTGAACTCTCAGGTCATTCAAACATCACTACTCTTAATGAAGATCTTTTTCTTTGTATAAAATGATGTTCTGAAGAACATCCCAAAGAATAATGAAGAACCTATCTGACAGTTTTACACCAGTCTCAATAATTCCTCTGCCTCTTATGGTCAAAGAACTAACATGACATAAAGATCTTTTACATGAGGCTAAGTTACATTTTACTAATGTAATAAAGCCTCCCTAAGCAAAACGACATCCAGAACAACCAACCCAAACACCTAACGCAGCACAACTCATTTGCAACCATCACATTTGGTGAATGGAAAGTGGCAGCTAATCTCAGATTATGGCCTAATCTTGTTGATGCTGCCTATGACACTGCATCCCAATTCAAGTCCTGGCTGCTCCACTTCCCATCCAGCTCTCTGCTATGGCCTGTGAACGCGATAGAAGAGGGCCCAAGTCCTGGGGCCCCTGTACCCATGTGGGAGACCGGAAGAAGCTCCTGGCTCCTGGCTCCTGGCTTCGGCTTGGCCCAGCCCTGGTCATTGTGGCCATTTGGGAAGTAAACCAGCAGATGGAAGATTTCTCTCTCTCTCTCTCTCTCTCTCTCTCTCTCTCTCTCTCTCTCTCTCTTTCCTCCCCCCCTCCCTTTCTTTCTGCAACTGACTCTCAAATAAATGAATAAATAAAAGAAATCTTAAGGAAACAACTAAAATAGGATAGTTAAGCTGGAGTCTTTTTTCTTCCCAAAGGTTATCCTTTCAAACATCAAGGTTGGAAAGGCTTGGTGTGTGAAAAGTTTTATGGCCACTCATACATTTAAATTATCTGAAATCTGGATCATAATAAAGTGCACAATATGGTTGTCTTTTGCAGTGGGTAAAAACCACAATGGAACATGGAATATAAAACATTCAAATGGGGACCTGCGCTGTGGCATAGCAGGTAAAGTTGCTGCCTGCAGTGTTGGCATCCCATACGGGTGCCGGTTTGAGACCCAGCTGCTCCTCTTCCGATCCAGCTCTCTGCTATGGCCTGGGAAAGCAGCAGAAGACGGCCCAAGTCCTTAGGTCTCTGCACCCATGTGGGAGACTCGGAAGAAGCTCCTGGCTCCTGGCTTCAGATCAGTGCAGCTCCGGCCATTGTGGCCAATTGGGGAGTGAACCAGTGGATGGAAGACCTACCTACCTCCCTCCCTCCCTCTCTCTCTCTCTCTCTCTCTCTCCTTTTCTCTGTGTGTAACTCTGAATTTCAAATAAATAATAAATAAATCTTAAAAAAAAAAAACAAATGACACCACTCAGATAAATGAGCTAATGTCAAGATTTTCCCTTCTTTTACTATGACATACCCTAAGTCAAAGACAGTTGATACTGTTAAAATACAAAACTTGAAATAATGCTAACATTAATGTGGAAATAAGCATGAAAAATACTTATATTTGAACCCTTTGGCTAAACCTAACAATGATTATGTTAATACTGTCATTGCATGTGACTCATGAAATTCCTAACGAATCTCCTCCCTCAACACCAAGAATGCTAATATTTTATCCTGAATTATTTGACTTACTAAAGAGAATTAAGGGTCAACCTGATGATTGTAAGATCCAAGTTTCAAGAAAAGCTTTAACTAAAAAAATAGCAAAAGCTATCCTTACCAAAGAAACAAGGCTTCCACACAAGGTCATCCTCATTACCACCACCACCACCACCACCACCACCACCATCATCCCAGTATCATCATCATCTTCACAGTAAAAGACCTAAGGTCTATTGAGTTCTTACAACACACCAGTCACTATGCTAAGGCCATTACATGAAGTATTTCAGTTAATATTCACAACAATCCTAAAAGGAAGATAACAGTGTTTTATAGATAAAGAAGGTGAGGTGAAGGAAGTAATCAATACGTAGTGATCAAGTATTGATGTCTGAAGTTGTACACATTTGGAAAATGCCGTGGATGAAGACTTAATAATGAACTCAAATGTCAAAACTGTTAGTTAGCCAAAAGAGAGAAAAATACCCATAAACCTCAGGATTACCTAGGGCCTTGAAAAGCTCTTCTCGCACAGCCGAGGTGAATTTTCTGACCAGACATAATGTTGTTACAATAGCAAAAAGTAAATTGTAGGATAATACAATGTAGAAATTTCCCAGCCAGTTAAACCTTCCAAAGTCTCCAAGTAGATCAAATCTAGTGATTCCTGTTAAAAATAAATAAAATAGCCCTTAATAAAATCAGGTAAGATAATAATGCATTTTTTTTTTACAAAATAAAGTACAAGTCAGATCAAATTCCATGTGCTCTCTCATTGCTGTTTTGTAGAATGCTCTGATCAATGAATCCTGGCTCAAAACACGTAAATGTTTCCTGCTGGAATAACCTCAAACCAATCGAAACCTTTTCACATGCATGCTAGTCACTTGAAGGTATGAGCAATGAGGCAAGAATGAACGCCCCTGGTCACCCACCTGGAATGCAGCTTACATTAAAAAAAAAGAATCCTATTGCGGTGGGCATTTGGTCTAGAGGTGAGGTCAAATGTGTTCCACATTTGAATGATGAGGTCTGATTCCGGGCTCCAGCTCCAGACTCCAGTCTCCTGATAATGCAGATCTCAGACCAGGGTGGCGGTTGGGGCTGGAAGACTCGAGGGACAGCAGGGATGGCCCAAGTGATTGGGTTCCTGCCATAATGTGGGACTCCTGTATTGAGTTCTAGGTTCTGAGCTTCAGGGGCTCACTGAGGGTATTTGGGGTATGAACAAGTACCTGGGAGATCTCTCTCTCTCTCTCTCTCTCTGCCTCTCAAATAAATTAAAAACAAAACAAAAACACCTGAAGTTTCCACATTTTTTTAAGAAAAAAACCATGCCATTTTGTGCTGCTCATATGGGGAGGATGGATGACTACAGGCTTAACTGAAATAGGATGGCTGCGACTGATAGAGAAAGACACCCGAGTAAATCCTCCACCACCCTACTGCCACCTCGCTGGGAAAATGCCTGCCTCTCCCTTCGTTCAGGCCCTTGCTTGCATGCCACGTCCCCCAACAGAGAACTCTGATTCCTCTACAGAAAACCGCTGGACCTCCCAGGCCTCCACCTTACTCATTTCATCATAGCGTACATTACCTGAAACCTTTTCATTGCCCTTTTTGGTTGATCTACTATCTGTTTTTCCCACTAGAATTTACATTCTGCAAGAACAAGGACTTTGCCTTTTTCACTCCTCTAATCCCAATACCCACAGAAACACCTCAATATTACACAGACTTAATATTTATTATATTAATGAACAAATAAAGAGCATCATTTCCTTCCAAACGTTGTTAATCTGAATTTAATGCTACAGGCTTGTAGAGTAAAAGGGCAGAGCTGGAAATACAGTGGAATTATAACACATATGCATTTAAGTTACTTAAATTTACCTAAATACACTTTTAAAAGTTTTTTTAATTTAAAAAGTATTTTTTTAAGATTTACTTATTTATTTGAAAGGCAGAGTTACAGAGAGAGGAGAGATAGAATGGGAGATCTTCCATCCACTGGTTCACTCCCCAAATGGCTGCAACAACTGGGGCTAAGCCAGGCCAAAGCCAGGAGCCAGGAGCTGCTTCTGGCTCTCGCACGTGGGTGCGGGGCCCAGGGACTAGGGCCAATCGCTGCTGCTTTCCCAGGCACATTGGCAGGGAGCTGGATTGGAAGTAGAGCAGCCAGGACTCACACTGGCACCCACCCATGATGCCAGAACGACAGGCTGAACCCCCTGTGCCACCGCACGGGCCCCTAAGAAGTCATTTAAAGAGGCGTTTACAGCTGGCAGAGAAGCAAAGGGAAGCGCTCAGCATTGAGTGTCCGGGCGGAGGTCAGTTCCGGTCTCCATAGCAGCACAGATGGCCGAGGGAAGAGCACCTACGGTTGTCGGTCAACACGCTGAACATCAACATCTTCAGCAACAGCTCTTAGCAGGACTCATTCCAGAAAACCACTGCCCGCCTGGACTGGAGGTCGGCAAGGCTGCTTGCTAAGAAATTCAGCAACCAGGAGACCCGTGTGGGAATGGTGGAAGTGTGTGAGGCAATGCCCACACTGTTCAGTGGCGGTGGTGAAATCAACAACAATCTAATGGAACTTCAGATCCTGACCAATGCCTGAGAGACAGCTTCAGTCAGTCAGGTGAGGGCAGTCATCCCAGGCTTCCCTTATGCTCGCCAAGATAAAGAGGACAAGAGCTGGGCTCCCATCCCAGCCGAGCTTGTTGCAAACATGGCCTGATGACCTCATCACCACCAATCTGCATGCTTCTCACATTCGGGGCTTTTCTGAAATCCCAGTGGACAATCTGAATGCGGATCCAAGTGTCCTGATGTGGCTCAAGGAGAACATGCCGAGTGGAGGAACTGCACGACGGTCGTGCCTGATGCTGGTGGAGCTGAGAGAGTGACCTCCATGTAGACTTCGCCTTGATTCACAAAGAGTGGAAGAGGACCAATGAAGTGGACCACGCAGCACTAGGACATGGGAAGGGTCACATGGCCATCCTTGCAGATGACACGCCTGACACCTGTGGTGCCATCTGCCATGCAGCTGACAAACTTCTCTCAGCTGGAGCCACCAGAGTGTCTGCTTTATTTTTTAAGATTTATTATTTTATTTGAAAGTCAAAGTTATACACAGAGAGAAGGAGAGGCAGAGAGAGTCAGAGAGAGAGGTCTTCCATCCACCGGTTCACTCCTCAATTGGTCACAACAGCTGGAGCTGCACTGATCCGAAGCCAGGAGCCAGGAGCTTTTTCCAGATCTCCCACGTGGGTGCAGGGGCCCAAGGACCTGGGCCATCTTCTACTGCTTTCCCAGGCCACAGCAGACTGGATCGGAAGAGGAGCAGCTGGGTCTCAAACTGGCACCCATATGGGATGCCGGCACTGCAGGAGGCGGCTTTACCTGCTGCGCCACAGCGCCAGCCCAGTTTTTGCTATCTTAATCTCATGCAATCTTTTCTGGTCCAGCCATTTCTCACATAAACAATGCGTGCTCTGAAGCACCAATACCATGCCTCAAGAGAAGGAAATGAAGCATTGCTCCAAAATACAGGTGACCCACGTCTCCAGGATCCACGCAGAAACCATCAGAACTCATAATGGAGTCTCCTGTTGGCTCAGCCATGTCCTTTTATGATAGCAGAATTTCTGAAGCTTTTTCAAAATAAAATGAACCCCACCCCTTGTTTTGCCCTTGGTATTTGAAGACACATTGACCAGAGGACCCAGCCCACTCCAGTGTAGTTGTCTACACCCCGTATCAGGTAGTTGTCGTGAGCCTCGCCACTTTGAAGTATAGCTCAGGTGCTGCTAGATATCAGAAGTTTGAAGGTGTTGTGCAGGGGTGTCTGCCTGTGACTGGGGAAGCTCACACTACTTCCCATGTGAATGTTTCAAGCTTCTTGTCGCTGCTGTTCAAGAACAACTAGCGACAAAGCCAACCCCTGTGTGACAAGGTCTATGCTAAACTGCAAGAGTAGGCAACCCCAAACCCAGTGCAGGATCTGCGGAGCCTGTAAGGACTGAGTGGGCAGTTGAGCCTGAGCAGCTGTATGTAGGTGGGACCGGAAGCTGAGGGTGGGCTGTGTGTGGGGCGGACAGCCCAGTACTGCACATGCTTCTCGGGAGGAAGAGGCCTGACCCATCACCAGCACACCTGACCTCGTAGCCTCAGTTCTTTGTATCTGTCCCTTTGGCTGTGCCTTCCCTTCAGCTCTCTTTTCCTTTTTCCTGGCCGAATGTGCTCTTGGGCCAGGTGATCATTTCATCATGTCTTCTGGGAAGAAAAACTGCTTCCTGCTTTGTGATGCTCACATTCACAGCAGACGATTTGCCATGGCTGACTCTTTCTCAGCCTACTACCACTGTGGTGGTGGGTTTAGGTGGTATTGTAGCTCCTTCAGGCTGATTTAAGTATTTAATTTTCATTTTCCTTCCTTGTATCTATTTGGCCTGTCAAATGACCTGAGATACCTATTAGAAGATTGATATGATTATGGTCTCTTGCTGATGAGTTTAATAAAGTATCAGTGTATGTGGAAAAAAAATAAAAAATAAAAATAAAGAGGCATTCTATTCAATGGACATGTGCTTCAGGTCCACTATTTACTGGAAAGAATACATGAATTTGGTAAGATTTTTTTGGGTGTTCACAGATACGTAGGTAGGTAGACAGATGAAGAGAGGCCAGAGAGCTGCACAAACAGGAACCCAGCAGAAAACTGACCAGTGTATATGCTTAGGGGGAAACAACCAACCCAGAAATTACACAGGTAATAGAACCAAGTAGCAAGAACCTTAAGACAGCGATTATAACTACATTTCTTTTGTGCTAGGCAGACAAATGAAAGACATAAAATTGTCTGAAAGTAACCTTCTAAAAAGGAACTTTGCAATTTAGGATATGAAAAGTATACCAGATGGGATTAATGGCAGAGAAAAAAAACAAAGCAATAGAAACAGGAAATATAACCAAATAAAAGCTAAACATGGTAAACAGAGCATCAGTGAACTTTGAATTAATTTCAAGTGGCTGATTTGTTTGTGATTAGAGTTCCTGACAGATAAAAGGTGGGAAAGAAAATTATTTGAAGAAATAATGGTTAAAAATCTTCCAAATTTGATGAAAACTATATACCTGCAGATGAAAGAAGCATGATAAACTCACATAACAGAATTTCTTAAGAAAACTAAAGCACATAATAATCAATTGCTTAAAAGAAAAAAGTGAAAGATACCAAGAGAAAAAAATCACATAGAACAAAAATATTACAAATTTCTCAACAAAAATTACGTACATGAAAAGACAGAACAATATTTTTAATGCACTGAAGAAAAAAAATCTAAATTTCTTACCAAGAAAAATTGACTTTCAAAAGCAAGGCAAAATACAGACATTTCACAAATACAAAAAGCTACATGAACCTGTCACTGTGCGTTCTACATTAGAAGAACATCAGAGAAAGTTCTCCAGGCAGAAGGACACATGTATGAAGAACTCTGGAACTACACAAAAAAGGAGGAGCAACAGACACGATCACTATGTGGTTAAGCATAAAAGACTAAACTTTTAAAAACATCTTAAAAGATCATTGTTTAAGGCAGAACAAAGGTAACATACTGAAGAGCTTGTAACATATGCAGAAATAAAGTCTGTGCTAACAGTGACATCAGCAGAACAATGGAGTAGGAAGCCCCAGCTCCACCTGTCCACACAGAAACCACGACCAGATGGAATTCTGGGAGGGAAACTCGCTCAAGGAGAATTCGGGAGTCCAGTTAAGGTGAGAAAAGTGGCACAGAGAGTCCAGGAACAGCAACAGAAAAGTCAGAGGAACACCTTTCACTCTGCTGCACTGCACCATCCTCCAGGCTGGTACAGCTGGGCACTGAGAGAGCTCTCCTCAGCTCACGCAGAGAAGAGAGCAGGGTGAGTGGCCGGCTTCCCCAGCCGGGCAGGGCAGTGCCCCAGGACCCCTCTAAGTTCACCCCGCCTAGCTCCCTGGGAAATCAACACAGCTGAGATGTCCGAAGATGACCAGAAACAAAAGAAGAAGGTAAGAGGCTATCAGTCTCAGCTGAGGGGCAGGTGCCCCCACTGTCACTAGCAGCCTACTCTGAAGATCCCAATAGGCATTTTTTTTTCTGAAAGGGAAACTAACAGCCATTAGAGTCACTGCAGTTCCCAGTAGTTTTTGTCAACAAGGGTCCTAGCTGCCTAAGCCACCGATGCCTGTCCCAACTCACTAACAAAACTTGCTTCAGTCATCAACGCCACAGGTGCTCCTCCCTAATATCTAGTATGGCCGACATGTATGCCTACAGATAGCCCTGGCTCTGACCACCAGTCCCAGTTCCGAATGCTGTATGCTTGCTGATGGCCAGCCTCCACCAAAAAACCTGGTCTCTAATGCTACTGTACATCTACCTGCAGCTGGCCCCAGGTCGTACATACTCAGGGATGCTTGGTGCAGGACCCAAAGACACCCTGAGGATCCCAACAGGCCTTGTAGTTACAACAGACCCACCAAGGATTTCACCACTGAGGTACACAGCTGCCTGGGCCACCATCTCGTTAACTCCACCCCTCAGATCCACAGCTCCGGCAGGCTCCCACAGCTGGCACTCCACATGCCACTGGGCCTGGTACAACAATGCATTCCCATATGCACCCACAGCCAGTGCCTTTCATTCCCTCAGGTCACGGGTTCAGAACCTTTCTTGTTTGTTTGTTTGTTTTTTAGCTTTTATTTAGTAAATATAAATTTCCAAAGTACAGTTTATGGATTACAATGGCTTCCCCCCCCATAACTTCCCTCCCACTCACACCCCTCCCATCTCCTGCTCCCTCTCCCATTCCATTCACATCAAGATTCATTTTCAATTATCTTTATATACAGAAGATCAATTCAGTATATATTAAGTAAAGATTTCATCAGTTTGCACCCACACAGAAACACAAAGTGTAAAATACTATTTCAGTACTAGTTATAGCATTACTTCACATTGGACAACACATTAAAGACAGATCCCACATGAGAAGTAAGTACACAGTGACTCTTGTTGTTGACTTAACAATTTGACACACTTGTTTATGGTGTCAGTAATCTCCCTAGGCTCTAGTCATGAGTTGCCAAGGCTATGGAAGCCTTTTGAGTTCGCCAACTTCGATCTTATTCACACAGGGTCATAGTCAAAGTGGAAGTTCTCTCCTCCCTTCAGAGAAAGGTACCTCCTTCTTTGATGGCCCCACAGAACCTTTCTTTTTGCCAAGGGCCATTTGGATATCTAACACCATCTGTGGACCACACAAAATTATCAACCTAAAAATCAGACTGCTGAAGATGTATTGAATTTCAACCCTCACCTGTGGGTTGCCTTGGCTGGGCCAAACCAAATGATTTCATGGGTCTTATATGGCCCACGGACTGGATGTTCCTCACCCCTGCAGGATCGGCAAAAGCATGGACTGAAGACAGACCATGAAGTCTGGAAGAGATGGCTGTTTCTTCATATGTACAGATGCCAACACAAGGATGTAAGAACATGAAAACCCATAGAAACATAATAATATCAAAAGAATAAACTTCCAGTAAAAAAAGAAAAAGGAAAAAAAGTGGAGATCCACATATTCCCTGACAATTCAAAATAAACTTTCTAAAGAAGCTCTGCAAACTGAAACATACATAGCTTAACAAAATCAGAAAAAGAACAAAATGAGAAGCTCAACAAAGAGATAGAGAACAAACAAACAAAAGACAAGAAAAACTCTAGAGCTGAAGAATATAACAACTGATGTAAAAAATTCACCAGAGACCTTCAGCAGTGGATCTGATTCAGCAGAAGAAAGAATCCAAGACCTTGAATCAAGACAGGCCACCTGAAATTATCTGGTTGCTGGAGGGAAAAATGTAGAGTACAGAAAGCCAAACAAACCAATTATGCCACTAGAGGGGTCTCAGAAGGAGAACAGAAAGACAGCAGTCAGATTAAAAGAAATAAGTGGGGGCCAGCTTTGTGGCATAGCTGGTAAAGCTACCAACTGTCACACCAGCATCTCACATGGGTGCTGGTTCATGTCTCAGTAGTTCTACTTCTGATCCAGCTCTCTGCTAATGTGTCTGAGACAGCAGTGGAAGATGGCGGAAATACGTGGTCCCCTTTACCCATGTGGGAGACCTAGATTGAGTTCCAGGCTCCTGGCTTTGGCCTGGCCCAGTCTTGGCATTGTGGCCATTTGGGGAGTGAACCAGGATATGGTAGATTCCCCTCTTCCTCGCCAGCCCTCTGTCTTTCTTCTCTCTCTCGCTCCCTTCCTCACTGTATTGCTCCCTCTCACTCTATAACTCTGCCTTTCAAATAAGTAAGTAAATCTTTTAAAAGCTATAAAAAAAATAATCAGGTAACATAAGAGAAGAGGAAGAGAAAGACAGACAGAAATAAAAGAATTGCAAAACAGAAAACAACAAAACGGTGATAATAATTCCTTACCTATCAATAATTATTTTAAATGTAAATGGATCGAATTCTAGTATCAAAAGGCATAGAGGAACTGAAGAAAAACAACAAACAGAATAAAACACATACCAAAAAAAAGAAAAGACCAAGCAAAATTTTATCTACCAGAGACTCACTTTGTATATAACGTTACACATAGGCTCAAAGTGATGGGATGGAGAAAGATATTACATGCTAATGGTAACCAACACAGAGATAAGATAGCTGTATTTTTATAAAAGTACTTCAAAAAGTTCATGGAAAATGCTAAGTTCATTTTGATTTGAAATATGTGTGAAATCCACCTATGCCAAGGTGTCTTCAAAAAGTTCATGAAAACACATAGGATGAGAAAAACTATGCAAGAATTTAAAATCTTTTTGCACCAAAATAAACTTCCCTTTTAATTCCATTTTCCATGAACTTTTGAAGTCAGACACAATTGACTTCAAGTTTGAAAAAAAAGTTGGGGCTGGCGCCGTGGCTCACTTGGCTAATCTTCCACCTGCGGTCGGGGTGCCAGGTACTAGTCCTGGTTGCTCCTCTTCCAGTCCAGCTCTCTGCTGTGGCCCGGGAGGGCAGCAGAGGATGGCCCAAGTGCTTGGGTCCCTACACCCACATGGGAGACCAGGAGGAAGCACCCAGCTCCTGGCTTCAGATCGGCACAGTGTTGGCCGTAGCGGCCATTAGGGAAGTGAACCAATGGAAGGAAGACCTTTCTTTCTGTCTCTCTCTCTCACTGTCTACAACTCTACCTGTCAAATAAAATAAAAAAGAAAAAGAAAAGAAAGTTGAGACAGCGCTGTGGCATAGAAGATTAAACCTCCACCTGCAGTGCCAGCATTTCATATGGGCTGGTTTGAGTCCCAGCTATTCCACTTCCAATCCAAATCCATGCTAATGGCCTGGAAAAGCAGTGGAAGATGGCCCAAGTGCTTGGGCCCCTTCACCCATGTGGGAGACCCAGAAAAAACTTCTGGCTCCTGGCTTCAGACTGGCCTAGCTCTGACCTTTGCAGCCATTTGGGGAATGAACCAGAGGATGATAGATTCACTCTCTCTATCTCTCTCCCTCTTTCTATGTATCTTTGTCTTTCAACTAAATAAATCAATCTTTCAGAAAAAAGTTAAAAAGAGACAAAGAAGGTCATTATATAATAATAAAAGGGTCCAATCCACAGGAAGATGATGCTGCAAAGGCTGTGTGTGTGTGTGTGTGTGTGTGTATGCATGGGTGTACACGTGTGCCTGGAGAGTACCTAAATACGTAAAACAAACACTGACAGATCTTAGAGAGAAACTGACAGCAATACAACAACACTCAGAGACTTCGATACTCTTCTTTCAATACTGGATAGACTATCCAAGCAGAAAGTGGAAAGGAAAGAGCTTGACTTGAACAACAGTATGGAACAAGCAGCCCTAACGGACACATACAGAGCTTCCCAGCCAAGAGCAGCAGAATATTCAGACATGCTCTTCTCATCTTGTCAAGTGCACATGCAACAGCCTACAGGTTGGATCATGTATCACGTCACAAAACAACTTTTAACAAATCAAGACTGAAATCATACCAAGTATTACTTCAGACAACAGGGGAATGAAACTAGAAATCAATGACAGAAAAAAAAAAAACAGGAAAATTACCAAAATGCAGAAATTAAATAATACATTCTTAAACACAACTGAATAAAAAATTAAATCTGGGGTGGGTGTTGCGGTACAGCAGGTTGGGCCATAGCTTGGTACGCACACACCCCATATCAGAATGCCTGATTCGAGTCCCAGCTACTCTGAGCTTCCAATACAGCTTCCTACTAATGTGCCTGGAAGTCAGGATAATGGCCCAAGGGCTTGGGTTCCTGCCACCCATATGGGATTCGGAGTACCTGGCTCCTGGCTTCTGACTGGCCTTGTGTTGGCTACTACAAGCATTTAGGGAGTAAACAAGCAGATGGAAGATCTCTGCCTCTCCCGGTCACTTTTCCTTCCAAATAAATAAATAGCTTTTAAAATGAAATCAAAAGGAATTTTAGGGGCTGGCCCCATAGCTTAGCAGGTACAGCAGCCACCTATAGTGCCGGTATCCCATATGGGCGCCAGTTTGAGTCCCAGCTCTTCTGCTTCTAACACAGCTCTCCGCTATGGCCTGAGAAAACAGTAGAAGACGGCCAAGTCCTTAGGCCTCTGTACCCGCATGGGAGACACAAAAGAAGTTCCCGGTTCCCGGCTTCGATTGGCTCAGCTCTGACTGCTGCGGCCATCTGGGGAGTGAACCAGCAGATGGAAGACCTCTCTCCCTCTCTCTCCTTCTCTCTCTCTCTCTTTCTCTCTGCCTCTATGTCTTTGTAATTCTGACTTTCAAATAAGTAAATAAATATTTTTTAAAAAAAGGAATTTTAAAAATACCTTGAGACAAACAAATATGAAAATAAAACTTCTCTTCTCCCCATCCCTCCCTCCCTCTTTCTCTGTCACTCTGCCTTTCAAATAAATGCATACAAACATACAAAACAAAAAGCTGTTTATTTAAAAGGTAAAATTAAAATTCATTTTGTTGCATTCTGAAGGCAATCTAGTTTAGTAATCAAGATGAGCTACAGTATATGGATCTGAACACAAACTAAACTCCAGTGAGAATTAGAATTGAAGAAAGAAAAGGTGATAATTTTTTTTTTAAGATTTTATTTACTTGAAAGTCAGAGAGTTACACAGAGAAAGGAGAGGCAGAGAGAGCGAGAGAGAGGGGTCTTCCATCCGCTGGTTCATTCCCCAACTGGCCGCAACGGCCAGAGCTGCGCCAATCTGAAGCCAGGAGTCAGGAGCTTCTTCCAGGTCTCCCCCGTGGGTGCAAAAGGCCAAGGACTTGGGCCATCTTCTACTGCTATCCCAGGCCAAGCATAGAGCTGGATCAGAAGAGGAGCAGCCGGGACAAGAACCAGCGCCCATATGGGATACTGGCGCTTCAGGCCAGGGTTTTAACCCACTGCACCACAGCGCTGGCCCCAAGGTGGTAATTTTGAAACAAGTCAATGTAGCAGCTCTTCCAAAAAGAGCAAAGGAAACTCTTCAGAGATCAGTCTCCACAGCTCTCCATCTGTTTTCTGAGTTGGAAAATTAAATACTTCGTTTTGTTTTGGCTTCATACCTTCTTATTCTACCTTCCACAAAGAAATGGACCCACTTCACTCACTGTGAACCTCTTCTCACAATGAATTATTAAAACGAAATCGTATTCCCAGCTTTCTGCTTTAGATGCTATATAGTCTGATATTTTCCCTCGTTCAAAGGAAAATGTGAGAAAGATGAACAAGATGCCCTGTCGTATGGGCGCCACAAAGTGGGGATAGAGGTAGGAGCATCCAACATAATTCAAGTTTCTGCTTTGGCCTGCTGAATGGAAGCCCCCCAAAGACAAGAGAAACAGGTGAGAGAAAGGGGGAACCAGGGGAGAGAGAGATGAAAATAGGTTCTTTCAGAGATGCTTCGTATAGGATGGCGGTGGGACACCTGTATGTAGAACAGAACTAGATTTGTCTATTCTTAGGTAAGGGTGGAGAAAAATCAGTCGATGGGGTGTGGAGGTACAGTAAAGAGATAGCTAAGGACTGCTGAGAGGAGGAGCAGAAAGAAAAAAGGGAAACCAAATAGGAAAAAGAAGACATTTACAGGGGGTGGGGGAAGGGAGATTACAAATTGCAAATGTCACAAAGCAGTTAAGGTAAAAAAAAAAAAAAAACAGAACCCACAGCATTAGACGACTAGGTCTCTGGTGATACACAGGAAAAGATAATAAAGTATTTTGTTCTAAAATCCATTTTCAGATAACTTGAGTTCTAATAGAAGAAATTATTCCCAAATCTTTTCTTCTTCTAAATTCCACTGGCCAGCACATGAAGAGTCAACAGAGGGAACAAGAGCGCCAACAAAAGAATTAGGAAAGTTTTACATTTTCCTAGAGTATACATGCATTTGTGTGCGCATGCACACACATACACACACAAAGAAAAAGATTGAAAAGTTATAAACCAAAGTGGTTTCTGGAAACTCTGAAGAGGGGACGAGGATTAAAAAGCAGTTTTAGGCTTATCTCTAATTTTTAATATTCTTGAAAGGACAATTTATCCACGTTTTTATCCATATAAAAATTAAAAATCAAATTTCCTACAAATGAGTTAATGTGTTCATCTCTCAGCTGACTGTACGTGTATACTATTAGAGTACCTGGCAAGGTTAGAGGTTTTTTTTTTTTCCTTACACAAACTAGACCCGTACTCTAATTACAACTTTTTAATTTTAACATTTTAACTGTAATGTTTTAAAAAGTACTTCTTAAGACTGTTCCAGCTAAATGATCCTAACTGAAATTATTTTCATATAAAACTTATTTTTTAACAAGTTAAATTTAAACTATTTGCATATCAACAGATGGCTAAATTTATATATACATGACCAACATGACATTTTCTCAAGATTATGCGCTCTGAAATAAGTGCAACATCAGGAAAATAGGACAAGTTGATACTGGAAAATGAGATTTTAGAGAGTTACCATTACTTACTCTCTTAACTGTTTTATAATTTGACATAGAATACTTTTGAGAATTCTTTAGTCTTAAAATCCTAACTGGATATAAATAAGTACTTCAAAAATTTCATGGAAAAATGGAATTAAAAAGATAAGCTCATTTTGGTGCAAAAATTTTGAAATCCATGCATTCAAATATAAATTTATTGTTCAGATATAAGAACAGTAATAACCAACCAAAAGTCAATTAGTACTACTCATTTATTATCTCCTGTAATCTATCTGAATATAATAAGTCATATACAATCTTTAGGCATTTTCAACATAGCATTTGAAGCTACTTTCACTTCAATTTCATAATTAAGAGTATACGATATGAGCATCTGTGAAAGCATCATTTATTTCCATTTCACAAGATAAATTGGAGAGGGAAAGCCCAGGGTAAAGATTAGTAGTATATTTACAAAACCCCAAATAAAGACTTCTCTAAAAAGACTGGTTTTTAAACAAGGTCCCTTCATCAAGGAACAAAAGAGAATAATCCACTTTATCTCCTGCAAGATGACAGACTTTATAGGACCCAAACGAGAAATACATGGAAACACTGAAAATAAGTTCAAGCTGCTTTCAAAGAGTTAGTACTTTTTTTATTATCATGAGTACATTTTTTTTTTTTGAACCTGCGTTTGGGACTTACGTAACTATTAAGTTTTAGAAAGAACTTCCATGACAAACAAATAACTAAAAATAATTTCAAAATAGAGTTTAGAAAAGTATGCCAAAGACTATTCTTTGCATTTGAGAGTAATTTCCCTCTTTGGTTAAAGATTCAGATAAAGAATAACATACAAAAAAGCCAAGCTCTCAGCTGTTTTCTGGATTAAGGGTAATATCTTCGCAATCAAACAAAATCTCTCCTTCCACAGTTCAATCCAACATCAGAAATATAAATAAGTTTGGACACTTAGAGATAATTAAATCTCTTTCTATTTTTACCTTGCTTGAAACTGTCCCCTCTAATCACCGCAAGAATCTATTAAACTAAGTAATAATTTGCTAAAAACTGGACATCAAATCCCCCCAAAATTTGAATTCTTCAAAATTGAAGTCTAAATAGGCAGCAAAACAATATCCCAGAGTACTGGCATGGCCTTATTTTTAAAGGTCATTTAAAGTGTTCCAATAAAAATTTTTAAGTACAGATTCTCTGTGTTTCCTACAGACAACAGAACTATCATTTAAATTATATTGGTCAAAATGTTCTTTAAAACATAATTCTTTGTAACAAGTGATATGCTTATGAAATTTATTTAATGGTGATTTTTTCAACTGTTATAAAATTTCCCACAAATGTAACAAGTTACTTAAAACAAATTCACTAATAATTGTGTCATATCACATGATGCAATTCAACCTAAAGCTATGATTTATAATTCCCATAATACATCAACCATAGCAGTTGGCAAATTTTTAGAAAGAAAAAGAGCTACAGAACAGTTTCATTATTGAGGCCAAATTATCACCAAATTAATTATTTTACAGACTCAACATATCTTCAACTTACAATTATTGTCTCCATTAAAAACTTGTTAAAGTAAGAGAAACACTGCACACATGCAGGTATATTGTGATTTTTGTTGTTCCTGCATTTCCTGTTGAACTGTACGTGATGGGACGCTGCAGGCTGAGCTCACAGGAGCAAATGGGACCACACTAGGGTCAGGCTTTCCTCGTGAGAGGTGAGGAGGAGGAGTGTAAAATGTCGCAGCTTGGAATCTGCCTGTTAAATACATCCTCTATTCTAGTCTTACGAGCTTTTCAGCTAGTAAATCAAAATCCTGCTACACACTAGGGTAATATTCATGACAATTCTCTATATTTTACCTTCTTAAAATCAAAGGCTCAATTCTAAAGGGTTAATAGAGGAATTACAAAGTAACTCTCTGGTTTGCATTTCCCATAATACTAAAATAAAGCTTTATCTTTTAGCCTAGAAATTTGCTTTTTTAATACTGTGAAAAGCCTCTATGAATCTGTTTAACGTATTTATTTCTTTTCATCTATTCAGTGCCACTGGGCATAACATGTAGTGCAATGCGTGTTGATATTTTGCAAAGCACCACATGACTCACTGTACCCTAATGCACTCCATTAATCCTGTTTGGACAGCTGGGGCCAGGCATTTGTTAGCTGCATTTTAATTGTTCCATCTTTCTTTTTTTTCTTTTTATTTATCTCTATGGCAAACTACTCAGGAATTTAATTTGTTGGTCTTCAAAAGTAAGTTTTTACATTAATTTGTCTTCTTTTTGTATAACTTTACTCAGCATATAATCTCCTATAAAACCAGAATATATTAATGATCATCAATCAATCTTTAACAGGGTGCAGTCAATGAGTTTCTTATATATTGAAAGGAAAGGGTGGGCTGTATCATCACTGAAATGATTTGATAAACTATATACTAATGATAACATTTAGCTTCAAATCTGGAAACTAAAGTGCAGATTTTGGCATTTTCAAGATTAGCACACCATGAACAGATTTCAAAACAACAATAAGTTCTATAAAGCAAGCACAAAAGAAATAAAACCATTAAGTACGCAGGTTTGGATTAGTCAGCACAAAAGTGGTCCCTTTTACATTTATAGTTCAATTTCAGTTTCTAGTAGTATATGACATCCTAAGTATAGGAAAATAACAACAGCTTATATTTCCATGGCACGGTGCACATCCCGATGACTCTGAGCCCTGGGTAAACAACGGAGGCCAATGAGAGCTAAAACAAAAGGAGCTCATTACCAGCAATTTCTGTTCTGAGCAAGTTGCTGTAGTTTGACAATGAACTGTTCTAAACATTTGTGGACACTCTTAAGTTAAAACCTGATTTGAGAGAATCAGACAGAATTTTCTAATGGAAACTTTTATCTGAAATAATATTTAGCCAAGAATTAAAAATACAGTCTATAACGACACTTTATAAAAGATAAAGCCAAATTAAAATTTATTCAAGTTGTTCAATGACAAAGTGGAAATCTGTTTCCCTTTTAAAAGATGATCAAAATTCTCGGTAAAATGAAAAATTAAGGACATGGTATAAATGTCAGGCAAACATTACTAAAGCAGTAAAGGGTATGCTTTGAGTCAGCAATTGCTCCCAGACGTGGTACTGCTCTCAACTATTTCATGGACACAAAACAGCTAAGACTGGTTTACAGATTTTCAGTTTCTTAAAACATAAACTAAATTATAAATTATTAAAAAACACTTCATATAAGAAAATTAGTTTAAAATTTTCTAGTCGTTAAACTTTCGTGTTTTTTTTTTTTTTTCTTTCTCTTTTTTGCTCTTTCCAGGACTCAAAAGCCTAACTTCTGAATGGGTCAGTGAATAAAAAGCAGTCTATTGTTTGGAGCAGGAATGTTTTTAAGTGTTTAAAAATAAATGGTCTTTATTTGATAAAAGTTCTTGTCTTGGTATGGCCGTATACACAAATGAAGCATAGAAAAAAAGATATAAAATGATGTGGGAAGACAGTTCAAAGGTGATCTTTCTGAAAGTTTAGAAAGTAAAAATTAAAGATCAGTGAAGATACTATACAAAAATATGGAATTTAAATGAAAATTTCTCAGTCTAACTTACCCAGAGTTCTTGACATCACAGGCAGAGCAGAGCTCAGGACCAAAATTGATACACAATTTCCAATGATCTGTGGTGGGAAACCATAAAGAATATCAGACAAATAATAGGATGATGATAAAATCCAGTAACATTTTGGGAATTTATTGCATTTTCTAGCTACCTATTGCACTTGGTCAACTTCTTCATGATACTTAATATTCAATATAAAATGTTAAGGGAGTAATAAGTGTTAAATAACATATTTAAAGTTATATCTGTAGGTCTGAAAAGGTATCTGCAGAACCTAGCACAAACACAAAGCTGTAGAACACTTAAAGTACTTTATGCCTAGACGATATATTTTACATTACTGATTGTGGTTGGCGATTTCAAAAATGTTTGCCTTCAAGTAGGAGAGAATAAACACTTTTAATGCTTTCCTCCATATTTCTAATGCCAGATTATTGCTCAAAATGTCTTATGCACTATCTACTTCTAATTTATGTTTGCCTATAACAATATTTAATTTTTAAAATACCAGAAATCTAAAACATATAAACTCTGGTAATTCAGTTTCAAGGTGTAATCTACTTATTCTTTCATATTCAATGAGAGCTGAAAATCGTTGTTTAATACTTATGAACACTTACACTAGACACTAGATTTGTTAATTACTTATTGAATTTTAAAAAGTTTTACCTATATGTATATATATAAAATAACTTCTCCCGTTTAAACAGACTAAAACTACAGACTATAAAATGAAAAGAAACAAGCCAGTAGCTCCTACTATTCTTCCTGGTCAGTGTGTGAGATTATTTTACAAAACTGTAGTTAGTATAAAGATAACAGTCTTCATTATTCCACAGCCAATGAAATATTGTAGAAAGTCAAATTGTTCTCCGACTACAAAGTGTTTCTGAATAAAACTCTTCCTTCTTACTTTAATTATTCAGATTCGAAACACTTGGTCGCTACTACTTGTTGCAACTAAGTTCTTTAGATTTCAAACCAGTCCCCGCGTACAGTCAGCACAAAGTTACTCATCAGCAGCACGTTCTCTTCTCCAGTTGCTGAGCAAGCTCTGCGATCCTGCGCCTTCACAAGTGAGTGGCCGCCATCCAGGTGACACAGGGCACATCCTTTCCCCACTCACTCAGCAGCCTGGGAATCTTCCAGCTTACGTGTGCGCAGCTCACAAACAACTACGTATCAGAGCACAGGAAGCTCTCAGGGCGATGACGAAACCAAACAGCTGATTCCCCTAGGAAGGCAAGCGAGAAGCCACAGGCACCTAAGACGTGGCCTCACCTTTGTCATGGTGGTGTCATCCTTCTTAGGAGTAAAGTTTCCGAAAAATCGGAGGCTATAGAACCCAACGACGGAGGACACCATAAGATAGCTGTGAGAATCAAGGAGAAAGAACTCTCAGAGACTGCAAGTCGCCCTAAGTTCTCAGCAGTCTCCAACAAGGCTTGAAGGCCCCCAGGAAAAACAGAGCAAAAAGCCACTCTGAGTGCTGGAGGAAGACTGACCTGTTGTTTTCTCTTCTAGACAAATGTAGCAAATTACCAGCGTCCCAAAAAAACTAGTTAAAGGATACAAAATCAAAATGATTTCAAGTGCAGCGCCCACAAAACCAAAAGTAGAAAGAGAGGCACTTCCTATTCCAGGACCCTGGGGGGATTAAAAAACACCTTTAGAGTTCAGTTTTCTAAAATTGTTGTTTCATAATATAAGACAGTTGAAATTAGGAATGTGTAATACCTTGAAGTAACATCTAAACTTTCCACAGCTAACAAAAAAATTATAAAAGACATTGCATCAATGATATCAGCTACCACATTAACAATTTTAAAAAATCTGATTTATCTCAAATGTAATTCAAATTATTTGCCAACATGATATGGTTGTTTCCTGGTATAAAATGGGACAATCTGCTACCTAAGGAAAAAAATCTTGAAAATTATTAGGAAATTTTTTTAAAAAAACAGAATAGTACAATAGAAACAGAATGTGCAACTAACTGAATGCTGAGGCAATATATAAAAATCACAGAACTAAAATGTGTCAAAATTGAGCTAAGTACAGTCACCACCTGGGGACCTCCGCACCCCATGCTGGAGTTTTGTGACAGAGCCTCAGCTATTCCATACTTCTAATACAGCCTCCTGCTAATGCACCTGGAAAGCAGCAGCTGATGACCCAAACACTTGTGTTCCTACCACCCATGTGGGAGACCAGGATGGTGTTCAGTGGCTGCTGGGGGCATCTTTTTTAATTTACTTATCTGAAAGGCACAGTTAGAGAGAGGGAGACAGAGGTGGGGTGGCAGGGGGGGGTGCTCTTCCATACATTGCTTCACTCCACAAATGATGGAAACAGCCAGGGCTGGGCTGGAGCAAAGTCAGGAGTCAGGAGCTTCCTCTGGGTCTCCTACGTGGATCAAGGACCCAAGGACGTGGGCCATCCTCCACTGCTTTCCCAGGAGCAATAGCAGGGAGCAGGATCGGAAGTGGAAGAGCCAGGACAACATAAGAACGGGCACCATATGGAATGCAGGCCTCAGAGGCAGCAGCTTCACCTGCTATGCCACAGTGCTGGCCCCTGCTGTGGGTATTTGCAGAGGCAGCACTCAATCCCACACACCACGATATGGGATGTGCTGGCTCACCCTGAATACCTATTTTACGGTCACTTTTTAATTAATGTGTAACAGAAACACAAGAGGTAATTAAGAATATACACTCAGGGGCCAGCGCTGTGGCACAGAGGGCAGTGCCAGCATCCCATACGGGTGCCAGTTTGAGTACCAGCTATTCCACTTCCTATCCATCTCTCTGCTATGGCCTGGGAAAGCAGCAAAACATGGTCCAACTCCTTGGGCCCCCGCACCCATGTGGGAGATCTGGAAGACGCTCCTGGCTCCTGGCTTCGGATCGGCCCAGCTCTGGCTGTTAACAGCCATCTGTGGAGTGAACCAACGAATGGACGACCTTTCTCTCTTGCCTCTACCTCACTGTAACTCTGCCTTTCAAATAAATTAATGTTTTTTAAAAAAGAATATAGAGTCAGCATAAAAAATAATCATATACATTTTATATATATTCTATAAAATTAAGAATAACCATGGAAATTTCATATATGAATGAAGTAAAAGTAAGAAATTTATCTTTTTGTCAGCCAAATGAAAACAAAAATGAGTAAGTGACAAGGTTCAGGACAAGCTATCCCAAAATATGGTAGCTTGCTATTTGATAAAACCCAGGAAGGTCACTCTGATCTGATATTCTCTTCTGAAACAGGCCATAAGAATTTCACTGGAAGGACCAACGCTGTGGCATAGCAGGTTAAGCCGCTGTGTGCAGCTCAGCCGTTCCGTGTGGACACTGGCTTGAGTCCCAGCTGCTCCACTCCCAATCCACATCCCTGCTAATGTGCCTGGGAAAGCAGTGAAAGACGGCCCAAGTGCTTGGGCCCCTGCACCCACGTGGGAGACTTTGATGAAGCTCTTGACTCCTGGTTTTGTCCTGGCCCAGCCCTGGCTGTTACAGCCATTTGGGGAGGGAACCAGAAGATAGAAAAAAATATCTCTCTCTTTCTCCCCACCGCTTCCCCCCTCATCGTCTCTGTAATTCCGACTTTCAAATAAAAATAAATACATCTTAAAAAAAATACTTATAGGGCCGGTGCTGTGGCACAGCAGTGGGTTAACGCCCTGGCCTGCAGCACCAGCATCCTATATGGGCGCCGGTTCGAGACCCGGCTGCTCCACTTCCAATCCAGCTCTCTGCTGTGGTCTAGGAAAGCAGCAGAAGATGGCCCAAGTCCTCGGGCCCCTGCACTGAGGGTGACTCAGAAGCAGCTCCTGGCTCCTGGCTTCGGATTGGCACAGCTCCGGCCATTGCAGCCATCTGGGGAGTGAACCATCGGATGGAAGACCTCTCTCTCTCTCTCTCTCTCTCTCTCTGTATAACTCTTTCAAATAAATAAATAAATCTTAAAAAAAAAAAAAAAAGACTTTCACTGGAGAGATGCCCTCCTTATACCCAGGGAAAGGAGCATCCGTCTCTGGAAGCACAGGGACACAGGACAGAATCTTGGTTTATAGCCATTAGTCACACCTTCTTTAGCCAATCAGATTTTCTAACCACTGTCTACTTGTCATCTAATCCAGCATAAAAATAAATTGGCTTCCCTATTTCTTCTGCCATGTAAAAGTTACACTAAATAAATTTATCTGCTTTTCTCTCATTAATCTGTCTTTTGTTATAGGGCTTCAACCATGAACCTCATGAGGGGCAAAGAAAAGAAAATACTTTTCTCCCCCTGCAAAAGCTATTGGCTGAGATGGAAAATAACTGGAAATATTCCCTGTCTCAAGAGAAAACTACAGGCAGGGTTAAGAGGATCTGACTTATCTGCACAACCATACAGGGAGCCGCTACAAGGTGCAGATACGCTACTATGCACTCAGGCAGACGGTACAAAAATTCATCCAACGGCTTGGGACTTACCTTGTTTCGCTGACATATTAAAACGGGTTTAAAGCTAATAGGAAGTTTATGCAGTAAGTGACTTCCTGTGCTATCAAGTGGGTTTGAGTACAAACAACGACGACAGGGCTTGTTTATTGCTGCTGCTTCTAGGAAGTGGCGACTTACACTTGTGAAGAAGAGGCTATAACTACACGAGATGATGGCACAGGGTCTCGGAAAGGTTAGGGGATCTAAATCAAGAAAATGACTAAAGGTCGGCGCTGTGGCTCACTATGCTAATCCTCCGCCTGCGGCGCTGGCACCCCGGGTTCTAGTCCCGGTTGGGGCACCAGATTCTGTCCCGGTTGCTCCTCTTCTAGTCCAGCTCTCTGCTATGGCCCAGGAAGGCAGTGGAGGATGGCTCAAGTGCTTGGGCCCTGCACCCGCATGGGAGACCAGGAGGAAGCACCTGGCTCCTGGCTTTCGATTGGCACAGTGCAATGGCCGTAGTGGTCATTTGGGGGAGGAACCAATGGAAGGAAGACCTTTCTCTCTGTCTCTCTCACTGTCTAACTCTGCCTGTCAAAAAAAAAAAAAAAAAAAAAAAAAAAAAGAAAGAAAGAAAAGAAATTTACTTTTGAAGGAACAAACTGTCTATCTCAGACCAAAAGGATGGAATTAGGATGGACTTTAAAAAAAAAAAAAAAAAAGTATTAATTTGAGAGGCAGAGAAACAGAGGGAGAAAAAAAGAGAGAGAGCTCCCTTCCTAAAAGCTGGGGCTGGGCCAGCCATAGCAGGAGCTGAGGATTTTCCAGGGGGGTGACAGAGTCCCAGTGACCTGAGGCATCAACCACCACCTCCTAGGATGCCTACAAACAGGAAGCTGGAATTGGGAGCGGAGCCAGGACCCACACCTAAGCACTCTAATACGGGACATGGGCATCTTAACCACTAGGCCAAATGTCCCCTCCCGATTCTTCTATGAGAGATAGAGAGATCAGCTGATTCTGTAAGAAATAAGTGAAGAGTTTTAGTCATTGCTATGAGAAATAGAAAAGCTGCTGACTTAGGAAAAATACAAGAAAATGTCAAAAGAAATTTTTTTAAAAGTTTCACAGACAGAGGGGAGCCAGTGCTGAATTCCACTGGTTTACTTCCCAAATGCCCACAACAGCTGGGACTGGGCCAAGGCAAAGCTAGGAATCAGGAACTCAATTCAGGTATCCCACAAGAGTGGCGTGATTCCAATTACAAAAGTCACGCTGCTGCTCTCCAGGATCTGAGTTAGCTGGAAGCTGGAGGCTGGAACCAGAGCTCAGTATGAAACCCGAGCACTCCGCCATGAAATGTGAGGATCCTCTCCCTGTCTTTGCTACGCTAAGTGCCTGTCCCCAAAATCTCAAAGTTTAAGTGCACCTTAAGAACCCCAAACTTGACAGTGACACCTAGAAATAGTATGCCAAATGTGAATATTTAGAGATAACTATCTTTTGTATGAAGAATATATTCAAATAGGCTGATATTTTAATAAAATCATCAGTTTTTAAAGAGAAAAATTAATTCATAAAAAGGAATACATCTGACTCTTTTCTAGTATATGTACATCTTGATGCAGTTAGATAAGATGTGTGGTTTTCTGAAGCATGAATCCTTATAGCTATTTGGGTCTTTTACAAATCAGATTAATCTATATACTATACTCTTTACATTTCACTATTTTAGAGTATGTACTTCCTTAAGGAATGACAAATACAAATTTCAATGAACTCACGATAAATCTTATATGAAGTCTAAAAGGAAAGACTTCTTTATATGAAGTCTAAGAGGCTCTGCCAATTCAAAGTAAAAATATTAGAAACAAAAATCACGGTTTATAAACGCTGTTCACGAAAGTTCTTTATATAAAGAAACTCACAGAATTTAAAGTTCTATGTATTCAGAAGGTGCATGCTCTCACTGACTTACTTGCAACACTCAGGGCACCTGTGCAGAACACTTTTGAAAAAGAAAGGCGTTTTACTTTACCCGTGTTCCCTTCGGCATTGCTGTTTCATCCACCAGTAGGCAAAGAATGTTGCAGGCCACCAAGAGGACCGAGATGGACTAAAACACAAAAGGAGCCCTCAGTCTCAACCTCAGAGATCTCATATTGAAATCCAAGTCACCAGATGCGTGTTTCAGAAGGCACGGAGCACAGTCAAGACCAAAATTCTAAATAACCAGAATATATATGGGGGATCTTCCAAAAAGTTTGTGCAAAACTAGTACTATGAAAAAAATCTATAAAAGTTTGGCACCAAAATAATTTTATCTTTTAATTGAATTTTTCCATGAATTTTTGAAGTACTGTTGTACACAATCTGCAGAATAAACTCTAAAAAATTTTGTAAACTATTACAAGATCAAAGCTTGTGATAAAAGCTAATAATATAAGTTCATGATCTCACCAACTGAAAATTCACAGTCTACAGACTTCAAAAGTGGTAAAATGTTATCAGTACTAATTTCATAAAGTAATTTTCATATCCTAGCTCAGAATTTGAAGCAAGGTATCTTAACACCTTGTTGTTTTCTTAAATTGTCATGAAACATAAGACTACATTTCCTAACTTCAGGAGGAAACAGATAATCTTGAAGACCTTAATAATCATTATAAATGTCCATTTTTGTTCTATTGAGTTTTTACAAAGGCAAAGATGAATTTTAATTGTGTTGATAGAAAAGCAGTTTACGTGAAACCAACTAGCTGAGGGAGTTGTCATGTTAAATACTAAAGTAAATAAAGGGTAATTTGCTTTATTTAACTAGATAAGTAAATTCTTACTGTCTCAATGAGAAGGAGAACCATAACAGCAGGATACACCAAATTTCTTTCCCATGCGGAAGCCTTTTTTCGCCTCTCTATTAGGGGAAACAAAGTAAAATATTTCAGTAATTTACAAAAGTGTTCTCCAATTCAAATTTTCATTCCAAAATGCTATAATCAGTATGTATTATTTTTACATAATTTTAACAAAGATAATTTTTAATTTTCTTCCGCAAACTATAAAACCAAGTTTTAAAATCAATCTGTTAATTAAACAGCTTACTCCTGTGACATTTAACTTTCAGCTCTGTAAACACATTTCCATTTTTAACGACACACATTGTTAATATGCAGCTTACACTGAAAATATGGATATATTTTTATTTGGTACTGCTGTAAATATTGATTCAGATATATATGTGAATGAATAAAGTAACATGAGTGAAAATTCCCCTCTAATCTCAGACCCTCAAGGGCTGGAAGCAAATTCATTTCTAGTTACAACAGACTGCCTTATAGCATCCCAGTCCTCATGCCAAGAACAACTAGAAGAGAAAGATCAAACATCCTTTTAACAAATCTACATGAAGATATCAGAGAGCTACCAAGACAACAAAAATTGAGGGGCCCATATGCTTTGAAACGAAGGGAGGTAAATGCTCCAATACACACTTTCCCTGCAAGGCGTTTTCTAATACATAGTTGGCATGGACCCAGGACACGGAGAAATCAAGCAGAAATCAGTGAGCAAAAGGCAACAAAGCTGAAGGAAAACTGAGCAAGCTCAACAGAGCCAAGGAGGCCAACACTGGCGTTTGGGGCTACCGAGGCAGCCAGAGTTTGAGCGGTATCGCTGTAGAGCAAAGGCAAGTGCCAGGAAGTGCGCCTGGTATACAGCACCACTTCCTCCATTCAAGCTCCAGAGGCCGGGAGGCTGAGATGGACAGAAAGACGCAGCCAAGAAGCAGAGAAGTCCAGCAAAGTTTCTGTCAGGCTCATGGTCCTTCAGAAGTCAAAACTAGAATTTACTGAGAAGGTGGGATCATAGTCAAAAGCAGAACAACTAGGCTTTTAATTAAGACCCAAGAAAAGCTATAGCCTAGAATTAATACCAAAATGGAAACAGAGCAGCCCTTATAAAGACCAAAACCCAGCCCTGAATAGGCTTAAGCACAGGTGCAGGTCCCTCTTCTGTTTACCAGAAAAACAAAAAGCAAATCCTCTCAGAAAGAAGAAGATATCACCTTTTTACAATTTTCTATAAGAAACATCTGGGCCCTCAACCAAACATGACCAGGAGACAAGACAAAGAGGGGGAAAAAGGCACTCCAAACAGATCCACGGTTGATTCACATATCATAATAGAGCCCTAAAACAAAGGATTAACAAGTTCAGTAAAATGAATGACAAGATGGCAAATTTCACAAGTACATTTGAATTTATAATCTTATGTGTATAAAGGTAATTGAAAATAGCTCTTAGTAAAAAATAAGAATGGGAATAGCAGAGGGAGGAGGAAGAAGGGAAGGGGTACAGATGGAACATATGTTCCTAAGTTTGTATGTATGAAATGCATGAGGTTTGTATACCTTAAATAAAAAGGTTTCTAGGTAAAAACATAAATAAATAAATCTTTTTAAAAATAATGAAATGGAAACTGTAGAACTGAAAAGTATAAGTGAAACTAAAAATTCAACAGGTAATTTCCACAGTATTTATGACACAGGTAAAAAGACGCTGGAATGGAAGGTAGACCAGTGGAAGATCTCAACGACCAGAGCGCGGAAACCAAGGCGGGAAGCACAGAAAAGAACCTGAGGGAAAAGGTCTGGCATGTGAGCAACTGGGGTCTGAGCAGGAGGCGGCAGACACGGTAGTTGGTAACAGCCAACAATTTTCCCAAATGGGTGAAAGACATCTAGCCACAGAGTCACGAGCTGACAGAACTCAAGAAGGATACATGCAAAGAAAACCAAATCTAAGGACTTTACAAAACTGCTAAACAAAGACAAAAAGAAAATCTGTAAAGCCCGGCAAAAGAACAACAATATGGCTTTTAACCAGAAACCAGAACATGTTGGAATGACATTCTATAATCTGAATACTTCTAAATTCTTCTTAAAAATGCCCTACAAATGAGAAGGCAAAGTAAGTATGTTTTCAAAAGAAACAAAAACTAAATTTATTGTCAATAAACCTATACTAATGAAATCTGAATGGGCGTTTTTTCAAGCAGAAGCTAAATGCATTCTGTGAATATAAATATGAAAACGCAAGTCAAGAATATACAGACCAAAACATCAATAAAGCACCATTTCATGACCACCGAACTGGTAAAAAATTAAAAGTCCATCACTACTAGGTGTAAGCAAGGATGTAGAACATCAGGGAATCCTACTCAAGCCTACCAGACTCATAAAAATAGTACAGTAACTTGGGAGAACGGTTTGTCATCATCTACAATAGTTGTACATGATTACAAACAATGATCCTACAACTCCACCTCCAGTACGTACCCTGAGAAAACATACACACACACATATATATAACTGTACATAAGATATGTACAAGAACAGTTACAGCAACATTATTCATAATAGCAAACAACTAGAAGAGGATGACTAAAGTAACTTCAGACAATATATTGTTACTTAGAAAAGAAAATGAATGAATATATATGGCTTTTTTTGTTGTTGTTGTTTGACAGGCAGAGTGGACAGTGAGAGAGAGAGACAGAGAGAAAGGTCTTCCTTTTGCTGTTGGTTCACCCTCCAATAGCCGCCGCAGCCGGCGCACCACGCTGATCTGAAGGCAGGAGCCAGGTGCTTCTCCTGGTCTCCCATGGGGTGCAGGGCCCAAGCACTTGGGCCATCCTCCACTGCACTCCCTGGCCACAGCAGAGAGCTGGCCTGGAAGAGGGGCAACCGGGACAGAATCTGGAGCCCCGACCAGGACTAGAACCCGGTGTGCCGGCGCCACAAGGCGGAGGATTAGCCTATTGAGCCGGGTGTCGGCCCCACATATGGCTTTCAAAAACATGATACTGGAATTCCCTTTTGAAGATGGAGCAAAACCAGGGACCAGATTTACCATCCAGCCTGAAGCAACGATTTTCCAGAAGACACTGGCTCTCTGGTGTGGAAGGACAATGAGATCTGAGATGGGAGACAGCATGAGCCCTGTAGATCCGGCTTTGCGGTTTCGAGAGTTTCCAGGTGATGTTGCAGGAAGAAGGAACCCAAGCCACGCCTCCCTCGTTCTTTGAGTGGAGGACATGAAATGGGAGAGCGGGGAGACTAAGTTACTGGAGTCTGCAGAGCAAAGCATCAGCACAGAGGAAGAACTGCAAGGATCTGCAAAGGCTCAGCCTCAAAGATTCAGTAGAGTAATGATCTGCTCGGGTATGTGAGGAAACATCCTAGGGCTACACAAAGAATCACCCAAAAATATAAGAGGGAAACGTGGCAGACACAAAAAGCTAATAAAAGTGCCTGCTCCCATAAGACAACATAAAACTTTATAGTCACAGGGCATCAGAGAGTTTTGGTGAAGGCTCCTGCCTCAGTGGACAGGAATAATACTGCTCCGATCAAGCTCACCAGGTTATCAAATAAGACACAAAGATATGAAACTGTGTCCAAGTAACTTAACTGCATCCCAGAACAAAGTTCCTCACTTACACAAATACAAAAACCAGTACTCAACTAGGTAAAATTCACAGTGTCTAGTTTCCAATCAAAAAAATTTTTTTTTAAACTTTTATTTAATGCATATAAATTTCCAAAGTACGACTTATGGATTACAATGGCTTTCCCCCCATACAGTCCCTCGTACCCACAACCCTCCCCTTTCCCACTCCCTCTCCCCTTCCATTCACATCAAGATTCATTTTCGATTATCTTAATATACAGAAGATCAGCTTAGTATACATTAAGTATGGATTTCAACAGTTTGCTCCCACACAGAAACATAAAGTGAAAAATAATAGATGATTTTTTAAATGATGATGAAATCAGAGCAGACCTATTGTCATGTTTAATCCCAGTGAGAGTCAAGTTGGGAATTGATAATTTCTTTCTTTTTTTTTTTTTTTTTTTTTTTTTTTTTTTTTTTTTTTTTTACAGAGGATCAGTTTAGTATGCATTAAGTAAGGATTTCAACAGTTTGCAGGAGTGTCAATTGGTAAAGTCAACAACAGGAGTCACTGTGCACTTACTCCTCATGTAGGATCTCTGTCCTTAATGTGCTGTACATTGAGATTTAATGCTATAACGAGTACTCAAACAATATATTTCACTTTGTGTTTCTATGGGGGTGCAAACTGTTGAAATCCAATCAAAAATTTAATGGTGCATCTCAAGCATTTAGAAAAACAGGAACAAACCAAATGCAAAATTAGCGGGAGGTGAGAAATAATGAAGATCAGAACAGAAATAAATGACACTGAAACTTTAAAAAAAAGATCAACACAAAAAAAAGCTGGTTTTTTGAGAAAATAAACACGATAGGTAAACTCTAGCCAGACTTACAAAGACAAAAGTGAAAAAACTCAAATAAATAGAATTAGAGATGAAAACGGAGACAACACAACTGACACCACTGAAATACAAAGGGTCATAGGAAACAACTATATGCTAAAAACTGGGGACAAAAAGGAGACTTCAAAGAAATGAATGAATTCTCGGATACATATAACTTAACAAGATTAAAAGAAGATGATGTATAAATCCTAAACAGATCTATAACAAGCAATAACACTGATGCAGTAATTAAAGTCTCCCTTCAAGGAAAAGTCCAGAACCTGCTAGCTTAACTATTGAATTTTACAAAACATTTAAAAAGGATCTAACTCCACTACCTTTTAAACTATTCCAAAGTACTGACCAGGATGAAACTCTGCTACACCCTTTCAATGAGGCCAACATCACTCTGATATCAAAACCAAACAAAGACAATACATGGAAAGAAAATGATAGACCCAAATCCCTAATGAATATAGATGCAAAAATTTTCAAGAAAATACCAGCAAACTGAATCCAACAATACAACAAAAAGATCATATATCACGTTCAAGTGGGCATGGCTTTATCCCAGAGATGCAAGGGTACGTCAACATTCACAATTCAATAAACATCACAAATCACATCAACAGAATGAAGAACAAGAGCTATTTGGTTATCTCAACAGATGTGGAGAAAACATTTGGTAAGACTTGACATCCTTTCATGATTAAAAACAAAAACTCAACAAATTAGGTATAAAAGGAGCACACCTCAAAATGATAAAGACTATATATGACAAACCAACAGCCAATACCATATCAAATGGTCAAAAGCAGAAAGCATTTCCCTTCACGTCTGGAACAAGACAAGAACGTCACTTTCAGCACTCTTAGTACAAGACTGGAAGGATTAGCAAGAGCAACTAGGAGAGGAAAAACAAAGGGCATCAAAATGAAGAAACAGGAAGTCAAAATATCTGTTTGCATATAATATGGTGTTATACGTGGAAAAACTTAAGTACTGCACCAAACGGTTGTTAGAACTGATAACCAGTTAAGTTGCAATTTACAAAATGAACATACAAAAATCAGTAGTTTTTTATACCCTAATGAAGAACTTGCCAAAAGAGAACTCAAAAAAGAAATCCCCATTAATAGCCACCAAAAAATTAAATATTTAGGCATAAATTTAACCAAAGAAGTAAAAGATCTCTACAATGAAAATTATAAAACAGGGGCCGGCGCTGTGGCACAACGGGTTAACATCCCGGCCTGAAGCGCTGGCATCCCATATGGGCGCCGGTTCTAATCCCAGCTGCTCCTCTTCCGATCCAGCTCTCTGCTATGGCCTGGGATGGCAGCTGAAGATGGCCCAAGTCCTTGGGCGCCAGCACCCGCATGGGAGATCAGGAAGAAGCTCCTGGCTTCAGATCAGCACAGTTCTGGCTGTTGCAGCCATCTGGGGAATGAACCAGCAGATGGAAGACCTCTGTCTCTACCTCTCTCTGTAGCTCTGTCTTTCAAATAAATAAAATAAATCTTAAAAAAAAAAAGAAAATTATAAAACAGTAATGAAAAAATCATCAAGGGCACAAAAAGAAATGGAAAGATTTCCTTGCTAATGGACTGAAAGAATTAATATAATGAAAATGTCTATAAAACCTAAAGCAATCTGCAGATTCAACACAATCTCTATCAAAATACCAATGACATTCTTCACAGAATTAGAAAAAAAAATTCTAAAATTTATATGATATCACTAAAGACCCAGAACAACCAAAGCAATCTTGAGCAAAAAATAAATAAATAAATAAAACCAAGCTGGAGGTATCATAGTACCTGACTTCAAAGAATACGCCAAAGCTACAGTAATTAAAATAACATGGAAGTGGCATAAAAACCAACACACAGATCAATGAAACAGAATAGGGAGCCCAGGAATTAATCCACTTACATACAGCCAACTGATATTTGACGAAAAGTACACAGCCCATACAATGGAGAAGGAGAATCTCTTCAATAAATGGTGCTGGCAAAACTGGAGATATATATAGATATAGATACATATATGAATGAAACGCCCTCTCACCATATGCAAAAATTAACTCAACATGGAACAAAGACCTACATTTAAGACCTGAGGCTATGAGCCGGCGCCGTAGCTCACTAGGCTAATCCTCCGCCTTGCGGAGCTGGTACACTGGGTTCTAGTCCCGGTCAGGGCACCGGATTCTGTCCCGGTTGCCCCTCTTCCAGGTCAGCTCTCTGCTGTGGCCAGGGAGTGCAGTGGAGGATGGCCCAAGTGCTTGGGCCCTGCACCCCATGGGAGACCAGGAGAAGCACCTGGCTCCTGCCTTCGGATCAGAGCGGTGTGCCAGCCGCGGCGCGCCAGCCGCGGCGGCCATTGGAGGGTGAACCAACGGCAAAGGAAGACCTTTCTCTCTGTCTCTCTCACTGTCCACTCTGCCTGTCAAAAAAAAAAAAAAAAAAAAAAAAAAAAAAAAAAGACCTGAGGCTATGAAGTTACTGGAAGACAATGTAGAACAAACACCGCAGGACACAAAAGCAAAACTAGACAAATGGTATTATATCAAATTCAGAAGCTTCTGCACATAAAGGAAATAATCAACAGAGTAAAGGCTCAGCTACCAGAATAGGAAAAAAATATCTGCAAGCTACTTACCCAACAAAGGATTAATAGCCAGAATATATCAGCAGCTCAAAAAACTCAACAACAGAAAAACCACCAATCAAAAAACGGGCAAAGGATCTCAACAGACAGTTCTCAAAAGAAGAAATACAAATGACCAACAAATATATGAAAAAATGCTCAACATCACCAAGCCATCAGGGAAGTGCAAATCAAAACCACAATGAGATATCACCAAATTCTTGTCAGAATGACTATTACCCAAAAGACAGAAAATAACAAATGCTGAGGAGGATAAGGAGAAGGGGAATTCTTACACCCAGTGTAGCCACTGTGGAAAACTGTGTGGAGATTCCTTAAAAGACTAGAAACAGATCTACCATGATCAAGTACCCCACTATGGGTATATACACAAAAAGACACGAACATGTTGTAACAAAGAGAGAACTGTAGCACCACGTTTACAGCAGCACTGTTCACAATAGCCAATATGGGTAATCAACCAAGGTATCCATCATCAGATGAATGGAATGGAAAAATAAAATTCAGTGTACACACGCACACACACACACATATAAAGTGCAATATTATTTAGCCATAAAAAGGCTGAAATTCTAAAATTTGCATAAGGTGTATGCAAACAAAGGACATCACGTTGAGTGACATAAGCCAGACATAGAAAGACAAATACTGCATGTTCTCCCTTATATGTGGGAGCTAAAACTAAAAAAGAAAAATCTTTTAAAAGGAAGAAAGAAAGGTCTGGGTTAATCAGTATTGATGCAAATACAGTTTTGTCAAACTCTGTTGTGTATTTTTGTCAAACCGATGGTTAAGAATGATACACTACTATAGTTTCAGTGATCTATGATTATTTTAAAATTTAGTGTGTATGCGTGAAATTGACATCTTTTCATTTGATTGTTTGTAGCCCTTGCCTATATTCCTATTGAACTGTGGTCTTTTTGGTTTTTTACTTGTTTAACTCTTTATTTACTGGAGCATTAAGACTTTGACTATAATATAAATTAAAAGCATATTATTTCAAAAATTAAAGAATCATTATTTTCTTAGAATTCTGTCTATGAACTACATTAAATCTGTTCTCTTTATGTTAATAGAAATTTTTAAAAATTGCCACACATGCAAAGAATACAATGTAACCAATGATAAGGGGAAACATCAAGCAATTGAAACTCATCAATAATGCAATGTTAGAATTAGCAGACACAAACATTAAAAGTATTGCCATAAGTGTATGGCATTGTTTCAAAAAGGCAGAGGATACAGATAGAACATGTTCATCAGAAATATGAAAGACATAAAACTGGCCCAAACAGAACTTCTAGAGATGAAAAATACAGTGTCTGAGAAAAAATATACTAGATGATTAAAGGCCAATTAGATGTACAAAAAAAAAATTAGTGACTGTGAACTCATGCAAAGGAAGTCATCCGAAATGAAAACAGAAGAAAAAAAAAGACTAAAAAGTAAATATTCCTGATCTATGGGCTAACAAATGTAACTGGAGTACCTGCAAAGTGGGAAAGAAAAAAATATTTTAAGAAGTCCAAAAATTTCCCAAATAAAAAGTATAAATTCATAGATCCAAGAGACTCAATGAACCCAAAAACAAGAATCATGAAGAAAACAATAAGGCACATCTTAACAACACTCAATGATAAAAAAGACATCTCAAAGCAGATAAAGGAAAAAAGATATACTGAAAGTATGACAGATTACTTGTCAAAAATGATGCAAGTGAGAACACAGAGAAGCAACATCTTTGAAAAGTATTTTGTATGTTAACAAAACAAACATAAAAATGGAGATAGGTACTTATCCTCTCCCTAAAAGACAGTCTTGATCAATGATTTTAGACAGTTTGCAGCATAAACTAAAATTCACTTTTTCTAATTTTTCATAAAGACTTTAATAATGCATTATGCCCAATACATATGAAAAAAACACAATACCTAATTTGGTCTTAAGAGTCTTCACATTTTCAAGTTCCAGTTCCAATTCCATTATGTTGTATTCCACTGATGAAGACAGTCCTTCAAAGTAAAAATATTCAGAAGCATAAGAGAAGCTTAGTACTACAGAACAGGTAGCCCTTTATCTAAAATATAAAATAGCACATTGAAATTCCTGGTAATTAGGGATAAAAATAAATGTTACTGTGATTCATAGAAAAGTACTTACACATCTTTTACCATTTCAAACATCTAAACACTGCATGTTTCCTAGAAATTTTCTTACCTTGGAAAATTCCTATTGGATCTAAAACTTTTCTTAGTTAAAAATGCATCATGTGCTTATTGTAGAAAGTGAAAGCAATCAAGACCTCCTCTTCTCCATCTCATCTCCCGAACGTGACAATTATTACCGGCACGGCTGTGGCTTCCATACATTTGTTCATACTTGTAAACACGTTCACACACACAGAGCTAGCATAAATATGGCTTGTATCATATATTTCATATGATTAGGGCAAAATCAGACACTTAAAAAAATATTTGCTTATTTGAAAGGCAGAGAGAGACCTACCACCCACAGGTTCACTCCCCAAATGGCCACAACAACCTCGGCTGGGCTAGGTAGAAGCCAAGAAGTCCCTCTGTCTCCCACATGGGAGTCAGGGCCCCAAGCACTCAGGCATCACTCATTGCCTACGCAGGCACAGTAACAGGAAGGTGGATCAGAAGCAGAGCATCCAGAACTCACACGGGCACTCTGATACGGGACACCAGCACAACTAGTGGCTTAACCTGCAGCACCACACCACCAGTCCCCAGACAGATTTCTTATTGGTTTTCCTTCTCAAAAAGACATTCAAGTTGAAGATAGTACCAACTCCAAAACAGCTGAATAGCAATAATTCCATAGTATTAACACAGTACAATTTTATTCAGAATTATGCCACTCATCAATATTCAGATTTTCCTTAAATTTTGTCACTAAGGTCACTACAGCACCAAAAAATAAACCTTCTTATATGAACACTCACTACTATTCTTTCTGTAAGATTCCCAAAATTCAGATTGCTGAGTCAAAGACTGTGAGCACTTATAGTTTTAAGAGATATTTAAAGGTTACTTCTCAAAGATATTATAATTAATATTATTTATTAGTAGCTTTTAAAAGAAGATTTATTTTATTTGAAAGGAAAAGCAAAAGAGAGAGACGGACAGACATCTTCCATCTGCTGCTTCACTTCCCAAATGGCCACAACCCAGAAGTCTTGGCCAGGATGAAATCAAGAGCCAGAAACTCCATCCTGGTCTCCCACATGGGTAGCAGGAGCCCAAATACCTAGGCCACCTTCTGCTGCCTTCCCAGGTATATTAGCAGGGAGCTGGATAGGAAGCCGAGCAGCTGAGACACAAACAGGCACTCCAATATGGGATGCTGGCATGACAAAAGGCTGGGCTTAACCTACTGCACCATAATGCCAGCCTCCATCAATATCTTTTCATTATCTTCCCTAGTACTCAATGTGAGCACTTTGAACTTTTGTCAAAGTGATGGGTATAAAATTTTTTTCCTGTTACTTTACATACATTTTCCTCAATGTGACTGACGATATTTTCTTATATCTACTCATATATATATGCATATATAGATATCATCATGCTTGTTTGTCTAATGGTCTGTATACACTAGCTCCACATTCTTTTGATTTCATCTGTTAAAATCTGAAGGAAATAAATAAAATCCACATTATAACTATATTTTTATTAGATTCCTTTGGTTTTCAAGAGTTTTCCATTACAAATTTTTATTTGCCTAAATTTTTCTGTTGTTCTTCCTCATGAATCAGACTTTTGATCATTCACAATAATCCTCATGGTCCTTTTGATGTGTTGCTAGGTTCAATGGCTAGCATTCTGATGAAGGTTTTTGTGTCTATGTTCATCAGGGAAATCGGTCAATAATACTGTTTCTCTCTCACATCTTTTTCAGGTTTAGGAATTAAGATGATGCTGGATTCACAGAAGGCGTTTGGGAGGATCCTCTGCCTTTGAAGAGAAGAACTGGAGTGAGTTCTTTAAATGTTTGGAAGAATTCAGCAGTGAAGGCAGTGTTCCTTACTTAGATCATTGCAAACCAGGCTTCCAAGATCTCATTTCTTTCTCTGGTCCTTCTGCCACATCCTTTCACTGAAACTACCGGCGACAATCTCGCAATCCCCAATCACACCAGCAAAGCCCATCTGCCATGTGAGGACTGGGACTTGAGCATCTTCACAGACCATTATTCTGACAACTGCAAGAACTGTCTCCATCTTTTCTTTATTTATTATAAACTGGGTCCCCCTCCCCTCGTAAATTCTAGGCAGTCTTTGTTCTAATTACATCTCTTTGAAAGTTATTACTTTGGGGGGTTAAGAATAAAGTCATTTGTCTCTTCCATGAACTTTTAACTCAAGTTGGAACTACTTGCTCTAGATGGTCCTCTTGGTCTTCTTCAGTCTTGAACGAGCGGTCATTTTCCTCTATCTGTTGCTATTGTTACCATCACACCTGATTAAGTCAGACAGTCCTTCAGACAGTCACAAATCAGCCAGAAGGTTCAGCAATTTCAGTTCTTGGGACTTAGAGAGCAACTGGTCAGAAACAGACTGTTGCTGGAGGAAGAAGCCTCACTGGATCTCTCCAGGAGCAAAACGATGGTCCTTTTTCAGAGACTGAAAGGAGAAGTCAGCCAACAGAGCAAGGGCCAGCGGGATCAGACAAATCCTGGCAGCAAGGGGACAAACACGATGTCATTACAGGAACTCAGATGTCTCTTCTTCTAAGCCCCCTGGGGAATCACAAGACCCTAGTCTTATCCCAGGTTTCCAGAAGTAAATCCCATCCCAACCCAGGTTTCCAGAAGTGAATCCCATCCCCTCTGTATCTCCTTTCTCTCTTCTTTACTAAAGAGAGAGAAATTCAATACTCTCCTTTGGAGAACCTGAGGTCTCAAAGACACTGAAATATTATACAGTATTTCCAGCGCTCATGAGTTTATCCATTTTACTTGCTAATATATAATGGATATTTATAAGAGAATGAAGGTAAAGTTAGTTCAGAGATACTCAGACAGTGTGACCCAAACCTACCAACCTTGACTACAAATTCAGTCTTGAGTTTCTGGCAGCCAAGGCAAGGATGGAAGTAGTTAAGCTACAGAATTAGTGGGCATTTTCATAGGACGAGATTTACAATGAGATGTCACAGCATTAGGAGATTTTTCAAGTGTCTCTGAATCAAAGCTTAAACTCTCTAACAGTCTTAGTGATAAGTCTATTTTTTCTTTTAATTCCAATTCTTTATAAATTATATGGTGTATATCTGTAATTGTCACTTAATTTCTATAACCCATTATTTGGAAATATAATCTCACACTACCTTTCATTTCCTATACTTGCAGTGAAATATTATTCCAGTAACTAGTTTAAGACAAGAAAAAATAATCTGATGAGTACCCAGAATTTCCAAAGAGAACAGATAGTGGAACAGACAATTTGAAATTAAGTGAAAAGACATAAATGTCTACTTTGTAGGTATGTCTACAAAGCTCAATACACATGTCTAGACCAGTGTATGAATTTTCAAAGAAAAATAATTAAAGTGGCATTTCTGAAATGCTGTACTTTTATTTTCAGAGACAAAACACTACATAATAAGTAACAAATATTGATTGATTTGCATATAAAAATCAAGGATACATTCTGACTTTAAGTCATGCTTCAGTAAAAAATTAGATTCATTTGGCATAATAAAAAAATCGAGCGTAACTGGGGTGAATGTTTCACTACAAAATATCAGAAGGAAACAACAGGTATTGCGAGAAACTATGACACTGCAAACACACAGTGGAATATTAAAAATGAATTTAAGTTGCACCAAAATATTGAAATATCCTGAAAAACTGTATTATCATTACTTTATTTCAAAATGGCTCTAAAACTTTCAGCGTCAGCATTGTCTAGTCAATCAGTCAAATTGGTAGACAAAACCTGTACAGACAAGTCACGGAAAATAAAAAGGGATTCTCCAAGAAAACCACAAAGCAGCTCATTTAAGGTCAATTTAATGGTATTATTCTGTTTTTCTTCCAGGCTCCACGTACGATTTCACTACCTCAAAGGAAACTGTAAGAGTATCTATTTGCATTCCCCCTAGGTGATTGGCAGTTCAACACCAATTAGTTCAAAATTACACTGTTACTAGCATGCAATAAAAACAACACCTTTCATCTTTCTTACATAGGTAAGAATACTTGCAGAGCCAATAACTTTGATCAAGTAAGTATTTTTGATCCTGCCCCACCCGTCTCTTTGGATTCAGGAAAACTAATAGCTGAAGGCAACTTTTCCCAGCTTTATTCTTAAGCAGGAAAAACTAGTGTAGTGTTGACAATACTTTGCTTCCAGTACAACAGAATTTCCCAAAGTCTAGCATTTCTTCAATAATTAAGCTGTGCATATACCTTTCCTTAATACATAAGACAGCCTCAACTGAATACATAAGATAACCTCCATATGTTAAAGGGCAGAAACTAATTATCTCATTTAAAATATGTATTATATCCTAAAACTAACCCAAATTTCCAATTAAGTATGCAAACAATTCAAATAACTTATACAATAAAATCACCTCCCTAAACAATTTAATGTCCTAAACTTAGTCTCATAATGAATACTAGAATAAATACCTCTGGCGTAAACTGATTTTTACTTTTAAATTTTAAAATATAGCATACAATCAAAAAAAGATTTGATGAGAAAACCTTATCCAAGTAAGTCTCAAAATTTGATTATGTTTACTACTTTACATTTGACCAAAAAAATCACTCAAATACTATTATTTCTAATCACTTAGGCAAACAATTTTGTTGTTAAAGCCCAAGACTCCTAATAATTCATACAGCAAACAGTATTCATCTCGCTAAGTAAATACTATTCACTGTGAACCACAGAGCCCATGCTGACAATGCAAACCCCAGAAACCTTCAAGTCTCTAATGGATCTATTTTGGCATGAGCTAACACTGCTACTAGCTACACCAGAGACAGGGAGCCTATATACCCAGAAACCCTATTTCATTGTCCATCCTATTGGCAATGCTAATATTTATTAAAATAATAGCTTACATTTATTTCTGACATATCCATTTTAAATGGGTCCAGCAAGACTTCAAATATCCCAACAAAATTGTGAAAATGTAAATATGCTTTCATCATTCATGACAGCACACGAGAAGAATACTTAAAAATCAGCTTGAGGGACATTATATAATCCTATATACAATTAACTAATGTTTTGGGTTTTTCCTAATTTTTTTTTTTTTTTTTGACAGGCAGAGTGGGCAGTGAGAGAGAGAGAGACAGAGAGAAAGGTCTTCCTTTGCCGTTGGTTCACCCTCCAATGGCCACCACGGCCAGTGCACTGCGGCCGGCGCAGCGCGCTGATCCGAAGCCAGGAGCCAGGTGCTTCCTCCTGGTCTCCCATGGGGTGCAGGGCCCAAGCACTTGGGCCATCCTCCACTGCCTTCCCGGGACACAGCAGAGAGCTGGACTGGAAGAGGAGTGACCGGGACAGAACCCGCGCCCTGACCGGGACTAGAACCCGGTGTGCCGGCGCCACAGGCTGATGATTAGCCTATTGAGCCGAGGCGCCGGCAGGTTTTTTCTATTTTTGATAAAAGCTGCTGGTACATCTTCTTTTTCTTCTTCTTCTTCTTTTTTTTTTTTAACAAATTTATTTGTTTTACTTGAAAGTCAGAGTGACAAACACAGAGAGATCTTCCATCAACTGGTTCACTTCCCAATTGCCCACAACAGTTGAGATTAGGCACACCAAACTCAAGACCAGACAGTCTATCCAGATCTTCTACATGGGTAACAGAAACCCAGACCCTTGGACCATCAACTACTGCCTCCTGGGTACACTGGCAGGCAGCTGGACTGGATGCAGAGTAGCCAGGAGCTGACCCAGGCACTCAGATATGGGACGCGGACAACATAAGTGGCAGCTTGACCTGCTGCATCACAATGTTGTCCCTACTAGCAGAACCTGAACTTCAGATCTTAAGATCATAAAAAAAAAAAAATCAATATTCATTTTATTTGAGAGACAGGTTTACACTCCCCAAACATCCACAACAGCCAAGGCCAGTAGCCAGGAACTCAGTCTGGTCTCCCACATGAATGGCAGGGACTCGTGCACTTCAGCCATCACCTGCTGCCTCCCAGGGTACACATTAGGAGAAAGGTAGAATTTTAATAAATAAATAAATAAACAACACCTGGATGTGAACTCAGGGACTCCAATATGGGAGCCGGCTTTCCCAAGCACCATCCTAACTGCTGCACCAAATGCCCAGCCCAAGGTCATTTTCTTTTATCTTCCTATTCATATATACTATGATCGAGAATGCCAACATCCATATAGATTGCAATTGAAAATGTAGCGCCTACATAATAAATTTATTTCTTTGTAAACAAATTTAGACATTATTACTATTTATTAGAGAGAGACAGACAGAGAGAGCTCCCATCCACTGGTTCACTCCCACAGATGCCTGCAATGGCTGGGGCTGGGCCAGGCCAGCCAGGTCTCCCATGTGGGTGACACGGACCCAACCACCCGAAGCATCATCTGCTGCCTAGTAAGGTGCACATTAGCAGGAAGCGGGAATTGGTAGCAGAGATGAGATCGGAATCCAGCCAGGCACTCCAATATGGGATGCAGACATCCCAAGAGGCAGATTACCAGCTAAGCCAGATGCTCCCCCCGGATCATTTTTATAAAACAATCTGTCTCTGGTTTCATAGACTCACATTATTCTATCCTTTGCTGCTCCAAAGCATTCCTCATCTAGTGATATTACACTAGTTTATATCTCTTTCAGTCACCTCATTTCATTTTGCAACAAATAATTTGTTTGGGCCACATTTTACTGTCATTGAAGTGACTGAGGGTTCAAGAAAGTGAATAAATTATAACAAGGCATCTAACACTCTTTCAGACTCTGGGACACAAATGTTTTTGCTGATACTTGATCACTTTGGGGCTGTTGGAATAATCCCAGACATTTCTCATGGCCCAGAGCATAGTATTCTTAGAATGACCACTGCTAGAACCTAGAAGAATGCCTAGACAACGCTACGATGAAAATAATTTAGAGGACATAAGATAAAATCTTGATGAAAGCTTCCGTATATCATTAAGTGTGCTATATAAAAGACATCAGATAAGTAATGGCCAAATTAGCAAATCGTCCTGCCAACGATAATGGGAAATACTCTAGCAGGATACTACTACTCTAAAGCAACCATAAACACCATCCTAAACCTTGGTGTCTTCATAGAAATCCCTGGCAAACTCAACTTATTTATAAACAGCAAGATTCCAAGGACTGGTGATAACACTAAGCACGTTTGAGAGGTCAGCAGGCTCCATGGAAAGCTTGTATAATACATGTCTTGTTTTTTAAGATTCCTTTATTTTTCATGATACAAAGGTCTTGCAACCTGACACTCACCAAAGATGAAACAACTACATACTCTCTCTCGAGAATAAAGAATTAATATAAGCTCCCATGAAAAGGGCTTTTACAAAAGATTAGAATCAAGTCAGAAAGTAATTGCTACAAAAAGTGAATATATTAACATTTTCATCATGAAGATGAAAATAGTATCTAGCAAAATTGAAACGAATTATTAAGTTCAAAGGCTACAATATTTTTAAATAAATCACATTAAAATAACCGTGGAGGTTTTGAACTTAAACAACAAAAAATAATTTCTATTCATTATAGTACTTCTAAAAGTTACCCAGTACACCCATAGGCTATACACACACGAAAGCTAATTATTTCAATTAATGCTGCTACATTACTTAAACATTTAAACATGTTAATGATATATGTATCCCCTTAATGCTGGAAAGGAATTACAAAAGATTTTCTAGCACAATTAATGTAATGGGACTTTCTGTTAGGCTATTCTTTAGGGGTCTTGGAGTAGAAATGGTTCTTGATTGCTCTTCTTTCATGGCCGTAATAGTAGGGGGAAATCACCTTACTTCTACTTATTCACTGACACCCCGTGCACATGGTCCTCCTGCCCCCCTAACCTTGGCTTGTCTTCAGCGGTATCCACTATGGGCCTTACTAAATACTCCTCACAGTGACTCTGTCTTTTATCCTGACACCAAATTTTACTTCCGTGTCTTCACTTCTATGGGAAAATGACGACTCCTTAATTTGCATCTGCTCACTTATTCATGGGATAAATACTTACTATAGGCTCACTATGTGTCTAACAGTATTACATGATTAAGGGTATAGAAAGGACGAAAACTAACAAAATCCCCTGTCCATCTGGAGCTTATGTTCCAGTGTGCGGACAGGCAATACACAAAAGGTAAGAGTTACTATGTTAGAGAGTGGCAGGCCCAGCAGAAAAAAATAAAACAGGAAAGTGGAGAAGCAGTGCATTTTTACAAATACATTTTATGAGCAATAGCAATATTACCAATAACATAACCTTCCCAAAGCCTTAAACCTGTAGCACCATAAATCATCAAATAAGAACAGTGCAGAAGTCAACATAAGCTATACTGACATTTCTTAATGAGGCATGACAATTCAACACCAGTAATATAACAGCTACCACAACAAATCATATTACCTTTCAGAAAGAAAAATGTTATTCCCACAGTGAAGCACTTCTTGATACTGGCTAAGTATCATGGTTTCTCAGATAAGTGTACAGCTGAACTCAGAGGGAACCAGGCAGACTTCCCAGAGTTTCTGTGCTGTGTACTACACATCCCCACACGGGCTAAGAGGAGCACTATGTCATTAGCAGAGCACCAGCAACATTCTATCATCAGTTAGCACTGTGATTCATATTTTTAAAAGTATTTTACTGTCATTATTCTTCAATACCTTTTAAAATTAACAGTAAAAAAAGCTTTGTTTTATTTTAAGCATAAAATATTTGTTACAAAAATACATTTGACACAATACTAGATTAAATACAATTCACAGGGGTGGTTTATCTTGCTAATTTTTTTGCTTTCTTTCAAGGGTTCAAGTCAGAAATACCTTTTTCTTTTTCGTTTCTTCTCTCTGCAAATACTGACAGATATACTTTAGTGAAATGCTCACTTCTCATTCAATATGAGTCAAAATGTTCATTTTATCACAGAACCATTTATGTTACAAACATAAATCACTTAGTCTATTATTCCCATCTGAAATAGCCCACAGTGGCTGACCAGCAGCAAACAGCAAACTCATAATAATTGTCCTAACAGATCTTTAAGTAAAGAGTTTCACTGGAGGATTTTAAAGACAATCTACCAAACAGAACAGTCATAAAGAGTGCATGGCTGGGGTGGGCATTGTGGTGCAGTGGGTTAAGTCGCCCTTAGATATCTGCATCCCATGTTGGAATGCAGGTTTGAGTCCCAGCTCCTCAACTTCCAATCCAGCTTCATGCAATGTGCCTGGAAGGGCAACCGATGATGGCACAAGTACTTGGGTCCCTGCCACCCACGAGGGAAATCTGGACCTGGGTGGAGTTTTTGGCTCCTGGTCACCCTGGCTGCTGCAGGCATTTGAGGAATGAACCAGTGGATGGAAGACGGATAGATCTCTCTCAATATATATTTGTACCTCTATCTGTATCTCCCCACACACCCCCTTCCGCTTTCTGTCACTCTATCTTTCAAATAAACAAAAAGTAAGTATTCTTCAGATTTATTTATTTATTTGAAAGGCAGAGTTAGAGAGAGGCAGAGGCTGATAGAGAGGTCTTCCACCCACTGGTTCACTGCCCAAATGGCTGCAACGGCCAGAGCTGGGCTGCCAGGAGCCAGGAGCATCTTCCAGGTCTCCCAGGTGGATGCAGGGGCCAAGCACTTGGGCCATCTTCCACTGCTTTCCTAGGCCACAGCAGAGAAACGGATTGGAAGTGGAGCAGTCGGGACTCAAACCGATGCCCATATGGGATGCCAGCACTACAGGTAGCAGCTTTACCTGCTATGCCACAGTGCCGGCCCCCCCAAAATAAATATTTTTTAAAAGAGTGTATGGTCCAACAAAACAGTATAAAATGAAATCAGAATTAGCAGTAGCTGTCACTTCATTCCTCATCTTCTCAAAACTCAAACTATCTCTTCTATATAGCATTTCTAAGCTATTTGATTTTTTTTTATTTATTGTGGGTTGACTCCATTTTATAATACGCTAAGCCAAATATTCCCTTTCCAACTTCTTCAGATATAAAACCATTTTTGAATTTGAGGATTCACAGGATTTAGAAAGACTCCAGAGGGATTTTTATGCCTACTGTAGAAGAAGAAAGTGAGTAGTGACTATATTTGCTTTTGTTTCATTTTCAGACTTAACTCAAAATCTTGTTAAATTAATTTACTTATTTGAGAAGTAAACACAGGTAGAGGGCTCCCATCTGTTGGTTTGCTCCCCAAATGCCTGGAACAACTAGGGCTGATGCTGGGAGCCAGCAATTCAATTCAGGACTCCCAGGGATGGCTGGGACCCAAATACTTGAACTATCGCCACCACCTCCCAGAGTCTGCATTAGCAGGAAGCTGCAGTCTGGAGTCAGAGTTGATATCAAATCAGGGATTAATTGTGGGATGCAGGCATCTTTTTATTATTATTATTATTATTTGAAAGGTAGAGTTATAGACAGTGAGAGAGAGATTCAGAGAGAAAGGTCTTCCGTTGTTTCACCAACCAAATGGTTGCTACGGCCGGTGCTGCGCCGATCCAAAGCCAGGAGCCAGGTGCTTCTTCCTGGTCTCCCATACTGGTGCAGGGCCCAAGCACTTGAGCCATCTTCCACTGCCCTCCCGGGCCACAGCAGAGAGCTGGACTGGAAGAGGGGCAGCCAGGACTAGAAGCCGGCAACCATATGGGATGCCGGCACCACAGGCGGAGGATTAACAAAGGGAGCCACGGCGCCGGCCCCATGTGGGATGCAGGCATCTTAACCAAGTCTTAACTGGTAGAAGAAATGCCCACTCCTCCATTCAAAATTTTTAATTCATGTAGTAGTACTCTCTCTTACCTTTCCTGGACCTCAGCTTCCTTATCTAAAGGTGGAAACAGCATAAACTTCAGGCTGAAACATAACCCACGCTGCAGAAGCCAGCCTGACACCTCTTCTCACAACTCAGGCACATTTGCAAAGCACAATCATTGGGGGGCCGGTGCTGTGGTGTAGCGGATAAAGCCACCGCCTGCAGTGCTGGCATCCCATATGGGTGCCAGTTCATGACCCGGCTGCTCCACTTCCAATCCAGCTCTCTGCTATGGCCTGAGGAAGCAGTACAAGATGGCCCAAGTCCTTGGGCACTTGCACCCGCATGGGAGACCCGGAGGAAGCTCCTGGCTCCTGGCTTCAGATTGGCACAGCTCTGGCCATTGCGGCCAACTGGGGAGTGAACCAGTGGGTGGAAGACCTATCTCTCTCTCTCTCTCTGCCTCTCTGCCTCTCCTTCTCTCTCTGTGTAACTCTGACTTTCAAGTAAAATAAAAAAAAATCTTTCAAAAGAAAAAGCACAATCATTAAAACAACACAAACTTATTATAATACTGACTGTTTTAATAAATGATATAAAGCCAACATTGTTGGTTGAAGGTTACAATTCTGAAGTTAACTAAGCTTAAATATTAAAGTAGTTCAGAAAATTAAAAATATGCAGCTGCAATCTAACACTTCTCTGTGTCATAGTATATAATGTTACCAACAAGAATTCTCTAGAATAAATACAAACTGAAATTCTTTGATCTAAGAAGAAGGTTGTAAATACTATCAATGGTTTTGGATTGAAGAATGAAGTTCGCTATTTGTAACTGAAGAAAGTACGTGTATCTCTCTTTCTCTTTATTTCACCTTTAAAGTGATCTTGAAATATGACCCTGAGATAGAGTTAATACTCTGATCATGATTGGGGAGGATGGTCATTCAACATTTTGTCAAACAGATTGTGAAACAGAAAACAGTACAAGGTAAAAATCACTTAAGTAAAATCAAAGAAAGTTGACCCATACTATATCATTTATCTATTAAACTGTCACTATTCTTTTCTTCATTGGTTCTGCATTTGAGGCAAAATAAATAAATAAATAAAAAGATCAATAATACAAATTAAACTTTAAAATCTTTGACATTGCTTACATGCTTAGCAGATGATCATTAACAATATTCCCAAATAATCACAGAATTTCTCAATAAAACTTTACAAAGAGAGCCGTTTTATACCTTAGTGTCACCAAAACAAACTACAAGGATACTCAAAGAGTCTGTGGAGTGGCTGAAGTTGTGCTGCAGTGTTAAGCCACTGCGCCTGTGACGCCAGCATCCTATATGAACACCAGTTCAAGTCCCGGTTGCTCCATTTCTGATCCAGCACCATGCTAATGTGCCGGGAAAGCGGAGCAAGACGGCCCAGGTGCTTGGCTCCTGTTACCACATGGGAGACCCAGTTGTAGTTCCTGGCTCCTGATGTTAGCTTTACCCAGCCCCAGCCTCAGCCCCATCCATTGCAGCCATTTGAGGAGTGAACCAGCAGATGGAAGATCTCTCACTCTCCCTGTCTCTCTCCCTGTCTGTCTCTGTCTGCCTGTCTGTATCACCCTCTCTCTCTTTCTCTGCTTTTCAAGTAACAAAATAAATCTTTTTTAAAAAAGTTTGTTGAAATGTGCATCATCTTTTAATTCCATTTTTCCCCGAACTTTCTTGAAGTACCCTCATACTTTTTTTTTTTTTTTGACAGGCAGAGTGGACAGTGAGAGAGAGAGACAGAGAGAAAGGTCTTCCTTTGCCGTTGGTTCACCCTTCAATGGCTGCCGCGGCCAGCGCGCTGCGGCCAGTGCACCACGCTGATCCGATGGCAGGAGCCAGGTACTTATCCTGGTCTCCCATGGGGTGCAGGGCCCAAGCACTTGGGCCATCCTCCACTGCACTCCCAGGCCACAGCAGAGAGCTGGCCTGGAAGAGGGCCAACCAGGACAGAATCCAGCGCCCCGACTGGGACTAGAACCCGGTGTGCCGGCGCCGCAAGGCGGAGGATTAGCCTAGTGAGCTGGGGCGCCGGCCTCATACTTTTTACCTTAGAGATTTCCACAAGACAGAAATGAAGTAGGGCATTATATGCACTAGCATAACATGCAAACCTGCACCACCTTTGTAGCTCCAGGTCCTATGCTTAACAGGCAGGAGGAGTTGGTGCACAGGTCTGGCTGGTCTCTCGGAAGCCACTGTGTACAGAGGAGCTGGCTTTGCGAGGTTGCAGCTCACTGAATTCAGGGTCTTCCACAAATCCTTCTTCACTGCCAGGCTCTCTTATTACTCTCGTCTTTACCTCTTGCAACAGCAAAAGATACTGAGCAGTTTCCTTTTTTTCCCTTCAATTATGTGGGTTTTTAAAAATTTAATAGTTTTTAAGACTGAACAAAATAGGTAATAGATACATACCACTTAGTCGTCTCTGGAGTGCTTCTTCCTCTAGAGTAATAATATAAATTTGTTCATCCAGGTCTTCAAGAATCTAAATTTAAAGATAAAACTACTCAACAGTGCAATATTACAGAACTAATATCTATGAAAATAGGATATTTGGTCTATTGTTTTAAATAATGAGTGAATTCAAATGACTAAGAACCTAAAATAAAAATCCTCAAATTATTGTATTCATTAGTTAACTCTAAACATTATAGTGTATAACTGAACATATCAAAATTTGATTGCCGAGAGGCACCAAGAATGGCAGAATACATGACTAGCCTACTATTCTAGTCTAGGGGAAGAGAGTCAAAAACAAAAACAAAAACATGGAGAGAGTGCAATCTCAGGGAAGAGTTAGGGAGAACACAGGGGAAGCTCCATGCAAATCAGAGGGACACTGGATCTACGTGGAGGGTGTGGGGTGCACAGTTCAGGATCCCAGCAGCCCAGAGCCCCGCACCAGCTTTGGAGAATGAGGTGAGACCAGAATGCAGCAGCCCAAACCACTGGCGACAGAGCTGCAGGGACAGCCTGGCATGGATCTGGACTGCAGCCCCGTGGGGGACAGTGTGCCTGCCAACTTAAGGGTAGAAAAGGGGGCACATTTCTCTCTCTCCCCAACCACTCGGCACTGGTGTCCTGTAACTAGCTGGGAGCGGCAGACACATTTTAGGCATAGGTAACCCCTGCACCAGCTCGTGTCCATGTGTCCGGCAACCAGCTGAGAGGAGCCACCTGAGTCCAGCTGGGCGCCCTGACAGGGGCAGTCCTGTGTTAGGAGTTCCATGTGCTTGCTTTACTTGGACATCCCTTTCTTTCTCCAAGTTAGGGAAGTTTTCTGTGATTATTTCACTAAAAAGGCCTTCTAATCCATTCTCTCTTTCCATGACCTCAGGAACTCCTAAGACCCGTGTGTTGGGTCATTTGACAGTATCCCGTAGATCTCCCATAGATATGGGATAGTATCCCATAGGGACTGTGAGAACACTGTGGCTGAGTGGGTGGGTGCAGTGGGTGGCTGGGTCTTTGGGCAGTCACTGTGGGCAGATCCACATGCTCGGAGTTCCCTGATTCCCTGGTGAGGGTTACTGCTGCAGAATCTGTGCTCACACTGAGGACTACACGGATCCTCTGTATGGTTCTTGTGGCAGCGTGAATGAGGTGAGTGTGAGACTATGTGAGACTATGCCAACAGGGCTGAACAACCTCCCCTCTGATTAAAAAAAACAAAGAGGAGAGTTATCACACACAATTTGGAGTCACCTTGGACACTCCCCTCACCCTGGAGCACTGAACAGAGCTCCCTGTCACACGCAGCAAACATCTTAGGGTAGTCTCAAAGGAGTGGATACTCCACTAAGCCACAGAGGCATAGTCCAAAGATAAAAGCTGTCACAAGGGGAAAGAAAAATCTCCACAAATACCTAAAAATAAATGCAGCAATTCAAGAAACAGGAATAAGGAAGACAACATGGTGCCCCCAAAGGAACACAACACTTCAATATTAGAATGTGAAGATGAAGAGATTGAAGAATGCCAGAAATGGAATTCAAAAAACTGATCATAGGATTACTTAGAAGTAACCAGAAGCAAATCCATGAATTAGAGAAATCCATACATGACATGAATGAACACTTCTCCCATGAAATTGAGATCTTAAAGAGAAATCAAAATGAAAAACTGGAAACAAAGAATTCAACAGAACAAATAAAAAATGCAGTGGAAACCCTTAATGACAGGATCAGTGAGGCAGAAGAAAGAATATCTGAGCTTGAAGGCAAATCTCTGAAAATTTTACAGTCAGACCAAAAACAAGAAGAAATTAGAAAACCAAAAAACAGTGCTGGAGATCTATGGGATACTATCAAATGACCCAACACACGGGTCTTAGGAGTTCCTGAGGTCATGGAAAGAGAGAATGGATTAGAAGGCCTTTTTAGTGAAATAATCACAGAAAACTCCCCTAACTTGGAGAAAGAAAGGGATGTCTAAGTAAAGCAAGCACATGGAACTCCTAATAGACATGACCAGAAAAGATCTTCACCACAACACATGGTAGTCAAACTCTCCACAGTAAAACTTAAAGATTCTAAAATGTGCATGAGAGAATGGCCAGATGACTTTCAGAGATCTCCAATTAGACTCACAGCAGACTTTGCATCAGAAACCTTACAGGCTAGGATTGAATGGGGAGATCTAGTCCAAGTCTTAAGAGAAAAAAAAACTGTAAACCCAGAATATTGTACCTTGCAATGCTCTCACAGACTGAAGGTGAAAGGATGAAGAAAAATATTCCATGCTAACAGAAACAAAAAATGCCCATCAGAGAGAATAGACTTTAAAACAAAAACTGCTAAAAGAGACAAGGGCACTATACAATGACTAAGGGATCAATTCAACAAGAAGATGTGACTATAATAAATGTATGAGCACCTAATTACAGGCCCCTGGCTATTTAAAAGAAATGCTAATGTATCTAAAGAGAGACATAGACTCTAAGGTAGTCTACAGCTTTCTCAACAGTAAAAGTGTGAATTTTAAACAGTCAAAAAGTTAAGTAAATATTTCTTTATACACAAGCTATTATTTTAGAGGTAGAAGGGGCAGATCACTCAGTCCAGCATTTGTTCTCTCATTTACATTCACCCTTAAAATATCTAAACAAGAAATCTATAAATTACATAACATGCAATATTTTCCATTTATAACATCTTTATAGTCTAAAAAGTAAGCACTGGTATTATTAAAATCAGCCAATAGACAGAACCCTAGAGGGGGTATGTTTCCATAAACCACTTACACCAAGGCATACACCAGTAATGATCAATCACCAGCAAGAGATTATTTATATTGTATTCACTGGTACGTTACCTGCATTATCTTCAAAACTAATAAAAACTAAAATTGTTTGATTCTAGCTTTAACACAAATGTTCTTCTATAAAAGGAGCCTAAGTATATATAACTATATCCTAACCAGCTTTGGGGAAGGTCTGAAAGAAGTCTAGTGCTGAAATCCATGTCTTGTATCATTCAAACCCAAAATACTGACTCCTAGAAAAATAATGAACTGCGAGCAGTTGGTGGACCAAACACAAGGATGTGAACTCTACATGTGCATCTGCATCCTTTCAGCCACCTGATGAGGTACTCACAGGAAATGCATTCTCAAACCATTCAACCCTCCATCAGGTATCACATGTACACAGTTTATATGTCAATTATTTAAAGCCATCTAATAATTCCCAGTTTTTAACAATAATCTATAATCTCTTGTGGCCTAGTACTGAATTAATCACCAGGTACACATACCATCTCTACCTTTGGGAAACCTAAACTTGGGAGAGGAAAGCAAATAATAAGAATTAATTGATAACAAATAAATATATAAAGACAGATCATTCCATAAAGGATAAAGGATCAAAAGAAGGTGGAGGGGAGACCTAAACAGGCCAGCCAATGCAACCTTTTCAAGAAAATAAAGGGATGCATGAATCAGGCAAGAATAATCCAGACAGAATATACATGTGAGTGGGCAGGGACCTACTTTTGTTTCTTTCCCATTAATGCTGCTCATCACTTTCTACAAGTTGGATCAGAACTGGCAGCTTTTACTTTCCTCAAGGTCTAACACATGAAAAAGATCTTTATCTTACTGTGCACATTGTGGAATAATTACTTACCACCAGTTCAGTGTTGATGTGAGTGACAAGTGTCACCTTCCTTAATTTCTACAACAACTCCATGGAAAACAGACTGTTATCATTCCCATGCTACATTTCAGGAAACCAAAGTTGGCAAAGAAAAGTTATATGCCCTCAAAGCCTGTGTTCACAACTACTTCGGGCTGATGGGGACTTAAATGAGGGTAGGACATAGTACTTTATCTTAAAAAGCTTCTATTCTGGCAGAAGAGATGAGATGAATACAAAACATAATTATAGGATTAAAATAAATGTCAAGGGGCCAGTGCTGTGGGGCAGAGTGTTGAGACACTGCTTGCAATGCCAGCATCCCATAACAGAGTGTTGGTTCGAGTGCCAGCTACTCTGGTTCTGATCAGGTTCCTGCTAATTCACCTGGGAAGGCAGCAGGAGACGACCCAAGTACTTGGGCCCCTGCCACCCATGTGGAAGACCCAGATTGAATTCCTGGCTCCTGGCTTCAGCCTGGCCCAGTCCTGGCTATTGTGGCCATCTGGGGAGTGAACCAGCAGATGGAAGACTGACCAATCAACCAATCTCTGCCTGTGTCCACCCTCCCTCTCTCTGTCACTCTGCCTTTCAAATAAATAAATATCTTTATCTCAAAAATAAGTGTCAAAGGACAGGCCTTGTGGTCCAGCAGGTTAAGTGGTTAAGGGACTATGTGGGACGCCTGCAGCCCATACCAGAGAGTGAGTCCTGGCTATTCCACACTTCCAACCAGCTTCCTGCTAATGCACCTTGGGGGTGGATGCTGGCCTCGGCACAGGGATTCCTGCAACCTACATGGGAGACACAGATGGAGTTCCTGATTCCCGGCTTCAGCCTTGCCTACCCTGACCATTGCAGGCATTTAGGGGGTAAACCAACAGATAGAAAACCTCTCTCCCTCTCTCACTCTCCCCCTCCCTCCGTGTGTCTATGTGTGTACGTGTCTGCCTGCCATTCCCCCTCTGTCATTCTGCCTTTCAAATAACTAAATAAATCTTTAAAAGTAAAATAAAATAAAAGTCATAACAGAGGTTTAAATAAAATGTTAAATGAGGTCAGAGGAAGAAATATGACTTCCAGCTGGGGAGAAAATAAAGTGTGGGCCAGTGTTTCTGACAGTAATAGCATCTTACTTGGTAGCTTAAATTACTAGAGGAAGGGCATGTCAATCAGAGGAAACTACGAAGAACAAAGAGGTGGCAGGTACAAAGTCCATTCTCCAAGAAAGCCATCATGGCAGAGTAGAACAGGGGTCGAGAGCCTGGGCTCTGAAACAGCTTCTGAGTTCAAGTCACACCGATCTATCAACTTGTTCAAACTACTTACGAAGACAATTCAAAACCTACAGTTCGTCATCAAGATGAAGTGAAGTTTTATGAGTAAAATTACAGTTCTCATCTCTCTCTCTTGCTCTGTCTCTCCGGCTCTTTGTAACTGCCTTTCAAACAATACAGTGCTTTACCACTATCACGTAGTATTATCTCAATTACTCAACATATGACTGTTAATATTGAACGTTAGGAACAGGAAAAGAAGCAGAGGTAACTAAAGTTTTGAGGATACTATAAACAGGAGGTGAATTTGGGAGAAAAATTACCTTGGGGAGGGGAGGTCTGTAAGTAGCTCCATAGGGAATTCAATAGCAAGCTTTTTGTCACTTAATAAATTTAATAAACAAAAGGATTTCTAATGACTTACTGTTGGCTTCACGAGCAACTGACCCATCACTGTGAACATACGGGAGAGGCCAACTGGTGTACACACTGCCAAAACAAGAAGTCACCAACAGACAGAAAACCACGTTTCAGAGCTCAGAAACACAAACCATTAAGAAGCAAAGCAAATTCAAAGATGATCATTTTAAGGACATTGTGGTAGGGGCCAGCGCTGTGGCACAGTGGGTTAATACCCTGGCCTGCAGCGCTGGCATCCCATATGGGCGCTGGTTCAAGACCCAGTTCTCCACTTTTGATCCAGCTCTCTGCTATGGCCTGGGAAAGCAGTGGAGGATGGCCCAAGTCCTTGGACCCCTGCACCCACGTGGGAGACCCGGAGAAAGCTCCTGGCTCCTGGCTTCAGATTAGCACAGCTCCAGCCATTGCGGCCACTGAGGAGTGAACAGCGGATGGAAGACCTCTCTCTCTTTCTCTCTCTGCCTCTCCTATCTCTGTGTTAACTCTGACTTTCAAATAAATAAATAAATCTTTAAAAAAAAAAAAAAAGAACATTGTGGTCTCCAATTTAGATTCTCTCAGTGTTTTTCATCAATACAAGCAGAGGGGCAAGTGTGAGGAGCACAGGCATTCCTTCAGGAACATGTGTGTACTACAAGTATGAGTGTGTGAGTGGCAGCCAGGCCCCCCCCCCACACACACACACATCTCCCTCCCTGGGAGAATTTCTTAGAGAATAACAGAAATATCCTACTACTTCATGGTTTCAGTTTATCAAAATGTATCCTAATAGAAAGAGTTAGAGACAACTCACAAAACTCTCCAAGTTTTTAGGAATCTCATCAGAAAAATTTCCCACAATTTTCTAGAATATAGACAACTCTACCTTCCTAGCAATATTAAATCAGAAAAATACTTACACAGAAGTAATAGACATCCCATCAATGATATACAAGAATATAAGTAGGGTAGGTAGAATTCCCAAAGATCTATAAAAAATATAAACATACAATATTAAATCCAAAATACTGAACATTAAGATATAGCCAGCCTAAATTAAGATAACATCTCTATTTTAAAATAGCTAACATAACTGCATATTTGAGTCTATTAAACTTAAAAATTTCCAATAAAAAGTTCTAAAGTAGAATAGGAAATAAATCTTTTGTTAAATCTATTTGGAGGGGTAGAAAAAACAAACCTTCATGGAACTTTGAGAAACCAATTAATAAAAAAAAATACCTCTGAAAAGCTGCTTACACATATATGAAACAAATGGACATTGATTTATTTTCTTAAGCTATCCAAACATGTCATTATTCTGTAAATTAACATCCAGGGTAAACTATACAAAGAATTATGATAATGCAGTTCAAAGCATTATGTAGCTATATGCCAGACCGTAGCTTCCATGATAGGAATTGGCTAGAACAAGAAAGTTCATACCATATAAGGACTCCATGCTGGCAGCATCATTGTCAATGAGCGCCGAAGCAACCCAGACTATCCCAAGAATCAGTAAGGCAAGGAGCAGAAGCATGACCAGGGTTTCTAAAATGCGGGCTCTGATTCCCTAAAAAATATAGCAGACATAATGTTAACATTTTATCTCATTTCATGAACCATTAGGTTTCTGCCTGTATGAAAGCATAAAATAATTACATGGGAGGGAAAAAAACACTAGTTTATACTGTATAGACTAACTTTTCAAAATTATGGGAAATAGTATTAAGCTTAAAGTAAAAAAAAAAAATCTTCATAAAAAACTTGGCAGAACCATTTTTAACAATTACTTGCCTATCATTTTCCATGAATAAAGTAGATTAAATGACTTCCTATCTGTGATTCTAATCAAGGGAATACAGGGCTAATCATGGCACATGGCCAGACAGTTTAGTGGACATTAGACGTGATGAAAGCACAATACACCACTTGACAGGGGAACACAGCAGGATGAATTCAGGTAGCTCCTCATAGCCTCTGGAGCCCTCTAGTGTGCATCTGAAGAACTGTCCATTGTAATCCAACAGTATAAACCATATGGGCAATACTTATATCAATTATATATAATAAATATACACACACAGACACACACACAATTATTTTCTTCATTAACCCTTGAAGCCAGGATATAATAATCACTATGTGTAATTCTGTTGTCTTAAAGATTTATTTATTATTTGAAAGGCAGAGTAAGAGAGAGAGAGATATTGAGATCTTCCAATCACTGGTTCACTCCCCAAATGGCTGTAACAGCCAGAGCTGCGCCGATCCAAAGCCAGGAGCCAGGAGTTTCTTCCGGGTCTCCCAGGAGGGTTCAGGGGACCAAGGACATGGGTCACCCTCTGCTGCTTCCCCAGGAGCAGAAGCTGAATGGGAAGTAGAGCAGCCGGGACTGGAACCAGCGCCCATGTGGGATGCCAGCACTGCAGGCAGCAGTTTTACCCACTACACCACAGTGCCAACCCTGAATAATTTTGCTTTAAAAGTAAAACAAATTTTGATTCAGGTCCTAACTAGAGACCAGACTTTTAAACTTGAAAATTGCTAGAAAATAAAACAAAACAAACAAACAAACAAACAAAAACAGAAATTTCCTTATACTTAAAAAGAACCCAATGGCTGAATCTACCTAAATTTAAAGATTCATATTGATACTTTGTACTATAAAACACCATTGAGCAATAAAAACTTTAGTCCATGGTTCTCAGTAAATCATGTACTCCTTCACTCTACATGAGAAATAGTTTAAAGAGATGGTCTAAAAATCCAAAACATATATTTATTTCAGTTGTCCTAAAAATTCTAATTTCTGAATTGTAGAATCAGGTGCACTTGGATCACAGCACTCTTGTTCCCCAAGTTCAATGGTCCAACAACCACAGAGGAAGAAGTATTCCTAGCCCTAAATGATGACCTCAGAGGTGAGGTGACTTTTCTACAGCCCTTCGACCATATCGGTCTTACTGCTGGGCTTCCCTTGGCAGGTTTAAATACTTCTCCCAACAGGACAGTCGGTTCACCTTGAGAGTTCATAGCAAGGGAGGCCAGTGAACCAGGATGAGTCAGGTTTGTATTATAACACATGAGATCTAATGGCAAGTAGCTATTATTCAAGTGAGACGCAACATGATCACGGAACACACTATGTTCCTAAGGAACCCTTTGAACTGTCCCTTTATAACCATCAAACTACTTAGGGTACCGAAACATGACCATAACTTTTTAACAGTGGCCCCGCCCTCTCTTCTTCTACCCTTCCTCTCTTGTTTCTCTCTAAGCAATCATCTTTTTATTACATCTTAAATATTCTGTGGAAAGCCTATAAATAAAAGATAAAAGCAGAAGGTACTTGGTATGTAGGTGCTACACCCCTCAGCTCTGTCTTTGCCTGCCTCCAGCTAGCTCCTAAGGAACACATCATCTAAACAGCAAGGCTTTAAGTGCCATGATATCTGAACTAAATGGGTTCTTGATAACATTAAGGTTCTCAGGAACCATATAAAACTCTTAAACCCCAAAATGTAATAATAATACAATAAGTATTATGCAAGTGTTATGACAATAATAAATGCTGGGGAATCCATCACCATAAGATTTACATATGTCCTGTGATATTTTGGTAAGAAACAGCTTCTCAGCAATTGAATCTGCTGTCTTCAAACATGGTCTTCTGTGCTGGGAGACCCCACTCCATGGGTCTCTCCCTCACGCGCATCTCACAGGCACAGGCAGAGACAGTCCTTGTTCTCCGCAAGGATGTTCGTAGAGCTGACGGTGGAGGAAGTGCGAGATGGCTCTCTAGAGCCGACAGTGGCGGGAGTTAGAGACGGATCTCTACAGCTGACAGCGGGAGAAGTTCGAGATGTATCTCTCCGAAGCAGGGGGCAGCTCTGTTTGCTGTCTAGTATGGGAGTCAGCATTCGTCTCACAGGTCACACAGGTCTAAGTCCAGCAAGTCAACCAAGGCTCAGCCTTCAGCTGGGCTGCAGTGTGCCTCCTCTGTGGGACTTGGGGCCAAGGGGAACACCAACAGGAACCTCACACATTTGCTGGGCTGATCCAGTTCTCTGGCTCTGGACCAGAAATCTCACTGCAAGCAGCAACCATGAAACTGGGAGACTACCTTACAAGTAGAACAAAAAATCTGACCCTTTACAATTCTTGACAGCTTTGGGAGATGAGAATGGAAGGCTAACAGAGATACACCTTTCTGGAAAAGAACGGAGAAGATACCCTCCTCCCCAGGTTGGGTTAAGGGATGTGAGAAGACTCAGGATGGAGGAGTGAATGCCCCTCCCACATGGTAGACAAATGGAAGAAATACCGGCCCCCAAGGTCCCTGCCTGCTCATGCACACACAAAGGCTAGGCCACACAGAGGGAGCGAGACAACAGACTGGCAACTTGGCTGTAGCTCCCTCTCTTCAGAGTTGAAGCAGGAAGGGATGTTATCACAACAATAATAAACCAACCATGCTATACCCATGGGCACACCTGCAGAATCAAGGAGTCTGAAGCTGAATAAATGGTGCTGGGAATGAAGACACAGAATTTTGTATAAACGGAAGAATTACAAGTTTGTCCGAGGCGGGTTGCTGGTGCGGCACAGCAGCTTGTGACTGCCTGTGACTCCAGCATCCCACAAAGGAGTGCTGGTTTGAGTCCTGTCCAGCATCCCACATAGGAGTGCTGGTTTGAATCCTGTCCAGCATCCCACATAGGAGTGCTGGTTTGAATCCTGTCCAGCATCCCACATAGGAGTGCTGGTTTGAGTCCTGTCCAGCATCCCACATAGGAGTGCTGGTTTGAGTCCTGTCCAGTATCCCACATAGGAGTGCTGGTTTGAGTCCTGTCCAGCATCCCACATAGGAGTGTTGGTTTGAGTCCTGGCTGCTCCACTTCGGATCCAGCTCTCTGCTAACCCAGCTGGGAAAGCAGTGGACCATGGTCTAAGAACTTGAGCCCCAGTAACCCACATGAGAGAACCGGGTGGAATTCCAGGTACCTGGTTTTGGCCTGGCCCAACCCTGGCTATTGCAGCTATATGAGGAGTAAACCAGAGATACAAGATCTCTCTTTCCCACTCCTCTCCTATCTCTCCGTCACTCAGCCTTTGAAATAAATAAACCTTTAAAATAAGAAAAGTCTGGTTGAGCCATAAGCAGCCACTAGGCCACTCAAAATGAAAGGTGCTTTGCTTAATGGTGTGGGCCATTCACTTTCTCCAGGCTCCCTCTTCCAGCCTCATCTCTACTCCAACCTCAAATACTGTAGGAAAAAAGACTGCAGTACCATGCAGCTCTCCCCGTCCTCAGGGGACGTGAAAGCCCCACATGTCCACCTGGGAATGCACTGCAGGGAGGAGAGGGATACGAACATGTATGGCTCTGTTGGATATGGAAGCCCAAGCATGACGCCACCTGATCCTTCACAAAGGACTACACAGAACTGCTGCTGAACAATGACTCTGGGTAGAGACAAATAACTACAAACATGGCTATAAACTAAAACGCAATGCCAACAAACATGTTTGAAAAGAGAAGTCATTTAACGATAACAATTCTAGTTATCTAATAAAAAAATTTTAGAGGGCAGAAAAAAAGAGTTAAAGAAAAATTTCATTTTAAATCAGGGTCATTTAAAATGATGACTAGCATTTCTCATTTTACTCTGAGAATAGTAAAATTAAAATAATTTTAATTTTGTTAAAAAATTTTTAATTATGTTAAATTTTTAATTATGTTAAAAAATTAAAGTTACCAGTAATCTTACTAGTTTTAAAATAATAGTACTATTAACAGGAATAGTAACCATTATCAAAAGTAGTAATGCCTTTTAAGATCCTAGAGGGCCAGCGCCGCGGCTCACTAGGCTAATCCTCCGCCTTACGGCACTGGCACACCGGGTTCTAGTCCCGGTCGGGGCACCGGATTCTCTCCCGGTTGCCCCTCTTCCAGGCCAGCCCGCTGCTATGGCCCGGGAGTGCAGTGGAGGATGGCCCAAGTCCTTGGGCCCTGCACCCCATGGGAGACCAGGAGAAGTACCTGGCTCCTGCCTTCAGATCTGCGCGGCGGCCATTGGAGGGTGAACCAACGGCAAAGGAAGACCTTTCTCTCTGTCTCTCTCTCTCTCACTGTCCACTCTGCCTGTCAAAAAAAAAAAAAAAAAAAAAGATCCTAGAGAAAAGGGAAAAATAGTCAACACAGTAAAAACCAGTAAACAAGTCTAGCAAAAATAGTAACAAACAATAAAATATATAAAGCAACAGAGAAACAGAGATAAAAGATAAAATCAAATGTAACCACTATGACTGTGTATGCAAATTAGGTCAAAAACCAGAATTCACTGCAGATATTTGACACAGCATTTAAGACACCACTTGGGACTTGTGCATCCCATACTGGGGTGCCTGATTCCAGTCCCAACTCAGCTTCCTGTTAATGAACACCCTGGGAAGCAGCAGTGATAGGTCAAGTACTTGGGTCACTGCCACCCAGATGGAGGACCCAGGATTGAGTTCCCAGCTCCAGGCTTCACCTGGTCTAGCCCTGGCTGTTGTAGGAATTTGGACATAAACAAGCAGATGAAAAGATCTCTATTTCTTTATCCATGTCTTTGTCTCAGTGCCTTTCAAATTTAAAAAAAATAAAATTGTGTAAGAAATATCTAAAAGTGACACCAAAAAATAAGAGTGAAAAGGAATGATCAAAAAATCAAGTAAATGCAGTTTTTTAAAAATGCAACTGGAGTCTCTGGCTTAATATATAAGGATATGGAGCAAAAATAAAACATTAAATGGGACAAAGCAGGACACTTTACATTGATAACATCTACTACCCACTAAAATATTATGGTCTATTTCTATAAATTGTGGAACATAGGACTTCATTGTTATTACTCTTTACAATATATTTAAATAAACAGAAATGTTTTATTCTTTATATCTTGTATAAATTTTACACAAAACATAAATAGTTTAAAATTTTAAAACTAGGGAACAGTGCTGTGGCACAGCCGGTTAAGTTGCCATTGCAACACCAACATCCCATACGGCCACTGGTAGAAGTCCTGGCTGCTTCACTTCCAATCCAGCTCTCTGCTCATGAGCCCGGGAAAGCAGTGGAAGATGGCCCTGCATCCACATGGGAGACCTGGATGGAATTCCAGGGTCTGGAGAGTGAACAAGCAGGTCTAAGATCTCTCTCTCTCTCTCTCTCTCTCTCTCTCTCTGACTCTGCCTTTCAAATAAATAAATGAATCCTTTTTAAAATTTTAAAACCAAATAGTTATGGAATATAGAATCCATGAATTTTTATGAGCTGCCAACTTCTGACACAGCCAAACATCGATGAGCCCAGCACAGGGTTTACTTGGCTTGAACAGTACAGTGGGGAACAGCATTTCCTCTAAGACGTAGCCACTGCCTTCTCACATGAAACCCTGAAGCCAGGCAGAGCCAGGCAAGCTGAGCTCTGGGATAAAACACTTCTATGTGGGCAAGAGGACTGCTGTGCCCTCCCGTCTTACTGGCCATGGAATCTGAAGCTGGGCTAAAGAGCTGCCCCTACAGGTCAAGCAATCCATTTCAATGAAAGATGAGTGGCAGGTTAACAGGTAACCTTTTTTGGGGGACCCACTTAGGGGCTAGGTCAGGCAAGTGTGATGCTGCTACAGTAGGGAACAGCCTCTGAGTACCTGGAAAGCACTAAGTCTCTCACTACAGCTGTGTTATAGCTTGTCTTCCTGGGATCCTACTTGCTTCTGTTTGGCCAAAGGATGGAGGCAGTCTCTGGGACAGAGATGCAGTGTGCAGCCATTGAAAACTATTCTCAATCAGCCCAAAGTACCCAAACCAAAATGTCACCTGCACGTCACTTTCCCTTTTAGGGTCTTGCTCAAAACCTACCAGTTGATTCAGTGTTTTTCCCACTCTGAAAAACTTGACCAGGCAGTGCCATGCGCCTGACTCCAGGTGTACAGCAGTTGTCAAAGACGCCTGCTCCTGCTGGGAGTGTGAGGAGTGCAATCAGGGAGGATCAGGGGGCGGGGCATGTGCAGTAGGCAGGCATTTTTCCTCCTTGGTCCTCACTCCGTGTTGCAGGAGCACCCGTGCTTTCCCCTGCCGTGTACCCCTGCCTTCCGACAGCACTCGGGCCTGTAGATCTGTTCTGTCCTGCACTTCTGGTGCCTTCAGGCATTTCTGCACCCAGTCTCATCCTCACTACCATGTGGTGTGGGCACTGCGTTAGTGGGCAAGGCTTCGCGCACACTGTTGCTTTGGGCCACCCACAAGGACTCAGATGAATTTCTGGGGTTTGTAGTCTAATCTGAACAAGATCTTCATTGCTGACATGGTTTACTTCAACTTCAGTAGCCCCTGTATTGGCAGCCACACCCACAATGCCTTCGGACTGGGGCTGGAGGCTTGCTGTCTCAGCACCCTGCCAACATCTTTCCTTCCACCCATGGGAGGGGGTGTAACATGCAAAGCACCACTCAGTCTTAATTCAGGTGAGTCAGTGTGGGACTTCCATACTTTCTTCTCCCTCCCTTCTGTCACTGAGGTGAGCACAGTCACAAGCAGACATGCAGAGTATAAATTTGGTCCATGGGGGATTTGACTTTCCTCTTCACCATTCCTTCTCACTGTTAAAACTAAAAGCTCTGGGGCTGGCATTGTGGGACAGCAGGTTGAGTGTCAGTGCAAGTCCCAGCCGCTCCACTTCCAATCTAGCTCCCTACTAATACACCTGGGAAAACACCAGAAGATGGCTCAAGTGCTTGGTCCCTGACACCCACGTGGGAGGTCCTCATGGAGTTCCAGGCTCCTAGCTTCAGCCTGGACAGCTCCAGCCATTGTCATTTGGGGATTGAACCAATGGATGGAAGACTCTCTCTCTCTCTCTCTCTGAAACTCTTCTGCCTTTCCAGTAAATAAATAAATCTTTAAAAAAAAAAGACCATAAGGTCTAGAGTCTTGGTGCACCTTGCTTACAAGTTAGCAAGTTCCCTTTACCATTACACAGGTGCTGGCAGAAGACACCAGCATGAGCCTCAGCAAGTAATCTCCTCTTGCTCCCAAGTCTCCTTGGAGATACCAATAGCCCAGGCAGGTGCTGCAGGTGCAGTGGATTTGTGTAGCAGCTGAAAGACAGTGACCATGGGGAAGCCACTGCTTTCACAGCGTGTGTGATAAGCAAGGCTGCTGTGTGACCTAGGGGGAGCGGCGCCTCATCTCGCACAGTTGCTCTCTACAAACAGAACCCTAAAAAACAGCCCAGAGGAATTATCAGTCACACCCTCACTGTCTTTGCAAACCCAGCAAGGATAGGATGCTCGCTCCTAAAATACCTATCAGTATGCAACTGATCAAAAAGTGGAAAATATTGACAATGATATACAGGATCTCAGACATAATTAGCAAAGTTGATTCAATAAAGTAATCCCCTATATGGAAAGGTAATAAATACACTTTCATTTCAATTACTCAAAGAAACTTTACACAAATAGGACAGTAAGCTGCAAAAAGACAAAAAATTCTAAAATACAAATATCCTTCTCTGAACATACATGTTCACTATAAAGAATAACTTAAGATATCTGAACACAAAAAATTAACAAGGTTTAAATTAAAATATGCAAATGCAAATACAGGCAATTTTTAAAGTAACAAAACAAAAATATTTAACAAAATTACAGGATGCAAAGTCTGTATTCAGATACTCAAAGGAGAATGTTATTATTAAGAAAAGGATAATAAATAAAGCATCCAACTCAAGAATTTGTAAAGTGAACAATAAAATAAACCTGAACAAAGAACAATAAAAAAAGGAATTTAAGATAAATGCTGTAATTACTTTAAAAAGAAGAGCAAAACAGTAGAAAACTAAATCCAAGATGTGGATCTTGGAATTTAATAAATGTCCAGATAGAATAATTTAAAAATATCAGAAATAAGAAAGTATAATCAAGATGCAGGATATATTTTTTAAAATACCAAATAAAATTGTCCGTGAATAATTTGCAATTCAGAACAAAATGGACTGGGCACATTTCTGGGAAAACATAGTTCTCTAAAACTGACTCAAGAAGAAGGCAGAAAATAATTAAACAAAAAATCCTTTGAAGAAATTAAAAATATTGACAACGAACTTCTTTCAATAAATGCTATGGCACAGACGGTTTGCTAGGTGAGCACTTCTGAACTGCCAAACATACAATTCCTACACTAATTTTAGTTCCAAAATAAGAAAATATGAAGAGCTTCACAAATGATTTTACCGAATCTCAACAAAAATAAACACACAAACACATGCACACACTTGCTTACAAACTGAACAGCGTACACATCCAAGCGTAAAAGACACATTGAATAGATTATGATACTTCCATAGAACATGATGTTACATCTTAAATGAAATGTCATAACCTATGGTATGTATAATATGATCTCATTTTTTTCAAATACAATTAGAAAAAATAGGAGCAATCAGTATTAACAGTCTTATTTCTAGGTTTATGATTATGTTGAATTATTTTTCTTTTATACTTCATGCTGTTCTATTTTTCCCAAATTTTCTGAAGTGGATTTGTATGACTGAAGTAATATAAGAACAAACTAACATTGTTTTAATGTATTTTTCCAAGGTAATGGCACCCCAAAATAGAACCTTTTAAAAAAAAGTATAGGCCGGCACCATGGCTCAATAGGCTAATCCTCCACCTTGCGGCGCCGGCACACCGGGTTCTAGTCCCGGTTGGGGCACCGGATTCTGTCCCGGTTGCCCCTCTTCCTGTCCAGCTCTCTGCTGTGGCCAGGGAGTGCAGTAGAGGATGGCCCAAGTACTTGGGCCCTGCACCCGCATAGGAGACCAGGAAAAGCACCTGGCTCCTGGCTTCAGATCAGCACGATGCGCCAGCCGCAGCGCACCAGCCACGGTGGCCATTGGAGGGTGAACTAACGGCAAAAGGAAGACCTTTCTCTCTGTCTGTCTCTCTCACTGTCCACTCTGCCTGTCAAAAAATAAATAAATAAATAAATAAAATTAAAAAAATATTAAAAAGTGGGTTAAGACATCAGGAACAAGAAAGTATAACCATGTTCCCATATCAGAATGCCAAATCCCGGATACTCCACTTCCAACCCAGTTCGCTGCTAATGTGCCTGGCAAGCAGCAGATGGTGGCTCAAGTACTTGAGTTCCTGCCACCAATATGGAAAACCTGGATGGGTTCCAGGTTCCTGGCTTCAGCAGGGCCCAGCCTCAGCTTTTGCAGATACTGGGGAATGAACCGGGGAATGAACAATCTCTCAATCCCTCTCTCTCCCTCCCTCTCCCTCTCTCTCCTCCTCTCTTTCTCTCTATCACTCCCTCCCTCTGCTTTTTCAAACATAAAATAAAGAAATATTTTTTAAAAATCCAAATTCATTTTGTGAGACAGTATAGTAAGCTGGTTAAAAACCCCAACACAAGCAGTAGACTGCTTGGGTTCAAATCCTAGTCTTACCACTTACTAACCATGGACACATTTACTAAACTTCGATACGCCTCAGTTTCCCCCTGCAGAAAACTGGAATACTAATGCCTACCTACCTAATAAGGTTGTTAGAAGGATCCAATGAGATCATACATGTAACATGCTTAACAGAGTATCTCATACTTAGCAAACACAATCTAACTGTTAACTATAATGACTCAAAATATTCTCTTAGAAATTTTCAAGTTTTGGGAGTTCACATACCATTTGTGTTTCTAAATTAAATTTATACCACCCTCTAATGCCATCTTATCACCCTCTTTCCATATCTGTTACCTACCATCTACAAACCTGTAAAGAACAATCCCATCTTTCTTGATGATACAAGCACTTGGCTCTTAAGCACTTGCCACACCTCCTGCCCTTATAAGTAACATACAAGCTTACAACCTCAATTCCAATGAACTGAATCTATACTCTACTATAGTCACCAATACATACACTAATCCCTGATCTCAAACTTTGAAACTGCTCTCTCAGTTCACAACTTCCTACCTTTCTCTTCTCTCAGTACTCTAATGTAGCTCTATGTCTCCATCAACATAATCCCTCCCGATCCTTCCAATCAGTATCGCGTTTCACATGCCTACACCCTACGGTGAACTACTATATTTTAATGATAATGAAGTATCAATAATATCCCATGTTCCTTGCCTCTTCTTCTGCCACCAAACAATTTCCACAGGCAGCTTACTCCTTGGATTCTCAGCCTTATTAAAGAAATTTACAAAACCACAGAAATCTTGGCTACCACATTGGCTACCACTTCAGAGAAAAGTACATCCTTCTTTGATGGCCTCTTCTTTCCACTGGGGTCTCACTCACAGAGATCCTTCATGTAGGACATTTTTTGCCACAGTGTCTTGGCTTTCCATGCCTGAAATGCTTTTGTGGGCTTTTCAGCCAGACCAGAATGCCTTAAGGGCTGATTTTGAGGTCAGAGTGCTATTTAAAGTGACTGCCATTCTATGAGTCTGTTGTGTGGACTGCTTCCCATGTTGGAACATTCTCTCCTTTTTAATTCTATTATTATTATCAGACACTTGATCTTATTTATATGATCCCTTTAACACTTAATCCTATCTATATAACCACTTTAACACTTAATATGGTCACTTTAACACTTAAGTTGGCATTTTTACCATTCAGCTTAAAGAGATTTGAGGTCCCATGAGAAGTTTTTAAACTGCACACTTAGAAGTAAGTCTGTAAGAATGTATGCAGAACTATATAGCTTTACAGTTACAAACTTCCTCCTCCCTCTCTTATTCCCATTCTTATTTTTTACCGAGATCTATTTTCAATTTACTTTACACACATATGATTAATTTCATGTTAGGTAAAGAGTTCAACCAATCTCATAAGTTTTAGATAAGCCTAAGTGCCCAACTCCATTGCGTGTTTCCTTAGGTGCTTCTTCAATTAATGATAAAACTTTTTCTCAATAAAAAGTATATTATCACAATAATTAAAAAAAATAAGAAAGGAAGCAGGAAGAAGGGTGAGAGGGAGGGAGGGAGAGAGAATGGGATGGGAAGTGTCATTATGTTCTTAAAACTATGTTTTGAGACAAGAAATTTGTTCCATTTATATAAATAAATTTAATTTAAAAAAGTGGGCCTTCAATGTTACTGGGCAATCTTTATAGTAATCTCTGACTGACTTTAACAATACCAACTGGCCGGCGCCGCAGCTCACTAGGCTAATCCTCCGCCTAGCGGCGCCGGCACACGGGGTTCTAGTCCCGGTCGGGGCGCCGGATTCTGTCCCAGTTGCCCCTCTTCCAGGCCAGCCCTCTGCTGTGGCCCGGGAGTGCAGTGGAGGATGGCCCAGGTGCTTAGGCCCTGCACCCCATGGGAGACCAGGAAAAGCACCTGGCTCCTGGCTCCTGCCATCGGATCAGCGCGGTGCGCCGGCCGCAGCGTGCCGGCCGCGGCAGCCATTGGAGGGTGAACCAACGGCAAAGGAAGACCTTTCTCTGTCTCTCTCTCTCACTGTCCACTCTGCCTGTCAAAAAAAAAAAAAAAAATACCAACTTAAAAAAAGGTTTTCCTTTCTCTTTTATCCACAATCCCATCCTCTACTTTCTATCAGAATGACCAAGGTGGGCTTGCCAATTCCTGACCACCAACCCCAAAGTGGTAGCTCAACTGAACCTGGTGAAGATGGTTTGCCAGAAATGAGGGATGCTCAAAATATTCATGTAAACATGATGACAAAACTTTGCACGGATTTCAAAATATTCCTGCATCAAAATAAATCCAAATTTCAATCCCACTTTTCCACAAACATTCTGAAGTCCCCTCATAATACTGCTCAGTTCTTTCCCTACGTGATCCTGTCGCCTCATATAGCCAACAACTGAAGTTGTTTTCAGACCAAATCTTATTGCTGTGGGCAAGTTCTATATATCTCAACTGCCATCTTCCCTTGGATATCTCACAGGTACCTTAAACTTAATTCAAAAGTCAAACCCATATTTTATTCCCTATCTCTTCTTCGCCCTATGTATCATACATCTCAATAAAAGGAATCATTACATAACCACTTTGTTGCTTATGTCAGACATTTTGGAAACATCCTTGTCTCTACTTTTCCTGCCAATACTCACCCTCCACTGCCACCCACCCACACACACCACCTATTACCCTGGGGCTTGACCCAGTCAAACACCAAGTCCTTGTGATTCTACTAATAACAAGTCAAACTCACCCCTTTCTTCCTACTGCCACTACATCCCAAAGCATAATTTTTTCTATCATAGATATATAAACAACATCAATAATAAATGTCTGAAATGCATACTGACATGCTTAAGTAGTTCAAAATTTATTTCAAATTTATTAATATTTCTTTTGAAAGACAGCTAATAAAAAAGAAATTTTCCCCATTTCAGTTATCAATCTACATAAGAAAATCAGCAATATGACACAGAAAAGGTTGCAGTAGTGCAGATCATCAAAATGATTAAATATGATTATGCCTGTCTTATGAAATATTGAGGGTAATTGATACAGCAAGAAATAACTGCTATTTTGACCTAATCTACTAGGAGGCTACAACAGTTATGTTTTCCTTCTGTTATATTCTTTTTGATTGAGACAAAATCAGCCCCATTTGAAATTAATTCAATACTATTTTCATGAGCTTTAGGCAAATTGGTGGGAATAGATAAAAGTGTTTATTAAATGCAATGTAGTGAATTTCTTATCTTCAAAAACTTCAGGATAGAGAGAAAAGAGGTAACAGGACAATAAATAATCAGGGATTTCATTTGTTAATTCAGCATCGATTGGTTGTTACAAGTGCCAAAAAATGTATATTGTCATCACTATCATTCATTAGATCATAAAAATATTACAAAGCTTGATGAGTGCAGTCTCTGTGGCTTGTAATGTGTGATTTTTAGACTTTTGGATGCAATTCTGTCTGCAGTGAGCCCTTTTATCATGACCATTAATCGCCAGCAGGACTGTATATAAGCAAGAGCATGCCTAGTGCTCATTTCTCCATTAAGAGTCAGAACTGGGAACTAGAAAGTCCCAAGGGGAAGCTTCCTATCAATTCCATTCTTGCATACACTGGGCTAAAAGATATACCAGATGTCAGAATAACATATTAAAAACCCTTCAACAACGTGGCAAAACGTTGAAGAGGAAGAAGGTCTCCAGTGTTCATCTTAAAAAGTGAAAAAAGTCTCCTGAATGTCAGATCACAGGACTACAAGAAGTTTTCTTTATTATCAATGATTGTTCTTCTTTCACATCACTTTGAGTACTTAGACTATGCCACGTATTACGTGGATTTCATAAGCTTCATAGTATTATTTCCAATAATACTAATCCTAACTCTGCCCCCAAAAAACATCTAAATTACTATATTATTGAAAACGCCATTCAAACAAAGTCCTTTATTTCTGCCAGTGAAACACCACATTATTTTAAGAAAAGGTACATAATTAATTACCCTCATTTCTTACCAGTATTATTTCTGAAATTACAGCTACCTCGAGATTGTAGGTTTAAATGGCATGAAATGGGATCCTGAAGACTAAACACACATAGACACATTTCTTCTAGATTTAAATAAATACTGGATGGATGGTCTGAAATATCAACATTAAAATGGCTATGACAGAACTGCATCTTGGAAGTACTGGGCTGGCCAATGACATGTTTAATTGCTCTGTGGTGAACACCAACAAAGTAAAAATTACAGTGTATTTAGGAAGGCTCCACAAGAAGCTCACACGTTTCTATGGCGATGAACATTTAAACAGGGTTTTGCATGGACATTCTGCCCCTCCTGTAAGTGATGTAAACACCACTTCATATGCTATGTCTCTACCCATCGGGAAAGCCTGGGAAGACATCTACATTCACAGAACACTCAAAATAAACATCAAGCCATTGTTTTCACCGAACAAAAAGAATCTCTCACTAACATTAAGGTAAGGTTTGCTCAGTATGGTGTCAAGATTACACAAGCATGCACACAGAGATCAGAGAAGATTGATAGAAGCATTAATAAAGACCAGAAAATAAAAGCAGTTATTAATTAGTTTATACCATGAAAAAGCTACAACCAACCATCTCCAGAGTAAACATTTTTCCCTCTGCTCCCAAAGTAACCATTAAGAATAAGACAGAAAGAGCTTTGGTCCCAAGTCAAAGAAAACAGCTTTGTAAAAAGTTTTTTTTGGCTCTAAAGTAAAACACTGAAATGTCTTTGAGTGTTAATATACTAAACATTCTATAATATATACAATTCTATAATATAGTCTATTCAAGATAGAAAAATTAAAACTAAGACATTCAAGCTACTAAAACTTAAAAAGTAGTTAGGTAAGATAAAAATAATACTATTGCCACTTTACCACTGCATTTAACTAAGGTGTTCATTCTATTAATATTTATGGGTAGAAATTCCCACATGATATTAGATAAACAAAAATCCTCCCAGTTATAGGTAAATAAACTAATATGAGTTCTCAATGTGACAATCAAAGAAGTGAATTAAAAAGACTGCAGGGGCTTTATACCAAAATTCTTAAACATAATTCCAAAATTGGGGAAAAATATTTCCCCCCAAAAACTATATCACATCAAAATAATTTACTGGTTAGCCAGTAAAGCTCTTCATTTGTTTCTGTTTTAATAATTCTTTAGTTATAAATTTCATGTTACAAAAAAAAAAGATGGAAACTAACATTTGTAGAGTTCCCACCCCTTGCTCTATATATCTTATCAAATCTTCACAATAAATTAGAATGTAAATTTGACTCTCCATGAGAAAGTTCCTGTTCAGAAGAGTTAAATGACTTGCCCGTGGTCACGCTGTCCGGGGCATACCAGGCCTCTTTTTAAACGCAGGACTGTCATCCTTGAGAGCCCTGTGTCTTCCAGCTCCCCATACAACAGGGAAAAGACACAGAAGGCCAGGCAATCCAGAAATAGAAAAGTGAGGAATAATGCTGAAAACATACGTAACAAACTATAATTTTAGTAAAGGATCTAAAGCAAAGTATTTAAAAACTTCTTTCACCAGAACCATTAATTTTCAATTCCTTGAAAGCAAGTTCATACTGAGGCCAAATGCTTAGCTCTTTAAGAACTTTAAATACAATAGAATAACTTAACCAATATCCTACTATTTGCTTCATAAAACATCCTAGCACAAACTCCGGAAAAGGTACAAGAGAAAGATCGTTAAGGTTATTATTTATTACATTATTATAGCAAATCATAAAATATATTAAAGTGTAGAATATAAAGCAATGCTACACAACAATTTGGACAATAGAGCCATATTAACATTATTTATATGGCAAGGAATACAATTATACAATGAGCATTTTACATTTTTCCACTGAAAATCAATAAATTATCTACTGCTTTTATGTATCAGCATCAAGAAATACATCACCTTTTTTTTTCTTTCTCTGTTTAAATAATGCAAGTATACTGTTAAAAAAAAAGTATACTGGTTAGCTTTGCATGAGAGTGTCTTTAAATAGTTCATGGAAAATATGTATTATGAAAAACTATGCATGATTTCAAAAACTGTCCATACTGAATACATATATTTTAATTCTATTTTCCGTGAACTTTTTGAAGTAGCCTTATACATCTATTAAATATCTACAGATACACCACCAAACTTGGAAGACCACTGCCTTAACATAACCTTTGCAGTATCCATTTGGCCCTGCCAATTACCTCAACTTTCTATACCAATTTACCCAAAGGTAACCACAAAACAATGAAAAATTGTTAGAAAGTACACATCACAGAAAACTTAGCACTTGACGCATTTTTAAGAGAACACTTACACTGCATGACACACATTCACACTCTGCCACCATCAGCACTATCCAGCTCTGCCCTTCTGCTCAAAATCCTCTCCAGCTGAAACTGCACACAGCCAAGCACCATTCCTCTCTGTCTTCTCCTCCCAGACCCTGGTAGCACTGTTCTGCTTTTCATTTCTATGAATGTGACTACTCTGGATACCTCAATACAGCATCTTTTTGTGACTGATTTTTTTTACTCTGCATAATGTCTTCAAGGCTCATCCATGTTGTAGCATGTGTCAGAATTTCCTTAAGCCGAACAAAGTGTATTCCACCATATGATATACTACGTGTTTATCTAGTCATCCATCCATAAACACCTGGGCTACTTCTACCTTTTTGCTATTGTGAATAATGCCGCTCTGAACACGAAGGTACAACTATCTACAGTTTCTGCTATTAATTACTTTAGACAATACCCAGAATCCCTGGATCGTAGAGTGATTCTGTTTTTTAATTGTTTCAGGAAGCACTACATTATTTTCCATGGGAACCACAGCATTTTATACTCCTATCAACAGTTTCTCCTATCCTTGTCAATGCTTATTTTCTAGGTTTCTTTTGGTAGGAGCCATCCTACTAGGTGGGAAGTGCTTGTCTCATTGTAGTTTTGATCTGTGTTTCTCTAATGATTAGTGATGCTGAGAATCATTTCATGTGCTTTTTGGCCATTTGTGTATCTTCTTTGAAGAAAGTTTATTCAAGTTTTTTGCTGTTGTTTTTGTTTTGGAAAGGCAGAGAGATCCTGTATCCACTGGTTCACTTCCCTAATGCCTACAACAGCCAGGGGTAGGCCAGGCTGACATTAAGGGCAAGGAATTTAATCCAGGTCTCCCGCACGGATAGCAGGGACCTATCTGAGTTATTACTTTCTGCCTCCCAGAGCGCATACTATTAGCAAGCTAGAACTGGCAGCAAAGTTAGGACCCAAACCCAGACACTCCGATACAGGATATGAGTGTCCCAAGCAGCGTCTTAACCACCAAGCCAAACAGCTGCCCCTTTGTTCAAGTTCTTTGCCTACTTTAAAATATCTACCAGTTAAGTTCCATCACCATGTTAGAAATTGCTTTAGCTATTCTTCATTTTCTCTGCTTCCTCAAAATTTTTACTGTTTGTCACATTCCAGAAAAAAAACTCTTTTCATTTTTAGTGGAATTGCATTGGCTCTAAAAATCATGAACATTAAAAAGCTACCCATTTATTTAGACCTTTAACATCTTTCAATAACATTTTTCATTAGATGTATTTCAAAATATCTTGGGATTTCTATTATAAAAGGCATTTTTTAATTAGACTTTGTCACTGGTATTTATTGATTTGTATATAGTAATCCAGTTTCTTTGTTAAACTTTACTTGAATTAATAATTTAGGTTTATTAAGATTCTCTCAATAGATATCAGGTAATGATTATTATCTTGTTCCTTTGAATTTCTCCTTTACTTGTCTTACTGCAGTGGTGAACAGCTCTAACACAGTGTTGGCATTTGAAATAAAAATATTTCAAATGACATCGCAATTTTAAAATAAGTAATTTTAACATTTTCTATCCAGTTCAAAATTAATTATAATCTTAGGACATATATTCATTATTGGGTAAGAAAATTACTTTTTGTTCATAATTTACTATTTAATTATGAAGGGATGCTGATTTTATTAAATGTATTTTCCAACTCTTTCAATGCACTGGATTTTTTTTCTCATTTGCTCTCCTAATTTGAATTACAGACACAGGCTTTAAACCAACCTTGCATACCTGAAATAACTTTTTTTTTTTTCAAGATTTATTTTATGTATTTGAAAGACAGAGTTACAGAGAGAGAACTGGTTCACTCCCCAGATGGCCACAACAGCCAGAGCTATGCCGATCCGAAGCCAGGAGCCAAGAGTTTTTTCCTGGTCTCCCACTTCGGTGCAGGGGTCCAAGCACTTGGGCCATCATTTATTGCTATCCCAGGCCATAGCAGAGAGCTGGATCAGAAGAGGAGCAGCCATGATTAGAACTGGCACCCATAAAGGATGCTGGCACTTCAGGCCAGGGCTTTAACCCACTGCACCACAGCACCAGCCCCAACCTGAAATAACTTTTTGATGATCTTTTGCAAACACAGCTGAATATAACTTAATATGTTCTAATGTAACCTCTGCTTTCAGTATCAAGATTAAACTAGTGTCACAAAATATAACTGTGACCATCCCATCATCCCTGGACAAATCTATATGAAATTAAAATTATCTGTTCTTTGAAGTCTGATGGAAATGTCCTAGAAATTGTATGGATTTGATTTTTTGTACTCTAGAATAACTTTTAAATCTGACTCGATGTCAGTTAACACTTGTAGAAATACTGACTTTCTATTTCTTCTTGAATCCAATTGGGAAAGTTCAAAATCTTCAAAGAATTTCTCTATTTCATCAAATTATAATTTGTTAAAAAAAAAAAAATGACTAGCCAGCTCTCTGCTGAGGCGCGGGAAGGCAGTGGAGGATGGCCCAAGTGCTTGGGCCCTGTACCCGCATGGGAGACCAGGAGAAGCACCTGGTTCCCAGCTTCAGATCGGAGCAGTGCTGGCCGTAGTGACCATTTGGGGAGTGAACCAATGGAAGGAAGACCTTTCTCTCTGTCTCTCTCTCTCATTGTCTAACTCTGCCTGTCAAAAAAAAAAAAAAAAAAAAAAAAGACTATAACTTAAATCAAGCTAATGTAGTATCACTGGGTTAAAACCAATTACGTAAATGAGCATTCTTTATAAAGTTTTTGAATCTTTTATAATTCAAAAATTTAAATTTATTTCATGTTTTTAAAATTGAAGTGAAAAACATGTAATATAAAATTTGTTATCTTAACTTTTTTTTTTTTTTTTTTGGTCAGAGTTAGACAGTGAGAGAGAGAGAGAGAGAGAGAAAGGTCTTCCTTCCATTGGTTCACCCCCCAAAATGGCCACTACAGCCGCCGCGCTGTGCCAATCTGAAGGCAGGAGCCAGGTGCTTCCTCCTGGTCTCCCATGTGGGTGCAGGGCCCAAGCACTTGGGCCATCCTCCACTGCACTCCCTGGCCACAGCAGAGAGCTGGCCTGGAAGAGGGGCAACCGGGACAGAACCCGGCACCCCAACCGGGACCAGAACCCAGGGTGCCAGTGCCGCAGGCAGAGGATTAGCCTAGTGAGCCGCTGCGCCGGCCTATCTTAACCATTTCTAACTTCAGTTCAGTGGAATTACTTATAGCCACACTGTTGTACAACACATCTCTACTACATTTTCAATCTGCAGAACTGAAACTCTATCCACCGAAAAACTCCCCACTTTCCCCTCCTCCAGCCCTTTGTTTCTGTGAGTCTATTTTCAATACCACACATAAGTAGAATCATATACTTGCAATATTTATGTTTTTGTAAGTATTTCTTAACTTAGGAACCTATGTTTTTGCTAATTAAGATTTTATTTTTATTATTTTGTATTTGAAAGGCAAAGGAGGAGGAGAGAGAGAGCGAGCTGGGAAAGACCCTGGCGCATTCTCAGTGAAGGGAAGCAGTTCAGTGGGGTGCAGCAGAGGTGGCTAGTGGGGCCTAGTGAAAGCTGTGGCTTACATTCTCGGAGGGTCTTGTGCCTAATGCTAGAGACTTTAGCCTTTATTTGGTTGGCAATTAGAAACTAGCAAAGATTTGTAGAGGTAAGTTACATAAACAATTGTACTTTTAAGAAAACAAAGCTAGAAGTCCTATCAGAGATTATTTGCTTTTTATAGGAAGCAGAAAAAATAGCTGGACAAATGTTTTAATAATCTAAGTAAGAAATTATGAAGCCTGAACTAAGGGAATAGCAGAAATAAGAGAAATCTCATTCTGAATCAAAGTATATTTTTAAAAATATTTATTTATTTGAAAGGCAGAGTTACAGACAGAGGGAGAGACGGGAGGGGGAGGAGGGGAGGGAGAGGGAGAGGGAGAGGCAGAGAGAGAGCGAGAGAGAGAATCTTCCAGCCATTGGCTCAAATGGCTGGAATGACTGGTGCAGCGGGGACTCAAACAGGCACCATATGGATGCCAGCATCTCTGGCAGCAGTTTTACCTACTACACCACAGCACTGACTCCAAATCAAAGTATTTTTAAGGCTTCTAATGCAGTAAGTCTTATCACAAGATAAGCTACTATCTTTCCTGAAAAGTTGTATCAGAAATATAATTTAATTCTAGCTATTCAAAAAATACAGGGACCGACATTGTGGCCTAGCAGATAAAGCTGAGATGCTGGTAACTGTCCAGCAGTTCCACTTCAGATCCAGCTCCCTGCCAACGCCCTGACACAGCTGCAGAAGAAGGCCCTAGTGCTTAGGCCCCTGCCACCCACATGGGAGCCCCAAATGAAGCTCCTGGCTGCGGCCTGGCTCAGCCCTGGTCATTGTGGCCACTTGGTGAATGACACAGCAGATGGAGGGTCTCTCTTTCTCTGTCTCACCCTTTCTTTCTGTAACTCCAACTTTTAAATAAATAAATAAATGCTTATGAAAAGAATACAAAAAATCATTGAGACAGGTAAGTCTTTTTGATACCTCGAAAACAGCTTGATTCTTTTTCACAAACCTGCTTTAAAAATCCACTACAAGCAGGCAGTTGGCCTCACAGTTAAGATGCCAGTTGGAACGCCCGTGTCCCACATCGGAGTTCCTAGGTCTCACCACAGGCTCTGGCTCCTGCTTCCCGCTAATGCGGACCCTGGGAGGCAACAGTGCTGGGTCAAGCAATCGGGTTCCTGTCACCCATGTGGGACGCCTGGACTGAGTTCCCAGCTTCAGCCCCTCGGCCACGGCAGGCTTCTGAGGAGTACACCAGCAGACGAAGCCTGCTTTCCCTCTATAACCAACCACTTACAAAAATTAATACTCATTAATAGGCAAACAAAATATTAAGTAGTCCCATCTATAGTAAGTGTTGATTTATTTAAATATAACATTATAAAACAACTTAAAAATCTCTGTGATCCACTCTCTGTATGTAGGAAATGTGTTCTGTAAAACTGATCATTTTGATACATTTAATTCTCTTTTTCTGCTATTAATGTATCATTTTTCTGTTTCACCTGCTAATCATATTTTAATCACTATTATTTAACATTTTTAACATTTTAACATTTCAGTTGCTTTAAAATTTAACACCCCAGAACATGACCTTCACATTCTAGAGAATTTAAGAAAAAGTGTGTAAACCAATAAATTTTTAAGTAGTGTCACTCTTAGTAAATTAATTTTAAAGAAAAGTAGATATTTCAGGGGCCAGTGCTGTGGCAGCAGGTTGACACCCTGGCCTGAAGTGTCGGAATTGCATGTGGACGCCGGTTCTAGTCCCAGCTGCACCTCTTCTGATCCAGCTCTCTGCTATGGCCTGGGAAAGCAGTAGAAGATGGCCCAAGTCCTTGGGCCCTTGCACCCATGTGGGAGATCCGGAGGAAGCTCCTGGGTCCTGGCTTCAGACTGGCGTAGCTCCAGCCGTTGCAGCCATCTGGGGAGTGAACCAGCAGATGGAAGACCTCTCTCTCTCTGTCTCTACCTCTCTCTGTAACTCTGTCTTTCAAATAAATAAAATAAATCTTTAAAAAGAAAAAGAAAAAAGAAAAAAGAAAAGTAGATATTTCACAACCTTAAATATTAGCTAATGTGAAACTATCAAACAGTATTACCTTTAATCTGTCTGAATTTTATTTCTGGGATACTAGTGAAACAAATGTGTTGTAAATTTATATATCAAGTTTAAGCTACATATTGGCAAGCATTTCATAGAAATCAAAGACTAACATCATAACAATATGAATAAATTTAAATACAAAATAAATATAAGACATTAACAATCCAAATTCTAGCCTCTTTGGTGAGCACTTGTCCTATCATAATTATTTAAGAAGCTCTCCAATAGCATTAAATTTGACATCTAATTTTACTTCCAAATAAAGCTCATTACAACAAAGGGTGGGTCATTTTCAATTTATCCGGAAAAGTTTTGGAGAATAAACTCTGATTAACAATCATTTCTATAAGATTGTTTCATGAATATTGAAGTACTGAGGTCACTTTAATTAAAAGTATAATTACTTTAAAATCTGAACCTGGTGACTTTTTATTTCTTCCCTACCGAACTTTTCCTCCTTTAACAAAGAGGCCTGACCTATGAAATATTATGAGACATTAGTTAGTAATTTAATCATCAAATAAAATACAGTTTGAAGTTTAGTTACCTATTAAATGTAATACCTGTTTTTTACAACCTTTCCTGTTCTAAGATAAAACAGATCCTATTTCAAAAAATAAATAAAATCTTACTAGGTCCATGCCATTATAATTTCTTATATCATTTTGCCATTATATATACAAGGTAATCCCATACACAGTTTCCTGATGTCTGATACATTTAAACACCCAATAATAACTGCTACTCATAATGTGTCCTGGATGCTTCATGAGTGTCTGCGGTGAGAGATGACCAAGCCCCTCAGCAAGCCCCGCACAGAGGCGCTGTTACAGACGCAAACACGAGAACTGTACCCAAAGTCAAAGTCAGTACGAGTCAGGACTTCAGTCCCCATATTCTGAACCCCAAAGCTCATATCTTTTTTGCCACTACACTGTTATGTAAATAAAAAGAAAATCTAGAATTAATTATAGAAATCTTTCATTTTTTGGTAAGTGGAAAGAAAGATGAAAGTAATATATAATGGTCCAACTGAAAGTATCATACCATCACAATGTATATGGGAACTAAGTGGTTTAAAAGGCAGCTGCTACTTAACGATAATACACTGTAACTGAAGCTGTATTTAGATACCTCCTACATACAACTGTACCAAGTTTACTGACATAACTAATGTCATTTCATGAGATAAGTCACTTTTAATTCAAAATCTGCATCAAGTCAATTTTTAAAGGAAACAAGTTAATTTACTCTTTTCTTCAAAATAGCACTTTTGTATTTTTCTGAGATTCTATATGCTAGGCTTCAGAGTTTGAAATGCTCACTCTGCATCTTCTAAAAGGAAGTTCAAGTGTAACAACACTACCAGAGTAGAATGCTTTGTGAATAACTATTCTTATCCATACTATTTCTAAGAAAACTAACAGTTCCAATTAAGGGAGAGTAGAGGATTTCTAATAATAAATAACTCTATTAACTCTATTATTTTTTTCTTGAAGGTGTTGGGAAAATCAAATTAGCACATAACAGTAGCTTGTGAGAGATGACTTCATTTTCTGTAATAAACACCAAGATCAAAACACGACCACGTTAAATTTCCTTGCAAGGTTCCCAGCAGGAGCCTTCCTTTTGTCTGTGATCGCCTCTCACCCACCAGAACCAGGCCAAACATGCGCATGTGCCACTAACACTAAGCAGCACTTCCTTAATCACTCATTTCCAACAATTTATGGATCATCAGTGGCAAAACAAACAAAAAAAAAAAAAACGAGCAAAAAATAATGAAAGAATGCAATGAAAGCAAAGAAGGCTGGACTTCCTACTCACTTCTGTGTCTCTTAAACATGGAGGCCTGATACAAATTAGCCACTGGGGGGAAAAAGTCATCTGGTCATAAAATACAGTACAAGGTCACTTTTATGTAAGTTTGCCAAAAGGGACATAAACCAGGACAATTTCAAACTGTGACACAGGATAGAAACATATTAAAAAAATCTTTGTTCCTCCTCTATTGTGCTGTCATGTTGCTCGGCTTTATAGACGTTCTGAGCACCAGCACAGAGCGCTGCGCTTCCACCTGGCCAGTCTAATTAACTACGAAAGGAAGTTACCTCAAATTTTTTACTTTTTGCTTTTATTATTAAGCACTTTGTTTGAAGTTATAGGAGTTAACCTCTTAATCCTACAGACCGTGTGCTATGTTCTGGACATTTGGGGATGTCTGGATGGTGGGGATAATTGGTCAGGATGTTGCTGTCGCTTATGTTAAATTTTATGCTATGACTTCAAATCAAAGATTAAGGTGAAGTACCATGTAAATTTACTTTCAGAACAAAACTTGGGTTTATGATTTCATCTGTCACTACGTTTATATAACAATCACATGGTGAGATCTTTTTCGCCACTTTCGTTAAGTTGTTAAATGTTTTCCTCATAACATTTTAATTCAAAATAGATGCTACGATATAACATGAAACAAATATGTTATATTTAGGGTTAAAACACTGGCTGGTGACTACATTTCCAGAGTTCATTAGAAATCCTGTGACATTAATATAGATAAGCTAGAGGTTTTCTCTGGGGCATGTAAGGAGTGAAGTTCCTAGGACTGACATGAGGTGTGACAGAAACAGCAGCGGCATCTTCCCTAAGACCCATGCACTCTGGTACACTAGCAAATGCCCAAGGTCAAAAACTGTGGCAAAAGCATCCGGAATCACAAAATAAAACAATAACCAAGAGATGCAACCTTTTTACCAGAGTTGAAAAATTAAGATGTAGACACAAGATCAGGTTCAAATACACATAAACATGCATAATGCTCAATTCAGGTAGGTGACAGCAAAATCCTTTAAATCTGAAAAACACTTAACTGCGAACAGTAAGTTCAAGTTCCAAGAGTCAAGTTAGCACCTTACTAAAGAAAAAATGATCGAAGCCATGTATATTCTCTAACCCTTGGGAATTAATAAAGGGAATAGGGAGGAGATGGTCGTAATAAAATAGAAACACGCCATGGTAAGAAGGAAGAAAGGCTACTTATGGCCCTTAAAAGGACATAGTCAACCCCGCCAGGCCTAAAATGTCCTGTTTGAATTAACATAGTGGCTTAATTAAAAACTAAGTAGAGAATTCTGCTTAATTTGATTTTCAATTCAAGCTCTGCATCCGCCCATGGCCAGTGGCCAATTTCCGCATCTCAGCACAATATGCAAGGAGCTGTTTTAAAGTGGACTGCCCAGGGGAATCCACGGAGTATGGTGGGGCCATATGCCGTTTAGGGAATACACCAGACTTCGACATAGTAAAACGGCACCAGGAGGGTGGCCACAGGGGGAAGAAAGGAAACTTAAGCATATTACTAGTTTGTCATTACTCAAATTGTCGTGCTCAATCTACCAATTAGAAATGTTTCTGACCTCTCTTCAACATCACTTAGGAAACTAGAAGTGTCAAATGCGACCAATGAACACGCAGCTTTAAAGAAAAAATTGTGTGTATCTATACACACATACATGATTGTACTCAATGATAAGGTTAACTTCAGTTAAGCAACAAAGGTAATAATTCCAACAAACCCTATAGTACTATGCAAGAACTACATATTTTAGGAAACATGTAGAACTTGTAAATACCAAATGATTCCATATTCAGAAATATACAACATTAAATGTTCAGATGTATACTTTAACATTTAAATTTAACTATGCAATGCTAATAACCTTTGTAACTTTCAAGTAATTGTTTTTAAAACTGAAAAACATGAATAATTAAAAATACTGCCGCGTGATTTGCTTAATCTTAAACCTTTCTAAACATTTCTACTTGGGTACAAAAGGCACCTTCAAGCAGGTTGTTTCAAAAGTATGCTACCTTTGATGCTAAAATTGACTTATTCTGCTTCAGTACATGACATTTCAAAATGGGAAAAATAATTGGAACTTTAAAACTGAGCGAGAATACAATACATGAATAATGAAAAGCTGACTACATTGCTCTTAGCTGCTTTCTGAATCCCATATAACACTAATCCTTCCTAGAATATTAGTCAAATGCTACTTGAGAAAAATGGTGATAATACCTCAAGGAAAATGGTAAGTTAGCAATAGTTAACAGGTACTGAATGAAGTCCTTGGCTATGTTCTTTACATGAATAATATCATCTAATAATCAAATAATAAGTATTATACTCACTAAAAAAAATAAAACCTGAAATTTACATCAAATAATTTTCCTAGGGAGTCTGACCCTAAAGTCAAATTTTCTCTTTTTTATACCTTCAATCCCTTCCCATTGGCACCTCCTCCTCAGCACACCAATCCAGTCAGACTCACTCTAAAATTATTCTGCTGGGGCTGGCGCTGTGGCACAGCAGGTTAAAGCCCTGCCCTGAAGCACTGGCATCCCATATGGGTACCGGTTCTAGTCCTGGCTGCTCCTCTTCTGATCCAGCTCTCTGCTATGGCCTGGGATAGCAGTAGAAGATGACCCAAGTCCTTGGGCCCCTACACCCACATGGGAGACCCAGAAGAAGCTCCTGGCTCCTGGCTTCAGATCTGTGCAGCTCCAGCCATTGCGGCCATCTGGGGAGTGAACCAGTGGATGGAAGACCTCTCTCTCTCTGTCTCTACCTCTCTCTGTAACCCTTGCAAATGGATAAAATAAATCTTTTAAAAAAGTTTTTAATTATTCTACCTCCTCTATCTTCAAACAAAAATTCATCTCCCTCCTCCTTTAATGGCATTACATCTCTACAGTAGGCATTCATGGATGAACACAGCCATCCTGGGTTCTTCCTTATTGCCATCTTTTGCTGTGTCTGGGAATTAACTGGATTGATCATGTTGACTGTATCCTATAATCCATTCAAGTTTAGTCTCCATCTGAGACCATGAAATGCACTTGGTGACCCTTAAGGGGATTTGAGGAGACAAACACAGTCAAAGATGAGCTCTGAAAAGAATATTCTTGTAGAGAGAGACTAGAAGCAGAAACAGCGAGGAGGAAGAACTGCTGTACAATTGCAGGTATGAAGTAATTCTACTTTCCGGGGTCCTCGGCTGATTATTCCTTTGGATCATAAGTCTATGCTGGGGAAAAAGAAAACTCATCACTGGGTTTTTCAGCTTTTTTAACTTCCAGAAATTGATGCTGGAGAATTCTGCTTCAACAAACTGAGTCAAGTCTTTTTTCTAATAGGTCATGACAAGAACGAAAAAAATTTGAAGGCAGAAATTCATCCACACTACACACTTTTTAAAAATAATAATACGTTTAATAACTAGATTTTTGTGAAAGGTATACACAAACTAGGTAGATCCTCCTCTAACAGAAACATACTTAACACCGAGCTTTACCAGCTGTTTTCTGCATTTAATAATATTACACAAAAGCCAGTGTAAGGAAGAGGGAGGAACTTAGTAAAATTTTTTTTTAATATTTATTTTATTTGTTTGAAAGGAAGAGTGACAGAGAGAGGGAGAGAGAGAGAAAGAAGGATCTCTCATCTGCTGATTCACTTCTCAAACAGCCTCAACAGCCAAGGCTGGCCCATGTCATGGCCAGGAGCCCAGAACTCCACCCAGGTGTCCCAGGTGGGTGGCAGGGACCCAACGACTCAGGCCATCTTCCGCTGATGAGATGCAGAGAAGCCAGGACCCACTCAGCACTCTGAGGTGGGATGGCAGTGTCAAACGTGAGGTGGCTTAACCCACTATGACATGCCCACCTCAAACTCTGTAAGTTTAAAGCAAACATCAACACGGCAATTTGAGTGACATGTTGGATCACGTGGTTTCTAACAGGGTCTAGCGCCTGACTGCTTCAGTAAGGTGATTTCTCTACAAAATACAAAGTTTCACATTGTGAGGTAAATGTACTGCTGTGTACACCTTTCCTTATTAGTGACATAGGTAGAAACTTTAGAATGTGAAGTTATCTCTAATACACTTAAATGAAACATTAGGTGCAATTTTTCTTCTGGAAAATTCATTTTATGTATTTATTTATTTGAAAGAATTACAGAGAGAGAGGGAGAGACAGAAGGGAGAGGATCTTCCACCCACTGGTTCACTTCCCAGATGGTCACAACAGCAGGCGTATGGGCCAGGTTGAAACCAGGAGCTTCTTCCGCGTCTCTCACGTGGGTGCAGTGACCTGGGCCATCTCCCACTGCTTTCCCTGGCACATTAGCAGAGAGCTGGATCACAAGTGGAGCAACCGTGACTTGAACTGGCGCCCATATGGAATGCCAGCCCTGCAGATGGCAGCTTATTTGGCTAGGCCACAGAATCAGCCCCCAGAAAATTCTTTAACAGCTTGCTATCACCCGCAGCATAAAATCTAAACAACTTGGCAGGGGAATAAGGTCACCAGGATTTGACCGTGACAAGCTACTTGTGCACCCTGAACTCACACCATGTTCCATACAAATCCACGTATCAGCCATTCTCTCAAGTCAGTCAGAACCCTGGGCCTTTATGCGAGCCTAGAATGCCACACCCAGCAAACTGCTGCTCACCCTTCAAGTTCCAGCTCCTCTGTGAAGCCTGCCCCAGCTCTCTAGCAAATCATGACAACCATTCTGCTCAAGGTCTCCCACAGCACCTGCTTACATAAACGTTCACCAGACTGCATCTCATCTGTTTCCATCTCCAATCTCTCCCACTGTCCACCCCTTGACAAGAGAAGCCTCACCTTCAACTGTGTCTCCAGCAACCTTCTATCATAGCAGAATAACAATCAGCGTTGCTTAATAAAACTGTTGAATGAATAAATGCCCGTCAAAAGCTCTAGCTCCAAAAATGACCTTCTGCAGAATGGGCTTCTCCTTTCCTCTTGCTGTTCACTGTCTGCAATGCCCCTCTACACGGGATATTATTTGCTTCCTTCTCCTAGAAACCCTCTGTCCTGTGGCTTCTGGAAGCACACTCTCCTTTTCCCTCGCACTAGCTGACAGCACCACTCAGAATTCTTCCTGACTTCTCTCCTCCACCAGCATCCTGAGGTCCTCTTCTCTATCCACATTTCCTCCTTGGCCACGCCATCTTCTCTGTTGGCTCTCAGAGTATTCTCCACAATGATTTCATATGAAAAAGAACACTGGGGCTGGCACTGTGGCATAGCGGGTAAAGCCCCCACCTGCAGCGCCAGCATCCCATATTGGCGATGGTTCAAATCCCGGCTGCTCCACTTCCAATCCAGCTCTCTGCTACAGCCTGGGAAAGCAGTGGAGGATGGCCCAAGTCCTTGGGCCCCTGCTCCCATACAGGAGACCTGGAAGCTCCTGGTTCCTGGCTTCAGATTGGCATAGCTCCAGCCATTGGGGCCATCTGGAGAGTGAACCAGCAGGTAGAAGATATCTCTCTCTCTCTCTCTCTCTCTCTCTCTCTGCCTTAGCCTCTCTGTAATTCTGCCTTTCAAATAAAATAAATAAAATCTTTTAAAAACATCGTAAGAAGTCAGAGGCAACCCTGAATTTAGGTTTTGATTTTCCTATTTTATATATACGGTTCTTAGACAACTCAGTTTTCTCCTTATAAAAAGAGTTTGAACTAAATCCCTTTCAGCAATAACACTTCCATAATTTCTTCAAAATATTATTAAACAAATAGCTGTTAATCTCAAACTATACAATTTCACAATACACAGATGACTTAATTTTAATTACTAGTCTTAAGAATACTTCATGATTTTAAAAGAAAAATAACTCCAACATCTAAAAGCCAGCTCTCAACAAATCAACAAACACAATCATCCATTCTGCATTTGGTACATTTACCAAATACGCAATTGGCTGTTAGTTTCCAGCTATAAAGTGTTAACATAAGGAACAACTCCTAGAAAACAAAAAGTGAGTCTGTGAACACAACACTTTAACCAACAACCTTCGGGGATTCTTGTTGAAAAAGTGTACCACTGGAAGTTTAAAATCAGAACAGTTGGCAGAGTGTCAAGCCATTGCATTCTAAAGACTCTGATATAAAGTTACGGGAAACAAAAAGTCGCACACAGTTGACAACTTTCTATGCCAAATTTATATAACTGGCATTACAGTATTCATTCAGCAGTAAGATACACAGGCACATTTTACTCTGTATATCACAACAAGAGTAGAATTAAAAACTAAAAGGCAAAATATACCTAAACTATAATGCTAGAATTCACTTTCTCTAGCTTAAAAGTTACTCAAAGTGTAACTTTAACTCCTTAAACCTTTGCATTATATTCCAAAAATTTATGACCAAAAGAATGTATAGACTATAAATTAGAAACTTCATTTCTTTCACTTTAAAGTGCTATGTTCAAGGATAGATTAAGTTATTACCTCTTAGAAAGTCTTGATTAATTTTTAAGATGCTCTTCCAAAGTTTCCAATTTGCCCACTTCTAAGCCTTGCACATTCACCTAAGAACAGTTACTCTCAGTATGATCGGATTTTGACTATCTGATGGAACATGTTTGACTTTATAACATGCTACTACACTGAAAATATTGGACATAAGGTAACTTGCACATTAAGATATATTTTAGGATTTTTATAATTTCATATCATGCTTTAAATTAAATGAAACATCCTAGGAAAGGAGTAACAACAATTATTTCAAGTTTATCCATTCCAAAATAGAATACACCACTACGTTTGTGCATACTAAAGATGTACTCTCAAGTCTAAATGATTATTTCCCCCATAAACATGCAAAATAATTCAATATGCAAAATTATTAAGATTACTATTACTGTTATTAAGTTTTAAAATTTCACTCAAATGGTTATTTAAGTCTAGTTTGACATGATTCACTTACCTTTTTCAGGCCAGCAAAACCTTCTGATTCCAGGAAGAAAAAGGCAAAGGGCATCAACACAAATAAGCAAAGGTTGGAAAAGAGAGAAGCAAGATTCCACAAACCTACAAGAAGGTTAACAAAAAAGAAGAAAACAACGTTAGATAGTGACAGCCCTTTCCAAAGTTCACTAAACTGTGATTTTAATCAAGATCTATACTTTGAGGCAGGCACTGTGGTGCAGTCAAGCCACAGTGTGGGACACCTGTATCTCATATCAGAGTACCTGGCTGAAGTCCCGGCTTCTCATCCAGATTCCCGCTAACGCACCTAGGAGTCAGCAGCTGTTGGCCCAAGTACATGGGTTCCTGCCACCCACAGGGGAGAGACAGAGGGAGTCCCTGGCTCCTTTTTATGCCTGGCCTAGTGGTTGTTGTGGGCATTTGGGGAGTGACCCAGCAGCCAGAAGATCTTTCTTTCTGTGTGTTTTCCCCTCTCCCTCTCCTTCACTCTGCCTTTCAAATAAATAAGTAAATTTTCTTTAAAAAAAAAACTATACTTTGTAATAATAAAAATAAACATGACCTTGAAGTAACAATCTGAAGTTAGAAAATAACTATATTTAAAAATTTTAACTTTATAACCTGAACCTACTGGGAAAAGCAATATAGAAACTAATGATTTCTCCTCATGCCCCAAAATAAATTCACTGAAGATATGACATGCACAGAGATCCAAAGACACGGTCTCTTTACTCAGACAGGTCCCAGAACATTTCAATTAGAGTCGCTAGCATTTACTGAGCACTTAATAAATGCCAGACACTCTAAGTATTTTACATGCCTAATACCATTTAAGCCTCATTTAAAAACTCCAAAATAAGAATTAGCAGTTATTGATTCCTTGTGTGCCAGGCACAGTTGTGAGTGATTGACAGACAATACATGAACTCGGTTACCCATCACAGCCATGCTCTGAGGCCGCAGCAGCACTGCTGCACGACGACAGAAGCACAGGCTGGTTGTGCACCTTGTGCAGGTCGCACAGCCTGCAAGTGGCAGAGCTGAATGCAACTCCTGGGATTTGAAAAAACCACATCACCACAGAAGTCTCAGTGAACAACTCCAAGTGGAAAAGGCAAAGTAACAGAGGCAAGCAAGCTCACATCACCCTCTCCCTTTGGACACATTCTGTCGTCCTTTACAAAACCACAATAAAAGGAAACTAAAATAAGCTTAAGAACAGACTTGGAAAACGAGCTCTTCGGGTGTGTCATTGGGAGAATATCTGGCCCAACATCTCATTTTATAGCTAAAATTTAAAACTGGGTTTCAAAATGATAGCCATAATATTTATAGAATCAAGGTTTCAAAATTATAATCTTTACAGAAGCATAAAGTCAAGAGTTAAAGGGGCCGGTATTGTGGCACAGCGGGTTTCCTTGCTGCCTGCAACGCCGGCATCCCATGGATTCCCCCTTCTAACGTGCCTGGGAGAGCAGCACAAGATGGCCCAAGTGCTTGGGCCCCTGCCACCCACATGGGAGACAGGGATAGAGTTCCAGGCTCCTGGCTTCAGCCTGGCCCAGCCCTGGCCACTGCAGCAATTTGGGGATGGAAGAACTCTTCCTCTGTCTCTCCCCTCTGTCACTCTGCCTTTCAAATAAATAAAACTACTTTAAAAATTCAGAGATAAAAATCATCTACCTATAAATTCAACATACTATATGCTATTGCTACTTGATATTGTTGAAAATAGGCAACTGTTGTTCTTTCCACACCTTTAGTTATAGTCAATACTCAAAGCACTGAAGACAAATGATGAACACACACACACAGTGCCTCCCATGCACAGCACTTAGCTTCCAGATGGATGAGTTCTCAATGAGAAAAGTGAATCAAAGTAAACTCTTCCTCAACTACCTCAGTTACAAATTAACATATGTGCTTCATGGTTACCTTAATACTCTTGACACTGAATGTAGCATAAGCCAAAAGAATTGAGTATATGTACAAGTTATCTAAAGGAAGTCACTTCCTTCAATAGGTAATGAAATTGGTTCACAGTTTCTCATTCAAAAATCTAAACAGACTTAATAAATTTACTATATACATTTATCTTTGGCAAGAAGTAAAATATTTTATGAAAAATTTAGAATCTTTTAGTGGAAAAACTGTAACTTCAACTTTTTAAAATATAAATTGTCCTACAAAACTTTTATACTTTAAGACCTGTAAAAAAACAGCTTAACATTTTCTTTGTTCAAAGGGGAAAAGAGCAAGAGTCAATTATTGTAATGTGCTAATGACTGAGAAGGGCACATAGAACGACTAAATACTTGAGCTTCAAATGAACTTGGGTTCACATCTTGTCTGCTCTTCTGTGTCGAAACGTTGTTAAGTCACAGGTTCTTCATCTAAAAAATGAGGCTAATGATGTGACCACGGGGTTTAATACATGAAATAATACATGGACAACAATTGGAACAATGCCTGGTACACAATAAGCATTTGATTTTTTTGCTCTTACTAGCAGTTACATCCCCAGAGGTTACTGACACACAGTGGCTTTACCTCCCATTCCAAACTGCTTTCCTTTTCCAGCCCCGCGCTCACCTTCTAGTATTTCGTCTCCCTTTCTGCCAGGTGTATTAGCTCCTGATTTTTGTTACCAACAATGTTCATGTGTCATCAACAATCTCTCCCTCTCTCAACAGGTGATAGGTAAATATGCCATTTGTACAAATTCTTTTAAGATTTATTTTATTTTATTTTATTTGAAAGGCAGAGTTACAGAGACAGAGGGAGAGAGACAGAGAGAGAGGTCTTCCATCCACTGGTTCACTCCCCAAATGGCCACCATGGCCAGAGCAGAGCTGATCTGAAGCCAGAAGCCAGGGGCTTCTTCCAGGTCTCTCATATGGGTGCAGGGGCCTAAGTACTCAGGCCACCTTCAGCTGCTTTCCCATGCACATTAGCAAGGAGCTGGATTGGAAGTGGAGCAGCCAGGACTCAAACCAGCACCCATATGGAATGCCAGCACTGCAGGCAGTGGCATAACCCGCTACTCTACAGCGCCAGCCTTCATACATACAAATTTCTAAGAATGGTATCTGAACTAACAATAAATGGATCTAGAACAAGCTGTGCCCTCCAGGTCCAGTCCACTACTTTAGTGCATGGTCTCTGGAGTCTATTTCAGCAGTTCCATAGCATTTTATCTTCTTTATGGTTTCAAAGCAACTTACTTCTGACTATGTTTAGTATATCAATAATTAGTATTATGTAAATTATATATAAAATTGTTATTCATGGTAGACTGGAGAACCATGATTGTTAATATGCTGCTTTGTGGCCTAAGTCCTTGGGCCCCTGCACTATGTGGAAGACCCGGAAGAAGCTCCTAACTCCTGGCTCCAGATCAGCCCAGCTACGGCCGTTGCGGCTAATTGGGGAGTGAACCATCGGATGGAAGACCTCTCTCTCTTTCTCTCTCTCTCTCTCTGCCTCGCCTCTCTCTGTGTAACTCTTTCGAATAAAATAAATTTTTAAAAAATATGCTGCTTTGTTTACTTAGACATGGTCAGAGACAGAGAAATGCCAGTTTTAAGTTATTTTTATGAACAATAAAAGTCAATGTGCCAAGGATTATATTCAATTTACACAAGATAGTTTCAATCAAATTAAATATTTCACAGTGCTTTTGCAAAAAGAAAAAATTGGCTACTATTTGTCCAGTACCTAACATAGCAGCCATTGCCCTAGATACCTTAGGGTGCTTCCCTAACCTCTTTGACAGGGTAGGTCCGCCATTTTAGATGGCCTTCCAGTTCAGAAATATGCCCTGTCCCACAGCTCAAAAACACCAGGGCCACTCTTTATAGGATGCTGCGATATTTTAGGCAACATACATTCCATCATTTCCTGAACTCACATTCTTCACCGATGCCTATAATTTTATCATTATATATCTCTAGACCTAAGCTACATGAGGCATGTATCCTGTTTCTGTTCCTCATTTTTGATTCCCCAATGCTTGTATTAGTGGTAAGGAATCTGTAACAAGCTGCATAAATGGACAATGTTATATTTGACACAGCTAAATGTAAAGGAAACAACTTCCCAAACTAAGAGAGCAGTCCTAGAATCAATGGTCCACTGTCTGCAAAATTAAGACAACACAGCATATACAAAAAATAAAAAAGCAACAGCTTTACTGAGCTATAACTAAACTGTTTAATGCAAAGAATTTGATAACCTATGACATAAGAACACATAAATTATCACAATAAAGCTAACATACCTACATCACTCTCATATTTTCTCATTCCCTGCCTCCTGCCATTCCTCATCTCTCCTCCCTCAGCCAGGCAGACTCTATTTTAGAAAAGCTTGGATTTTCTAGAATTTTAAATAAATGGATCATGTGGCTTCTACTCTTTGTCTGGATTCTGTCACTTAGCACAGTTACTTTTGAGATTTTTCAAAATGTCTATCAGCATGGATCAGACTAAGATTATGGATTGCATTCATTTACCTACAAACTGGCACCTGGGTCATTTCCTTTGGATAAATATGTGGGTATGGAATGGCTGGCTCATTATGGTACATGTATGTTTAAGGTTTTAAGGAACTGACACAGTATTTTCCAAAGTAGTTATATTTTTACATTCTCATCAACAGAGTTCAAGTTCATCTCCATTCCCAACATACTATGGACAGTCTTTTTAAAAAAAATAAAAAAAAATTTACTTATTTATCTGAAAGTCAGAGTTACACAAGAGAGGAGAAGCAGAGAGAGAGAACCATCCATCTGATGGTTCACTCCCCAACTGGCTGCTATGGCCGGAGCTGTGCCGATCCGAAGCCAGGAGCCAGGAGCCTCCTCCAGGTCTCCCATGTGGGTGCAGGAGCCCAAGGACGTGGGCCACCTTCTGCTGCTTTCCCAGGCCATAGCAGTGAGCTGGATTAGAACCGGTGCCCATATGAGATGCTGGCACTTCAGGCCAGGGCGTTAAAACTGCTGCGCCACAGCACCGGCCCCTGGACAGTCTTTTTAATTTTAGCCATTCCAACAGGTGCAGTTTTATGTCACTGCTGTTTTGTTTTGCGTTTTCCATATAAATAATGGTGTGAATATATGTTCATGAGGTTATTTACCATTTATCTATGTCTCGTTTTGGTGAAGTGTCTCTTCAAATCTATTATCTACTGCTTTGTTGGGTTGTCTATCTTCTTAAGTTTGGCAAGTTCTTTACATATTCTGAATACATCTTCACGTGGCATATGATTAGCAGATATTTCCCCCAATCTGTTGACTCTCTTTCTATTCTCATAACAGTATCTTCAAGGAACGGAATTCTGAAAAGTCAAATTTACCATTTTTTCTTTTATGAACTGTATTTTTTTGTATCTTCCAAGAAATATGACATACCCCAATGCCACAAAGGCTTTCTCTTATAGTTTTAGGATTTACATTTAAGTATATGATGCTTTACTGTTTTGTATATGGTATCAAGTATAAAGTTTATTTTTTGGCTATGGTTACCCAATTTTTCTAGCACCATTTGTTGAAAAGAATACAATTTACTGTGTTATCTTTGCACCTTCATAAAATACCAAATGAAAATATACATGTGGGTCTATTCCTGGACTCTCTGAGTTGATTTGTCTATCTTTATGCTAATACTGCATGGCCTTGATTACGATAACCTTAAAACCGTCTCTAAGGCAGACAGTAAGTCCTCACACTTTTTGAAGTTGTTTGGGCTATCCTACCTCCACCGAATTCCCATCTGATTTTTAGATATATTTGTCAATCTGTACAAAAATTGCCTGCTGGGATATTGATTGGCATGATGCAGAATTTCCAGATCAGTCTGAGAACTGATATTTCCACAATAATGTTCTTATGGATTGAACGTTGCCTCTCCAAATTCATAAATCAGAGCCCTGATTCCCAATGTGATGGTATCTGGAGACAGGCAGGGCCTTTAGGAGGTACATAAGTCATGAGGACACAATCCTTATGACGAGACAAGAAAAGAAAGGAGACAGCTTTCTCTTTTTCTCTGCTCCCCATCAAGTAAGGCTACAAGGGGATGGTCACCTGTGAACCACCACGAACCTGACCATATTGGCACCCTGACCTCTTCCAGCCTCGCAGAATAATGATAAATATATCCGTGTTTAAGCCATTCAATCTATGATATTCTGTTCTAACAGCCCAAAATGACAAAAACAATGGTCGTATATATGGCGGGGGCGAGGGGAGGGGTAGGGCGCACATTTGGTACAGGAGTTAAGATACCATTTGGTACCCTGTGTTCCATACCAGAGTACCTGGGTTTGTTCCCAATTCTAGCGTCCTGCTAATGCACACCCTGGGAGGGAGCAGGTGACGGCTCAAGTAATTAGGTCTCTGCCACCCAGAAGGGCAGTTTGGACCCCAGCTTCAGCCTGGCCTAACCACAGCTGGAAAATAAACCAGCAGATGAGAAATCTGTCTTGACATTCTCTTTTGAATAAATTACATTAAAATATTTTGTAAACAAATTGTCTTCTAATCCAGGAACATGTATGTATCTCCACTTTCTATGATATACTTTCTCTCAGAAATGTTTTAGTTCACATTATATACTTCAAAAAGTGTAAAAATAGAATTAAAAATTTATATTGGTATTAAAATTTTTTAACCCATGCATAATTTTCCTAGTACACATTTTCCTCCCTTTTGAAGTATCTTCATATAGATCTTACATATCCCTAAATAGCCTTTTTTATGCTACTATATATAAACAGCACTGGCTTTTAAACTCTTATTCATTGCTAGCAACTGTATTTTGTATACTGATATTTTTTTTTTTTTTTGACAGGCAGAGTGGACAGTGAGAGAGAGAGACAGAGAGAAAGGTCTTCCTTTGCCGTTGGTTCACCCTCCAATGGCCGCCGCGGCCGGCGCACTGCGGCCGGCGCACCGCGCTGATCCGATGGCAGGAGCCAGGAGCCAGGTGCTTTTCCTGGTCTCCCATGGGGTGCAGGGCCCAAGCACCTGGGCCATCCTCCACTGCACTCCCTGGCCACAGCAGAGAGCTGGCCTGGAAGAGGGGCAACCGGGACAGAATCCGGCGCCCCGACCGGGACTAGAACCTGGTGTGCCGGCGCCGCTAGGCGGAGGATTAGCCTATTGAGCCGCGGCGCCGGCCTTGTATACTGATATATTTAAAATATCATTGCATAATTAAAATAGCTTTTATATAATAGTCCATCAGAATTTCTAAACAATCATATCATCTGTGAAAAGACAGTTTTACCTTTTCCCTAATAGTTTGTGTATCTTTTAAAAAGCAAAGTTTGTTTTTTAATTTAACCAGGTTAAAAAGAAGTGGTAAGAGACTGCCTTGCCTTGTTCTTGTTCTCAAAAGCACTCAGTCTTTCACCACTAAGTATGATGCTACCCATCGTTTCCCATTGATGCTCTTTATTAGAACGAGGCCCATCTTTCATGCCTACTTTGCTGAGAGATTTTGTGAGGAATGGCTATTGAATTTTGTAATATGCTTTTTCTGCATGTATTGTATCTATTTTAGCATGTGAATATGGCAAATTGCGTTTATTTTGCAAAAGTCATGATGTACTATCGTTTTTAGGTATTATCTGTTATTTGCTAAAATTTTGTTTAGAACTTGTGTATCTGGGCCGGCGCCGCGGCTCACTAGGCTAATCCTCCGCCTTGTGGCGCCAGCACACCGGGTTCTAGTACCGGTCGGGGCGCCGGATTCTGTCCCAGTTGCCCCTCTTCCAGGCCAGCTCTCTGCTGTGGCCAGAGAGTGCAGTGGAGGATGGCCCAAGTGCTTGGGCCCTGCACCCCATGGGAGACCAGGAGAAGCACCTGGCTCCTGCCATCAGATCAGCGCGGTGCGCCGGCCACAGCGCACCGGCCGTGGCGGCCATTGGAGGGTGAACCAATGGCAAAGGAAGACCTTTCTCTCTCTCTCACTGTCCACTCTGCCTGTAAAGAAAAAAAAAAAAAAAAAAAAAAAAAAAAAAAAAAAAAAAAAACTTGCGTATCTATGTTCACAGGAGATACTGGTATGTAGATTTCACATGTTGGCTTTGTCTGGTCTTGATATCAGGGTAACGTTGACCTCAATGAGCTAAGTATTCCATCCTCCTCAATTTTCTGGAAGAGTCCACAGAGTGGCATAATTCCCTACTTACTTATAGATCTTGTGGAACTGACGGTGAAATCCTCTTGGCCTAGACTTTGATTTGTGAGAATAAGATTGCCACAAGGTTTGAGATTAGTCTTTCAAGGAATGCGTCCATTTTTCTAAGTTGCTAAATGTATTGGCATATGGGTACTCAAATATATCTTTATTATCCTTTTAACAGAGGAAGAATTTATAGTAATGGGAATTGGGGATTGATGTCTTTTTGTGTTTTTGATTAGTTTGGCATTATTTATCAATTTTATTCATTTCCTTGATTTTCTTTATACCGTTTTCTATTTCATTTCTTCTCTAATATTTTTTCCTTAAATCCCCTCATCTTACTTTAAGATTCATTGCTCTCCTGTTTCTAGTTTATTATGGCATCTGTGGGAACTGATTTGAGAACTTGTTTTCCGTTCTAATACATGCATTTAGTGCTGTGAGTCAACCTTTAAATATTTGAAGCATCACACAAATTTTGAGATATTTTAGCTTTCAAAGTATTTTGAAATTTCCCCTTTACTCTTTGACCAGTGAGTTATTGTATAGTATATTTTCAGTTACCAAATAATTGAAGACTTTTCAAATGTTTCTAGATAAATTTTCTATCATTTCTCATTTACTCTGTCATTAGAGACCATACGTTATATAATTTAAGTCCTTCTAAATGTACTGAGACATATTTTATGGTACAGCATGTGATCACTCTTGGTAAATGTATTTGACAAGAGTACATATTCTACTGTTGGGTAGAGTATTTCATAAATTCATATTAGGCCAACGTGGTTGATAATGTCATTCAAACCCTCTGTATCCTTACTTTTCTTCTATGTGTTCTATCACTTACTGAAAGAGGGAGTTGATATATGTGAAGATAACTGTGATCTTAACTATCCTTTCATTTATATCCATTTTTGCTTCATGTATTTAACAATTAGGTGGGTAAATGCTTCGTATTAGGTTCTTCTCATGAATGGATTCCTTTATCATTATGCAATGATATTTAAAAAAAGTCTCTGCCCTCACCTGACAGTTATATGACCTCTCTACCTCTCTTTTGATTCAGATTAACATGACACATCTTTCTTTTCCCATTGTTATTACCCTATTCGAGTCTTTACAGTGAGTTTCTTGTAGGAAGCACATACTTAGCTGGGCCATCCTTTTTCATTCAGTCTGCTAACCTCTGTTAGACCACTGTGTTTAAAATATCTATTATATGGTTAGGTTTGAGTCACATTAACATGCTCTTTGTTTTCTATTTGTCCCATGTGTTCCCTTCCCTTTTCTTATTTCTATGTTCCTACAGCTTAGCTATTTTTTATTATTCCACTTTATGGCATTTATTTACTTACTAACTGTATGAACACATGTGACAAGCCTCCGTGTGGTTGTTTTCAGATGCACCACATACTCCTTTAATGTGTCACAAGCTGCCTGCAGGTGATATTCGAAGACTGCAGGTACAGTGTAAGACCTTCACATCAGCTTACTTCAATTTCTTTCCTCTCGCCTTTGTGCTATATTGTTACATTTGTACACGGAATAAAACTCAGAATACTGTATGTAAGTACTATTTTATTTAAAAACCAATTATCTTCTAAGAGACATATCATGAAGAAAAGCAATTTTATTTACCTACAAAACTGCCATTCCTTTTTTATTCGGTCTGCTAATCTCTGTTAAACCATTGTGTATCTTGTAGATGCAGAAGAATATCCCCTACCCGTTTCCTTCTGTATGAACCACTTCACTTAACACTGTTGAAAGTGCAGATATGTTGGTGAAGAATTTTTATCTTTCATGTGTCTGGCATTGCCTATATTTGGCTTTTCTTTTGAAAATTTTTTTTCATTGGATATATAACTAAACAAGCAAGTTTTTTTTTTCTTTCTGTACTTTAAAGATGTTATCCCACTGTTATCTGACTTGCATTGTTTCCTAGAAGAAACATGCTGTTATTCTTTTATCATTGTGCCTTTGTATATAATATGTCTCTTTCTAGGTATTTTTAAGATTTTCTCTTTATCACTGATTTTGAGCAATTTGATGATGTGCCTTGCTGTAGTTTTCTACAAGTTTCTCAACCATAGGGTTGCTCGAGCTTCTTGGATCAGAGGGTTTATAATTTTCATCAAAATTTGGAAGTCCTCTGCCACTAGTTTGTCAAACATTTTTTCTTAACTCCCCTCCTTCTAGCAGACCAATTACATCATTGATTTCTGTTTGTTTGTTTCCTCTATTTTTGGACAGGTTTCTATCGATGTGTCTTCAAGGTCACTAATCCCTTCTGCAGTCTCATGTGTTACTAATACTGTCCAATAGATCTTCACATCACACATGATAGTTTTCATCTCTAGAAGCTGAATTCCGGTTCACATTTATATCTTTCATGTTTCATCAAATTCCATCTTTCCTCTGGCTTCTGCAGCATACGGAATACAACTACAGGAACTGTTTTAATGTACATGTCTATTAATTCTGACACTCATGTCAGTTTTAATTTTTCTCCTCCTATGGGTAATATTTTCCCATTCTGTACTCAGCTGCAGACTCCAGGCAGAATGACATCCAAAGACGTTCGTGCCTTAATTTCCAGAATCTGTGAATATGCTGTTGTGTGTTTTCTAGGGCTGCTATAACAAACTAACATAAATCAGATGGCTTCAAACACCAGAAGTTTATTCCCGTAGTTCTGCAGGCCACAAGTGGGAAATGAAGGTGAGAGCAGGGACAAGCTCCTTCTGAGGATCTTAGAGAAGAATCCTCCCTCCGCTTTGCGGTATCTGCCTGTAACTCTGGGCATTCCTGAGTGCCTTCTATCCTCAGCCCACATCACTACTCAGCTCCACCTGAGTGCCTTCTCTCTGTGCTGCAGCCTAGAAACAGTCTCCCATCACTTGGGGATTACGTCCCCCATTGCCTTTACAGATGTTCTGACATAAAATGAATGGTTCAACTCAAAATGTTTTGACTTTAAGACAGTACAAAAACAACACATAGGCAGTAGAGGCCATACTTCGAATGTTGATCTAGGAGCTACCAACATGCAGTGTGATTCCTGCTCGACGCTGAAGCTCCCAGTCAACCATGCAATCGAGAGCGGAAACAACCGACACTCCACAATGTACTATATTCCTCGGCTACGATGTCCAACAGATTAGGTATATTTAATTCATTTTCAACTTACAGTATTTTCAAAATCAACTCAGGAAAAGCTTGTCAAGGAGTACTTTACTTTCTTAAAAACCTCATTTTTTCAGGTGTGAGGACAAACCTAGCCCTTGTTCTTCCATCTTAGACTATATTTTGCTTTTAAAGTGTTTTCGCTCCCAACACTTGAATATTGGTCCTTATTTCTCTTACTCCATATATGTCTGAGCCTTACCTCTGGTTAAAAACAATACAGAAGGGGCCAGCACCATGGCACAGTAGATTAATCCTCCACCTGCGGCACCAGCATCCCATATGGGCATCAGTTCTAATCCTGGCTGCTCCTGTTCCAATTCAGCTCTTCGCTGTGGCCTGGGATAGCAGTAGCAGATGGCCCAAGTCCTTGGACCCCTGCACCTGCATGGGAGACCAGGAAGAAGCTCCTGGCTTCAGATCGGTGCAGCTCTGGCCATTGCAGCCATTTGGGGAGTGAACCAACGAAGGAACACCTTTCTCTCTGTCTCTCCTTCTCACTGTCTGTAACTCTACCTCTCAAATAAATAAATAAAATCTTTAAAAAAAAAAATACAGAAAAATCTCCATGCATTAAACTTTGCAACAAAAAATTTTTTTACTATTTATCCTAATAAGTTTTCTAATGATAGAAAAAGAAAGTTTTTAAAGCTGTAGTTACCCATTCTTTCAAGTTGTCCTCTCCGGATACTTACTGATGTGCCTACTTCTTTTTTAATTTTTAACAGATAACAACAAAATTAAATCTCTATTTATTATAAAAAGAATAAACCTCAGCTCCTATGTCTTAATTTTCTCTTACTAGGTGGAATATTGTTCCTATTTTAAAACACCCATTCTCTTTACTCTCTTGTCCTAAATTCCTATAATGAGGCTGTTCCAGTGCGCCTTTCTACAATGGGTCTGCAGGATACTTCAATGTCATCAAACTCATTCTCTGTTTCCCGTCTCTACACTTTCCCTTATGCTCTTTGGTATTTCAGAAAACTCAGTCTAATGAAATGGTGCTGTATTAGAGATATTTTGAATGTAATGTAATAGTTGCAAAGCCTTACTTTGGTTAAGTTCCTATTACACTGTTCAATATCTGCTACTTTCAATTCACATTCTGAAAAAAAAAAAATCACTTAGAAAAAGTGTCAGTTTTATATCTGATTCAAAGAATTGCTTTAGATTAAAAGAATCTCTTCCTATTTCCAATGAAATAAACAATTCTTTATTTTTTCAATAAAATACTAAAACAGAAGAGATACAATGCTGTAAGATTTTGAAATTAAGATTTGTTCAAAATAAACAAGAGTTCATTTTTATTTTAGTATGCCAAGAATAATACAGAAACATAGAAATGTAGAACAGAAAAAAACTTAAAGATTCCCTTGTCCTAATCACTCATAAACTGCCTTTTTGGGCGTTAGTATACTCCCCATAATTCCATGACTGACAAACAAGAGATCTGGGATCTCTCATTCATTCTATTTCACTGTATATCTCACACTTAAGATTCTGAGTGAAAGGGGCACACATTTTGAATTTTATTAAAATTACCAAAAAAGCACATCAGGTTAATAAGATTTTTCCAAGGAAAATAGTGAATATGATATTTCATTAATTCAAAATCCCCCATATCCACACATCAGCAGGAAATAACAAAGATTAATTGAGATGGAGATACTGAGCAAGGCTTACTTATAAGCCAATCAGCTCACTCTACCAGACTCACTGAGTACACACTCAAATTAGCCTCAGCAAAATTACAAATTGCCACATGTCAGGAAGCCTCAAGAACTGCTCTCAAATAGTTGCAACCATGAGTATAAATCCTTGAATGCCAAGAGTCCACTATACTTTTATAATCAGAAAAAAAAAATCCCTGTAATTTGTAACAAAAAAGGAGACTTGCTATTGCTATATATATGCTTCCAGAATTTATCCTTCTGATCATATACATCCCTTTCAAACAGTAAAAACTACAAATTCAAATTCTTCTCTGGAAGACAAAAGATAAAAATTAAAGTTTAGATTAGGTCACAAACTCGTAAAAATATCTGCTCTAATGAACCGACATACTTGTTTCAAACTAAGATAGTTATCAGAATCTAAATAAAGAAATTTTATCAACAAATTATAACAAGCAGCAATGACTGTTGGACAACTGAAGAAAACGATTCAGGATTATCAGAAAGCTTTTTAATACCAATTAACTTAGTTTGTCACAAAAGTAGATGCCTCCTCTCCTGTATTGCTCTACTAGCTTTTTTCTGTCTAAATAAACATAAAATATTAATTTTATTAGTTGGAATATATAATTGTGAAAGTTTCAGACTTAGCTTACTCTAAAATGTATAAGTTAAAATAACTGAGTATCTATAATAATGTATCTAATATACATTGCTATGTAGTAACCATATTCTTGACAACTTTGCAAAGTGTTGTAAGTTTCTAGCATTTTATCAACATACATCATACATATGCATAAACATCCCTTAACAATCTCCTATAATTTTGATAAATCATCCTTAAATTTAAACTTACTCAATAAATGTTTTATTATATATCATTTCATGTTAATTTATAAAATAAAAATGCTCATCAAATCTGTTTCAGAAAGCCAAAATTATATGCTTCAGTATGGTAGAGCCCCAAAAAATTCAAATGTCCAAATCAGTACCAATGGCATCATACTTAAAAAATAACACAATCTGCATCCCCAGAAGAAGTATTTAAATTTAAAAGTTATTTAATACTTAATATACTTAATACTTCAGTTTAAGAATACTTAGTTTAAAAAAAAAAAAACAAAGCAATGCTGAATTACCAGCTCACCATAGAATCCATTAACTTCTAGCTCCATCTGCTGGAGCCAGAAAATATTTCAAAATACAATACCCAATCCTAAGAGAAAACAATTTATCTCTTTTCTTCACACAAAAAAAATTCATAATTTTTTAAAAATTAATCACAGTTAAGTCATATCTAATAATTTCCAAAATGACAAAGCTAAAATAAAAGCAATGCTTCAGTAGAAGCATGTATCTAATCCAGTTGTCAAAAAGTGACTTATATAATTTCAAAATTCTACCAAGAAGCGTAGGCACTAACAAAGAGTACAAAACTTGCATTTAGACCCTTGGGAGCCTTCCTTCTTTGGGAAGAAAAATAAAACATAAAGAACAAATTTTTGTGCAACTCTTTACCTTAATCATAATTTTCTTATGACATTTCTATTGTAGAAATATTATATAATACAAATACTAGAAAAAGAAATGCATGACATACAGTCCTAATGCTCTGAGAAAAATGTTGTTAAATCCTTAGCATATTCCCTTCAAAAAAAAATGTTGTGCACCTACATACATACACACTTTCTTCTTGTTATATAAAGGCATTAGATTATAAATATGCCCATTTCCAAAAATACTTATAGATCAACAAATATATGCACTTAAATCATTATCTATAATAGCAAAAAAAAAGTACTCTATTGTCCAGATCTACCAAAATTTAATAAAGCTAATTCCTTATGCCAAACACAAGACTTTAAAAAATTTTAATTTTATAAGCAATACATCAATATCCAGGAACCATCCTGATGTACTTGGTAATAAATGAACTTAAGACCAACTTACTAGCAAATTGTTGGTAGCATTTAACTAATAATGGCACATTAAATTAGGCAAAGAACTTACTTTAGATTTAATAAGTATTCATAAAATATTTGTTAATTATGTGTAATGTAAAAGTTTGATTTTTTTAATCTTCGATGCAACTCAAAACTGATGTTTTAAAGAAAGATGAGTTGAGCTTTGCATTGTTTCTTCAAGATGTCCAGATGGCCTTTGTCTATTCCACATGACAAATTAGAATAAAGCACACAGTCCTTGCAGACAAGTCAGATTCACGGTGGTTATCTTTTAACAGACTGAATCTCAACTGAGAATCACGTTATAAAAAAATATGTGGCTTGGGGCTGACATCATGGAGTAGTGCATCAGGCTGCTGCTCGTGATGCCAGCATCCCATATGGGTGCCGGTTTGAGTCCCAACTGCTACATTTCCCATCCAGCTTCCTGCTAATACAAAGATAGTTCAAGTGTTTGGGCTCCTGCCACCCATGTGGGAGACCCAGAGGATGCTCCTGGCTCCTGGCTTCAGCCTGGGCTGGCCCTGGCTATTGTAGCCACCTGGGGAGCGAACTAGTGGATGGAAGAAGGTCCATGTCTGTATGTTTGTCTGTCTCTCTCTCTCTCTCTCTCATTGTCCGTCTCTGTCTTTCCCTCTCTCTGTGTAATTCTTTCAAAAAAAGAAAAAAAGTTTGTTTCTATGTCTGGTCATAAAAAATTCCTCAAAAATAAAATAATTATTTGCTAGCTTTATTTAATGCTACAACTCAATTCCATCATTCTCATATCTTCCAAAATTTTATTATTTGATTTTTAATTTAAATTTATATTATATATTAGCTATCTTAATTATTTTATTTGAAAGGCAGAACAGAGATCTCCCATTCCCTGGTTCACTCCCCAAATATCTGCAACAGTTGGGGCTGAGCCTGGCTAAAGTCAGGAGCCAGGAATTTAATCTGGGTCTCCCTTGTGGATAGAAGGGACCTAAGTACTTGAGCCATCACTTGCTGTCTCTGAGGCCAAGCAAAAATTATTTTAAAGTGGCTAATTCAGTGGCATAACTGCATAACAGTTTCAATGTTATACAACCACCTCCTTTATCGAGAAATATTTTCATCACCCCAAAATGAAAACTTAGTAAAGCAGTTACAGCATTGCATTTCAATTTGTGAAACTGACAAGTTTCATATTTTTCTATGAACTTTTAGCAGTGTACAAAGATACAGAAAGTAAGGCCAGTAGTGTGAAAAGAGGGTTAAGCTCTTGCAATGCAGGAATACTGGAACCAGCTTCTCTGCTTCCAATCCAGGTTCCTGCTCATGCACTTGGGAAGGCAGCCAAAGATGGCCCAGGTACCTAGGCCCCTGCCACCCAAATGGGAGGCCTGGATACAGTTCCAGGCTCCTGGCTTCAGCCGGGCTCAGATCTGGCAGTTGTAGCAATTTAGGGAATGAACCAGTGGGTGAAAAGATCTCTGTCTTTCAAGTAAGTAATTTTTTTTTAAGATACGGAAAGTATAGACAGGGGCTGGTGCCGTGGCACAGTAGGTGTGGCACAGTAGGTTAATCCTATGCCTGTGGCACTGGCATCCCATATGGGCGCCAGTTTTAGTCCTGGCTGCTCCTCTTCCGATCCAGCTCTCTGCTATGGCCTGGGAAAACAGTAGAAGATGGCCCAGGTGCTTGGGCCCCTGTATCTGTGTGAGAGACCAGGAGGAAGCACCTGGCTCCTGGCTTTGGATCGTGCAGCTCTGGCTGTTGCGGCCATCTGGGGGGATGAACCAACGGAAAGAAGACCTTTCTCTCTATCTCTCCCTCTCACTGTCTGAAACTCTACCTTTCAGATGAATAAATAAAATCTTTTAAAAAAAGAATATTAAAAAAGTATATACAAATGGGTACTTTATTTTTTCTGTCCAGTTTTAAACAACAATACAAGTTTTTGCTACCATTTTAATTTGTCCCCTTTTCTTTTCTTCCATCCTACAATTAACTAGAGTTGCTGGCATGCCAGGGTCCACGCTGAGTGAATGATGTAATACACTTCGCTGCATCAAGTTCACTAGTGCTGAAGACCATGAGCAGACCAACCACCAGCACCTCGATGACCAGCAGCTCACTACCAGCTTTCTTACTTCTCACTTCAGTGTTCCAGTGTCACCGTTGTATAGCACATTCTCAAGCTGTTTCAATCATCTCCTCATTTTAGACAGTTATATCTTGTTAGACAATAGAGTTTCAGGACTAATCTACTGTTTTATTAATTTATGTTATTAAATCCTGGCCCAGTCTAGCAGCATTCTAAGGTAATACGGTGAACACATAACATTTCAAAGATGTGTTCAAAATCCAGACACTGTGGGTGGGTTTGGCCCAGCAGTTAAGATGCCACTTGCAACACCCACATTCCCCTCAGATTTACCTAGGTTCAAGTCCAGGCTCTGCTCCCAATTCCAACTTCCTGCTGATGGGCACCCTGGAAGGCAGCAGGAAATGACTCAAGCCACTGGGTCCCTGCCACCCATGCGGGAGGCCTGAATTGGGTTCCTGGCTGCCAGCTTTGGCCCTGGCCCAGCCCCAGCCACTGTGGACATGTGGAGAGTGAACCAGCAGATCTGAGTATTCTCTGTGAATCTCTCAAATAAAATGAATAAAAATTTTAAAAAGATTATTCATTTGAAAGACAGACAGACACACACACACACAGAAAAAAGGGGGCAGGGGAAAGAGAGAAAATCTTCCATAAATGTTGGTTCACTACTAAAATGGTCATAACATCCATTTCTGGGCCAGGCTAACGCCAGGAGCCAGGAACTTAATCCAGGTCTCTCACGTGGGTGGCAGGGGCCCAAGTACTCAAGTCATCTGCTGCTGCCTTCCCAGGCACATTAGCATGGAGCTGGATTGGAAGTGGAGTAACCAGAGGACTGTAATAATCAAGAGGACAGGATGACCCACTCTGCGGACCAGTCTCCTTCCCTAGCTACCCCTGCCACTACCCACTGGGCTCATGAAGAAAGTGACAATGGTGACAGGGACAGCAGTTATGCATGGGTCAGCAACATGGACTTCCACTCACCAGGACCAACTGGCCACTGCTGAGGGCCCAAAGGGCTAACTGATTTTTGTTTCACAAATTTCCACACCAAATATGCATTTACTTAAACACATGCCAGCAAGCATATACACACGCATTTATTTGTGTTGGGGACTTACTTACAACAAGCAACTGAAGAGTTAAAAAATAAATTTCCATGCATTGTCATGTCCCATATTACATGATAAAAACAAAAAATGTGTACCTTTGCTAATGAACCCCTTGATTAAATGCATGAACTTCTTAAAACTTGGTAGGACCGAAGTATTACAAAGTTGTAGTCCTTAAAACAATATGACACTGATATAAGAACAGAAAGATAACTCAGTGGGAAAGAACAGAAGGTAAAATCCAGCAATTATTTCTTGCTTACTCTGGACCTGGTATTATTATACTATGGTGCAGTATTATCATACTATGGCAGTATTTCATTTATTCCATATAATAACTCTAGAAACTTGATCTTGTTACGTCCACTTTACAGATAAAAGACGTGGACTTAGAAAGCTTAAACAATCTGATCAGGTTTGCTGCTAGTTAAAGACATAGCTGAAACTCAAACCCAGGTCTACCAGACTCCAAAATCTGTGTCACTGAGCTCAGAAAAAGATTCTAATATCTTAGTAAATTTCAAAAGCAGCATAGAGGCCGGTGCTATGGCATGGCAGGTAAAGCCACTGCCTAAGGTGCTAGTATCCCATGTGGGCATCAGTTCGAGGCCCACCTGCTCCACTTCTGACCCAGCTCCCTGCTAATGTGCCTGCACACATGTGGGAGATCCAGAAGAAGCTCCTGGCTTCAGATACCAGCTCTGACCATTGTGGCCATTTGGGGGACGAACCAGTCGATGGAAGATCTTTCTGTCTTTCTTTCTCGTCTCTCTGTAATTTGGCCTTTCAAATAAAAAGTCTTTTAAAAAAAAAGCATAAAAAATCAGTAGATAAAAGAAATAATGATACTGGTACAATTAGCTAACTTCAGGAAAGGGGTAAGAAGAAAGGTAGTTGTGGGGAGCAACTCGGACTAGACTAAGTTACTGGAATTAAGACTTATTCTATGCATCTGCTCTCCCACAATATGGCGCTGGGAGAGGAGAAAACAGCTTCTACACAGCTGCCTCCAGTTCAGCCAATAAACTGTAGGACTTGCTCCTGATTGGAGGAGAGCAGCGTACTCGGCGTGTGGGCAGCCGAGTTGGGATTGGCAGAGGAGGACTATAAAGGAGGAGAGAGACGGCATGCACCAGGAACATCTAAGGGGAACATCTAAGGGGAACACCTGTGCAGCCCCCGAGAGAGCCAGCCGGCGGTGTGCCGCTCCCCTGCGGAAGTGGGGAAAGTGGCCAGGGGGAACCGCCCTTCCACGGAGGTGGAAGGGACAGTAGCCAACCCGGGAAGAACCAGCAGCAAACCCGGGGAGGGCCGAGCAGACGAAAGAACAGCGCAGGGTCCTGTGTCGTTCCTCCACGAAGAGGGGGAGCGACATAATGGTGCCGTGACTCGGATAGGAAACCTAGGACAGATATGAAACTTAGGAGGGAAGAAACGGGAAGAAATGGGAAAATTTCGGAGAGAGAGACTAGCAAACAGCCTAGGGAAAAGCCGGACGAAAAAGGTGCCGGAAGAAGCTATTGAAAGCCTAGGCATAGACTCAGATACGGACTACGGGGGGAAGCTGGGAGAAATCTCTAAGATCGAAAGCGAAAGTAAAAGCTAGAACAAACAGAATCGGATACGGACTGTGGGGAGAAGCCAGGAGAAATGAGGGAGGAATATTGTTGGAAGAAAGCTTGGGGAAACATACCGGGTACAGAAAAATGTTAGGGAAATTGAAGCCGCGGGGGGCAGGCCAAGGCAGAGACGAAAGCTACTTTGGGATTCTCAAGTTAGCCTGGGAATAAGGGGCGAAAAGTTAAAACCAGAAGCGGAAACGTAAGCCAGGTTGGGATCCATCTGATTAGCCCGGGGAGCAAAGGACGGGAAGCCAAATCGTGGGGCGGAAACGTGAGCTGGGTTGAATTCACCAGGTTAGCCCGGGGAACTTAGATTGAATGCTAGTGGCGGAGACGTAAGCTACGCTGTGTGACTCGCTGAGGCTGCCGCGCGCAGAGAGAGCATGCGGGGCACAAGTAGATAGGGAACGCTTGGCTGGTGCGAGGCCGTGGTGCAGGCGCGAAGCCGGGAGGCTGCGCAGATGAGAGAGGCGCGGGCTGAAGCGGCTCAGAGCCGGGAAGCCGCCGCGGGACGGGTGCCGAGAAGCAGCCTCGGGGCGGGCGCCGGGAAGCCGCAGGGATAAGAGAAACAGAAGTTTAGAAGTAAAATGAGAGAAATAGGAATGCTGGAAGATAGAAGTAAAATGGGAGAAATAGGAATGCCCGGAGATAGAGAAATAGAGAAATAGAAAGGCCTCCCCACAACACAGCAATGAGAGAGCTTGGATTCGGTCTGCCTGATTAGTGAGGCGATGAGCACCTGCGGGCGGCTAGCAGCTTATGCACCGCAGGTCACCGAAGACAGGCACGTTATTAACATCAATAGTCTCCCCACAATACCGCAATGAGAAGGCTTGGATTCGGTCTGCCTGATTAGTAAGGCGGTAAGCACCAGTAGGCAGCTCGACCAGAGTATGAGCTGCAGGTCACCGAAGATAGGCACGCATCAGCGCCTAAAAACCTCCTCACAGCATGGCGAAGAGAGGACCCGGATTCGGTTTGCCTGATTGATAGGACTTGTAAGAACCTGTGGCAACTCTAGCAAGTAGAGCAGAGTGTGTGCCATGGGACACCGAAGACAGGTGCGTATCAACGCCAAAAAATAAAAAGAAAGGGGTATCTGTGGGGAGCAACTCGGACTGGACTAAGTTACTGGAATTAAGACTTATTCTATGCATCTGCTCTCCCACAATATGGCGCTGGGAGAGGAGAAAACAGCTTCTACACAGCTGCCTCCAGTTCAGCCAATAAACTGTAGGACTTGCTCCTGATTGGAGGAGAGCAGCGTACTCGGCGTGTGGGCAGCCGAGTTGGGATTGGCAGAGGAGGACTATAAAGGAGGAGAGAGACGGCATGCACCAGGAACATCTAAGGGGAACACCTAAGGGGAACACCTGTGCAGCCCCCGAGAGAGCCGGCCAGCAGTGTGCCACTCCCCTGCGGAAGTGGGGAAAGTGGCCAGGGGGAACCGCCCTTCCACGGAGGTGGAAGGGACAGTAGCCAACCCGGGAAGAACCAGCAGCAAACCCGGGGAGGGCTGAGCAGACAAAAGAACAGCGCAGCGTCCTGTGTCGTTCCTCCACGAAGAGGGGGAGCGACAGTAGTTACTTGTATAAACTCCAGATGAATTAAAGGGTTAAGTGTAAACAAAACCATTTAAAAACGTAAATTCTGGAGATCAAAAAAGCAAATAAAATTAAAAAGCAAATAACTAGGAAAATATTTATAAAGACTGGATAAAAGCTGATGTTTTCACACTTAGAGATTACATAATTCAACATAAAAGGACAAAGAACATGAAATAAATATGTATGTTTTTATATATCTTATAAATTAAAAAATCCTACTTCACTAAAAACTTTTAAAATTAAAATTCTAAGGAGAAACAATTTTCCATTCATGAACTTAGCAAAGATTTACTTTTAAATATCTACTTATTTAATTGAAGGGCAGAGCAACAGAGACAGAGAGAATGTGTCCTTCAACAAGGGTGGCAGAGTGCCAAGTCCCTGGGCCATTATCCACTGTCTCCCAGGGTGCTTCTGCAGGAAGCTGAGTAGCTGAGATGTGAGCTAGCACTTCAATATGGGATGTAAGCATCCCAAAAGGCAACATAAGCCGCTGTGCCACAGTGCTGGTTTTACAGGTAGAACCATGCATTCCTCTAATGGCTTATTGCATGGATTTGTCTCAGATTTGAAGTGACAACAACCAAGTTGTTCCCTGGGTACTGAACTTGCACTTTCATTTTATAGAACATTTTAACAACTGTTTTTCTGTTGTTGAGCACATAGAGGTGTTTCAAATTTTGGCCGGCGCCGCGGCTCACTAGGCTAATCCTCCGCCTTGCGGTGCCGGCACACGGGGTTCTAGTCCCGGTCGGGGCGCCGGATTCTGTCCCAGTTGCCCCTCTTCCAGGCCAGCTCTCTGCTGTGGCCAGGGAGTGCAGTGGAGGATGGCCCAAGTGCTTGGGCCCTGCACCCCATGGGAGACCAGGAGAAGCACCTGGCTCCTGCCTCGGATCAGCGCGGTGCGCTGGCTGCAGCCCACTGGCCGCGGCAGCCATTGGAGGGTGAACCAACGGCAAAAGGAAGACCTTTCTCTCTGTCTCTCTCTCACTGTCCACTCTGCCTGTAAAAAAAAAAAAAAAAAAAAAATTAATTATTATTTGAATTTCTGACAATTTTCTTGTACGATGGCTGGTAGTTAATATTTATTGCCAAAGTGCTGGAATTACTTGTTTGGAATTATTTGCCTATGTTCTCCTGACATTGCATAAAGGTGTCATGATTTTAACTACAAACTCAGCAGCATTTAAAGCAGACTTTAAAATCTTTGCCAGGAGGTAGGCATTGTGGCACAACAGTTTAAGACACTGCTTTGCACACCTGTGCCCCACACTGGAGTGCCCATGTGGATCCTGGCAACACTGCTGCTGATCTGAGTTCCAGCTAATGCACCTGGGGGGGCAGTGGGTGACGGTACAAGTACTTGGACTCCTACCAGCCACGTGGAAGACCCAGATGGAGTTCCGGGCTCCTGGCTTTAGCCTGGCCCAGCCCCAGGTGTTGCAGTCATCTCAGGAGTAAACCAGCACATGGAAGATCTATCTGTGTCTGAGCATCCATGTCACTCTTTCAAATAAATAAAACAAACCTTTTTTTCTTTTGTGTGATATTTATTAATCATACTCTATCAAGTAATAAATACCAGGATTGTTTTCTGTTACTTGATCCTCCTCCCTTTTATTTTTTTCTTTTTAACAGGCAGAGTTAGACAGTGAGAGAGCGAGACAGAGAGAAAGGTCTTCCTTCCGTTGGTTCACCCCCCAAATGGCCGCCATGGCCGCGTGCTGCACCGATCTGAAGCCAGGAGCCAGGTGCTTCCTCCTGGTCTCCCATGCGGGTGCAGGGCCCAACGACCTGGGCCATCCTCCACTGCCTTCCTGGGCCACAGCAGAGAGCTGGACTGGAAGAGGAGCAACCAGGACAGAACTGGTGCCCCAACCAGGACTCAAACCCGGGGTGCCAATGCCGCAGGCGGAGGATTAGCCTAGTGAGCCGTGGTGCCAGGGCTAGTCTATCATCTTGATGAATCCCAGCAGCCCTTGAAGTGAACCAAAAGTCAACCAGAACCCATATCGAGATCAGGCAGTACTTGAGCAGGGCTACAAAACCTAAAAGCCCAGACACAGCTCAAGTCGTTTTCATCCTGTGTTACAATGACGATTTTCAGTCAGGCTGGCACCATTCACTTATCTTTTTAACCAAATGGTTATTTTTGTCATGGCAATACATGTACCTAATTTTAAAGTCAAAACATACCACAAGGCGTACGACATAAAATAGTGGTGCCTTCACTCAGGCTCACTCCTTCCAAGACCCCACTACCTAAGGACAGTCACTTTCAACTCAAGCTCCTTTAGGAAGCTTCTACTGCTAGCTTTTAGGTATTAATTTTTTCCAATTTTTATATTTACTACATATTAACTTCCACAAATAAAACATGATATTTGTCTTTCTGGGTCTGGCTTATTTCACTTAACGTAATGATCTCCAGTTCCATCCATTTTGTTGCAAATGTCAGGATTTCATTCAGGTTCCTGCCACTCATGTCCAAGACCCAGATGGAGTTCCAGGCTCCTGACACAACCCTGCTGTTGTCAGTACTCAGGGAGTGAATGAGTGGATGGAAGAGCTCTCTCTCTCTACTATTCTCTCTCACTCGCTCTTTCTCTGCTGCTCTTTCATTCAAGCAAATGGAAATTAAAAAATTAATTAATTTTAAAAACTATGCTGGTTAAGAGGCTTCTTCCCACATTAGAGTATCTGAGTTCAATACTCAGCTCAGGTTCCAGACTCCAGCTTCCTTCTCATGCAGACTCTGACCCGAACTGGTAGTGGCTCAAGCAGTGGGGTTCCTGACACCCACATGGGAAACCTGGACTGTGTTCCAGCTCCCAGCTTCAGCCTGTTACACAGGCAAATAAGGAGTAAGTCAGTAGATAAGAGCTCACTCTGTTGGTCTCCCTCAGTTTCTTGAATTTAAAAAAAAAAAAAAACTATATATATATATATATATATATATATATATATATATATATATATAATTTTAAAACCCTGGAGCATAATTATAATATTACTATACAGGCAAACTGTTCCATTTCCTTGTTAACTCAGGAACTACAAATTCACTGACATAAACTACAAATTTAATAGAAACAAGATATCTCTGATATATTTTCTCTATTTCAAATGGCAAACTAGCTTAAGTACTGTTAAAAAAGGATAATTTACCATTAACACAAAGATTCTTTAGTAAGAAGGGGAAAAAACAAATATATTGAAAAACTTTTTACCTTAAAAAATGAGATGAAAGAATTTGAGTATGTAGCAAATTCTTTCCACTGACAACTCTTTTTCAAGTTACTATTTCACAAAAAGACTGTCTTCACTTGTTATAAAATGATTCTTCATTTGGAATGGGGAAAATTTAGATCCATACGATAATCCATCTAGAAAATGAGGCATCCTGATTTTGACATCTGCCTTTGGTATTCAAAAAGAAATGTATCTAACCCATCATAGCTCTTAAGTTATATATCTATGACTATTATCACTAATAACACCAATAATTAATGACTCTAATAAAATTATAACTAATAACATATAACTAATAACACAAATTAACACTACTAATAAAATGGGGTGTAAGGGCAGAATGAGCAAGAAAGACATAAAAATCTCTAGGAGCTTTAATCAATTCTAACAGGCAATTATAAAATGTTAAGACCACTCAAAAATTAATTATGGCAGATGTCCTATGACAGAAAATAGTTTAGCATACACACACTGATATGTAGAGTAAAATTCTTCAGAATAAAAAAACATCTCATATGCTAGTCATAATATCTACCACCTATTAAATGCCAATTAAGAAACATGTGCAATAGGATCAAGTGGTAAAGTGACCATATAGATAGGATCAAGTGTTAAAGTGATCAAATAATAGGACAAAGTACTTGGAAATAATAATAGAATTAAAAAGGAGTTGGGGCCATGGCTGTGGCTTAGCAGGTAAGGCCACCACCTGCAGTGAGAGCATCTCATATAGGCGCCAGTTCAAGTCCTGGCTGTTCCACTTCTGATCCAGCTCTCTGCTATGGCCTGGGAAAGCAGTGGAGGATGGCCCAAGCCCTTGGGCCCCTGCACGCACATGGGAGACCCAGAAGAAGCTCCTGGCTCCTGATCAGCATAGCTCCAGCCGTTGTGGCCATCTGGGGAGTGAACCTCTATGTAGCTCTGCCTTTCAAATAAATCAATAAATCTTTAAGGTAAAATTAAAAACAAAACAACAACAACAAAAAACAGGAGTGAAGGCTCCAACATGGGAAACAGTCAATACAGCAGACTCACAGAATGACAAGTAGCACTCTGACCTCAGAATCAGCCCTTAAGGCATTCTGGTGGGCTGAAAAGCCCAAAGGGAGAATTTCAGGCATGGAAAGCCAAGATACTCTGGCAAAAAAATGTTCTACATAAAGGACCTCTGTGAGTGAGACCTCAGTGGAAAGAAGGGACCACCAAAGAAGGATGCACTTTTCTCTGAAGGGAGGAGAGAAATTCCACTTTGCTTATGGCCTTGTCAAGCTAGTGATCCAAAAGCTTTCCATAACCGAGTCAGCTCATTTCAACAGCCTTGGGTGATCACTGATGTCATACATAAGAGTATTATTTATTAAATAAACAACAAGAGTCACTGCACTAACTTCCCATGCAGGACCTCTGTCCCCAAAGAGTTGTATCATGAGAGTTAATAATAAAACTTGTTCTCAAGAATCACTTTCTTTTAGTGTATTAAATGAAGGATATTATTATGTCTCATAGTTACGTCTAAGAGCTCACAAGAGAAGTATCATTCTTGGGTTCTTCTTTAAAGATAATTAAGTTTCTAAAAGGAAAGGGGAAGGAAGGAAGGGAAAAGAGGAAGAGGGAAAAAAGCAAAATCACCTTCGAGAGGCAATAACATTGAACAGCCCTTGTCTAGACTACTGAGAAACAGTTTCTTAGTTTTTTTTTTTTATTATTTTATTTTTTTCTTTTTCTTTCTTGGACTAAACAGGAGAAGGAAGAGGAGAAGGGGTAGGAGAGTGGGCAGGAGGGCAGGTATGGTGGGAGGAATGACTACGTTCCTGATGTTGTAGCAGAAAGCTGGATCATGACAGTAGCCAGCACCTCAACATAGGACACAGGTATTCTAAGCTATGGCTTAACCTGCTGCACCACAATGCCCACCCTGGCTGCTGTTTTTTAGGTCTTACACGGAAATTCAATTCTTCTGACATACCCAGATACACTGAAATTCTCTTAAATAAAGGGGCCGGAGCCGTGGCTCACTTGGTTAATCCTCCGCCTGCAGCGCCGGCATCCCATATGGGCGCCGGTTCTAGTTCCGGCTGCTCCTCTTCCAGTCCAGCACTCTGCTGTGGCCCAGGAGAGCAGTGGAGGATGGCCCAAGTGCTTGGGCCTCTGCACCCGCATGGGAGACCAGGAAGAGGCACCTGGCTCCTGGCTTCGGATAGGAGCAGCTCCGGCCATAGCGGCCATTTGGGGGTGAACCAAGGGAAAGAAGACCTTTCTCTCTGTCTCTCTCACTGTCTATAACTCTACCTGTCAAATAAATTAAAAAAATTAAATAAAAATTTGTCAAATCATGGTAAATATAAAAACTGCTTCTTGATTAAGTAAAAGAAGGAAGTCTTTCACATGAAAAATAGAAATGCTAAGTAAAATCTCAGTTTCTGACTTTATAAGGACCTAAATGGCTTACTGGAATAAGTTACAAATTATAAAACAAGGGGCGAGGTTGGGGGAGGGTGCAGTGCTATGGCATTGCGGGTAATATGCTGCAGCGCCAGCATCCCATACGAGTGCTGGTTCAAGTCCCAGCTGCTCCATTTTCAATCCAGCTCCCTGCTGATGTACCTAGGAAAGCAGCAAAAGATGACCCAAATGCTCCCACATGGAGACCAGGATGAAGCTCTTGGCTCCAGGATTCAGCATGGCCCAGCCCTAGCCATTGTGGCCATTAGGGGAGTGAACCAATGAATGGAAGACTTTCAAATCAATCAATCAATCAATCTTTTAAAACATTAAGAAAAATCTAAAGACACAGTGCAGCAAAAAATTAAAATATTAATTATGATTATATTAATCAACAGATACTAACCATGAATCAGGGAGCCATTTAGCCACTGAATATAGTAGTTTTGAGGAAAAGAAAGCAGGATCTCATTGCTGATTATTGAGAAGGGTAAAAGCAAAACAGCCCCAGCTGACACTGCCAGAGTGAAGGTGCTCAAAAACAACCTGGAAGAGAAAAGAGTCGGCATCACTAGTGACTTGAAAAAAATCAACGATTATGAAAAATTCTAAGGGAATATAAACTTAAAAATTTTAATTAAAACAGTATTAATATAAGAACTTCATTAAATATATGTAGTTCAGAGGTAAATTGTATTCACATAATCATATTTATATATATGATACTGGAAGTTAAACCAGCTGAACTCTAAAACTACATGCTCTATGGAAGTATCATCAAGTCTAACAAGTAGGACTTAAAAGATATATACACTGAAGACCAAAGTACTTCACACATTATACAAAGAATAAATTGAAGTCTCATTCTCCTCTTAAATATAAGTATTTATTTCACAATTGCATCTAATTAACAACTGACAATATTTGCTAGCAGCAATATAAAAACTGTTTTAGGTGAAAAAATACTTGTGAAGGCAGTATGAAAACACATTAATTTAAAGTGATTATTTCAGAGGAAGAAAAAAAACTGACAAAGTCATTGGCCTGCTATCTCTTAAACATGTAAAGATTAAATAAATTACAATAGTAAATAGTAGGAAACTATTAAATAATACTTTATTATTAAAATATTTAAAACATTATAATTTTACAATAATTCTAATATAAAAATTAATTCAACCAAACAAAAAAAATTACAGCCAATAAATGTAATGCACACTCTTTCCCATTCCCCCTCCCCAAATGCACACATGTTTACTATCAAGAAAGCAGAGGTATAAAAATACAGTGTAACACAAGTATGTAACACCACCATAAGAGAGTGAGATCATAAAGGGCTTCTACTTTCTCAGTTAAACATTTCCAAACTGAAAATTTTACAACAGATACTTAATTGTTTAAAAGGCTTTTAAAAGAATAAAATGGCAAAGGAAAGGGGAACTTCATCAGCAGCATAGATAGAACATTAATATGCATTCCACTAAAGGTAGTATGGGAAGAATGTAAAAATAAATGTACAAAAATATAAGAAAAAGCAGGGGGAAATCATACTAAATGCCCAAAATACACTTCTAACAGAGTAAACGTGGAGGCCAATGCCATCTGGTGGCAACCAACAGTAGTGTAGTCCTTCTCAAAAGCCAAAAATAACCAGGAAACCTGGGCTCAGTAAGTCAATGACAAATGAAGTGGTTTTGCTGAACAGACGCCATCTTTCCTGGGGACAGCACTCAGATAAGCCCGCATCTGCACATCCACAGGCAGCTCTGGCACTGACGAGCTAACGAGTGATCTCGAGCAAGCTTCTCCAGTCAGGTGCGGAAACCAGCCTGAGAGTAGCACTCTCCGGTGCTAACGCTGAGATCAAATCCAAACCTACCGTCCAAGGCCAACGCAGCTACTCCAACGTACCTCCTTGGGCTTTTCACTCACCACAACACCTTCAGCGTACACTCAGACCTCCCTAACCCCCTCCCCAGTGGATACGTGGGCCCCATGCCCTTGTGCTGTCTGTTCTCTCCCTAGGGTACCAGCTGACAACCTGCATGGCAAAGTCATAAATGAACTTCAAAACACGCCTCAGAAGTCATTTCCCCTGTGAAGCATCCTCGACTTTTCACTCCTTGCTGCCCTCAGTAAAATTAGTTCCTCTCTCCTCTTGGCTTTCACAATGCTTGGCCACATGCCCAGCAATTAAGGCCAACCAATGCATTCCAAATAAAAAAGTGGAACCTGAGAGCTGACCAAAGGAGTAAGGCGGTGACGGGGTAATGGGGGAAAACAGGTAAGTTAAAGTCATGGGTGACCCAGAAAATCCTGAAAATGCCTTCAGTGTAACTATAATGCTTGCTCTTTCAATTAAGAGTGTGTGTGTGTGTGTGTGTGTGTGTATTAGAATCTACTATAGTTCCAGTGTTATGATTCACCCTAGAGATATGAAATATCAGAAAATCTTCCCTGGCTGTCTTGGAAATGCTGCAAGAGCCATTCATAAAAGGTTGGTGTGACGGAGTTAAATGCTGGCAGGGGCATCCTTAAAACAAAGGCCTGGGGAGAGTACAATACAGGTCACTGCATGCTTAACTGCAGGAAAATGCGCTTGCAGAACTGCAGGGCCATCTGAGAAATGCCATCTTCTGAAATGCAGCAGTTTAGAAAAAATTACACTTTAGGAGTACCACACACTCTGGGACTGTGGTGGTGGTGAAACAGAGTGTTTTCCATAATATGACATCTGTGGCCATTTCCTTAATTTAACCTGGAAGGCAGAGCCTCTCCTCATCTGCCCAAATGATGAGGGTGTACATTCAGATGTTGACTATATGTGAGGAAAGCCATAGTCTCCAGCTCATACTGTGAAGTTTCTTTGCAAAGTGATGATAAATTAAAACAATAAGATCACCTTAAACTGCTTTAACACTCCATGCATCTTTCAAGCAAACAAGAGCCAGGATCCTTGAATCTTGAGTCTCTAATCCCCTCTCCTTGACCTCCATCATCAAGATCTTACCTTTTTTTTTTCTTTTTGACAGGCAGAGTGGACAGTGAGAGAGAGAGACAGAGAGAAAGGTCTTCCTTTGCCGTTGGTTCACCCTCCAATGGCCGCCGCGGCCGGCGCATCGCGCTGATCCGAAGGCAGGAGCCAGGTGCTTTTCCTGGTCTCCCATGGGGTGCAGGGCCCAAGCACTTGGGCCATCCTCCACTGCACTCCCTGGCCACAGCAGAGAGCTGGCCTGGAAGAGGGGCAACCGGGACAGAATCCGGCGCCCCGACCGGGACTAGAACCCAGTGTGCCGGCGCCACAAGGCAGAGGATTAGCCTATTGAGCCATGGCGCCGGCCAAGATCTTACCATTTTTACCACGGCCTCACTGCCCCTCATTGCCGGCCAGTGACTGAGTTTCCTATTTCAGAGTAGAAAAAAAAAGGGCAAGCTCCCTCCACACCCTGACTCTCAATGGTAATACAAAGATAAACACTACTTCCTTCTCGAAATTCTTTCCTCAACTTCTGTAACATTCCCACCTTCCTAATTTTTCATTCTCAGACCGTAATCAGCTGTAAAATGTTGGTGTCCCAGCATTCCATCCTAAACCTTCACTGTAGCTAGTAAACCCTTGCTGCATGAATTGGGCTCAGTAACCTCTCGTAAACCAGTGGTTCTTAACTAGTGGAATTGACATGATCCCCCCCAGAGTAACCAATACAGTCATCAAGATCACGCATGGAGTGACTAGTGTTACCTTCAGAATCACCTATGCAGTAATGAGCAGTGTCAACAGAACCACTCACAGAACTTTGGGTGATGCACATCTTTGAAACTCAGCGAGTCTTTCTGATGGAGCAGCTTCACTGGGTAAGTATTTGTTCTGACTATGCTTACAACAGGGCTTACTATTCTGTGCCAGGGCTGTTCTAGGAACTTGAGAACAGTAAACAAAACCAAGCTGGGGCCAGCACTGTGGCATAGTGGGTGAGGTTGCAGATGCCGGTTCAGGTCCCAGCTGCTCCACTTCCGATCCCGCTCCCTGCTGATGTGCCTGGGAAAGCGGTGGAGGATGGCCCAGGTACTTGAGCCTCTGTACCCACATGGGAGACCCAGAGGAGGCTCCTGGCTTCAGACAGGCCCAGCAAAGGCCATTGTGGCTGTTTGAGGAGTGAACCAATTGATGGAAGATTGCTCATTCTCTCTGTCTCTCCCTCTCTCTGCCTTTCAAATAAATAAACTTCAAAAAAAAAAAAAAGCTTTCCTGTTTTTGAAGGACTTATAATGGAGCAAGGAATGTCAAACAACAAATAATAAAACACTAAATATGTAAATGTATAATGAAGATGGTAAGTGCGACAGAAAGAAAAGTATAGCAAGGATTGTGAAGTAGGGAGAAGAAACACAAGTTTCAGCATTAAGTATGGCTGTCAGGGTTCACCTTGCTGAAAAATTGAGATTGGGCGGGGGGGACTAAACAGGATGAAAGAATTGGCCCAGTGGGGTATCTGACAAAAAAAAAAAAAAAAAAAAGATTCTCAATAGACAAACAAAGGGAAGGCCCTCAAGTCCACCATGGCCTGGGGCTTGTGCCGTGGCTCACTTGGTTAATCCTCCACCTGCAGCGCCAGCATCCCGGTGCATGGGTGCTGGTTCTGTCCTGGTTGCTCCTCTTCCAGTCCGGCTCTCTGCTGTGGCCCAGGAAGGCAGTGGAGGATGGCCCAAGTGCTTGGGCCCCTGCACCTGCATGGGAGACCAGGAAGAAGCACCTGGTTCCTGGCTTCAGACTGGCACAGCGCCAGCCATGGCGGCCATTGGGGGAGTGAACCAAAGGAATCTTTATCTCATCTCTCTCTCTCTCACTGTCTATAACTCTACCTGTTAAATTAAAAAAAAATTTAAAAAAAAAAAAAGTACACCATGGCCAGCCTTTCACAGAACGGGATGTGTTTCCTGGTGCGTTTGAGTTCAGGGCTAAGGAGAGGTGGTGTGGCCGTGGAGAAGGCAGAGACTATGTAACATCTGTGAACCTGCAGCACCGCAGCCTTCCCTGAGTGGCATGAACAGTGGTGCAGAGCTCTGCGCAGAGGGGCGTGATCCAACCAACGTTCTGACCATGGACAAGGACGGGAACAGACACTTGTCAGAAGGCCACTGGGCAAGAGCTGATGGCCTCAGATGAGGGTGGCAGTAATAAAGATGGTAAGATGGGGCCGGTGCTGTGGCGTAGCAGGTAAAGCCACCACCTACAGTGCCAGCATCCCACATGGGTGCTGGTTCGAGTCCTGGCTGCTCCACTTCCAATCCACCTCTCTGCTATGGCCTAGGAAAGCAGCAGAAGATGGTCCAAGTCCTTGGGCCCCTGCACCCACATAGGAGACCTTGGCTCCTGGCACCTGATCCGTGCAACTGGACATTGTGGCCATCTGGAGAGTGAACCAGCAGATGAAAGATCTATCTCTCTCTCTCTCTCTGCCTCCACTACTCTGTAACTCTGCATTTCAAATAAATAAATCTTTAAAAAAAAAAAAAAAAAAAAAAAAGATGGTAAGATCAGATTCTCAAGACAGAGCCCACAGGACTTTCTGACATTGGGGTTGAAGAGAGGCACCAAAGACAACTCTGAGGCTTAGGGACCAAACTGGAAAAGAAGAGTTGATATGAGCAAGATGGAGGAGGCTACACGTAGAACAGATTAAAGGGGGAAATAAGGAATTCAGCCTTGGACACTGGAGTTTGACATGTCCATCAGGCAGGAACGTCACAGGAGTGACTCTTCACGCCTCTCTCCATGGGCTACCAACTGCCTCAGGACTTCTGACTGCCCCATTATTGATCATTTTCTCTGATCACTGGCTAAGGTGGTATCTGCCAGGGCTCCCCATGCCACAATCATTATTTTCCCTTTAAGTAGTAGGTATGTTGTGGGATGTTAAGTTTGCAACTAGGAAAATATCCTGCTTCTTGGCAGACTTTCAATTTACTCATTTACTGATTTCTTTCAAGATTACTCTATTACATTAAGTTAGGATCCGCTAAAATTATTATTTATTTTAATGCTCAAATGTCCCCAATTTGGTGTGAGAGCCCCTGAAGGATCCTGTTTTCTTTCAACGTGTCCCATCATCTTTTGAGCATACATTTGCATCCTGCACAACAAGCTGTAGAAAATGATCCTGGGCCGATCTCTACCCTGGCCCCACATGCAGCCTTTTCTCCAGGGAGCTCTGGTTCTGTTTAGTGGGAAATTGTATTCAGAAGTGCAGATTTAAGTCCTAGAGATATTCATTACTATTGGAATGCCATTACCCCAGGGACTCTCAGTAATTACAGCTAGAGAATGCAGCATGTGCTCTGCATACACACACACACACACACACACACAGTTACTGCTACGTGTAATTCTGTAATTCCTTAGATGTTGAAAAACATGAGCTCACACCGAAAGTTCTAACACCTCAGTGTTCACTCCCAACACTCAGTGTTCACTTTCTTTGTCCCCCTCTCCCCCAATGATACTCGGGACCCATTCTGTAATGCATCAGCCCCTCCCCCCATGCAATCCATCTCCTGCACAGTGACAACCCCAGCCTATACAGCATGTCCCCTTGTGATCAGGCGGCTCCCCACTCTGGACCGTCCTGCACACTCTCCCTCCCTGGATGAACTCTGACAACACACACGACAGGCCCCCTCCAGCATGGACACCTCCCTCAGCCTCCTGGGATGCACTCCCTACCCTGCATAGGTCAACCGAAGTGGGGCCACCCTTACTCCTCGGACTCTAAAGCCCATGCCAGGCCCTCCCCTCCTGCATGGAAACCCTCCTCTGTTGCACAGGCTCAAAAGCCATCCTTAAAGTAGACACTGTATCTTTCTATCAACTACTTCAATCCAAATCAAATACCTAGCTGAGAACAGCGCTCAGAAAATCTATGTGTTGTGAAGGGCAGAGGGAGTCAATTTGGGGGCATCAGTAGATACAAACACAACATAGGATGTGAGCCTTTTAGGAGCAAGAGAGATACTGAAGGCAGATTCTAAAATGGGGATGAGAAAGGCCGAGGGAAGACCTTTCCATTTGACTTGGGTGGTGACACAGGTCACCACGGACAGCCCTCTCCAGTGGACAGATGGCTCACGAGCGCATCTCAACCCCTTCCGAAGGCTGAGGACCACAGTTAAGCACAGCCCGATTGCTTACTATTCAACTCCCTTCCGTGAGAGGAGGTAAGGCAAGCCAAGAGGGTGAGGGGAAGAGGGAGGAAATACTGATTTCATACCTTCGTGTGTGAAGCACCCTACTCTAATCAGACTTTTTATATATGCTATCTAATCCACACACTAGTATTATAGAGCAGACGGGAGCTTTGTTTTACAATGGAGAACAGGAATCTTTGTTTCTCAGACTCTAATGGATCCAAGTTAATCTTGAGTTCAACAATTCGAACCTGGATCAGCTTAAGCCTTCAGTTCTCACTCCATCACAGTGATAACCAAAGCGATTGGCTTTGGGGTGAGGGGAGGGGAGCAGACTAGGGCAGATTCATCGTCTCACATCCATGCCTCCCTCTCCTACAATGGCAAGCATTCTGTACACACTACCACAATACAGAAAGCACCTAATGGGAACACCCAAACCCCTTGGCTATGCTATGGCAGCTGCTCTGCTAAAACAGGTAAGCAGTACAGCCTGGGGACTGGCACTGTGGCAGAGCGGGTTGTCACCACCTGTGACACGGGCATCCCACACGAGCACAGACTTGAGTCCCGGCTGCTCCACTACAATCGAGTTCCCTGCTAATGCACCTGGGAAAACAGCAAAGGATGACCCAAGCCTCGGGCCCGACACTCACATGGAAGACCTGAATGAAGCTCCATGCTCCTGGCCTCAGCCTGGCCCAGGCCTGACCACTAGGGCCATTTGGGGACTAAACCCGCAGATCAAAGACCTCTCCCTCTCAGCCTCTCCCTCTCTTCAGTGTGGCCTTTCAAACAAAGAAATAAATCTTTAGAAATAAATAAGTAAAAGAAGAAGTAGTAGAGCCTCCATCTGAGCACTTAACTGCCAGGAAATAGTACATGGCCACATTTTCAGTAAATACACTTTTAAGGGTAAAGGCAAAGTAATGTGTTCCTGTTTATAAATTATTGATCTATAAGTGCATTTAAGTAGATCTACAACCAAAAGCCGTACAAAGATGGAGAGAGAGGGGAGAGGAGGGCAGGGGAGGACAGAGGCATCCTCCTTGTTTTTTCAAGCTAAAGATCTGCATGTGGAAGGAACAGCTGCCCTCTCTGCAGTCTGTGATTCACTATAGCTTTTTTGGGGTGAGTGAAGTTAACTGCTGTTTTTAAAGGAGCAATAATTTAGACAGAAAAAAACATGATTCACTTAAGAATTTTCACAAATGTTATAAAGCTAGAAATAAAACTAAGACTCCTAATCCTATAAATTTTAAACATCAACTTTTGGGCCCAATTTTTAAACCCACAGAACAAGAATTTCCAGTATGAAGTTAGAGCTGTTTTTGCTTCTTATCCAACTTCCCTAGGGCATTTTAAACATTTTAAATTACCAAATCTACTAAGTCAGGGCTCATTTATATTCCTTTTTCAGGTAACAATCATATCAGGCCTGTTCAGGTCAATTAGGTGAAAGTAATTTTTATTGAGGTAAAACTCACATTACAAAAAATTAAACCATTTTAAGATGAACAACTCAATGGCATTTAGCCCATTTATAATGTTGCACAACTACCACCTCTTTCTGGTTTCAAAACACACTCATCACACCTAAATAAAACGCCCTATCTATGAAGTGGTTGCACCCCATTCTCCCTCTCCTCCCTTGCAACCAACAATCTTCTTTGGATACATTTATCTTATTCTGGATATTTCTTATAAACTCATTCTATGTGACCTTTTTCTATGTCTTTTTCCATTTAGCATAATATTTTTAAGCTTCATCCACATTGCAGCATGTACTAGTACTTCATTTCGTTTTATGAGTGAAAGCATTCATTGTATGTAAACACATGCAATCTTTCTCTTTCTCCTCTCCCTTCCTCACCCCCTCTCCCTAGATTTTTCTCCCGGTTATCCCTCTCTTCTCAGGAAAAGATGTATAACCTGCCACTAACTATGAAGAAATATCAGATAAAACCAAATAACTGGACTATAGTCTTCAGATGTATCATGGTCAAGGATACTCAAATATTGAAAAGGACTTGCATCTAAAGAAGACTTACGAACATGACAGTTAAATGCAATACATGATACTGAACTGGATCCTTTTGCTATAAAGGACATTAACCCCACTTGTAAGTTTGAATGGGATATGAGTGGTACTGTAACAATGTTAATTTCTTATTTTGATGGTTGTTGGTTAGCTATGTAGGAGACTGTACTGTTTAAAGGAATTATATATTAACAAAAAATCCTGAAGGGATGGAATTTCAAGTCAGCAACTTCCCAAACAGTTCAGGAGAAAAAGTTCTTGGTAGTTAACTTCTAACTTTTCTAAAATTTGAAATTATTCCAAAAAATTTAAAGTATCAATAAAAATTATGGCATTCAGATACTTTCCTATGAAGGTACATTGTATATTTTCACATTTTAATCCATCAAAATCTAATGGAAAAGAATTCATTGCTTTTCATCCAGTTTGATACCTCAGAATAAGTAAAGGCTATTTCTACCATCTCTTGTCAGCATACATAAGGAACCTACTGGACAGTCTGGGCTCACCTCCCTGCCTCGCAGCAGGTAAACAGTCAATTAACCAGAAGAGATGTCTACTGCCTTTAAGACCAGCACAGTCTTCTCAGCAGACCATCCAAAAACTCAAGAGTTTCCTTCTTGTGATCCAGAAATCTTCCTAAATGTAAGCCTATCTCCTCATTAAATCCTCTGATGATGAAATCCATCAGTTCTGTAAACAAGCAAATTTCAACAGGAGATAGTCCTCAATTATCTATGTATATGTATTTGCCTATATGTGCTTTTCAATTATATGATTAATACCAATAAAGATGTTGTAATACTGAAGGTAAATTTGTCTCATAGTCTATCAAAAAATTCGATTCAGTTTCAAGAATGATTTCAGAATTGGAAACAGAACAAACTTTAAATACATACGAAATCCTGTTGACTATGGCATCTTCATCTTCTTGTTCATCTGCAAAAATGTTCAAGGCATTAATATTCCTTTATCTTTCAACAAAATGTTTCATTAATTTATTTTAAAATATAAACATATTAAAAAGCAACTACTGAAATGAAGAACTTTCAAATATAATTGCATTTATTTCAAAACAAATCCAAATTCAAATCTCATTAAATCAGACAGAACAGTACATGGTTAGAGACTAGAGTGTTTTGTAGTAATCAAAACTCCTGATTAACAAAACTACCATATAAAATTTAAAATTTTCAAATATTTAGTTCAAAAAGATAACACTTGGTAGAACTTTAGGACCACCATGAAGCATACCGCTATATGATGTTACATGAAACTGCTAATAAGTGAAATCTGTTTACTGACAATAGCCAATAAGTTTTCCTTATAAATTAAAATTCAGAATCTTAAAAACTCATCTAATTTTCTATAATCTGAGTTCATCACTAGTAATTGTAATAACAAGGTTCTCTTGGATCATCCTAAACCACCTTGAATATGCTGCCTCAGCAATTCATAATTATTTAAATTATAAACAAATATATCAAACTCTGAGTATCTTTTTTAGTAGCAGATGGCCTTCACCCTGATACCCAGGCACCCTCCTCTCTTCCTCTCTCATGTCAGCCATCTCTTTTATCTTCTCACATACACTTATCAACTAAAGAGACTATACCCAATTGCACAACAAAACACTCCCGGCCCCTCCTTGTCCTCAAAGGCCCACTCCCCCTAGGCCTCGGGAATTCTGGACACTAACTGCTTCAGAGTCAATGACCATTCTGTTAGTTCAATCTCCATACTTAATTATAAACTGCCCCAAATAGTTTTATGACAAAAGGAGTACAGAATATATATATATACACACATAGTCATGATTCATTTTTATACTATTTTATACTGTTATACCCACATCGAGTCAACCGTCAAGTCCTGAACATTTTAGTACCTCCATATCCTTCATTTATATTTCCAACACACTACCAGCCAGGTGCTGGGTCCTCACTACTTGCAGCTCTTTGGGTATCCTAAAAGTCATCTTTATATATCTCTAACGTTCCTGCTTATCATACCCATTCATTCTTTTTTTTTTTTTTTTTTTTTATTTTTTTTTTTTTGACAGGCAGAGTGGACAGTGAGAGAGAGAGACAGAGAGAAAGGTCTTCCTTTGCCGTTGGTTCACCCTCCAATGGCCGCCGCGGCCAGCGCGCTGCGGCCGGCGCACCGCGCTGATCCGATGGCAGGAGCCAGGAGCCAGGTGCTTTTCCTGGTCTCCCATGGGGTGCAGGGCCCAAGCACCTGGGCCATCCTCCACTGCACTCCCTGGCCACAGCAGAGGGCTGGCCTGGAAGAGGGGCAACCGGGACAGAATCCGGCGCCCCGACCGGGACTAGAACCCGGTGTGCCGGCGCCGCTAGGCGGAGGATTAGCCTAGTGAGCCGCGGCGCCGGCCCCCATTCATTCTTTTTCCTCTTCTTGTTGTACCCATAGTCTATGAAACCATGCCAAAATGTCTTTAAAAATAGCTAAGATTCTGTCTTGAATATTCAAGTCTTTAAAATTTTCAAATTACAGAATCCAAAGACTATTTCAATGTAGGCATAGAGCCAAGTAATAGTATTAAAGTAATACACTAGAGCAAGTGCTATTTCTTTATTTCTCCCAAAAGTTTGACAAATTTTAATTGGTACTATCAATACCAACTAATTATTAATACATGAAATACTTAAGTATTCATATAACACCTACTATTAGCCCAGCACAACAGGTAGAAAACCCTGAGATTTCTTTAAAAATGGCAGAGATTTAACAGAAGGCAGAAAAGCAATCGCTTAGGTACTTATAAAACTTTGACCTAAAAATCTGCAAACTAAGCAGCACAAAGTTCATTGTTAAGAAGGAATACAGAAGGCCCTCTAGCTGGATAAGGAAATATATGAAATAATATTATGTAACGGAAGAGTAAATAGTATTACAGAGACTACAAATTCTATGCTGTTTAGAGGGGAAAAATAAACTCTAGTAATCAGAGAAGGGATGGGGTGGGGGAGAAAGCGTGCTCAAAGTCAGGGCCAGTCGCAGAAATCAAACTCCCTCAGAAACTATGGAATTTCTCAGATACTCAACAGTCCTGCACTATTCTTAGCTGCACCTAAGAATTGTGATAAACAAGTAGTCTGCTCTAAGAAGGTGACCCTAAGAGTAGTCAAATTCCCTGAAGGTTATTTTTAGTGCTCTTGGGACCAGGCAACTGCTTACTTCAATCACCGGCCCAGTCAACAGGCCATGGCCCACAAGTGCGCTGACACATCCTGTACGGCAGGCCTAGACCATCTGGCACTAGGAGCAAAGTTTTAATTAAAACGTTTCCACTTGCCTGATTTTCTCTTGTATCTTGTGATGATGAAGTAGGAAACAATGTAGAGAATGGCAAAAAGAAGAAAACATATCTGAAACAAAACAAATTTAACAGATCATTTATATTTTGCAAAATTTCTGCTAACAGAAGACATACCTTTGGTATTTGTAGGAAGAAAGGATTTAAATTAGAAGATACAATGACATTCTCCTAATATAAAGTCAATATTAATTTACACCGATTAGTCAATTAGCCCAGTTTAATACCGTTATGGGGGGGAAGCCCAATAGCAATTTTCTTTGCATAACTTCATCAAATGGTTTCCAAAATCATGTAGAAATATAAAAAAACAGGCTATACCCCTACCTAATATTAAGATGTACTAAAAGTTTCAAAAACATTTGAAGATCGCTGGCACCGCAAACTGCCAGATGATAGATGGAGCAGGCCGACTGGCACAGTGAATAAGAAGCGGCTACAATGCCTACATCCTATGGGGCACCTGAATTTGAGTCCTGGCTCAACTCCCAACTTCAGCTTTCTGGTAATGTGCACCCTGGGATGTAGCAGGTGATGGCCCAAGGAGCTGGGTCCCCGCCACCCAAGTGGGAAACCTCAACTGAGTTTCCGGCTTTTGGCTTTGGCCTGCCCCAGCCCTGGCCACTGTGGGCAATTTGGGGAATAAACCAGCAGGTAACATCTCTGTCTCACCTGCTTTCTAATTCTCTGCCTTTCAAGTAAGTAAAAGATAACTTAAAGGAACAGTAGTGTCAAGGGTCTGAGGCAGGAATAGCTCTGGTGTATTTTTTTTTATATTTTAATTTTAGGAGCCTATTGTTTTTTCCTTATTTATTTGACAGGTAGAGTTATAGACAGTGAGAGAGAGAGAGAGAGAGAGAAACAGAGAGAAAGCTCTTCCTTCCCTTGGTTCACCCCGCAAATGGCCGCCACTGCGCCAATCTGAAGCCAGGAGCCAGGTGCTTCCTTCTGGTCTCCCATTCGGATGCAGGGGCCCAAGCACTTGGGCCATCCTCCACTGCTCTCCCGGGCCACAGCAGAGAGCTGGACTGGAAGAGGAGCAACCGGGACCAGAACCCAGTGCCCATATGGGATGCCGGCATCGCAGGTGGAGGATTAACCAAGTGAGCCACGGCACCAGCCCCAGCTCTGGTGTATTCTAACAAGTGGGGGGAATTAAGAAATCAGGTCAGGCAGTAATGGGAGCCACCACACAGGACTTGGTACAACTAAGTGTTGGGTTTTAACTGAATGAGACGGCAATCCACCACAGGATTCTGGGCAGAGGGGTGATACCATCTAACACTGGGCAAAAGGCTCACTCCAGATGCTATGTAGAAAACCAACTAGAATGGGGTCAAGGACAGAAGCCTGGAAAGGAAGATCAGGAAAGAATGTACTGCAAATAATCCAGAAGAGAGGTCACTCAGACTGGGGGGTGAAAGTGGTAAGTGATCAAGTTCTGGGTATGTTTTCAAAGCAAACCTGACAGGGCTTGCAAGAATAAACACAAGGTTCTTGGCCTGAGTAAGGAAAGATTACAAAGGCGTAGTTTAGGAAGAGAAATTAAAAGCCCAACTTGCACTGTTGAATGTGAAATACCTATTATTCACAAAGGTGGTGAAGCTGAATGGGCAGCTAGACGGCGAGAATTTTTTTTTAATATGAGAACCAGGGGCTGCTGCCTGCGATGCCAGCATCCAATATGAATGCCAGTTCGAGTCCAAGCTGCTCCACTTCTAACCCAGCTCCCTGCTGCTGCACCTGGGAACACAGCAGAGGATGCCTCAAATGCTTGCACCCCTGCCACCCACATGGGAGACCCTGATGAAGTTCCCAGCTTCAGTCCCAGCTCCAGCCACGGCAATCATTTGGGGAGTGAACCAGCAGACAGATTTCTTTTTTTCTTTTTTTTTTTTTCTTTTGACAGGCAGAGTGGACAGTGAGAGAGACAGACAGAGAGAAAGGTCTTCCTTTTGCCGTTGGTTCACCCTCCAATGGCCGCCGCGGCTGGCACGCTGCGGCCGGAGCATCGTGCTGATCCAAAGCCAGGAGCCAGGTGCTTCTCCTGGTCTCCCATGTGGGTGCAGGGCCCAAGCACTTGGGCCATCCTCCACTGCACTCCCGGGCCACAGCAGAGAGCTGGCCTGGAAGAGGGGCAACCGGGACAGAATCTGGCGCCCTGACCGGGACTAGAACCCGGGGTGCCAGCGCCGCAGACAGAGGATTAGCCTATTGAGCCGCAGCGCCGGCCAGCAGATTTCTTTCTCTCTCTCTCTCTCCTTCTCTCTCTGTAATTCTCCTTTCAAATGAATCTTGAAAGAGAAAGAAAGAGGGGCCGGCGCTATGGCATAGTGGGTAAATGCCCTGGCCTGAAGTGCTGGCACCCCATATGGGCACCAGTTCTAGTCCCAGCTGCTCCTCTTCCAATCCAGCTCTCTGCTGTGGCCTGGGAAAGCAGTGGAAGATGGCCCAAGTCCTTGGGCCCCTGCACCCACGTGGGAGACCCAGAAGAAGCTCCTGGCTCCTGGCTTCAGATTAGCACAGCTCTGGCCTTTGCGGCCATCTGGGGAGTGAACCAGCAGATGGAAGACCTCTCTGTCTACCTCTCTCTGTAACTGCCTTTCAAATAAATAAAAAAAAATAAATCTTTAAAAAGAAAGAGAACCATCAAATGGCGAAGTCCTGGAACCAGGTAAGATTTCGATCCTAGGGAGTGAATATGGCCAGAAAACAAAAGTCCGAGAACAGAGCCCTGCAATTCTCAGATCATTTGAAGTTAACTTGACAGCAGGATCTGCAAAAGCTTTATGAGAAGCAGCAGCCAGCAAGGGAGGAGGCAAACCAAGAGACCAGGCATCTTGAAAGTCACATGAAGAAAGCTTATTTAGGAAAAGGGAATTATCAACAGTGTCAAATGCTGCTGACGGGCCATAAGACGAAGGCTGGGAATTGACAGCTGAATTTAGTACCATGGAGGGCATCAGTGACCCTGACAGCATCGTTTTTCTGGTGCAGCAGAGGTAACCCCTGGCTGAAGTGGGCTGAGGAAGGGGTGGGGAGGAATTAGAACAGAAATGCAAGTGGACAGTTCCTTCCAGGAATTTTATTATCAGGAGAGCAAATGAAATGTTAAGGAAGAGTTTTGCTTTGGAGGGTTTTTTGCTGTTGTTGTTTTTAAAGATGAGACACAGACAAGTTGGAGATGGTTGAATGAATAATCCAGCAGAGAAAAATTATTCATGCAATAAAGAAAAGGGAGAATGCTGAAGTAATGTGTTCAAAGTTGAGGGAGTGACAGAAATCTATCCATAGTAAAAAGGAAGAGTAGGGGGAGATAGACTATTTGAGTTCAGATGCAGGTGGTTACGATTTGTGGGAGAAACATAAAGACATAATGATGCTTTCTGATAGCTTCTATTTTCTCAGTGCAATAGAAGCAAGTTCATCAAATCAGGGTTATATATGGGAATGGTAACAGAGGTTTATAAGTCATATGGGAGAATAAATATATAGTATAAATATAAGAGGCAAGGTGACATTAAATGGCCTTTAAGGTCCAGGCAAGCCCTGGTGACCGGATGGCACTTTAAGGCAGCCTGTATAGATGGAGTCCCCAGGAAACATCAGAAGCTTGGCGACTCTAAGAAGTACCCTAGACTCTCATCCCCTTACCACCAAGCACTTCAAAATAGCAGCCTGGACCTGCACACTCCCACCTCTTCACCACCCACTCACTCTGCTAACCACTAATCTGACTTCACACCCATCAACCAACTCAAGGCGCCTTGGCAGCAGTCAACAGTGACCTAACAGTCAAATCACACTTCACATTTTTACCTGACCTCTGTCAGCAGTCTTCCTGCTTCTCTGATTGGCCTCCCAATTCCCTTCACTAGTTTCCCTTTTCCCAGCAGCCTTTGAGCATTATCATTCTCTATGATTTCTGGGCTGAGCACCCTTCTGTATTCTAATTCCACACACTCTTCACAGGTAACAGCATCTGCCGCCAGGGTTTTAACCATCAACTGCCAAGAATCCCCTGACTACAATTTGAGAAGCACTGGATTAGAATATTAGCAATAGTGAATGAAATGACTGGCCATGAAACCTAAGTAGATGGGGGGTGGGGTGGGGGTATGAAGCCTAAGACAGACAGATGAACAGGAGGAGTGGAGATGTCAATCAACTGACAGGTTCATAACAGAAGCAGCTGCCTGCCATGAAATTACCTGACCAAGAAAGTTGGAAGAATAGAAGTTTGTGTAATAAAAGGAAGTTTACGGATTTTTACAGTGTTCAAAGATGGAAGACAGTAGTTAGTCCCAGGGAGTTAGTGCAGAAATATTCATGACATGATAATTAATTGGACAAAAAGGAACTAAAATGAATAGAATGAAGACTGACAGCAATTCATTGAAAAATAGAATTAAGATTAACGATTTAAAATATACACAGCACCAACTTTGAAATAAAAGCTACCCACTATGAAAATAAAAACATGGTAACTATATCAGACTAGAACAAAAATCATAGAACTGATTGGACTACTTGTCTAGTTCCAAAGGTCAGACTACAGCCTGTTCTCCAAAGGAACCAGTCTTTTTCTGGAAAAACAGACCCTCAAACATGAGCAAAACAAAATCAAGCTGTAACAATGCCTCCTCCTGTTTTCCCTATTCCCAGTGGGGACAAAAGGAAATTCCTAACTTTAAAAAAAAAAAAAAAAAAAAAAGCGCATCTCATGGTACTCAGAAGATTCATCCTGGTCGGGGAACAGAGCTATGCTACCAGAGCTCACAGCAGAAACACACACTGGGCACGCATCCTCTATGCCAGCTAACCCAGAGACAAGATGATCTGGACTTCCCAGGGAGCCACACAGCTTTAGTTCTGAAACTGATTAAGAGTAGTTAGACATTTGGGAGCCGAGGGACCCAGTTACAAGTCACAGGTAACCTAATAATAGGGTTAACATACTATATTGTTAAAAATTAAATTCAGACTAAAGACAAGACACAAATAACTATGAAAATAATATAATAAAAGATTGGACTGTACAGCCACAAACTTACAATGGCTCAAGTTAATGACTTCCAATATTACAATCATACAAAGTTGTACCAACCATACAAGCACTGTGTACCACTTTCAGTACAGTACTCAGTAAATTACATGAGATACAATTTCATTATAGAATACCTTGTTACAGAATAGGCTTTGTGTGTGATAACTGGGCCCAACTTCAGCCTATGTCCATTGTTAACACTTTTTAATATAAGTGTTCTGAGTATGTGTAGGGTAGCCTTGTTTAAACTACAATGTTTGGCAGATTAAGTAATATGGATGTTTTCAACTTGCAATACTTTTCAACTAATGATAGGTTTTATCAGGACACAATCCCATCATAAATTGAGGACCATGTATATTTAAATCAATAATCACAAATGGGACAAACTATTTTCTTAAAGATGTATTTGTCTCTCCCTAATTCTGCCTTTCAAGTAAATAAAGAGAGAAACAGAGAGAGAGAGATCTTTGATCTGCTGGTTCACTCCCCAAATGGCTGCAATGGCCAGTGCTGGACCAAGCTAAAGACGAGAGCCTGTAACTCTATCCAGGTCTACCACTTACACAGCAGGGGTCCTTGTGGGGAGCACTTGAGCCATCTTCCACTTACCCAAGCACATTAGCAGAGAGCTGGATCAGAAGTGGTGCAGGGGCCGGCGCCATGGCACACTAGGTTAATCCTCCGCCTGTGGCGCTGGCATCCCATATGGGCACCGGGTTCTAGTCCCGGTTGGGGCACCGTTTCTAGTCCTGGTTGCTCCTCTTCCAGTCCAGCTCTCTGCTGTGGCCCGGGAAGGCAGTGGAGGATGGCCCAAGTGCTTGGGCCCTGCACCCACATGGGAGACCAGGAAGAAGCTCTTGGCTTCAGATCGCTGCATCTCCAGCCGTTGCAGCCACTTGGGGAGTGAACCAACTGAGGGAAGACCTTTCTCTCTCTCTCTCTCTCTCTCTCTCTCTCTCTCTCTCACTGTCTGTAGCTCTGCCTGTCAAAGAAATAAAAATCTTAAAAAAAAAAAAAAAAAAAAAGAAGTGGTGCAGCCAGAATTCAAACCAGTGCTCACATGAGATGCTGGCATCACAGACAGCAGCTTAACCCACTATGCTATACTACCAGCTCCAGGAACAAACTACTACAAGAAACATTCACAGAAGTGGAGCAGCCAGGACTCAAACCAGCATCCATATTTTTTTTTAATTTCACTTAAGGTGTACAAGTTTCAGGTATTTCATACATGCAAATTTAGGAACCCAGTGATATTTCTCTCCCTCCCACCCACATTCAAACCCTTCTTCCACCTCCCTCTCCTATTCCCAAATTTTTACAAAGATCTAGTTTTTGTTTACTTTATACTACTAAGGTAAACCCAACACTAAGTAAGGAGCTCAACAAATAGTATGAAGAAATAAACACTGTGCCTCAACAGTATAGAGACAAGGCTGCGAACAATCATCAGATCTCAAAACGTCCACTTCACTCCAACACACTACACTTCACGTACTCTATCAGCTACCACAGATCAGGGAAAACATATGGCATTTGTCTTTTGGGGACTGGCTTATTTCACTAAGTATAACGGTTTCCAACTGCGTCCATTTTGTTGCAAAAGAAAGGATTTCATTTTTTTAACAGCTGAGTTACTAGTAGTATCCCATAGTGTGGATATGCCATATTTTTTTAATTTATTTATTTGAAAGTGTTACAGAGAGAGGGGGCATAGCAACAGGATCTCTGACTCACAGCTAGTGAAAACGCAAGTTCAGTCACTTTATTTTTTTTTTATTTATTTTTTATTTTTTTATTTTTTACAGGCAGAGTGGACAGTGAGAGAGTGAGAGAGAGAGAGAGAGAGAGAGAGAGAGAGAGAGAAAGGTCTTCCTTTGCCGTTGGTTCACCCTCCAATGGCCACCGCGGCCGGCGCACTGCGGCCGGCGCACCGCGCTGATCCGATGGCAGGAGCCAGGAGCCAGGTGCTTTTCCTGGTCTCCCATGGGGTGCAGGGCCCAAGCACCTGGGCCATCCTCCACTGCACTCCCGGGCCACAGCAGAGGGCTGGCCTGGAAGAGGGGCAACCGGGACAGAATCCGGCGCCCCGACCGGGACTAGAACCCGGTGTGCCGGCGCCGCTAGGCGGAGGATTAGCCTAGTGAGCCGCGGCGCCGGCCAAGTTCAGTCACTTTAGAAAACATTCTGGTTGGGGCCACTGCTGGGGCCAGCGTTGTGGTGCAGCAGCTTAAGGCTCCACCTAAGATGCTGACATCCCACGGCAGGGCACCAGCTCCAGCCCCAGCTGCTCTGCTTCCAATCCAGCTCCCTGCTAAAGCACCTAGGAAAGCAGCAGAGGATGGTCTAAGGACCTGGGCTCCTGCCGCCCATGTGGGAGACCTGGAGGGGTCTCCTTGGCTTTGGCCTGGCCTGTTGGGAAGTGAACCAGAAGATGGAAGATCTCTCTTCTTCTCTTCTTTCCTCCCCCTCCCACCCGCCCCCATGATGTGTGTGTGTCCTTCTTAAAAAATTAATTTGACCCTGAAAACATGATCTAGCATCAATCACAGTCCTTGGTATTTACCCAAAGGAAATAAAATCTTATGTGCAGGGGCCGGCACTGTGATGCCGTAGTTAATCCTCTGCCTACAGTGCTGGCATCCCATATGGGTGCCAGTTCTAGTTCCAGCTGCTCCACTTCCGATCCAGCTCTGCTGTGGCCTGGGAAAGCAGTAGAAGATGGCCCAAATCCTTGGGCCCCTGCACCCACATAAGAGACCCAGAAGAAGCTCCTGGTTCCTGGCTTCAGCTCAGCACAGCTCCGGCCATTGCAGCCATTTGGGGACTGAACCAGTGGATGGAAGACCTTTCTCTCTGTCTCTGCCTCTGTAACACTGCCTCTCCAATAAATAAATATTTTTTAAAAAACTTATGTGCAAACAATAGCTTTTTCTTAATTGCCAAACCTTAGAAACAAATAAGACATCCTTCAATAGCTGAATGGAGAAATAAAATATTGTACATCTGGACAATGGAACAATACTTAACACACACCAAAAAAAAAAAAAAAAAAAGTCATCAAGCAATGAAAACCTATGAAGGAAACTTAAATGTCTATTGCTAAGGGAAATAAGCCAATCTGATTCCAACTGTATGACATTCTAGAAAAGGTAAAACTGTGAAAATAGCAAAAGATCAGTGGTTGCCAGGGGCTGCAGAAGGGAGGAACAAATAAGAAATGCACAGAGGACTTTAGGGCAGATAAAACTACTCTACTCCAATGGGGGAAGCATATCATTACATTTTTTTCCAAACCCATAGAACGCAAAACACTAAGGATAAACACTAATGTAAACTATGGACTCTAAGTGATGATAATAATGTTGTGTACCACCATCAACTTTGTTTATTAATTTTTAATTAGTCTTTAACAGATTTCAATATAAATTGTAGATACAATTCTGAGAACATGATATTCCCTTCTTCACCCTCTCTCTCTCCAACCATCCTTCCCTCTCCTTTTCTATTTTTGGTTTTTGAGATAACATATTTTAAATTTACATTACAATAAAAGGCTTAATGCTTCACCAAATAATAAAATATTTTTAAAAATCCTTTATTTATTTTGAGAGGTAGAGTTATACACAGAGAGAAGAAATAGAGAGAGAGGTCTTCCATCCGCTGGTTCATCCCCAAATGGCCACAGCAGCCGGAGCTGGGCCAACCTGAAGCCAGGAGCTTCTTCCAGGTCTCCCACGTGGGTGCAAGGGCCCAAGCACTTGGGCCATCTTCTACTGCTTTCCCAGGCCACAGCAGAGAGACAGATAAGAAAAGGAGCGGCTGGGACTCGAACCAGTGCCCACATGGGAAGCTGGCGCCACAGGTAGAGGCTTTAGCCCACTAGACCACAGCACCAGCCCCCAAATAAAAGTTTAAGAAGAGCCGGCGCCGGCGCCGTGGCTCACTAGGCTAATCCTCCGCCTTGCGGCACTGGTACACCGGGTTCTAGTCCTGGTCTGGGTGGCGGATTCTGTCCCGGTTGCCCCTCTTCCAGGCCAGCCCTCTGCTGTGGTCAGGGAGTGCAGTGGAGGATGGCCCAAGTCCTTGGGCCCTGCACCCCATGGGAGACCAGGAGAAGCACCTGGCTCCTGCCTTCGGATCAGCGCGGTGCGCTGGCCGCAGCGCACCGGCCGAGGCGGCCATTGGAGGGTGAACCAACGGCAAAAAGGAAGACCTTTCTCTCTGTCTCTCTCTCTCACTGTCCACTCTGCCTGTCAAAAATAAAAAAAGAAGAAGAAGAAGAAGTTTAAGAAGTATAAAGCAAAAAGACTCTAGCTTAGTGAGAACATGGTAAGTGGCTATAAACAGTAATTAAATGGAAAAATGATCATTTTACCCATATATAGCAAACTTTAAAGTAATCACAAATAATTAAATCTATAATAGCATAACATTCTTAACCACCATATACAACAAATTTTAAAGTAATCATAGATAATTAAAACTACAATAGCATAACATTCTTAACCACTGGTTTGACAAAGGGTATACACAGTTTCACAGAAATTATATTTGCAACAATATTGATATACATAGGCATTTCTTTTTCCTTTTTTTAATTTTAGGTCCCAGGTATAAGGGAGAACATGCGATATTTGTCTGTGTCAGCCTACTTCACTCAACATCATGCCCTTCAGTTGTGTCCATTTTGCCACAGATGGTAGAATTTCATTATTTTTTATAGCCAAGTACTATTCCACTGTGTATATATATCATGTTTCCTTTATCCTTTCATCTGATGATACACACCTTTGTTGATTCCAAATTTTGGCTATCGTGAACAGAGCTGCTATATATAAGTATATATATAAATATTTATATCTTTTGGGTATGTAGCTAGTAGTGAGATTGCTGGCTCACATGGCAAGTCTATTTCTTATTTGTTAAGAAATCTCCACACTGTTCTAGACAGCGGCTGCACTACTTTACATTCCCACCAATGCTGTTTCCCTTTTTCCACATCTTCCCCAGCATTTGTCACTCTCTTTTTTTGACAGGGATGAGGTGACAGCTCATTGTGGTTTTGATTTGCATTTGCCTAATGGCTAGCCATGTTGAGCATTTTTTCACATATTTGTTGGCCATTTGTATTTTTTTTTAAGATTTATTTTATTTATTTGAAAGAGTTAGAGAGAGAGAGAGGTAGAGACAGAGAGAGAGGTGTTCTAACTGCTGGTTCACTTCCCAGATGGCCACAACAGCTGGAGCTGTGCCGATCCAAAGCTAGGAGCCAGGAGGTTCTTCCGGGTCTCCCACGTGGGTGCAGGGGCCCAAAGACATGGACCATCTTCTACTGCTATCCCAGACCATAGCAGAGAGCTGGATTGAAGAGGAGCAGCTGGGACTAGAACCGGCGCCCACATGGGATGCGGGTGCTTCAGGCCAGGGCTTTAACCCACTGCACCACAGCTCTGGCCCCGGCCATCTGTATTTCTTTTGAGAGGTGTCTACTGAGGTCCTGCGCCCATTTCTTAACTGGATTGGTTATTTTTTGCTGACTTTTTTAAGTTATAAAAGTGTTCAGACCATACACTGGAGTAAGGATAATCTCTTCAACAAGTGGTGCTGGCAAAACTTGATGTATGTATGTGTAGAAGAATGAAATTAGATCCATGCCTCACACCACATACAAAAATCAACTCGTGATGGATCAAAGACCTAAATTTAAGACTTGAGGCCGGCGCCGCGGCTCACTAGGCTAATCCTCCGCCTAGCGGCGCCGGCACACCGGGTTCTAGTCCCGGTCGGGGCGCCGGATTCTGTCCCGGTTGCCCCTCTTCCAGGCCAGCCCTCTGCTGTGGCCAGGGAGTGCAGTGGAGGATGGCCCAGGTGCTTGGGCCCTGCACCCCATGGGAGACCAGGAAAAGCACCTGGCTCCTGGCTCCTGCCATCGGATCAGCGCACTGCGCCGGCCGCAGCGCACCGGCCGCGGCGGCCATTGGAGGGTGAACCAACGGCAAAGGAAGACCTTTCTCTCTGTCTCTCTCTCTCACTGTCCACTCTGCCTGTCAAAATAAAAAAAAAAAAAAAAAAAAAGACTTGAGACTATGAAGCTGCTGGAAGAAAATGCAGGGAAACACTCCAAGACACGGGTGTAGGGGAAGACTTCTTGGACAGGACCCCCAGAGCACAGGCAACAAAACAAAACTACACAAATGGGACTGTCAGACTCAGGAGTCTCTACACAGAAAAAGAATGAAGAGACATCCAACAGAATGAGAAAAAAATATCCGCAAGCTCATATCAGACAAAGGACTAATATCCAGAATATATCAGCAACTTAAAAAACAATACCATCATCAATTGTAACAAATGTATTACTCCAGTGGGAGCTGCTGCTAATGGGGAAGGTTAAACACCTGTGGGACAGGGGGTATATGGAAACTCTGCTCTTTTGACTCAATTTTGCTCTGGGCCTAAAACTCTAACAAAAATAAAGGTTATTTTAAACACTAATGTGCTATAAGAGTTCTTAGTGAACAAATGTGTCTATCAAATACAATCCCTATATTCCTCCCACGCTGCGCAGCCCCTCGCAACTCCTAATCTATTTTCTGTCTCTATGGATTAGCCCATTTTAGATATTTAATATAAATGAAACCATATACAACAGGTGTTTATGTGTGTCTGGCTACTTTCACTCAGAATAATATTTCAAAGTTAGTTCATAATGTAGCTTGTATCAGTACTTCATTCCTCTAGTCTTTTTATAAAGAAAAATAATCTATTTGATTAAAAATACATAGGGTTTTTTTTTTGTTTTTATTTTGTGTGTTTTTGTTGTTGTTGTTGTTGTTTTTTGTTTTTTTTTTTTTTTTTTTTTTTTTTTGCTTTTCAACTGAAAGCATTCCTGCCTTGCGCACACAAGATTTTCACTGGTTATTGTTTGTAATTGTAACAAGTCACCCTTCAAAATTACCAATATTCTATCTCCAAAACAACTGAACACAAAACATACTGATACCTACTCTTCTAAAAGCTACTAGAACTGTCATAATAAATTGCCTTTTATCTTTTAACTACCTCACAAACAGGTAATGCTGAGACCCCTACCAGGGGGTAAATATTCCAATTTTCAAGATAATCACAGCAAATTTTAAGTTCATTAATGCCCCTACAATACCACACTTTATAACTTATTCTTGAGATTTTTCAGATTCCATGAATCCTTACATTGTAAGTCACCAGTAAAAAAAGTTCTTTAAATCACATAGGAGACTCATATGCCAATAAAACATAAAGAAAAGACAGTCCTCACCTGACGGGAGCCAGGAGCGGAAGGCTGGTTGTTACTCACCTGTCTTCAGGAGTCTCCATCCCAATCACAACTAACCTACCCACATAGAATCCCTCCTTTCAGAAAGCCCACAATACTCCTAATTCCTCATATTTTAGCACAACTGACTTCTTTCCATTTAATGTTTCATGTAAATAAAATCTGTCAGGCTGGCACATGGTGTAGTAGGCTAAACCTCTGCCTGCTACACCAGCACCCCATATGGGCACCAGTTTGAGTCCCAGCTGCTCCACTTCTGATCCACCTCCCTGTTAATGGCCTGGGAAAGCAGTGGAAGATGGCCAAAGTCCTTGGGCCCCTGCACCCACGTGGGAGACCCCGAAGAAGCTCTCAGCTCCTGGCTTCGGATCAGCCCAGCTCCAGCTGTTGCGGCCATCTGGGAAGTGAGCCAGCAGATGGAAGACCTCTCTCTCTCTCTGCCTCTCCATAACTCTGCCTTTCAAATAAATGGATAAATCTTAAAAAAAAAAAAAAAAAGTACATTTAACTCTACTGCAATAAATTTAAAAATCTAAAGAAAATGATGGATCCTTAGTAACATGTTAAAATCACCTATATTTAACTAAGGAAAAAAATCTAAACACTTGAATCCATTATTTACCAAGTAGAAATTGGAAAAATATTTAAAAATATATCTCTTTCTCTCTGTCTCTCTCTCACTGTCTATAACTCTACCTGTCAAATAAAAAAATTATAAAAAATCAATAAATCCTTAAATATATATATATTATATAAAACAAGATAAAACTAGTTTGCAGTTGAATTGTTTATCACCAAAAAGAGCAGAAAATATAAAATTCTAATACCCACATAAAAAGAAAAGCTTCTAATTTTATGAAGTCACTATAATCTTAATAAAACCTGAAAAAAGAAAGCTAAAAAATAATTCCATTTATTAACAGCAATGCAAAAATGGTAAATAAAATGTAATCCAAATCATATCAAAAGACAAACACAGGGGCCGGCACTGTGGTGTAGCGGGTAAAGCCACCACCTGTAGTGCCAGCATCCAATATGGGCGCCGGTTCTAGTCCCGGCTGCTTCACTTCCGATCCGCTCTCTGCTGTGGCCTGGGAAAGCAGTGGAAGATGGCCAACTCCTTGGGTCCCTGCATCCACGTGAGAGCCCTGGAGGAAGCTCCTGGCTCCTGGCTTCAGATCGGCTCAGCTCCACCTATTGTGGCCATTTGGGGAATGAACCAGCAGATGGAAGACCTCTCTCCCTCTCTCTGCCTCCACCTCACTGTAACTCTTTCAAGTAATAAAAAAAAAAAAAAAAAGACACTATATCTGAAAGGATTTATTCCAGGAATAGGTCAATAATATGACTTAATATCACGAAACAAATTGACATAATTTATCATGCCAACAACTTAAAAGGAAAATTTATTATTTCAATAAATGAAGGCATTTGATAAAATTAATCAATAATTCCTGACAAAAGTGCTATGTATGTAAAACAGAAATGAATGGTATGTACTTAAATATTTATCAAAAAGCCATCGGGTAACATTATGCTAATAAAAACTCAAAAATCATTTCTATTATTATCAAGAATAAGACAAATGCTTGCTAGCATCATTACTGGACACTATTCCCAAGGTTCTGAGAAATTCAAAGAGATAAAAGAAATAATATTGGTTATGATTAATGAAAAAGCAGAAAATTCTCTTTTATCTAGTAATATAATTGCATTAGAAAAACTACCTGATTCTCAGATTATGAGAGAGTTCATCTACTGGTTAGAATCAATATAAACAGTCAAGAGCTTTTCTCTATACTAGCAACATCCAGCCACAAATCAAAATAAGAAAAACAGGGGCTAGCACTGTGGTGTAGCAGGTAAAGCCACCGCCTGCACTGCCAGCATCCCATATAGGTGCCGGTTCAAGTCCCGGCTTCTCCACTTCCAATCCAGCTCTCTGCTATGGCCTGGGAAAGCAGTACGAGATGGTTCAAGTGCTTGGGCCCCTGCACCTGTGTGGGAGACCTAGAGGAAGATCCTGGCTCCTGGCTTTGGACTGGCACAGCTCTGGCAGTTGTGGCCAATTCAGGAGTGAACCAGTGGATGGAAGACCTTTCTCTCTCTCTGCCTTTCCTTCTCTGTCTGTGTAACTCTTTCAAACGAATAAATAAATCTTTAAAAAAATAATAAGAAAAATAGTTCACTCACATTAGCAACATAAACCTGTAAGGATTAAACAAGAAAGGAATAGGACATTAAGAATAAAACCTCTAATAAACAAATATTTTTAAAAGTTAAGGGCCTGGGACAAATCTAGAAAAAATATTAAAAAATTCAACACATAGAGACTTAGAGAGTAAATACACTGTGTAATCATTATTGCTAATGTACATATCATTGTTACAGCAACTGACAATGAGAACAAAGAAGCAAAATGGAAAGTCAAAGATGTGTCTTAGTGTACTTGGAGATTTAATATACAAAGGGTCTTTTAAGTTTATGGAGGGGCCGACGCTGTGGCGTAATGAGTAAAGCCATCGCCTGCAGTGCTGGCATCCCATATGGGCGATGGTTCCAGTACTGGCTGCTCCTCTTCCAATCCAGCTCTCTGCTATGGCCTGGGAAAGCAGCGGAGGATGGCCCAGGTTCTTGGGCCCCTGAACCCATGTGGGAGACTTGGAAGAAGCTCCTGGCTCCTGGCTCCTGGCTCCTGGCTCCTGCTCTGGATCAGCTCAACTCCAGCCGTAGCAGCCAGCTGGGGAGTGAACCAGTGGATGGAAGACCTCTCTCTCTCTGCCTCTCTTCTCTTTCTATAATTCTGACTTTCAAATAAATAATCTTAAAAAAAAAGTTTATGGAAAATGTATAAAATTAAAAAACCAACCTGGATTTTAAAAATTTTTTGCACCAAAATAAATTTTACCTTTTAATTCCACTTTCCAAAGAATGTTTTGAAGTGTCTTAATACAACAACAGTATTTTCAGTGTGAAAGCACAGCTTATTTAATAATTATATTAAATAACTGTATTAAATATTAAAATTAAATATTAATTTAATAAATATTAAATATTAAATAATTGGCCTGATTACTGATCACTATTAAAGAAAATATGAAATCAAACTCCTATATCAAACATACAAAAACAAGTCCAAATAAATAGAAAAATGTTTAGAAGACCTAGATTTATATTGTCAATTAATTACCATACTATAGAATATGTGTTGTGGGTTAAGCGCCTTCTGTGGAGCCAGCATCCAATATGGGCATGAGGTTCCTGTCCCAGCTGCTCCACTTCCAATCCAGCTCCCTGCTAAAGGGTCTAGGAAAGCAGTGGAGGACAGTCCACACCCTTGGTCCCCTGCCACCTATGTGAGAGACCCACATGAAGCTCCTGACTCCTGGCTTCAGCCTGGCCAAGCCTTGGCTGTTGGTGTTGCAGTCATTTAGGGAGTGAACCAGTAGATGGAAGAGCTCGCTCGCTCGCTCTCTCTCTCTCTCTCTCTCTCTCTGTAATTCTTTCAAATAAATAAATCTTGCCAAAAAAAAAAAAAAAAGGATATTTTCGAACCAGTAACAAGAATGGAAGGCTATACCCGGATTGCTCTTCCTACTGGTTAGCTGAAAAGATAGTAAAATTGCAGGAGGAGGAATATAAAAAAGACTTTACCGTAAGCCAAAAATACAGGGAGAGAAAATACTTAAGACCCTCCACAGAAATACAGCTAACATATGGAGCAAGTGCTGGGGCATAACAGGTGAAGTCCCTGTTGCAGCACCAGCATCCCACACAGGCGACAGTTTGAGTGCTGGCTGCCCCACGTCCCATCCAGCTCCCTCCTAATTGAGCCCAGGAAGGCAGCGGAAGATGGCCCAAGTCCTTGGGCCCTTGGACCCACCTGGGAGACCTGGAAGAAGCCTCTGGCTCCTGGCTTTGAATCAGCCCATTTATGGATTCAGTTCCAGCCATTGCAGCCATTTGGGGAGTAAATCAACAGATGGAAGATCAAGATCTCTCTCTCTCTCTATCTCTCTCTCTCTCTCTCTCTCTCTGTGTGTGTGTGTGTGTGTGTGTGTGTGTCTGTTACTGTGCCCTTCAAATAAATAGGTAAATTTTTTTTTTTTAATTTATTTGACAGGTAGAGTTACAGACAGTGAGAGACAGAGAGAAAGGTCTTCCTTCCATTGGTTCACTCCCCAAATGGCCACTACGGCTGGCGCTGCACCGATCCAAAGCCAGGAGCCAGGAACTTCTTCCAAGTCTCCCACATGGGTTCAGGGGCCCAAGAACCTGGGCCATCCTCCACTGCCCTCCCGGGCCACAGCAGAGAGCTGGCCTGGAAGAGGAGCAGCCAGGACTAGAACCCAGCAGCCATATGGGATGCCGGCACCGCAAGCGGAGGATTAACCAAGTGTGCCCCAGCGCTGGCCCCAGTAAATCTTTTCTAAAAAATTAGCCAGGGCCAGCACTACGGCAAAGCAGGTTAAAGCCCTGGCCTGAAGCACCGGCATCCGCATATGGGTGCCGGTTTTAGTCCCAGCTGCTCCTCTTCTGATCCGCTCTCTGCTATGGCCTGGGAAAGCAGTAGAAGATGGCCCAAGTCCTTGGGCCCCTGCACCCACGTGGGAGACCCGGAGGAGGCTTCTGGCTCCTGGCTCCTGGCTTCGGATCAGCACAGCTCCGACCGCTGTGGCCAATTGGGGAGTAAACCATCGAGTGGAAGACCTTTCTCTCTCTCTCTCTCTCTCTCTCTCTCTCTCTGCCTCTCCCCTCTCTGTGTAACTCTGACTTTCAAATAAAAATAAAATCTTTAAAAAAAAATTAGCCAACATATAATTTAACTAAAGTAAAATTACTTCATTTTATGGATATACATAGGGAGGGATATGAAACAATATTACTTATTTCAGAGGAGTGATATTTTGAATTATTTCTATCCATATACTCCTCAATTACTTCAACAACAGTAAAGATTTTTACTTATATCACTGGAGAAAAAGAAAAAAAAGTTACTTTCAATATGAATAAAAGAAAACTTATTTAAATGACCCTGCTGGAAAGCAATATAACAGCATATACAACAGTACTTCAAAAAGTCTGCAGAGGGGCCGGCACAGCAGGTTGGACCACTGCAGCGACAGCATCCCATAGGGTATGAGTTCAAGTCCCAGCTGCTCCATTTCCTTCCAGCTCTCTGCTATGGCCTGGGAAAGCAGTAGAAGATGGCCCAAGTCCTTGGGCCCCTGCACCCATGTGGGAGACCCAGAAGAAGCTCCTGACTTTGGTCTGGTCCAGCCCCAGTAGTTGAGGTCAAGTGGGGGTGAGCCAGCAGATGGAAGATATCTCTTTCTTTCTCTCTCTCTCTCTCTCTCTCTGTAACCCTCTCTCTTTTCTCTCTGTAACTCTGCCTTTTAAATGAATGAATAAACCTTTAAAAAGAAAAAAGTCTGCAGAAAGTACAATAAAAAGAAGTTTAGGGGGCTGGAATACTGGCACAGCAGGTAAAGTCCCGGCTCATGACATCAGCATCCCATATCAGAGTGCCGATTCACGGCCCAGTTGCTCTCCGTTTCCGTTCCCTGCTAATGCACCTGGGAAGGCAGCATAACATAGCCCAAGTACCTGGGCTCCTGCCACTCATGTGGGAGACCAGGATGGAGTTCCTGGCTCCTGGTTTTGGCCTAGCCCAATCTGGCTATTGTGACCATTTGGTGAGTAAACCAGCAAATGGAAGATATCTCTCTCACTCTCTATCACTCTTTCAAATAAATAAGTAAATCTTTTTTTAAAAAAAGATAAGTTTATTTGGGTACAAAAAAGTTTGAAATCTATGCATATAAGAGTTCAAAAGTGCACAGGAAATGTGTATTATGAAAAAATTACTCATTGATTTCAAAAACTTTTTGCACCACAATAAACTTACCTTTTAATTCCTTATTTCCATGAACTTTCTGAAGTTCCTTCATGTATATACTCTGATTCAGTAATCTTACTTCTGGGAATCTATATTACTATAACTGCAAGAAGAAAGCTATATGCATCAAGATTTTCAGTGTAGTATTAACTTAAATAGTAAAAAAATAAAAAGAACCATTCTTCCATTGTTAAGTAGGTTAGCATTAATACCAGTAACAGTAATAATAGGAGCTACCACTCAAGAATTTAAGCAAGAATTATCTGTCAGCCACAACTCTGGGAATAAACTGAGATAACAAGGAATAAAAATTTTAGTATATTTCTTAGAAGAGTAACCAAAGGGAGTAACAGAATTATAATCTAATAATAAACACTAGAAGGAGAAAAGTAGTCAGTACTCACTATAGTAAGCTATCAGAAAGCTAGTCACTAAATCCCTAATGTCTGCATTGGAAAGTCAATATATACTGTTAAATGTTGGTAAATTAAAAATATTACCTGGCAGTATAGAGGTGACTTAGAAAAACTAAAAAGAAAAATGAGAAATTACTTATCAAAATTAGTTGAATGAGCACTTTACTTTTTTTTTTTTAATTTTTGACAGAGTGGACAGTGAAAGAGACAGAGAGAAAGGTCTTCCTTTGCCATTGGTTCACCCTCCAATGGCCGCCGCGGCCCGCGCACTGCGGCCGGCGCACCACACTGATCCGAAGGCAGGAGCCAAGTGCTTCTCCTGGTCTCCCATGCGGGTGCAGGGCCCAAGCACTTGGGCCATCCTCCTCTGCACTCCCGGGCCATAGCAGAGGGCTGGCCTGGAAGAGGGGCAACCGGGACAGAATCCGGCGCCCCGACCGGGACTAGAACCCGGTGTGCCGGCGCCGCAAGGCGGAGGATTAGCTAGTGAGCCGCGGCACCAGCCCTTTACTTTTCTTAAGGTCTTCCATAACTACTTATCATATGCATGTATAAACTCATATATATAAACAATAACTTTCAAGAAATCATTTAGAGATTTATCTGCCACCCTTCACATAGAGATCTGCATTATTTGAAAAAAATTAATAATTTATTTTTCCCATATACAGCAAGCAGTTCTTAGACCTTTGGTTCTCACATGGGGCACTGGTGTCCCCCAGGAGACAGGCAGCAATGTCTCAGGACAACTGTTGTCACAACTAGGGGAATTGTGCTAGTGGCATCTTTGGGACGGAGGACAGAGATATGTCTAAAATCTATGAGGTATGGATTATCTCCTTACAAAAAAGAATTATCCAGTCTAAAATGAAAACAATTCTAAGACTGAGAAACTAACTACCAAAAAGCGCAGAATTACATATACCACATAACCTGAACAGTCTTACAAGTAGAGTTTTTTCTAGAGTTGCCTTGGAAAGGAATGTTAACATTAATTTAATTTGTATACTATAAGAATCAAATTTTGTCTCTTCTAAAAAAAAAAAAAAAAAAGAGGAGGAGGAAGAGGGAAGAGGACTGGTGTTATGGTACAGTGGGTTAAGCTGCCACCTCCCACGCCAGCATCCCATATTAACTGTTCACTTAGAATCCAGCACCCTGCCACTGTGCCTGGGGAAGCAGCAGAACATGGCCCAAGTACTTGGGCCTCCGCCACCGATGCCTCCTGGCCTGGCCCAGTCCCAGCAGCCATTTGGGGAGGATCCAGTGAATGGAAGATCTCTTTCTCTGTCACTTTGCCTTTCAAATAAATAAAAAATAAACCTAAAAAAGAACAAAAGAAATGCTAGGCACATAAAGAGATTTTATCTGCTCCCTGTGACAATCAAGTTATCTTCAGATCCTACCCAGAGTGGAATAAGAAGATCAAAGCTGAGAATAACAACAACAAACACAAAAATTCTGTCATACCTAGGAGTTTAAACAACACTCTTCAAAGCCACAAAGACCATCTCCAGACCCTGTCCAAAGTGGGACAAGACCAAAGCGGTAAACTAGAGCAAAACGAAGGCACTAGTTTTGTAACACATAGGAGTTTAAATAATGCCCTCCTCTCTGCATCCCCAAAAACCCCACACAAGGTAGGGATACTAAAAAGGCTGTGAATTACAACAAGCACTAGTTCTGTTGAACTAACAGATGAAAGAGATCTGTGTGTGTGTGTATGTGTGTCTGTCTCTCTCTGTCTCTCTCTCTCTCTCTCTGCCTCTCAATTAAAATGAAAAAAGGAAAACAAGAAGTGAACAAAGGGAATACAAAATTTAAAAATCAAGCAAAAAAATTGCACTGATAAGCTCTACCTAACAAAAATTACCTTGAATCTAAATAAATCAAATTCTCCAGTCAAAAGGCACAGAGTGACAAAAAAAGAGACCCAACTATATGCTGCCTACAAGACGTTGCCAGTAAAGCTATACATACACTGAACATGAACAGGTGGAAAAAGATATTCCATGCAAATAGAAACCTAAAGAGAACAGAAGTAGTTAACACTTCTATCAGAAAAATAAATAAACAGACTTAAAGTCAAAAACTATAAAAAGATACAAATAAGGCCATTATATAGTTATAAAGGGGTTAATACAGCAAGAATGTATTTTTTTAAAAGGTCATAGAAATGAAACTAAAATTTGTCCATATTGATATAATTTTGAAACTCATGCATACAAAGGGTCTCCAAAAAGTTCATGAAAAATGCACAGAATGAAAAACCTATGCATGGTACCCTCCTATATGAACCCAACACCAGAGTACCTAAACATGTAAGCATAAAACAAGTATTAATAAATTGAAGGGAGAAATAGAATGCAAAACAATAATAGCAGATCATCCAGGCATCAACTTTCACCAATGAGCAGGTCATCCAGGCAGAAAATCCACAAAGAAACATTGAATTTAAACTGTACCCTAGTCCAAATGGACTGATACTTAGAGAATATTCCATCCAACAGTTGCAGAATATATAACTGCACAGAATGTGCATAGGACATTCTTCAGGATAGAACATATATTAGGACACAAAATAAGTCTTCATAAAGCAAAACAAAAAAAATCAGAAGCATATCAAGGGGCCAGTGCTATGGCATAGTAGGCTAAGCCTCCACCTGCAGTGCCAGCATCCCATATGAGAACCAGTTCATGTACGGAATACTCCACTTCCGATCCAGCTCTCTGCTACGGATGGCCTGGGAAAGCAATACAAGATGGCCAACTCCTTGGGTCCCTGCATCCACGTGAGAGCCCTGGAAGAAGCTCCTGGCTCCTGGCTTCAGATCAGCGCAGCTCTGGCCTTTGCAGCCAATTGAGGAGTGAACCAGCAGATGGAAGACCTCTCTCTCTGCCTCTTCTCTCTCTGTAACTCTTTCAAATAAATGAATAAGTCTTTGAAAAAAAGACTTTAAAAAAAAAAAAAAGCATTGTTTCTGACCATAAAAGAATGAAACAAGAAATCAATCACAGGAGAATTCTGGAAATACACGAAAATTAAACAACATACTCACTGTAAACTATAGAAATTACAAGCATAACTTTAAAAAAAAAGCATTGTTTCTGACCATAAAAGAATGAAACAAGAAATCAATCACAGGAGAATTCTGGAAATACACGAAAATTAAACAACATACTAACTGTAAACTATAGAAATTACAAGCATAATTAAGTGTTTTCTTAAGACAAATGCAAATGGAAATACAATATACCAAAACCTACGGGATATAACAAAAGCAGTTCTAAGCAATAAATGCCTACGTCCAAAAAGTAGAAAGATCTCATGTGAACAACCAAACAATGCATCTAAAACAAGAACAATCTAAACTAAATTAGCAGAAGAAATAATAAAGATCAGAACAGAAAAAAATTAAAAATAAAGAAGAAACCATTTATTTTCTGAAAAAGATAAAGAAAATTAACACACCTTTAGCTAGACTAAGAGATGACTCAAAAACAAGAGATAAAAATGAAGACATTAAAACTGTACCACAGAAATACAAAGGATCTTAAGGAACTATCATGAGCAACTAAGTGCCAAAAATGTGAAGCTCAGAAGAAATGGGCAAATCCCTGGATACATGCAGACTACTAAAATTGAATGATGAAAAACATAAAATATGAACAGACCAATAATAAGCAGTGAGACTGAATAAGTAAAAAAGAAAAGCCCAGGGCCTGATGGCTTCATTGCTGAATCCTCCCAAACGTTTAAAGAACTAATATCAACGCTTCCAAATTATTCAGGAAAGTAAAACAGGAAGGAATCCTTCTAAACTCATACTATGAAACAGCATTACTCCGATACCAAAACCAGAGAAGGATACAATAAAAAAGGAAAACCAGGGGCCAGCGCCGTGGCATAGCAGGTAAAGCCACTGTCTGCATTGCCAGCATCTCATATGGGTGCCAGTTCAAGACCTAGATGCTCCACTTCCAATCCAGCTCTCTGTTATGGCCTGGGAAAGCAGTAGAAGATGGCCCAAGTCCTTGGGCCCTTGCACCCACGTGGTAGACCTGGAAGAAGCTGTTGGCTCCTGGCTTTGGATCAGCACTGCTCCAGCCATTGCATCCAATTGGGGAGTGCACCAGTGGATGGAAGACCTCTCTCCCTCCCCGCCCCCCACCCCGCCTCTCCTTTTTTCACTGTGTAACTCTTTCAAATAAATAAATAAATCTTTAAAAAAAAGAGAGAGAGGCCAACAACCCTCATGAATACAGACATACAAATTCTCATCAAAATATCTGCAAACAGAATTCAACATCACATTAAAAAGATCATTCACTATGATCAATTAGGATTCATTCCCAGGATGCAAGATTGTTTTAATATATGCAAATCAACAAATGTGATATACCACATTAACAGAATCACACACAAAAACTGTATGATCATTTCAGTAGATGCAGGAAAAACATTTGATAAAATTCAACATCTCTTCACAATAAAAATGTCAAGAAATTAGCTCTAGGGGCCGGCATTGTGGCGCAGAGGGTTAAGGCCGCTGCCTGCAGCACGGGCATCCCATATGGGTGCCGGATCGAGTCCTGGCTGCTCCTCTTCCAATCCAGCTCTCGGCTGGTGTGCCTGGGAAAGCAGCAGAGGATGGCCTAAGCCCTTGGAGGTTCCTGGCTTGGGATCGGCTCAGCTCCCACCGTTACAGCTTTTTGGGGAATGAACCATCAGATGGAGACTTCTCTCTCTGTCTCTGTCTCTGTCTCTACTTTTCCCTGTAACTCTTTCAAATAAATAAAATAAATCTTTAAAAAAAGAGAATTAGCCACAGAAGTAATGTACCTCAACACAATGAAAGTCATATATGACAAACACACAACTAATATCATACTGAACAAGAGAAAATCAAAAGCTTTTCCTCTAAGATTTGCAACAAGATAAATATTCTCACTTTCACTCCTTTTATCTTTTTTTTTTTTTTTGACAGGCAGAGTTAGACAGTGAGAGAAAGAGACAGAGAGAAAGGTCTTCCTTTGCCGTTGGTTCACCCCCAAAATGGCCGCTATGGCCGGCGCGCTGTGCCAATCCAAAGTCAGGAGCCAGGTGCTTCCTCCTGGTCTCCCATGGGGTGCAGGGCCTAAGCACTTGGGCCATCCTCCACTGCACTCCCTGATCACAGCAAAGAGCTGGACTGGAAGAGGAGCAACCAGGACAAAATCCGGTGCCCAAACCAGGACTAGAACCTGGGGATCCGGCGCCGCAGGCAGAGGATTAGCCAAGCACTTTCACTACTTTTAATCAACAAAACAGAAGTCTAAGCCAGAGCAGTTAGACAAAAAAATGGGAAAGGCATCCAAATTGTAAAAGAGGAAGTCAATTTTCCTCGTTTGTAGACAACATAATCTTGTATAAAGAAAACCCTAAAGACTCCTCCAAAACAAATAAAAACTTGTTGGAACTAATACAATAATTCAGTATAAAGTTGTAGGATACAAAATCAACACACAAAAATCAGTAACTTCCTAAGGTAACAGCAAGCTCCCTGAAAAAAAGTTAAGAGAAAAAAATCCCAGTTACAACTGCTCTTCAAAAAAACTTAGGAATAAATTTGATCAAGGGGGTGAAAGATTGCTCCAATGAAAACTACAAAACATTGATGAAAGAAAAAGGATATAAGTAGAGTTATAGGCCGGTGCCACAGCTCACTAGGCTAATCTTCCGCCTGCAGTGCCAGTACCCCAGGGTTCTAGTCCCAGTTGGGGCGCTGGATTTTGTCCCGGTTGCTCCTCTTCCAGTCCAGCTCTCTGCTGTGGCCCGGGAGGGCAGTGGAGGATGGCCCAAGTGCTTGGGCCCTGCACCCCATGGGAGACCAGGAAGAAGGACCTGGCTCCTGGCTTCAGATCGGCGCAGTGCCAGCCATAGCGGCCATTTGGGGCGTGAACCAATGGAAGGAAGACCTTTCTCTCTCTCTCTCACTGTCTAACTCTGCCTGTCAAAATAAAAAAAAAAAAGAGTTATGCCATATTCACATATTATAAAATGTCTACACTACCCAAAGTGATCTACAGATCCAATGTAATCCCCATAAAAATACCAGTCATTTTTCACAGTTAGAAAATATAATCTTGAAATTCAAGTGGAACCCCAAAAGAATGTGAATACCAAAGCAAACTTAAACCAAAAACAACAAAGCAGGAGGCATCATACTAACAGACTTCAAAATGTACTACGAACTTAACAGTAATCAAAACAGCATAGTAGTAGCATACAGACACAAAGGCCAATGGAATGGAATAGACAGCCTACACATTTACAGCCAATTGATATTTTTAAAGATTTATTTATTTATTTAACTTATTTGAAAGGCAGAGCAAGGAGGTGGGAAATCTTTCATCAACTGGTTCAGTCCCTAAATGGCCATACGACAGCCAGTTCTTGGCCAGGCTGAAGCCAGAATCCTGGAACTCCATCCTGGTCTCCTACATGGGATGCAGGGACCCACGCACTTGGGCCATCTTCTGCTGCCTTACCAGGTGCATTAGAAGGGAGGTAGATCAGAAGCACAGTGACCAATCCTCTTACCAGCACTCTGATATGGGATTCTGGTGTTAAAAACGACAGCTTTATTCATTGCGCCACAACATCAGCCCCAGCCAGTGATTCTTAACAAAGGAACCAAAAACACACAATGGGGAGAGGACAACCACTTCCAACAAATGGAGCTGGGAAAAATGGATATCCACATGCAGAAGAACGAACTAAACCCCTGTCACCAGTCATATCTATCAACTCAAAATGCTCAATATAAGACCCAGAACTACGGAAACTGCTGGAAGAAAACACAGGTGGAGGACAGCGAGCCAGCACTGGAGTGCAGTGGTTCACTCCCAGGCACATCAGGGAGCTGGACCAGAAACGGTTTGGCCAGGACTTGAACCAGCACTCACGTGGGATGTCAGCATCACAGGTAGTGGCTTAAGTTGCTTTGCCACAACACTGGACCCTGCTTCAGGAACCTGATCCCACTCATCTAAAATTTCCATTCAAAGCTCTGCTCTTGTCTGCAGCTAATCTGTGTGAAACAGTTTGGAATCCATCAGCAGAAAGATCGTGCCATTTTAATTTCTCAGAACTGTGTAGGCTGAACCAATTGAGATGTCTGTACTGTCGGTTATTGTTACGGGTGTGAATTATCAGTCCTCCTCAATTAGAGCACAAACAAGATTAATTTGTTTCCTTGCAATCTGATGTGGATCTCTGTCAGTGCCAGCATCTTCTTCAACATCATCTCATCCCTTCTTAAAATAAGTTGTCCATTTGCAAACTGCTGATTTGCTGATTTCTTCGGAGCACTGGCCCCAGAAAATTTTTGGAAAGCATCAATGATGTTAGGATTCTTCCACCCAAATTTCATCATCAATGTGGTATTTGTTCTTGCTTCAGTTCCAGCACAACTCATACTGTTCTGACAGGGGCTTTTTAAAAAAACTGAGGTCTCATTGTTCTTAGTGCCTCAGATTAGATCCTGTTCAGATATATTATAACAAGTTAATGCAACTTGATTTGGGTACAATAAAATTTTCTTAAAAGCACGCAGTTTTTCATAATGGACTTCCATACACTCTTTGAAGACCCCTCATACAGATGAACTGAACAGTGCATGATCAATAGACCCCTCATACAGATGAACTGAACAGTGCATGATCAATAGACCCCTCATACAGATGAACTGAACAGTGCTTGATCAATCAACTGGATCTAACTGACATTTACAGAATAGTCCATCTAACATCACCACAATGTACATTCTTTCCAAGTTCATATGGAATGCTCACCAACACAGACCACATTTTAATACATTAGAAGAGAAACCATACAAACCTCTCAGATCACAAGGGACTTAAAGTAGAAATCAAGAAGAGAAACATATCTGGAAAGTCCCCAAATATTGAGAGATTATACAACACATGTATTTAAATAAGATATGAGTCAAAGAAGAACTCTCGAGATGAATTTAGAAATTTCTTGAACTGAAAAGACAACTTACTAAAATTTGTGGGATGCAGCAAAAGCAGTACCTGTGCAGGGCACTTGTAACACTGAATGGATATATTAGAAATAAAGAAACTTAGAATAAGCTTTTACCTTAGGAAACTAGAAAAAGAAGACCAAAGTAATTCCAAAATAATCAGAAGAAAAAAGGGGGAAAGAGCAGAAATCACTGAAACTGAAAAATAGGAAACAATTTTTTTAAAATCCAAAGAACCAAAAGCTTATTTAAAAAAAAAAAAAAGACTAGTAAAATTGGGGCAGCGTTTAATACAGTGAGTAAAGCTGCCACCTGCAACACTGGCTTCCCACATGGGCGCAGGGTGGTGTCCAGCTACTCCACTTCCAATCCAACTCCTTGCTAACGGACTGGGAAAAGCAACAGAAGATGGCCCCAGTGATGGGGTTCCTGCTGCCCACATGGGACAGCAGTGAAGCTTCTGGTTCCTGACTTCAGCCTGGCTCACATTAGCCACTGTGGCTATCTGGGGTATGTATCAGCAGATGGAAGATCTCTCTCTTCTGTCTCTCCCTCCCTCTCCATAACTCTGACTTCAAAACAATTAAGTAAATACTTTTTAAAACTTAGTAAAAATTATCAATTTTACTAAAATTGATAACGTCTAAACCTCAATGAAAAAGAGAAAACACAAATTACTAATATAAAAAATGAAAAGAGGGTCATTATTGCTACTTCAATGGATATCTAAAAGATACCAAAGGTTGGGGACGGTGCTGCAGCATAGCGGGTAAAGCTGCCGCCTGAAGTGCCGGCATCCCATACGGGCACTGGTTCAAGTCTCAGCTGCTCCACTTCCAATCCAGATCTCTGCTATGGCCTGGGAAAGCATTAAATGGCTCAAGTCCTTAGGTCCCTGCACCCGCGTGGGAGACCTGAAAGAAGCTCCTGGCTTTGGATCGGCACAGCTCTGGCCATTGCAGCCATCTGGGGAGTGAACGAGTGGATGAAAGACCTCTAGCTGGCGCTGCGGCTCACTAGGCTAATCCTCTGCCTTGAGGCACCAGCACACTGGGTTCTAGTCCCGGTCGGGGCACCAGATTCTGTCCCGGTTGCCCCTCTTCCAGGCCAGCTCTCTGCTGTGGCCAGGGAGTGCAGTGGAGGATGGCCCAAGTGCTTGGGCCCTGCACCCCATGGGAGACCAGGATAAGTACCTGGCTCCTGCCATCGGATCAGTGTGGTGCGCTGGCCACAGCGTGCCAACCATGGCGGCCATTGGAGGGTGAATCAACAGCAAAGGAAGACCTTTCTCTCTGTTTCTCTCTCACTGTCCACTCTGCCTGTCAAAAAAAAAAAGACCTCTCTCTCTCTCTGCCTCTCCTTCTCTCTGTGTAACTCTGACTTCCAAATAAGTAAATAAATGTTTTTAAAAAAGATACTAAAGGAATACTACAGACAATTCTATACCTACAAATTCAAAAATTTAAATGATCTGAACAAATTTATTCAAAGACACAATCTACTTGGGCTGGCACTGTAGTATAGTAGGCTAAGCCCCCACCTGTAGCTCTGGCATCCTGTATGGGCGCCAGTTCCTGTCCTAGCTGATCCTCTTACAATCCAGCTTTCTGCTGTGTCTTGGGAAAGCAGCAGAAGATGGCCCAAGCGCTTGGGTCCCTGCACCAGCCTGGGGAATCCGGAAGAAGCTCCTGGCTCCTGGCTTCAGGTCAGCTCAGCTCCAGCCACTGCAGCCATTTGGGGAGTGAGCCAGCAGATGGAAGTCCTTTGTCTCTGTCTCTCCCTCCCTCTGTCTGTAACTCTACCTTTCAAATAAACAAATAAAACATTTTTAAAAAGACACAATCTACTAAAACTCTCACAAATAGAAACAAGTATATATTTTCTAAAGAAAATGACTCATCAGTCATCATCTAAGCACCAGTCCCAAATGTTTGCACCTGTGAACGCCACCAAACATTTAATGAAGAAGTGATACTACTCTCTAAAATCTCCTACAGATAAGAGGATCAGAAAGCAGACTTCCTAACTCAGGCTACCGGGTGAACATCACCTAATATCAAAATCAAAGCTATTATAAGGAAGAATACAAATATTTCTCATAAGCACAGGTACATAGTTTCTCCATAAAATACCAGTAAAATTCAATCCCACAAAGTATAAAAATAATTACACATCACCACCAAGGGGAAGTTATCCCAGGTATGCAAAAATGGCTCAGAGAGACACCAAGATGGTAAATAGGGAAGTAGTTTACTGCACTAGACTAGAAGAAGATAGCTTTAAAAAAAAAAAAAAAAGGTATGGAGAAAGTGCAATCTCAGGGAAGCGTTGTAGAAAACACAGCAGAGGAAACTCCATGCAAATCCGAGGGACACTGGACCTACATGAGGGTGTGGATGCACACAACTCAGGACCCAGCACCGAGAGCCTCAAGACAAGCTTCAGAGAGTAAGGTGAGACTAGACTGCAACAGTCCAAGCCACTGGTGATAAAGTTGCAGGAAGAGTCTGGCATAAGTCTGGCTTGGAACCCTGTGGGGGACAGTACACCTACCAACCTAGAGGGAGAAAAAAAGGGGGGGGGCACATTTCTCTCTCCCTGACCCCAGCACTAGTGTCTTGTAACTAGCCACGAGGGACGGGCACCATTTTGGACATATGCAAAAGCTGGCCCAGCTGGTGTCCACACAACCAGCCAAGAGGATACAAATGGGAAAGGAAGAAGTCAAATTACCTATTTCCAGATGATATGATCCTACACATAGTGGAACAAAAAGACTACACTAAAAGATTATTGGAACTTATAAGAAAGTTTGACAAAGTTGAAGAATACAAAATCAACACAAAAAAATCAATAGTCTTTGTATACACAAACGATACCATGGCTGAGAAAGAACTTGTAAGATCACTCCCATTCACAATAGCTGCAAAAAATGTAAACACCTGGGGCTAAGTTTAAACAAAGATGTCAAAGATCGCTACCAATGAAAATTATAAAACATTAAGGAAAGAAATACAAGACACAAAAAAATGGAAAAATTTTCCATTTTCATGGTTTGGAAGAGTTAATATTATCAAAATGCCAATACTATCCAAAGCAATTTACAGATTCAAGGTAACCCCAATCAAAATATCAAAGACATAGATCTGGAAAAAAATACCCTAAAATTCATATGGAATTATAAGAGACCCCAGATAGCTAAAGCTATCCTAAACAATAAAAATAAATCTGTAGGCATCAAAATACCTGATTTCAAGACATATTAAAGGGGCTGGCGCTGTGGCGTAGCGGGTAAAGCCTCCACCTGCAGTGCCCGGCATCCCATATGGGTGCTGGTTCGAGTCCTGGCTGCTTCTCTTCCATCCAGCTCTCTGTTGTGGCCCATGCCCTTGGCCCCTGCACCCATGTGGGAGACCCAGAAGAAGATCCTGGCTCCTGGCTTCAGATCGGCACAGCTCCGGCCTTTGCGGCCAATTGGGGATTGAACCAGTGGATGGAAGACCTACCTCTCTCTCTCTCTCTCTCTCTCTGCCTCTCCTTCTCTCTGTGTAACTCTGACTTTCAAATAAATAAATAAATAAAACTTTAAAATAAGACATATTACAGAGCAGTTATAATCAAAACAGCTTGCTACTACCACAAGAATAGACATGTGGATCAATGGAATAGACTAGAGGCCCCAGAAATTAATCCACTCATTTACAACCAATAATCTTTGAAAATTGAGCTAAAAATCACTCCCTGGAGAATGGACAGTCTCTTCAACAAATGGTGTTAGGAAAATTGAATCTCTGCACGCAGAAGTATAAAACAAGATCCCTACCTTACATCCTAAACAAAAATTAACTCACAATGGATCAGGGATCTAAATCTAAGACCAGAAATCGTCAAATTACTAGAGGAAAACATAGGGAAAACTCTGCAAGGCATTTTTATAGGCAAAGACTTCTAGGAAAAGACCCCAGAATCACAAGGCAATAGAGGCAAAAATAGACAAATGGGATTACATCAAAAAGCTTCTGCACAGCAAAGGAAACACTCAACAAAGAGGCAACTGCCAGAATGGGAGAAAAATTTTGAAATAATACATCTGATAAAGGGTTAACATCCAGGATATATAAAGAGCCCAAGAAACTCAACAACAAAACAAGCAACCTAGTTAAGAAATGGGCTAAGGAGGTTGGTGCTGTGGTGTAACGAGTAAAGCTGCCGCCTGCAGTGCCAGCATTCCATATGGACACAAGATTGAGTCCCGGCTGCTCCACTTCCAATTCAGCTCTCTGCTATGGCCTGGGAAAGCAGTAGAAGATGCCCAAGTCCTTGGTGCCCCTGCACCTGCGTGGAAGAGGATCCTGGCTCTGGCTTCAGATCAGCACAGTTCTGGCCATTGTGGCTAATTGAGGAGTGAACCAGTGGATGGAAGATCTTTCTCTCTCTCTCTCTCTCTGCCTCTCTTTCTCTCTCTGTGTTAACTCTTTCAACTAAATAAATAAGCCTTTAAAAAAAACTGGACTAAGGATATGAACAGGCATTTTTCAAAGAATGAAATACAAATAACCGGCTGGCACCACAGCTCACTAGGCTAATCTCCCACCTACAGTGCCAGCACCCCAGGTTCTAGTCCCGGTTGGGGCGCCAGATTCTGTCCCAGTTGCTCTTCTTCCAGTCCAGCTCTCTGCTGTGGCCCAGGAAGGCAGTGGAGGATGGCCCAAGTGCTTGGGCCCTGCACCCACATGGGAAACCAGGAGGAAGCACTTGGCTCCTGGCTTCGGATGGGTGCAGCACACTGGCCGTAGCAGCCATTTGGGGGGATGAACCAATGGAAGGAAGACCTTTCTCTCTGTCTCACACACTAACTCTGCCTTTCAAAAAAAAAGAAAAGAAGAAAAAAAGAAACACAAGTAACCAACAAACACATAAAAAGATGCTCAGGATCGCTAGCCATCAGAGAAATGCCACCACAGTGAGGTTTCTAATCCCAATTATAATATCAAGCATCCAAAAATCAAAAAATAACAAATGCTGATGAGGATGTGGGAAAAGAATACCTTAATGTACTGTTGGTGGGAATGTAAATTAATACAACCATATGGAAGATAGTATGAAGATTCCTCAGAAATCTGAAAACAGATCTACCACATGATTCAGCTGTTCCACTCCTGGAAATGAAATCAACAGCTGAAAGAGTTATCTGTACCCCCATATTCACTGTCACTCAAATCACAATAGCTAAGATACGGAATCAACTCAGATGTCCATCAGCTGATGACTGGATAAATAAATTATGGTATATATACACTATGCAGTACCACTTGGCTATAAAAAAAAATGTAATGCTGCCTTTTGCAACAAAATGGATGCAACTACTAGAAACCATTATACTTAGTGAAATAGGCCTGTCCCCAAAAGACAGTTACTATATGTTTTCCTTGATCTGGGGTAACTAACAGAGTAACCAAAATGTGATCTGTTGGAGTGAAATGGGAATAAAGTGGGATTGGGCGAGGGAGGAGGAAGAAGGATTGGAGCATGGGAGGGAAGGAGAGTAGGGTGAGAAGTATCGCCATGTTCCTAATCTGCATATATGAAATACTCTAATCTCCACAAAGTGAAAAAGCCAAACACAAAAAAGACAAATATCACATGATTCAATTTATATGATGTACCTGAAACAACCAAATTCAATTAAACAGAAAGTACGAGAGCAGTTACCAGCAGCTGGAAGGAGTGAGGAATGCGAAGTTCTTATTAAACATAATTTCAGTTTGGGATAATGAAAAAGTTCCTGTTAGGAGAGTGGTGATAGCTGCACAATGTGACTGTACTTAATGCCACTCCACTATATACCTTAAAATAACAAACTATATTATGTACATTTTATCACAATAAGTTAAACAAAAATTATAGCATTGCATGACAAAACCAAAAAGAGTCAAATAAATCTAAAGCATGGCAAAAAGTCCTAGAGAAAAAGCAAGCATTTATACTCACAACAAATATGAATAATTTGAGGAAGAAATATCAAAGACTGGAGACTCACTGATCTCAGTCGCTGCCTGAACTGGTTCTGCAGCAGAGGGAGTACACTTAACCACCAGGGGTTCTAGGTTGAGGGAAAGTGGCTAAGGTCATAAAACACTGCTGGATGTACAGGCACTCACATGAGAAAAAAATATGACCCCTACCTTATTCCATACAAATTCCACATGGACTGAAGATTTCAATGGGAAGAGTAAATTCAATAAAGCATTTAAAACAGACAAGCATGAGAGAACTTCTCCTCTTGGATTAAACAAAGATTTCTTAATCAGGACACAGAAAGTACTAACTATAATAGAAAAAACTGTGATAAAATGAACCTTGTTAAAATTAAAAATTTCTGTTCACCAGAAGGCATCACTAAGAGTGTGAAAAGGCCCCCACAGAGTGGGAAAAAAATTTTCATATATAATAGAACTCTTACAAATCAATATTAGAAAGATAAGTTCATCTTAAATGGGAAAAAAAAAAACTTGGAAAACACTTAACAAAAAGATTTCCAAATTGCCAAAAAACATATAAAAAAGTTTTCAAATGCATCAGTTATCAAAAAAACACAAATTAAATCTTCTGTATAACAAATACTGTGTCACATTTGTTAGAACGGCTAAAATGGAAAAGGATAGAAAAATAGCAAGCATTAGTAAAGATGGGTTGCAACCATACCTCTCATACAAGGGTATTTCAAAAAGTTCATTGAGGGGCCGCCGCCTGCAACACCAGCACCCGTGAGCGCCAGTTTGAGTCCTGGCTGCTCCACTTCCAATCCAGCTCCCTGGTAACAGCCTGAGGAGGAGCAGAAGCACCCACATGGAAGACTCAGAGGAAGCACCTGGCTCCTGGCTTCAGACAGCACCAACTCCAGCCATTGTGGCCATAAGGGGAGCAGGCCAGGGGATGGAAGATTCTCCCTGTGTCTCTCCCTCTTTCCGTAAACTCTGGCTTTCAAATGAATAAATAAATCTTCAAAAAAAAAAAAAAAGGTTGGGGGGAGGCTGTGGCATAGTAGGCTAAGCCTCTGTGTGCAGCTCTGGCATCCTATATGGGTGCCAGTTCGAGTCCCAGCTGCTCTTCTTCCAGTCCAACTCTCTTTTATGATCTAGGAAAGCAGTAGAAGATGGCCAAACGCTTGGGCCCCTGCACCCGCCTGGGAAACCCAGAAAAGGCTCCTGGCTTCAGATCAGCCCAGCTCCAGCCATTGCAGTCATCTGGGGAGTGAACCAGTGGATAGAAGACCTTTCTGTCTTTCCTTCTCTGTCTGTAACTCTGACTCTCAAATAAATAAATAAAAGCTGTAAAATAAACAAACAGTTCATGGAAAATAGAATTAAAAGTCATTATGGCGCAAAAACTATTTTGAAATTCATGAGGTTGTCTCATAACATTCATTTTCTATGTACTTTTTTAAGGGACCTCAGACCTTCAAACTGGCAGAAATGCAAACTGGTACAACCACTTTGAAAACTATATAAAAATAATTATTAAAGGGCCTACCTTGTGGTACCACAGGTTAAGCTGCCACCTGCAGTGCTGGCATTCCATATGGTCACCAGTTCAAGTCCTGGCTGCTCCACTTACAATCCAGCTTCCTGCTAAGACACCTAGAAAAGCAGTGGAAGATCGCCCAAGTACTTGGGCCCCTGCTCCCACATGGGAGACCCAGATGGAGTTCTAGGTGCCTGGCTTCAGCCTGGTCCAGCCACAGCCATTGCGCCTATTAGGGAGTGAACCAATGCATGGAAGATCGATTGATCTCTCTCTCTCTGCCTTTCAAATAAATAAATTCATCTTTAAAAAAAGATAAATAAATGCATACCCTCTAAATGAGCAATTCCATTCTTGGGTTTAAATCCAATAGAAATGTTCACACATATTCATTAAAAGATATATTCAAAATATTCATATCCAAAACTTAGAAACTACTTAAGTGACCATGATCAGTAAAGTGGAAAAATAAACTGTACTATAATCATTTGACTACAGCACAGAGAATGAATTATAACCTCACACAATATGTGAAAGTTCACATTGCTGAGTGAAACCAGATGCAAATGAATGCATGCTATAAGATTCCATTAATACAAAATTCAAAACTAAGCAAACAGTTGTTAGAAGTCAAGGCCATGGTTACTCTTAGCAGAGCCCAGAGTACCTGGTAACTCAAAGACGCCGGTAAAATTAATTTTTTAAGTTAATTGATTAAAGGTCAGAGAGACACAAAACAGAGAGAAATATTATTTGCTGGTTTACTGGCCAAATGCCTGCAATAGCTAAGACTGGGCCAGGCTGAAGCCAGGAGCAGGGATCTTCATCTGAGTCTCCCATGTGATTGACAGGGACTCAGGTACCTCAGCCATCACTGGCTGCGTCCTAAGGTACACATTAGCAGGAAGCTGCAAACAGAAGCAGAACCAGACACTCCAAAATAGGACCAAGCCAGACACTCCAAAATAGGACTCAGTTGTCCCAGTGTTGTCTTAACCACTGTGCCAAATGCCTAATTCAAATTCATTTTTTTAATGTAAATTCAAGAGTACATAGGTTAGAGCTGGTGCTGTGGTGCAGCAGGTTACCACCCTGGTCTGAAGCACCGGCATCCCATATGGGTGCCGGTTCCAGACCCAGATGCTGCACTCCAATGCAGTTCTCTGCTATGGCCTGGGAAAGCAGTAGAAGATGGTCCAAGTCCTTGGGTCCCTGCACCTGCGTGGGAGACCTGGAAGAAGCTGTTGGCTCCTGGCTTTGGATCGGGGCAGCTCTGACCATTGCGGCCATCTGGGGAGTGAACCATCGGATGGAAGGCCTCTCTCTCTCTCTTTTCTCCTCTCTCTCTCTCTCTCTCTCTCTCCTATGTAACTCTGACTTTCAAATAAATAAATAAATCTTTAACAGAAAAAAAAAGGGTACATAGGGGGCTGACGCTGTGGCACAGTGGGTAAAGCTGCGACCTGCTGCAGTGCCAGCATCCCCTGTGGGCGCCAGTGCGAGTCCCAAGTTCTCCTTTTCCAATCCAGCTCTCTGCTATGGCCTGGGAAAGCAGCAGAAGATGGCCCAAGTCCTTGGGCCCCTGCACCGGCATGGGAAATCCAGAAGAAACTCCTGGCTTCAGATCAGCCCAGCTCTGGCCGTTGCAGCCAGTTGGGGAGTGAATCAGCAGATAGAAGACCTCTCTCTCTCTCTCTGCCTCGCCTTCTCTCTATGTGTAACTCTGATTTAAAGTAAATAAATAAACTTTTTTTTTTTACAGAGATAGACAGTGAGAGAGAGATAGAAAGGTCTTCCTTCCATTGGTTCTCTCCCCAAAAGGCCACTACGGCTGGCGCTGCGCCAATCCGAAGCCAGGAGCCAGGTGCTTCTTCCCAGTCTCCCATGCGAATGCAGGGGTCCAAGCACTTGGGCCATCCTCCACTGCCTTCCCGGGCCACAGCAGAGAGCTGGCCTGGAAGAGGAGCAACCGGGACTAGAACCGGCGCCCATATGGGATGCCGGCGCCGTGAGCCACGGCGCCGGCTCAATAAATTAATCTTTAAAAAAAAAAAAAAAAAAAAAGGAGTACATAAATGTGCTAGGTAAAATGCACCATGCTGTATCGAATCCACTCGCTCAAATTCCACAAGCTCTGATCTACATCTCCAAGGGGAGTCTCAGCAAAGTGATTCTCAATTTCCACCGTCAATAACTGCACAATTTGGGCAATTCTAAACCAGACTTCACCTCGGACCACGAGTGTGAATGAATCCGAGTAGCTAGTGAAAATAGAGGAAGCGCCAGTGTAAAAGTGATGTTTTTACACACTTAGGAAAGCACAAATAAACAAACCCAATATACTGTATTCAGTGCACCATGAAAAGGCCAACATCCAAGCAGACCCTTTAAAGTCAAGTCCGCTTCCTGACGCCGACCAGAAGATGAAACATGGACCCAAAAAAGATGACTTCCTTAAGAAGTTGACTCCAGGGCAAAACGGGCTTTCGCTCGCATCCTCCCATAAATAACCGGTCTTTTCAACCCAAACGCGAAGGTGTCGGGAGCTGGAGGGAGAAGGGCGAATGGAGGCTGGGTGCCGCGAGGGCAGCAGGTGTGAACCGGGCCCCTAACAGCCCAGAGAGAAGGGGAGCCGGCCGGCACCGCGGAGCGCGCGGACAAGGGGCCACACCTGCGCGTACACCTGCCCACCGGGGCCGGCCGGCGAGCGTGGGCACGCGCACCGGCCGGGCCACCGTCCCCAGCCCGACGGTCCGATGCCCCCAGCACGACCGAGAGGAAAGGCCGGGGTGGGTGGCGTGTGCTTGCCGCCGCCAGGGTGGACGCTGCCCCCCGACCCCCGGCCGTGGGGAGGGGAGGGGAGGGGCACGACTAAGCCGCGCGGCTCGCCCACTGCAGCCCCGTGCGTGGGGGCAGGAAGCGGCGCAGGTGGCGGTGGCGAGGCCGCCGCGGGGGCTCCGGAGGGGGCTGGAGGTGGGAGAGGCGGCGGCGGCAGAGCCCGGAGAGGAGGCGGAGGAGGGCGGTGGGGGCAGAGGAGCGGGTCGCAGGGGCGGGGCGGGCCGTCACGGGTGACCCCCGGGACACGCACCGTGGACTCCCGCACTTGGCTGTGGAAGTGCTGCTCCCGCGCCGACACCTCGTCCTGCCCTTCCATCCTCCTTCATGCCCGCAGCCGCGCCGCCCGCGTCCTCGCGCTCCGCCGCACCATCGCCCGCCGCCGGCCGCAGGGTTCGGACGCGGGCACCGGGGGGTTTGGGGGTGGGGGTCTGGGACCCGAGAGGCCCCGAGAGAGCAGCCCAGGGAGAAGGGGACCGCGACGCAGACCGCCGCCTCAGGCTCCGCGGCTCCGGCTGAGGGAGGGCGGGCACCACGGCCGGGGGCGGGGCCGGGGCGGGGCCGGGGCGGGGCCTGGCGCGTCAGACGGAAGGCGCCGGCGCGTCAGAGATGCGCGCCTCGGCGTCAGCGGCACCTGAGGCCGCAGGATCGCCGGCGGGGCGGAGGCGGGGCGAGACCTGGCGACTAGGGGGCGGCATCTGGATCCTGGCCGCGCCACGGAGGACGGAGGCGCGCGGGGGCGGCGGGGGGTGCACGCGAGGATGCTGCTGGATGCGGGGGCGCGGGCTGTCCCCTCACCCCGCGAGGGCGCTGCGGCCTCTCCCCGCCCGGCCCGGCCGGGTCTCGGTCTTCCTGTGGCCGCCAGCATTTAATTATGTATTGCAACTTCCTGGTGCCGCTCCGCCCGTGCTCGGTGGTCGTTGCACTCCGCGCTCAGCCTCGGGGGACCACGACAGAGGGAAGCGGGGTGGGGGTCTCCCGCGGACACTTGCTGCAAGTAGGGGGAGCATCGGAAAGCCGTCGTTTCGGGACGCGCGACGGGCGGAAACCCGGCTTCTCTGGGTCTGATAGGGGCTAGAGCTGCCCCACCTGGGAGACGTAGATAACCTTGAACGGGAGGCCCCTCCCCATCTGTAGGGTAGCTGTTACCGGGGTCGCTTTTATGGCCGTTTGTAGATATTAAACAGCACTGCCAGCTATGCCAAACACCATAATTCACTCCATTTCCACATTACCTGTGTTTTGCTAACAAATTTTGAATTTAAAGGAATATTTATAGTTTTACGTTTGGATTTATTTATTTGTCTATAGGGGAGTTATTTAAATTGCTGTTGGTTGTGATTTTTTTTTTTTTTTTGGCGTCTCAGAATTCTTCAGAAGTGAGGAAATCGACAAATTGCTTTCAAATGTCATTTCGGCTTTTATGAATATAAATTTAACGTTTATAAAGTTGCCATACTGTTCTTCAAAGATAATTAAATGTATATTAATTTAGATTTTGCAGTTTGTCTATGATGAGAACTGTGGTGTGTGAGTGATCTGAGACTTGGGGACCAGGAGTTTTGAATGTGCCCTTGCTGCCATAAGCTGATAATAAAAATACTTTTAAAACCTTCCACCTGGTTAAATTCAATATTTACCTTTTTTTTTAATGTCTCAACACTAACAAACCAGAGAAAGACAAACAGGTATCCCAGGCTGGACACCCACATTCTAGAGCTGGGTTACGTATCTGCCTGAACTGACCTGGATAATTTCTGGGTTAATCTTTCCAAATTAGAAGGAAGCAGATCAGGTTTTAAGGTGTGTGGTATTTAGACACATAATCCAGAAAGTAGATGCATAAAGTATTTGAGATCAACTTAATACCCCAGCCACCTCGGCCTGTCGATTCTCTTAGTCAGTAGTCTATAGGCGTTTATCACCTTCTGCCTGAGTAGTTTTCCTGTCTTTGATACTTGTAACTCTCAACGCAGGGTAGTCGACTTCAAAAATGGAGAGACTCACCACTTCCTGTCAGCTTACCCTCTGCCATCTAGCTTTGCCCTTAATCTCATCAGGAAGTTGTCTATTTCCACACCCCGTGGGCCTGGCTAACAACTTTGGGATCCTTCCAGTGGTCACCATGTAAATACAGGTGAGCCACAGCCATGCTGGAAGTGGGTAGGTAACCCAACCACTTCTGTCACCCCGACTTAACACCCTGTCTCCCACATCCTGGACATAATCCTGTGAGACTGAGTGTAAGGTCTTCGGCTATTACTCTGGGAGAGGGCAGCTGCCACCATGTTCTGTTGACAGCTGTGACATCTGACTTGTTCTGGAACTGGCCCGAAGGTAAGGGTAAAGCAGGGTGACTCACTGCATACACCTCAGAGCCTGGTGACTCAGACCAGGGTGCAGATGATAGAAATGGTCAGTGGTAGTCAGATTCTGGGAGAGCCAACGAGACTTCTTCACATGGTATGTGCCCAGAGAGAGAACAGGAGAGCTCCAAGCCATTCGGCCTCCATTATTAGGACAGAGTTTGCCTCACCTAAGAAGGGAAAGGTTTTGGGTAGACGGAGTTGGGGGAAATGACCCAGAATTCCTGAAATGTGATAACTCCTGGCCACCAAAACATGCTTTATAGAGACACAGTTTCACTTCATTTCAAAAGAGTATGACTGGCAATAAACATTTTAAAAATTGTTGCATCTCATTAATTCAAAGGATGTACAAATTGAAACCTAAATGAAGTTTGTTTTCACATTCCCCAAATGTGGGAATTTTAGTCTGACAATATTGAGTGAAAGAGGAGCAGTGGAAATTCCCCTGGGCTGCTGGTGTGAGTGGGGAGGGATACAATGTCTCTGGAGGAAGATTTGCATTGCTCAGTAAACCTGAAGATGAACAGCCAGCAAGTGCACTGCTACCCGTGTAGCCTAGAGAACCCAGGATGTGTGCACTAGGTTCCATTTATGCAAAACTGTACTATTTCAGGAATATAAACATGTAATGAAACTACAAAGAAAAGCAAGAGAATGATAAAACCCCACCATGGGAGTTGTTACGGATTGAACAGAACTTAGCTCCCCAAACTCACGGAGACATTTCAACCGCAGAGTCTTAATGATTGATGATTGAGGATAGAGACTTGATCTAATTATGGAAACGAGACGGCTAGGTGGGCCCAGTGGGAGGTCTTTAGGTCATTTAAGGTAGATAAGCCAGACATGCTTCCTGTGTGTCTGCCTGCTTCCTGCTCACCGTGTGACCATTCCTCTGCCCTTGCCAGCTTCCGCCAGACACCAGACTGAGCTGTGAGCCATGATAAACCTTTTACTTCCCAAAAAGCTCCTCTCGGGTATTTGAAAGTAACCAAAAGCTACAGGAGGCCAGAGAGGGGATTGGTGAGAAGCATTACAGGGCTACAGAGAATGATGGTGCTTTCTTTCTGAAACTGGTGGAGGGTGGTTCACAACTCTGTGTTGTGTTATTTTTCTTTATATCATACACATTATACATATAATGCATAAACTGTATTTAATATTTAATAAAGCAATTTTTAAGAAGAACCACTGTCTGGTCGTCTAAACAGTGGGTTCTCTGCGTTACGTATCCCCTTGCTACAGGGAGCATCTTAGAATGGAATAAATACTAAAGCAAGGATTCTATAAACGAGGTTCCAGCTCTGCCAAGAATTGGCTGTGTGACTTTCTGAGCCTCAGTTAAAGTGATCATGCCTAAACATTCCAGCAGGAAGGTTCTGTTTCTGGTCTTAAAGTCTATCTGGGCCAGCGCCGCGGCTCACTAGGCTAATCCTCCGCCTTGCGGCGCCGGCATACCGGGTTCTAGTCCCGGTCGGGGCGCCGGATTCTGTCCTGGTTGCCCCTCTTCCAGGCCAGCTCTCTGCTGTGGCCAGGGAGTGCAGTGCACCCCATGGGAGACGAGGAGAAGCACCTGGCTCCTGCCTTCGGATCAGCGTGGCGGACATTGTGGGGTGAACCAGTGGCAAAGGAAGACCTTTCTCTCTGTCTCTCTCTCTCTCACTATCTACTCTGCCTGTCAAAAAAAAAAAAAAAAAAAAAAAAAAAAGTCTATCTGGAGACTTTCCGTGCAGATTCACATTTCTCTTGGAGTTGTCCGAGTTAAGGTTATTATTGACTGTCCCACCTAAATCTTCAAGCCAAGTGCTTCCCTGTACCTCAGTGCTACTCTCCAAGTCCAAGTCACCTCATCTTCAAGTGGCCTCTGGGCTGGTCTCCCAGCATCCCCTCTTCCCCACCCCTTCAACGTCTCCTCTCCCCACAAATCAATCCCAAGTAATAAGCACACAAATCAGATGTGCCCCAAACATACATAGCTAACCATCTAACTTAGATGCAAGCACTAATCTCTAACCAGGGACCACCAGGGACCCCAGAACCCATCCCTGCCCACCTCTCCAACCTTATCTCCTTCACACTCCACACTGCCTTTGTACCCACCATGGCCTCTGCCCAGGATGGCACCCATCACAACTGCCTCCCTATCACCTAATTCACAGTGAAAGATTATCCCTTAGGCCATTCGAGACTGAAGCTACAGAGCACCTGAACTCAACCCAATTATGCTCACTTCATCTTGTTTCCTTTTCTTCAAAACAAGTCCACCAAAACTATACATGGGTTTGTTTTCTGTCTTCCAAGTCTAGACATGTCAAGGACTTTATCTCATTTGCTGGTTTTCTAATACCAAACACATTACAGTGCCTAGCACATGATAGGAGCTCAATAAGTCTTCACTGGATAAAATTCAATATATGAATGAGACAGAGATAGGGTAATGAAGACCTAAGTTTTGTGGAATAATGACTATATTCCAGGTTCTTCACATATTTTATTCAACTTAACCATCACAATAATCTTATGAAGCAGTGATGTCCACTCTGTATTATATTGAAGCCATAAGGGCCAATAGAATTGAAGGGGCCGGCGCCGTGGCTCAATAGGCTAATCCTCCGCCTAGCGGCGCCAGCACACCAGGTTCTAGTCCTGGTCGGGGCGCCGGATTCTGTCCCGGTTGCCCCTCTTCCAGGCCAGCTCTCTGCTGTGGCCAGGGAGTGCAGAGGAAGATGGCTCAAGTGCTTGGGCCCTACACCCCATGGGAGACCAGGAGAAGCACCTGGCTCCTGCCTTCGGATCAGCGCAGTGCGCTGGCTGCAGCGCGCCGGCCGCGCCGGCCATTGGAGGGTGAACCAACGGCAAAAGGAAGACTTTTCTCTTTTTCTCTGCCTCTCTCTTTCACTGTCCACTCTGCCTGTCAAAAAAAAAAAAAAAAAAAAAAAAAAGAATTGAAGCACCTGGTTTATATAGTCAAGATTTGAACCTAAGGGGCTGGCTGCTTGCAATGCTGGTATCCTGTTTGAGTCCTGGCTGCTCCACCTCTGATCCAGCTCTCTGCTGATGTACCTGGGAAAGCAACAGAAAACAGTCGCGTACTTGGGCTCCTTCCACTGATGTGGGAGACCCATATTAAGTTCTGGGCTCCTGTCTTCAGCCTGGATCAGCCCTAGATGTTGGAGCCATTTGGGGAACGAACCAGCAGATAGAAGATTCTCTCTCTCTCTCTCTCTCCCTCCCTCCCTCCCTCCCTCCCTCCCTCCCTCTCTCTTCCTTTCTCTTTCTCTCTCTCCCCTCCTCTATTACTCTGCCTTTCAAGTAAATAATATCTTAAAAAAAAAAAAAAAAAGAGCATAGGGGCCGGCACTGTGGCGTAACGAGAAAAGCCACTGCCTGCAGTACCGGCATCTCATATAAACACCGGTTCAAGCCCTGGCTGCTCCACTTCCTATACAACTCTTTGCTATGCCCTGGGAAAGCAGTGGAGGATGGCCCATGTCCTTGGGCACCTGCACTCACGTAGGAGACTAGAGGAAGCTCCTAGGCTCCTGGCTAGAAGGCCTCTCTCTGCCTCTACCTCTCTGTAACTCTGCCTTTCAAATAAATAAGTAAATCTTTAATAAAATAAAATAAAAATGAGTATAAATCCATCTGAATCTTTAATACTCTTTTTAAAGATTATTTATTTATTTGAAAGGCAGAGCTACAGAAGGCAGAGAGAGAGAGAGAGAGAGAGAGAGAGAGAGAGGTCTTCCATCTGCTGGTTCACTCCCCAAATGGCCACAATGGCTGGAGCTGGACTGATCCAAAGCCAGGTGCCAGGGACTCTCTCCAGGTCTCCCATGTGGGTGCAGGGGCCTAAGGACTTGGGCCATCTTCCACTGTTTTCCCAGGCCACAGCAGAGGGCTAGATTGGAAGTGGAGCAGCGGGGGCCGGCGCTGTGGCGTAGCAGGTAAAGCTGCCACCTGTAGTGCCAGCATCCAATATGGGCACCAGTTCGGGTCCTGGCTGCTCCACTTCCAATCCAGCTCTCTGCTATGGCCTGGGAAAGCAGTACAAGATGGTCCAAGTCCTTGGGCCCCTGCATCTCTGTGGGAGACCCAGAAGAGGATCCTGGGTCCAGGCTTCAGATTGGCGCAGTTCTGGCCAATGCAGCCAACTGGGGAGTGAACCAGCAAAATGGAAGACCTTTCTCTCTCTCTCTCTCTCTTTCTCTCTCTCTGCTTCTCCTTCTCTCTCTAACTCTGACTTTCAAATAAATAAATAAATCTTAATCTTTAAAAAAAAAAAAAAAAAAGGATGTGGAGCAGCCCAGACTAGAACCGGCGCGCATATGGGATGCTGGCACTGCAGGCAACATCTAACTCACTGCACCACAGTGCTGGTCCCAACACCTGCTCTTATAGTAGCATTATTCCTTGCCACGCAATAAAAGCAAAACCTTGCATCACCACCTGTGACGCCTGGTAAAACTCCTGGGACCCTCTCCTGGAGATTCTACCGTAGTCACCCACCTCTTCTGTACTCATCAGTGTGCTTGAATATGTGCTTGAGTGTGTGCCGAAGCGTATGAATGAGAGCAAACTCTTTCTCTCTCTCTCTGTCCTTTCAGTTCCAAGATTAACATATTATGGCTCTCCAGAAAAACAACCGATAAGGGTGTATTTATACACATAGGGTTGAAAGAGTGAGAGTGAGAACGAGAACGAGAGCGAGAGCGAGTGAGAGAGAGAAATTTGTTGCACCAAATTGGCTCACATAATTATAGAGGCTGACAAACCCCAAGCTCTGCAACTGGCAAACTGGAGACCCAGGAGAGTTGATGGTGTAAGTTCCAGACCAAAAGCAGGCAGGTTCAGTACCCAGTAAGAGCTATTCTTTCAGTTTCAGGCCAAAGGCAGGAGAAACAAACAAACAAACAAACAAAAAAAAAAAACAATGTCCCAGCTGAAGCAGCTAGACAGTATGAGTTCCTCAACAACTCATGGGAGGGTCAACTCTTACAGTCATCCAAATGATTGGATGAGGCCCATGCACATCAGACAGGGCTATCTGTTTAACTCAATCCACAAATTCAAATATTAATCTCATTCAAAAAGCACCCTCATAAACACACCCAGAATAATATTCGACCAACTATTAGGCACCTTGTGATTCCATCACAAGTAGGAACTTCTGTTTTACTCCACATCTTTTTTTAAAAAAAAGATTTATTTATTTATTTGAAAATCAAAGTTACAGAGAGGCAGAGGCAGAGAGAGAGAGAGGTCTTCCATCTGCTGGATCACTCCCTAGGTGGCCACAGTGGCTGGAGCTGCACCAATCTGAAGCCAGGAGCTTCTTCCCAGTCTCCCTCGCAGGTGCAGGGCCCTAGCACTTGAGCCATCTTCCACTGCTTTCCCAGGCCATAACAGAAAGCTGGAGTGGAAGTGGAGCAGCCGGGACTAGAACCAGTGCCCATATGGGATACTGGCACTGCAAGCAGCAGCTTTACTCCCTACACCACAGCACTGGCCTCTCCACATCTCTTAACAGGCATGGGAGAAATTGGCCTCTTGTGCTTCTAACAAGGTACCATTTGAGCTTAAGTGAACTAAGAAACAAGTTAGCACAACTTGTAAAGGTAATATCATACACAGACATTAAATTTGCTGCAGGTTGATTTCAATCATTTTTATTGACTCATAACGAGCACAGTCATCTATCATCCTCTTTGGCTTTAATTATCCATGCTAACTTTTTTTTTTCTTCCAAAAGCAATGCACACAATTCAGGAGAGAGAGAGTGAAAGTAGGAGAAAAGGAACACTCAGGTGAACCTCCTCTGCACTACAGAGGAAGCAAGACTACCTGTGGCCACCAGAGGAATCACAGATGGGGATGGCCGAAGGATACTAGACTTCCTGGTCCTCTGTATGAAGACTGGGAGAGATTCCGAAGCTCTCCTAAAGAGACACAGTAGTGACCCGGGTAACTCAGACTTGCTGACTTCCAGCCCATGCTTCCTCCCAGGGAATCCCATGCTACTAGAGGAAAATTGAGGATGTATCATCTCTGAGTCCACCACATCAAACAGGCCCCTTCACTGTCCTGGCTTCGTTCTCCACTAGGCTGGCCTTTGCCCCATGGCAGCACCCCTCCTAGCTGGCGTTGGTTGTGCGGAAATGGCTTGAGCTATAGCTTCCACGTGTGCTTCCCAGCCTTTCTCACGTGTCTCACGCTCAGCTTTGCTGTTGCTTTACCACCATCTTTAAGGCCTCTATGCTTTTCTTTTTTCAAGATTAATTGATTGATTGATTTGAAAGGCAGAGTTACAGAAAGAGGGAGAGACAGAGAGAGATCTTCCTTCTGCTCGTTCACTCCCCAAATGGCGACAATGGCTAGAGCGGGCCGATCGGAAGCCAGGAGCTTCTTCCAGGACTCCCACGTGGGCCGTCTCCCACTGCTTTCCCAGGCCATAACAGAGAACTACATCAGAAGTGGAGCAGCTGGGACTCAAACAGGTGCCTGCATGGGATGCTGGCACTGCAGGCATTGGCTTTACCCACCATGCCACAGCACCGGTCTCCTAGACTTAAATGTAAAATGCAAAACTATAAACCTCTAGAAGAAAACATAGATGTTGATCTAAGTAACTTTGGAAATGTCTGGAATCTGTAAGAATAAAAACAAGGGAACTGGCGCTGTAGCGTAGCAGGTAAAGCAACACCAGCATTCCATATGGGTCCGGGTTCAAGACCTGGCTACTCCACCTCCAATCCAGTTCCCTGCTAATGGCCTAGGAAAGCAGCAGAGGATGGCCCAAATGCTTGGGCCCCTGCACCCACGTGGGAGATCCTGAAGGAACTCCTGAGTCCTAGCTTCAGCCTGGTCCAGCCCGAACCATTGCAGCCATTTGGGGAATGAACCAACGGATGGAAGATCTCTCTTTCTCTCTCCCTGGCTCTTCCTCTCTCTGTGTAACTCTGACTTTCAAATGAATAAATAAATCTTTAAAAATAAAAGGCACTGTGCAAGGCAACTTCAAAAAGTTTGGTGCAGTGGGTTAAGCGTGCATTTGAGGAGTGAACCAGCAGATGGACAATCTCTGTCTCTCCCACTGTCACTCTGCCTTTCAGACCAATCAATCAAAAACTTCTATTGGAAAATGCAATTAAAAGGTAATGCACATTTTTAAAGAATTTTGTGGCAAAATGGAATTAAAAGTGAAGTTTATTTTGGGACCGGCACTGAGACACAGCAGGTCAAGACATCACTGGGGACGCGTGCATTCATCCAAATCAGTGCCGGTTCAAGTCCCAGCTATTCTGCTTGCAGTCCAGCTCTCTGCTAACGCACCTGGGAAGCAGCACATGATGGACATCTTGGTAGGAACCTATATTCAGCTTAATATAAATGCAAATAGATAGTTATAGAAATACAGCTTTGTATGTTAAATATGCATGGGCTAGTACACACACATATTTTTTGGTGCTGTCAGCTGAGAGGGCCTGAAGCAATGACATCCCAATAGCAATGAGCACACCCAGCAGCCAGATCTTTGTTTCTGGCACTATTCTCCAATAAGACCAGCAGGGCTCCTTGGAGAAAAGGCTGATTCAAGGACTGGGGCAGAGAATGTACAGATGAGTCTGGAGCATCCTGTAGCACCAGAAAATAAAGTGCTTGACAATCAAAAGGCAGGCCCCTTGGTACAGTGGTTAAGACACCACTTGGGACACATGTATTCCATACTAGAGTGCCTGGGTGTGAGCATCAACTCCACTTCAATCCAGCTTCTGGCTAATGCAAACCCTGTGACGTGGCGCAGCAGAAGTGCCTGGATTCCTGCCCCTCGTGTGGGAGATCTTGATTGAGATCCAAGCTCCTGACTTCAGTCTAACCCAACCCCATCTGTCTTGCGTATCTGGGAAGTGAACCAGTAGATGGAAGATTAATCTCTCTCTCTCCCTTTCAAATAAACAAAAACAATTTAAACAAACAATAATGGTATGGGGTATGAGACAGGGACACAAAGACCAATCTAAAAGAGTTCCCAATGGTCAAAGCTAGAACAATTTGAACAACAAAATAATAGCAAAGTTTTGGATTAGAATCTACAGTATAAAACAAACATCTGTGAATTAGTAGTGATGTAAATGATGGCGTAAACAAGTATTAATTTGGATAAATTCTCCCCCCTCAAGAAAGTTGAGCTTTGCTCTTCACCCAATTGTGAGCTAAATTTAGTGTCCCATTTCCAAAAGGACAGGTTTAAATTAACTTGATCGTAGAGAAAGCTGGCAAACACTTCCTCAGACAGGTGACAGACATATGAGTGATGGGGATGGCATTTCCCTGTGTGTGAGGTGATGACAAGGGACCTTCACACCACACTCCCAGAAAATCTGATACAAATGTCGGAAAAACCCAAATTTAAAAACATTCTACAAAATACCAGCCCAGGACTCCCCAGAGTTTTTGAGATCACTAAAAACAAAGGAAATCTGAGACTTTACCTCCCAGTCTCGAGGCAGCTGAGGATGCAATGTTTCCATAAGGCTTCCTGGTGGCCCCAAAGACACCATGGCGAGAAGTTAACAGCGGGGGAGACTGGGCACTGTACTATCTTCACACCTTTTCTGTAAACCTGAAACTATTCTAAAATTTTAAAGTTTATCTTTTTTAAGATTTATTCTATTTATTTGGAAGATAGAATTACAGGAGAGGGAGGGAGAGACACTGAGACAGACACACAAAGAGACAGCTGGTTCACTCCCCAGATGGCCACAATAGTCAGGGCTGGGCCAGGCCAAAGCCAGGAGCCAGGAGCTTCACCCAGGCCCCTGATGTGGGTAGCAGGGGCCCAAGCACTTGGGCCATCTTCTACTGCTTTCCCAAGCATATCAGCAGGGAGCTGGATGGGAAGTGAAACAGCCAGGACTCCAACCAGCTCCCACGTGGGAAGCCGGCATTGCAGGCATAAACTTAACCTGCTATGCCACAATGCTGGCAAAACTTATACTGCGTTCAATTATATTTTTTAAAGATAACACTCAGAATCCACAATGTCCTCATTATTTTGTTAAACTTTACTCTTTCTAAATTTTTAATGTTTTTCTTAAAATTTTTCTCAAAAAAATTTTTTTTGACAGGCAGAGTGGACAGTGAGAGAGAGAGAGACAGAGAGAAAGGTCTTCCTTTTTTTTTTATTGCCGTTGGTTCACCCTCCAATGGCTGCTGTGGCTGGCGCACCGCGCTGATCCGATGGCAGGAGCCAGGTGCTTTTCCTGGTCTCCCATGGGGTGCAGGGCCCAAGCACTTGGGCCATCCTCCACTGCGCTCCCTGGCCACAGCAGAGGGCTGGCCTGGAAGAGGGGCAACCGGGACAGAATCCGGCGCCCCGACCGGGACTAGAACCCGGTGTGCCAGCGCCGCAAGGTGGAGGATTAGCCTAGTGAGCTGCGGCGCCGGCCAAAATTTTTCTCAAATTTAAGATTAATTTTTTAAAAAGATTTATTTGTTTGGGATCTGCGCTGTGGCTTAGCAGGTAAAGCCTCTGCCTGCAGTGCTGGCATCCCATAATAGGCACCGGTTCAAGTCCCGGCTGCTCTACTTCCAAGCTAGCTCCCTACTATGGCCTGGGAAAGCCGTGGAGGATGACCCAAGTCCTTGGGCCCCTCCAAAGCCAGGAGACAAGAGTTTCTTCTGGGTCTCCCACGTGGGTGCAGGGGCCCAAGGACTTGGGTCATCCTCCACTGCTTTCCCAGGAGCATTATCAGGGAGCTGGATCGGAAGAGGAGCAGCTGGGGCTGCAGGTGGCACCTTTACCCGCTAAAGCACAGCCCTGGCCCCAATTTTTCAAATTTCTAGTTAGTTTTATTTGACAAAGAAGTAGAGAGATGGGGGCAAAGGGGAAAAAAGGCAGGCAGAGAGACAGGGAGATATCTCTAGCCCACTGGTTCATTCCCTAAATGCCAGTGGTAGCCCAGGCTGGGTGAGGCTGAAGCCAGGAGCCAGGAACTCAGTCCCGGGTCCTGCACGAACAACAGGGACCCAACTAACCGCCTGTTGTATCCGAGGGTGTGCATTAGCAGGAAGCTAGAATTGGACGTGGAGCTGGGACTCAAATCCTAGGCACAATATGGGATGCAGGTGTCCCAACCAGTGTCTTACCTGCCAGGACAAACACTCACCCTTTCACTTTTACTTAAGTATTTGAGAGACAGAGAGTTCTCATCCACTAGTTCACCCCTTAAATACAAGAATCGTGGGGATGAAACTGGGAGCCAGGGGCTCAACCTCAGGGGACATTAGCAGGAAGCTGGAATAGGGAGTTGGGGACTGAACCCAGGTACTCTGATACGGGTTGTGGGCACCTTAACTGGCATCTGCACCCCCAGGCCGAATGCTGGCCTGTATTCTTGTCGCCACTTAAATCTGCATCATGGTGTGCTACCCTACATCTAATAACATCCCATCGGTACACAGGTCGTCCATGGTGGAAACATGAGCATTCTCAGCATGGAAACCAGCAAATGCTACAAATCAGGGCCCCTCCCACTCTCTTAAAGAGCCAGTTATTATATTAAAGATGTAATTACAGAGCCGGCGCCATGGCTCACTAGGCTAATCCTCCGCCTGCGGCGCCGGCACCCTGGGTTCTAGTCCCAGTTGGGGCGCCGGATTCTGCCCCGGTTGCCCCTCTTCCAGGCCAGCTCTCTGCTGTGGCCCGGGAGTGCAGTGGAGGATGGCCCAAGTGCTTGGGCCCTGCACCCCATGGGAGACCAGGAGAAGTGCCTGGCTCCTGGCTTCGGATTGGTGCAGCGCGCCGGCTGTAGTGGCCATTTGGCAGGTGAACCAAAGGAAGGAAGACCTTTCTCTCTGTCTCGTTCTCTCACTGTCTAACTCTGCCTGTCAAAAAAAAAAAAAAAAAAAAAAAAAGATGTAGTTACAGGACACCATGGGAGCCAGCAAAATTTCAGAAAGAACCTCAAGTGAAGATTGCTCCTATTGAAAACTGAAGCCAAACAGCCAGATAATGAAAGGCAGCACGAGATGAGACAAGACTCTCCCCTGCTGACTGCTCATCCCAAAGTCTGCAGAGATGGATCCAGAGGGTCCTAAAGGGAAAACTGGATATTTCTCAGGAAACCAATTTTTATTTATTTTTTTGACAGGCAGAGTGGAAAGTGAGAGAGACAGAGAGAAAGGTCTTCCTTTTGCCGTCGGTTCACCCTCCAATGGCCGCCGCGGCCGGCGCGCTGCGGCCGGTGCACCGTGCTGATCCGATGGCAGGAGCCAGGTACTTCTCCTGGTCTCCCATGGGGTGCAGGGCCCAAGCACCTGGGCCATCCTCCACTGCACTCCCTGGCCACAGCAGAGAGCTGGCCTGGAAGAGGGGCAACCGGGACAGAATCCGGTGCCCCAACCGGGACTAGAACCCGGTGTGCTGGCGCCGCTAGGTGGAGGATTAGCCTAGTGAGCCGCGGCGCTGGCCTAGGAAACCAATTTAAACACATCTATTTCTCCACCTCAATCAACATCTTTCACTAGCCATGTGTACATCTGCTGATCACTTCAGAGGGGTGAAATCGATTCATTATTTCCTATGACAAAAGAAAGCAGTGTGTATGAGTACGGGTCTGGAGAGGTGGATATATATATAGTGGTGGGAGGTTTTTTTGAACTTGCTCGTGCTGCCATAACAAAGTACCACAGGCTAGGGGCTTAAACAGCAGAAACTTACTTTCTCACAGTTCTGGAGGCTGGGAAGTCCAAAATCAAGGTGTGGTTTGATTCCACGAGGCCTCTCACCTTAGCTTGAGGTGGCTGTCTTCCCCTTCGTATCCCTTGTCTTCCTGCTGTGTGTACCTATGCCCTGATCTACAAACCCCCAGTTCAGTTGGATTAGGGCCCACCCTTATGACCTCATTTTAACTTGACTGACTCTGTAAAGACCCCATTTCCAAATAAGGTCACATTCTGTGTTCCTGAAGGTTTGGAGGGACACAAGACGACCCGACACAGTCAGCATGTTGGGGGCTGCATTGTGGCATGCTGGGTTAAGATGCCACCTGTGATGCCAGCATCCTATATGGGCACCACTTGGAGTCCCGGCTGCTCCACTTCTGATGCAGCTCCCTGCTGATGCGCCTGAGACAGCAATGGAAGATGGCCCAAGTACCTGGGCTCCTGCACCCATGTGGGACACCCAGATGGAATTCCGGGCTCCTGGCTCCTAACATTGGCCTGGCCCAGCCTCGGATGTTGCAGCCATTTGGGGAGTGAACCAGTGGGTGGAAGATATTTCTCTCCCCACCCCCATGTCTCTCCCTCCATGTCTCTCCCTCCGTGTCTCTCTCTCTCTCTCTCTCTCTCTTTCTCTTTCTCTTTCTATGTGAAAGTTCTCTTTGCACAGGAAGAGTAGATCTTGCCACCAGAGGGGAGAAGGTAGAGATTCCAGGAGAGAAAAGTAAGAGCTCGCCCTCTTGGAGGCTGGCAGCAGAGTGGACAGGGAAACGCACCATGATTTCCAGGCAGCACTGAGGTCTCAGCAGTAGAACAAGCATCAGCCCCCAGCACTGACTCACCACCCGCTCAGGAAATCCCTCTATTGTGTTGAATGCTTGAGTGGCACCTTGTTAACATTTCTAGAAGAACTAATTCTTTAACAATTAGATAGGATAGTGGTTAAGAGCAAAGCATGGTACGTAGTGGGTTAAACGGTTGCCTGTGACCCTGGCATACCATAGGGGTGCTGGTCCTAACTCCAGGAGCACTGGTTCCCTGCTCAGGTGCCTGGGATAGCAGCGGAAAATGGTTCCAGTGCTTAGGCCCTTGCCATCCACGTGGGGTCCAGGATGGAGTCCCAAGCTCTGGGTTTCCATTGCAGCCGTGGGCAGTGAACCAGTGGGAGGAAGTTCTCTCTCTCCCAGACACCCCCACCACCCGCCCCCATCACTCTGCCTTTCAAATAAATAAAATAAGTCTTTAAAAAGAAAAAAAAAAAACACTTAACATGATTTTGTCATGGGACTAATAATACATATTTCTTATCAATGAAATATAAAAAATAGGCATCAAGACTCTCCTACTAGAAGAAAAAAGGGAAAAGAGACAGGAACAACTCATAAGTGATCAGGGTTTGGATTTGTTAGCCCCATGTGTTAGGGGCTTAGTTTAATATTTATGGAAGACTGTAGATTCCCCTATTGTGTCCAGATTATACATAATGTACAGATTAGACTCAGGAAAGCAAGAACCCACTAAATTCCAAGGTAAGAGACTGGCATAGACGTCATTTAACGACCTCCCACCGCAGGCAGCACAGATGTCAAAATGCCTTATCTGGGTGTGATCTACATACAGTTTTTTGAGAAGGTGAACTTTACAACTGAGGTGCACATTGAATGAGAGGAAGCAAAACAACATTAGGAGGAACACTCTGGGCCAACACAGCCCAGGATCAAGGAGGGAAACAGGATGTGCTGAGGCCGGAAGTGGGTAAGCCAGGAAGAGAAGAGGATGTTTTGTTATGAGCACAACACAGGGTTCAATAACTCCCGGTCTCCACTCTGTGTCAGCCCAAGAAGATAAGGCAAATCCTTGGGTGGCTTTGTCTCGAGACCTGGTGTGGGTTTTGGTAACAACAGGACCAACACCAAAGTTCAGAAACTGATTGGAATGTAGTCTGATCACACAGCTGGCTCATAGCCTGCTCCTGGAGATGGAACTAAGAGCTTTCAAAAATGAACGCTGGGGGCTGGCGCTGTGGTATTGTGGGTAAAGCCACCACCTGCTGCTCTGGCATCCCATATGGGCACCAGTTCGAGTCCCGGCTACTCAACTTCCGATCAAACTCTCTGCTGTGGCCTGGGAAAGCAGTGGATGATGACCCAAGTCCTTAGGCCCCTGTCCCCACATGGGAGACCTGGAAGAAGCTCCTGGCTTCAGATTAGCCCAGGTCTGGCCTTTGCAGTCATCTGGGGAGTGGACCAGTAGAGGAAGACCTCTCTTTCTCTCTGCCTCTCTGTAACTCTGCCTTTAGAATAAATAAATAAATCTTTAAAAATAAGTAAATAACTGAGATTTGGGGCCAGTGTTGCAGTGCAGTGGGTTAAGCCATCACCTGCAAGGCTGGCATCCCATATGAGCATGGTTTGAGTCCATCTCTGATCCAGCTCTCTGATACTGTGCCTGGGAAAGCAGCAGAACATGGTCCAAGTACTTGGATCCCTGTTGTCCACATGGGAGACCCAGATGGAGTTCCAGGGTCCTGGCTTCAGCTTGGCCTAGTCTCAGCCCCAGCTATTGTGGCCATTTGGGGAGTGAACGAGCAGATTAGATACATAGATAGATAGATAGATATCTCTGTCTGTAACTGCCTTTCAAATAAGTAAAGAAATCTTAAAAAAAAAAAAAAAAAAAGAGTGAGCAGACTGAAGCAGACAGGCAGCTGTCCAGGGTGGGTGTGAATCCACTGAAAAATCTCCCTTTGTCCCCCAGGTTCTGGTTTCTTGGGTATTCTGAAATGTTTATTTTTCCAGATGTACTTGACATCATTTGCCATCACCTGACGCCTCACTCCCAAATCCTATTCAAATGGAATAAAGTTTGAGACACCTGACATTTTTTACAACATTTGAGTCTTCCTATCCAAAATAATTATCTTTATTTAAGTGAATTGACATCCATTTCTCAGCTTGTGGCTCTTAGATAAGCCTAGACAATGAAGGAAAAACCAATTGATGAGCTTAGAAGTGAGATTCCTCCATGTCTCCAAAACCTCCTTTACCACAGGGGGAATCATATCCACCATGGCACCCTTGATTTCTACACATAGCCCAAGTTCACTGTCACAGCAAGAAAAAGAACCAGTTCCCAGCTGCCAGCTATAACCAGCCAGGCATGAAGCAGGTGCCTCAGCCAATCGTTACTTAAGGAACTGGAGAGGCTCACTTAGATAACTTGTAAACCTTGGCAGAAACATCTCGTCTGCTTTATGTGCTCTTGAGCCGTGGCATTCCTAAACATCCGGCTGCTAATGTTCCTCTTTTACAGCATTTTTAAACCAATTTTCCAGTGAGTGTCATAAAATCACTCTATCCAGGAAGTCAGCTCTCTAACTCCATGACATAAACTTTAAAAGCAAGATGTAAAATGCTGTTGGGATGCCCCGACATGCTTTTACACTGTGTGCATTTATTAATTTATTAGCAAATCATAGGATATAAAAATCCACACCAGGGACTGCTTACCAAGTGTAGTTAGAGCTGTGGTTAGGTCTTGTGATCTCAGAGGGTACAGAAAACTCACTCAGCCTGGACAGGGCTTGCTAATTTCATGAGTTTGCTTGCTGGGAAGGTGTCCATGACTGTTTAAGATATCAAGACAAACAAACACAAAACAAGGAAAACATGAGCCCGAGAACCTCACGCTGCCTTTGTTTTAACATACAACCCAATAAGAAGTTCGTGTCAGTGTCTTCCCAAGCATAGTGACCACTCTGTGGTTTCACTTACCTTGTACCCAACGATGTTCTCACATTGGTTCTTAGGAAATGCTTGCATACACAATGACCAGAAGACAATATACTCTCCCAGACCTAGAGGAATAAATGGCTTATTTATTCACCTCCTCAACAAATCTTTAAATAAAGCAGCATATCTACCATACTATATACTTTAAAAATCATACAAGAACCACCTACATGTGTAGCCTGTGAGAAATGCAAGTATTAATATGTGTCTAGAGGCCAGCACGTGGTGCAGAGGGTTAAAGCCCCGACCTACACTGCCAGCATCCCATAATATGGGTTCCGGTTCGAGTCCCGGCTGCTCCACTTCCAATCCAGCTCTCTGCTATGGCCTGGGAAAGCAGTAGAAGATGGCCCAAGTGCTTGGACCCCTGTACCCATGTAGGAGACCTGGAAGAAGCTCCTGGCTCCTGGCTTCGGACTGGCTCAGCTCTAGCTGTTGTGGCCATTTGAGGAGAGAACCAGCAGATAGAAGATCTCTCTCTCTTTGTGTGTGTGTCTACCTCTCTCTGTTACTCTGTCACACATATATATATGTATATATATGTGTGTGTATATATATGTATAGATAGATAGATAGATGCATATATATATATATGCATCTAGTGAGAGCAGCGTGTGCCTGGGTTTGCAGAGTTAAATACACACATACACACACACATATGCAGAATGTAGGAGTCTCTGTCCCCTGGGCAAAGCCTGGGGTGTTGGCTGGGGTTTCCTACTCCCACTCCCCTCTAAGAGTTAGTATCCATCTGTCCTACTTCCATCCATCTATCCTACTTCCTCCGCGCATACTTCAGAGGCAGCCACAGTGCTTTATGAGCCCCGACCACAGCTAGGGGGCGCTAGCGCCACGTGAAACACAGCTGATCCCGCACACCAGGCCTGTGCCGCAGTCTCAGCGTTCTCTGAGCAATCTCTTTTCTAGAAATCATTCCAGGTTTGGACAAGAGTCCCCCATCCTGAATTAGAGAATGAACCAATCTGAACCAAAGATGATAGTATTCTTCATCCTTTGTATCTTTACACTTATTTAGACTGTGGACTTATTTAGACTTGGACTGGATCTTAAGGGTGTAACTGAAGTGGGCAGGCATACAGGTTAAAATCAATTAGGTTTGTGAGCTGGAAGACCACGCCTTCACCATGCCCCTGTGTGACCTCACGCCCCTACCTGGCCACACCTGGGTGCCCAGCAGCCAATCAGGTTAATTAACCACTTCCCTTTGGAAGTGGGTTAAAAGCCTGGGATACTGTGTGTCCTGGCCCTTTTCTTCCCTGGCCTCTTGCCAGAAGGGGGCTGGCTGTAGCCCTGCGCCTTTGGGCCACCTGCCTTAGGCTTCCTGGCCTAGATGCTCTTCCACGTGGCTGGCTCCTGGTGCTCCGTATGAACCAAGATTTACCTCTCTCTCTTAAATAAAGCTCTCACTCTCCTATGCATCTATCTCACTAAATAAATGCTTAAAATGTACCATGCTGCCTCGTTTATCTGTGCCGGTATTTAGAATTCTTCTCTAAATATTAGGCAAGAACCCTCTTGGGCTTATTAATATTGGGGATTTATTAATAAGCATATGGTGATATCATATGGCACCCCAAATTCTGGTAGCATATGTGGCACCCCAGATGGTGCTTCTGGGGAACTTTAAGGGGCCACGTTTTTGTATGAATTTTAGGGGGTCATCTCCGGTATCATAACTTCTAATGTAATGAACCAGATGAGAAAACAGGCTTGGAGAGGGAGAGAGCTTAGCCTGTATGTACCCCATGGCCACTCCCTAGCGGGAGGCCAGGCAGCCAGACCCCTTGTTCCTCTCTTATGCTCCACAAATTCTCCTAATGTGACAAAGCCTAATTACAGCCATTCTCCGAGGAACGGGCCTCAAGGTAAGAATGTGTTATCTAATTATCACCTCCCAGACTGATCCTAAAAACTTTGTTACTAATCACAAAACGCATCATCCATTATTCAAATTCACAATAACCCAACAAGTTAACCAAGGATTACCACCCTTATCTATCAAAGGAGAAAACTAAAATCCAGTTTAAATAACACGCCCAGGTTTGCACAGCTAAGAGCTGGTAGAGCCAGTTCAAAACTTCATATTTCTACTCTAAGCCCAAAGCTCTTCCTTCTGTTTCACTCTGTTCTAGCACAGAGAGAGTCAGAGGTTATAGATATGGATATGGATAAAGACAGAGTTACAGCTCTAGATATAAGTGTAGTTATAAACAGAGGTAGATGAGTATACTTATAGATAGAAATAGAGTTATGAATATGGATATAGACATTAAAGCTATATAGTTATTGATATGGGTGTACTATGGTTATGACTGTGGATAGAGATACATAGTTATAGATATTTGATATACAGATGAAATGCCCTTTTGAGCAAATTAAAAACTCTAGACCCTGGAAGGCACCAGGTGATGTCTCAAGTACTGGGTCCCCACCAACCACAAGGGAGACCCAGACTGAGTTTCTAGCTTCTGCCTTCGACCTGGTCCAGCCCCCACCATTGCAGGCATTTGAGGAGTGAACCAAAGAATGAGAGATCTCTGTTTATCTCCATATCTCTCTGTCTGTCTGCCTTTCAAACAAATTAATACAAAATCTTTTTATTTTATTTTATCTTTAGAGAAAGAGACAGACAGAAAGGTCTTTCTTCCGTTGTTTGGAGCTGTGCCGATCCAAAGCCAGGAGTCAGGTGCTTCCTCCTTGTCTCCCATGCGGGTGCAGGGGCCCAAGCACCTGGGCCATCCTCCACTGCCTTCCTGGGCCACAGCAGAGAGCTGGACTGGAAGAGGAGCAACCGGGACCAGAACCTGGCTCCCATATGGGATGCCGGCGCCGCAGGTGGAGGATTAACCAAGGGAGCCATGGCTCCGGCCAAATACAAAATCTTAAAAATAAAATAAAAACTCTAATCCACAGCCAGAAATCACCTATCTACACACTCCAGTTCCTGATCATCTCCTTTACAAATTCTTGCTTAAGGAAGCTGATGCCTTGACCCTGGGAATGATCTCTGCAAAGCTGGAGAGTTCTGTGATGGCTAATTCATTTTTTTTAAAGATTTATTATTTGGAAGAGAGTGGCAAAAAAAGAAATATAGTAGAGAGTGGCAGTAAGAATTAGGGAGACAGAGAGAGATCTTTCATCTGTTGGTTCACTCCCCAGATGTCCACAGCAGCCAGAGCTAGGCTATCCAGGTCTCCCCTACGGGTGGTAGGGGCCCAAGGACTTAGGCCATCAACCACTGCCTTTCCAGGTGCATTAGTAGGATGCTGGATAGGAAGCAGAGCAGCTGGGACTCGAACCCACGCTTTGATCACTTTGATATGGGACGCTGGCCTTGTAATGCCAGCCACTGTTTCCATACAGCGCAAGGAACGATGAGGGGTCCGGCACTGTGGCAGAGTAGGGTAAGTCTCCACCTGTGGCCCCAGTATCCCATATGGGCACTGGTTGGAGTCCCCACTGTTCCACTTCTGATCCAGCTCTTTGCTGATGGTCTGGGAAAGTAATAGAAGATGGCCTAAGTGCTTGGACCTCTGCACCTGCATGGGAGACCCGGAAGAAGCAGCTCCTGGCTCCTGGCTTCAGATTGGCTCAGCTCTGGCCATTGTGGCCATTTGGGGAGTGAACCAGCAGATGGAAGACCTGTCTCTCTGTCTATCCCTCTCTTTGTAACTCTGCTTCTCAAGTAAATAAGTAGATATTAAAAAAAAAAGAACTTGTTATATAAATAGAAAATTCAGGGGTTTCCTGGGACAGTCTAGGATGTTAATTTTACAAATGCCCCTGCTTTTTTTTTTTTTTTTTCTTGACAGGCAGAGTGGACAGTGAGAGAGAAAGACAGAGAGAAAGGTCTTCCTTTGCCGTTGGTTCACCCTCCAATGGCCGCCGCGGCCGGCGCGCTGCAGCCGGCGCACCGAGCTGATCCAAAGCCAGGAGCCAGGTACTTATCCTGGTCTCCCATGGGGTGCAGGGCCCAAGCACTTGGGCCATCCTCCACTGCACTCCCTGGCCACAGCAGAGAGCTGGCCTGGAAGAGGGGCAACTGGGACAGAATCCGGTGCCCCAACCGGGACTAGAACCTGGTGTGCTGGCACCGCAAGGCGGAGGATTAGCCTAGTGAGCCGCCGCGCCAGCCCCCTGCTTTGTTTTAATATACACAAGGATAAAAGGTGAAACTCAAAGAAAAAAATTCATAGTAAAAAGGTTTATTATATTCTTTTACTATTATAAAATGAAATTAGAAACTGGGAGCTCCAATACATTTCTTTTTTTTTCCAATACACTTCTAACTGTGGTAGATTTTAAGGTAATTATGTGTCTGTTTGGTAATGTATTTGCCATCAACTTATTGCATAAAAGGCTTGCTTGTGAATTCAAGATTATTTGTAAATTTATAGCCCTCTCAAGTGAAAAGGGGGTTTTTCAGAAGTACTTCCGATTTCCAATGTCTGGGGAACCTTCCACTTGCCATCAATAATGCCGCCTCCAGAAATTCTTGTTCATATAAATCCCAGCCTGACGTTCCTATAATGCACGGTGCAGCAGAGTGCTCCGAGGGCAAGAAGTAATATCTGTATGAATTATGTTAGGCCAGCACGTGGAAAAGCATTCATCCTGCAATTTATGCGTTCAGGATGCTCCCAGCGCATGTTTTGGTATTCTAAATAGATACAGGTGTTTTTAGATGAGTGGGCAGTCTTGATAAATGTTTATTGTGAGCACTGTGCAAACTGCTGATTGGAAAAAATGCTTTTTGTATTATTATTTTTGTCTGTCTCTATTCACACTATCAAAATTGTGTGGCTCTATTACCTAGTCAAAGATCTTTTGGTTTTTATTTTTGGTTTTCAATGTATAGATTGTGTTAATGGCACCAACTGTAGCCTCGGTGTTTGACCTACTCCCTTACTGTGCTCAGCACCTCAAGGTCAATGTACCTTATAGTGCCTCATGTCCAAATTTAGTCTGTTTAAGAAGATTTGGAGCCAGTGCCATGGCTCACTAGACTAATCCTCCACCTAGCGGCGCCGGCACACTGGGTTCTAGTCCCGGTCGGGGCGCCGGATTCTGTCCCGGTTGCCCCTCTTCCAGGCCAGCTCTCTGCTGTGGCCCAGGAGTGCAGTGGAGGATGGCCCAAGTCCTTGGGCCCTGCACCCCATGGGAGACCAGGAGAAGCACCTGGCTTCTGGCTTGGATTAGCGCAGTGTGCCGGCTGCAGCGCACCGGCTGCGGCGGCCATTGGAGGGTGAACCAATGGCAAAGGAAGACCTTTCTCTTTGTCTCTCTCTCTCTGTCCACTCAGCCTGAAAAAAAAAAAAAAAAAAAAAGGAAAAAAAAAGATTTGGAAAGGCTCTTAGCAGGTATCAGGGGTCCAAGTAAAAATATTATGTAATACATGGCACTGTGGCGCAAGAGTTAAGCTGCAGCCTGCAATGCTGGCATTCCATATGCGTGCTGGTTCAAGTCCTAGCGGCTCCACTTTCAATGTGGCTCTATGCTAATATGCCTGGGAAACCTGCCACCCATGTGGAAGACCCAGAGGGAGTTCCAAGCTCCTGGCTTTGGTTTTGCCCAACCCCAGCAGTTGTGGCCATTTGGGGAGTGAATGGAAGGCCTCTCTCTCCCTCCTCCCCTCCTTCTCATGTTGCCTTTCAAATAAATAATTACATCTTTAAAAATTATATTTCATTATATTTAAGCTATGTTGTATTTCTTTATATTATCTATGACACAGTGTGTTATACAATGTTGTGTTGCATTGTGTTGTGCTATGTTGCTACCATATATACACATATATATTATAATGTCTAAGACTACAGAACTATAGCTGCAGTATAAGCAAATAACACTTCTGTCTGAATTACAGTCTAAATAATTGAGGATGGTATATTTGGGCTAAATGATACATATAGTCCAACTTCACTGGATAATTGCCATTCTCTACTTTCTGCCCTGTGACTTTAAAATGTTGGTTTTTGACTTTTCATTTGGTGGTTTTAACAGTGGCTGAGACCTCAAAACTTACCCCATCTCCTGCCTTCGGATGGGAGAGAGAGAGAGTGAGAGAAAGGGAGACCGTGTGTGTTCTTGGTGATCTCAGGCAAATGTGTCTACAACGTAGCTTAGTAACCAGTTCTGGTGTTTACCTCCCTGAGTCCAGAGTGAAGCTGGCAGGTCCTCTTACCTTCCCTCTTCTAACAGTGATGTCTATACCTGAGCTCCTGGGATGAACCTGGAGGTGGATTTAATCTGAAACTCAATAAGAATTACAAGGAAAAGCACCCAAATAAACATGGAGCATTAAGTAAGGAATGGCTTTTGAAGTCACTGAGTCAAGTTCTTTGGTAAGGCCATCGAAAAGAAACCATGAACTATTCTGCGTCTGAAAGAGTTGTTTCAGAAGCTTTAGAAATTCTGGCAGGAAAAGCAGATTACTTTCCAGAATTAGCAGGAATAAGCTTTATTCTGAAATCATGACTGTTCTATTTGAATTAAATTCAAATGTGGCTAATTCCTCTTAAGCATATTACAATTGTAAAGAGAAGACCAGAGGGGGCGGTGAATAACCTTGATCCTTGTCAATAATTAAATTGGTTGGCTTATAAAGCATAATGTCTAACATTGTAAAAATCCCAGTGTTCTACTTCTGTCTCATTAGCGAAAATAAATAGGTTAGCGTTAGGCACGCAAACTAATACATGAATTCCACACTGTTCAAGGACATGCCAAGGGAAGCTCAGCAGTCAGGGCTGGCAATTGTTTATTCAACTTGGCTTTCTCTACCCAAAAAGAGAGAAAGAAAAATGAGGAGATTAGCCCCCCTCACCCAGCAAAACTACTAGGTGATCTGGCCATTCGCCATGGGGCAGAGACTGGTGTAAGCTCCTGTGCTACCGGGACGTGGCAAAGAGCTTCCTCCTGCACACTGAGGAGGGCAGTGCGAGCTGTCGGGTGATGCAGGCTTCCGGTGAGAGTGGGCCTGACCCCAGCTGGGCCCAGGCCCACCCCTTTTCAGGGCAGAGGCCCAGCCTGCTCCTGCAGCCATGCCCCGGCCCCTCACAGGCTCATGGCTGCGTGTGCAGGGTCAGAAGGGATGTCCCTCCATAGTGAATGATTCCCACTCGTTCTCCTGTATCAGAGGAGAAACAAGTTCACGCTGTAGACAAATGGCCAGGCTTGCCTGATGCTCCAGTAAGTTTTTCCCTTTTCATGTCCTAAATAGGGTGACCCAGGAGCTGGCGTTGTGGCCCAGTGGGTTAAGCCGCCACTGTGACACTGGCTGTCCATATCATAGCAGCAGTTTAAGTACCGGCTGCTCCACTTCCAATCCAGCTTCTTGCTAATGCCCCTGGGAAAGCAGCGGAAGATGGCACTAGTACTTGGGCCCCTGCTACCCACATGGGAGACCCTGGTGTAGTTCCAGGCTCCCGGTTTCAGCTTGGCCTGTCCCCTGCTCCATCTATCATAGGCATCTGGGGAGTGAACCAGCAGATGAAAGACTTCTCTCTCTCTCTCTCTCTCTCTCTCTCTCTCTCTCTGTGTGTGTGTGTGTGTGTGTGTGTCTGTCACTCTGGTTTTCAAATAAATGGAATAAATCTTTTTTAAAAATTGATATATAAACTTCATTTATGTACATAGTCTAGGTCTTGCAGTAAAAAGAAAGTCAGCAATCGTAGGCTAAAGAGAAGAATGAAAAGAAAAAGGGTGAGGGGCCAGCGCTGTGCTGTAGAGGATAAAGCCACCACCTGCAGTGTCAGCATCCCATATGGGTGCCAGTTCAAGTCCTGGCTGCTCCACTTCCAATCCAGCTCTCTGCTATGTCCTGGGAAAGCAGTAGAAGATGGCCCAAGCCCTTGGGCCCTGCACCCACATGGGAGACCTGGAAGAAGCTCCTGCCTCCTGGCTTTGGATCAGCACAGCTCTGGTCATTGCAGCCATCTAGGGAATGAACCCATGGATGGAAGACCTCTCCCTCTCTTTCTCTGCCTCTCTGTAACTCTGCCTTTCAAATAAATAAATAAATCTTAAAAAAAAAGAAAGAAAGAAAAAAGAAGAAAAAGGGTGAATGTGGCTTTGCAGACACCATTTTTGCCTGCAGCTGCCCCTTGTCAGCCATGGTTAATAACCCCACCGTGTTCCTCAACACTGCCATCGAAGGTGAGCCTTTGAGCCACGTTTCCTGTGAGCTACCTGCAGACAAAATTCCAGACAGCTGAAAACCTCCAGGCTCTGAGCACCAGCGAGAAAGAATTGGGTTAGAAGGGTTCCTGCTTTCCCAGGATTATTCCAGAGTTTATGTGCTTTGTGCCAGAGCGGTGACTTCACAGACCATAATGGCACTGGTGGCAAGTCCATCTGTGGAAAGAAATTCGATGATGAGAACTTTGTCTTGGAGCATACAGGTCCTGGCATCGTGTCCACGGCAAATGCTGGCACAACACAAATAGACTTGTTTTTCATCTGCACAGTCCAGACTGAATGGTTGGATGGCAAGCAGAGTGAAAGGTGGAAGCCATGGAGCACTTTGGCTTTAAGAGTGGCAAGGCCAGCAGGAAGATGAGCACTACTACCAACTGTGGACAACTCTCATGCATTGACCTCAGGAGAGCACCCCTCCGTCCCATCTGCTCGTGACATCCAGTAGCTGTGCTCTTAAGTGCAGTTATCCGGGTTCCATTTTCCTTACTTCTCCTCCAAGTCTAGCGGGATTGCAGAGTTAAAGTTATAAAATAAAAATTTAAATAACCAAAAAAGAATCAAGTCTTCCTCACTCCCAAACAAGATATGGGCTTTTTTTTTTTTTTTTTCATAAGATTCATTCATTTATTTGAAAGCCAGAGTTACGGAGAGAGGGAGAAAGAGAAAGTAAAAGAGAGAGGGGGAGGGAGGGAGGGAGAGAGAGAGGTGCCTTGGCAGGGCCAGAGCAAATGATTCACAGGCCTTACACAGCCTGCAGGCTGGACATTCCCTGACCCCAGCACTGTGAGAACTTTAAGTCATTCTCCAAAGCCCCAAAGTCCTGAGCAGTTAGGTGGAGATGGCCTGTGTGGCAGTTCCAGTGGCCACAGGTTAAAAGAGGGAGGATTTGCCCCTTTCACTTCCTGAAAATATGATAAGGACTTGCTCACTGCCCTTCTTGGGATCAAGTAGCCATAATAATGGACAGGTGTCGTGGGCACCCTCTGAGAGCACCTGTGCACCTGTCAAACCCCAGTGCCTCCATCCTTCCTCAGGGAAGTGTTGGTCTGCCTGAGCACCCCCACCCCGAGAATTCCTCCCCCCAGAAAACAGGGATTTAACAGTGCCCAGAGGGAGAAAGGGCCCTCCCTTGCACCTCTGTCCACCCTTTGGTTTGTTTTCCTGTTCCCTCTAAGGTAAGAGATAGGTCCTGTGAGAGATTTTGAAACATTTTAGCCAACTTAAGCCTTTAGAAGCATAGCTGTAAACTTTGAAGACATTGTAAGTGAAATAAGTAGACACTAAAAGAACAAATCTTGTCTGAATCCACTTATATGATGCCTCTAGAGTAGTCAAATCCACGGAGACCAAAAAGTAGAGAGCAGGCATTCAGTGTAGAGGTTAAGACATCCCTTGAACACCCATGTCTCATGTGGGAGTGCCTAGGTTCAAGTCCACCTCGAGTTCTGATCCAGCTTCCTGCTAATGTACGCTCCGGGAAGCAGCAGGTGATGGCTCAAGCACACGGGTCCCTGCCACCCACCTGGGAGACTCGGATTGAGTTCCAGGCCCTGGCTTCAAGCCTGGCCCAGCCCTGACTGCTGCAGACATTTGGAGGAATGGATCAGCGGATGGAAGATCTCTTTCTCTTTCTCTGTCTTTCTGTCTGTCTCTCTGTGTCTGTCTTTCAAATAAAATGAAAAATAAAGAAATGAATAGGGGTGGATGCCGTGGCATAGCGGGTAAAGCCACCGCCTGCAGTGCTGGCATCCCATATGGGCGCCAGTTCAAGTCCTGGCTGCTCCACTTCCAATCCAGCTCTCTGCTATGGCCTGGGAAAGCAGTGGAAGATGGCCCAAGTCCTCAGGCCTCTGCACCCGCATGGGAGATCCGCAAGAAGCTCCTGGCTCCTGGCTTCAAATGGGTGAAGCTCCAGCCGTTGCAGCCATGTCAGGAGTGAACCAGTGGATGGAAGACCTCTCTCTCTCTCTCTCTCTGCCTCTGCCTCTCTGTAACTCTGCCGTTCAAATAAATAAATAAATAATTTTTTTAAAAAAAAGAAATGAATCAATGAAGTAGAATACTGAGTGCCAGGGCTTCAGGGAGGGGCAATGAGGAGTTAGTGTATATGGATATAGAGTTTCAGATCAGGATTAAGAGAAAGTTCATCTGGATGGTTGTGACGTCTGCACAACAATGTGAACAGATTTAATGTTATTGAATGTGCATTCAGGAATGGTTAAAATGGCAATTTTCTGTTATATATAGTTTATTACAAGAAAAAAGTTACAAAAATATCTATCTGTAACATATTCAACTATACCTGGGATAAAATTACATGATGTCAGAGATTTTTGCTCCAAACTAACCCAGTTGGAAAGATGGAGTGATAAATGGGTCATAGATGAAACAAGATTGGTTGATAATGATTTAAGCTGAGTGGCAGGTACTTGGGGGTTAATTATTCAATTCCATTATTTTTAAATTACAGGCTATTTCCTCTGTAATTTACCATAATCTGGGTCCTGAGGTTACACAACTCTTTTTTTTATATTTATTTATTTATTTGAAAGGCAGATTGAGAGGGAGACACACACACACACACACACACACACACAGATCTTCCATCTGCTGGCTCACTCCCCAAATGGCTACAACAGCCAGGGCTGGGCCAGGCCAAAGACAGGAGCAGGAACTCCATCTGGGTCTTCCATGTGGGTGACAGGGACCTAAGTACTTGTGCTATCTTCTGATGTGTTCCCATGCACATCAGCAGGGAGCTGGATCAGAAGCATAGCAGCTAGGGCTTCACAGTGGCCCTGTGTCAGCAGCTCTTAGTGATTTTTTTTTTTTTTTGACAGGCAGAGTGGACAGTGAGAGAGAGAGAGACAGAGAGAAAGGTCTTCCTTTGCTGTTGGTTCACCCTCCAATGGCTGCCGCGGCTGGCACACCACACTGATCCAAGGCCAGGAGCCAGGTGCTTCTCCTGGTCTCCCATGGGGTGCAGGGCCCAAGCACTTGGGCCATCCTCCACTGCACTCCCTGGCCACAGCAGAGAGCCGGACTAAAAGAGGGGCAACCGGAACAGAATCCGGCGCCCCGACCGGGACTAGAACCCGGTGTGCCGGGGCCATAAGGCGGAGGATTAGCCTTAAGCCAAGAGATTTTATTCATAACAATCTGACCTCTAACAACAAATTCATAGTGTTTTTTATTTGGATAAAGGACCCTTGTTACAGAGTGAGAAGCTTCCCCAAGAATTTGGATTTCCCTTTTAAACTCTAAAACCAACACAGGGCTGACTGGAGAAGAGATGTGCAGACAGACTGAACTGTTCCTGTACTTGGAGGGTAAAATCCAGCCTGTGCTGTCTTGCTGAGAAGGTCTGAGACCCAGAAGGAAGAAAAACCAACGAGGCTGCAGCTGGAGCCTCCTCCTCCATTCGCCTTCAGGGTTCATAAGTATGTATGTGTGTTGTGTGTGTGTTGGGGGAGGAGGGGTGATGGGCCATTTCTTGTGTGTGGCTGGGCTGTGCGTCTATCTAGGTCTATTGTCAATCTCTCTGGTCTGTTATCTAGGCCGAGTTGAGGAGGTGAAGGATTTTTCTGTATACTAATTGAATGTATTAATACATCTAAATAATCAATGCACATCAATCAGAAAAGGGGTTCATGGTTAATAAAAACTTAGAAAAGCCTTTTAGGCACTGCCCACATGTTGGTAGGACTTCATCACTCAGCGTCTACCCTACTGGCCATCATGGAGGACATGGGTGTAGAAGGCTGCAGTAGGCAGACGTAATCACTATGGGGCCGCTGGCTGGACTGTGACTACCACCGTGCACCAAGTTTTCTCGGCACTGAGCCATCAAGCACTCAGTAAGCCAGCTGCCTGCCCTCCCCAGGCCCTACCTGCCAAGCAGCACTGTGAGACCTACATGCAGGCAACCAGGGACTGGTCTTGAGTGGGACCCAGCTACCTTAGTTCTATGACCATTTCCCTGTGCACTACATAACCCAACGTTGTGTTTTCCTCACCACTTCCGTGAACTTGGCTACTGTGCGTCTGTCCCTGAACGGATCTGCTTTAGATCTTCTCCTGAAATCAAAACCCGGAGAGCTGAGAACAAGAGTCTGAACCATGAAAAAGTTACCAGGAGGCTTCCTAGGCCAGCTCACGGGCCCCGCGGTGGCAGAGGCAGACCCTGGACTGAGCCGCTGAGCCTCTGTAAGCGGCAGCACCCGAGGGGTGAGAGAGAAAGGGGGAAGAGGCAGGTGGAACTGGAGGAAGACGCTCTGAGCTGGGCTTCATGTGCTGCCCCGTGGGTACTTCTAGGGACACTGCAGGGTGACGAGGGTCTTCACAACACCCTCCCTCCACCCTGGTGAACTCTAGCCAGCATTTGGGAGCCCAACGACCCCGCCCCCCGTCTCCACCTGCACCTTCTAAACTTCTAAAGCTCATTGTTGCATTATACTTGGCTTGTTTTGTCTCCATGAGCACACAGAGGTACGGGCCACAAATAAAATGCTAAACGGGAGAATTTCAGAGAAAAAAAAAACATTCAGACTATTCCAAGCTTAAACTCTTCTGGAAAAGTGAAAGAGACAAAGTGTTAATATTAATACTGAATTTAGACCACATTTTAAAATGTCAAGTTTGTATGTGATTGTGAGATATCCATAAACTGAGGAATTATTATAATTCTACCATAATTTACCACTTTACCAAAATAAACTAATAAGATAAATACTGCTGCTTATGTCCAGTTGACTAATATGACCTGAATAGAAATAAAATATTGCACGAGGACCAGATGCCAAGATTAAACTAGATTAGTGACAGAATCTCAGAGTACTGTTTCGATATAATTAAAGTGATGATTTAATGTGTTTTTAGCCCAGAATCATCGTAAGAGGTTTTTTTGTAATAACGTAGAAATGAATACACATTTGCCCAAGCTGCAAAGGAATAAAAGGTTGTAATATTTTTGAGTTCTCTTGGCAGAGTAATCCATTCTCATCAATCTCACACTCGCAGGAGAACATAAGGATGTTTTTCTTCCAATCATTCGCAGTCATTATTTAATGTAGGGGAACAGCCACAGTCTTCATTAATATATTAACCTCTGGCTCAAAAAGGCCTTGCAGTAAACCAACTGACAACTCCTCGTGACAGGTTTATATCACAGGGCTTGGAGATATTAGCCATCTGAAATGCTGACCTCTGCGAGAAGTCTAATGTTAATACCCAATTGAAGATGGCCAGCAAGAGGGGGCAGGGGATAGGGGACGGGGAACTCAAGCAGCCCAGCTCATGGAAACAACTTAAATGCTATTTAAGAAGGGCTGCTCAAAAATATATGATATAGGGTAGGCCATTTGGTGCAGCAGCTAAGCTTGCAACTTGGGACGCCTGCATCCCTTATCGGAGTGCCTGGTTCAAGTCCTACCTTCTTTGCTTCAGATCCGGCGTCCTGCTAATGCACACCTAAGGAGGCAGCAGGTGATGGCTCAAGTACTTGAGTTCTTGCTATCCACGTGACAGACTGAATTTCTGGATCCTAGTTTCAGCCTGGTCTAGCCCTGGCTCTTTCAGGTATCTGGGGAGTGAACCAGCAGATTCAAGAGCTCTCTCTCTGTCTGTCTCTCTCTGTACCTCTGACTTTTAAATAAAATGAGAATAAAAGTTAATAAGATAGATAGACAGACACAACCACTTAATAGACAATTTTTCAACTTCAAAAAGAACGAGGTATGGATGGCCATTTGATATAGCAGCTAAGATGCCACTTGGGATGCTGGTATCCCGTATCAGAGTGTTCAACTCCTAACTCCTCTCCCAATTCCATATTCCTGCTAATGTGTGCCCCGAGAGGCCCAAGTACTTGGATTCCTGCTTCCCACGTAGAAGACTTGGATTAAGTTCCTGGACCCTGGATTCAGACTGGCCTGGCAACTCGGGCTTCTGTAAGCATCTGGGGAGTGACTCAGTGAGTGGGAGACCTGTCTCTCTCTCTCTCGCTCTCTCTCTTTCTCTGGCTTTCAAATAAGATAAGTAAATAAACCGTGAGCTCTTATTTGCTCCGCATTCAGACATTAAGGGGTCCTCAGAGAATCAACTGACTCCTGGAGCAAAGCTCCCCAAGGTTCCCAGGAACACAAAGCACAGCTTCCTAATGTCTCCAACCTTGAATCACATTAAAGGAAATCATTGACAGATGTAGAAGTGTAACGAGCTTGTTAAGCAGGTGTCTGTGGATTCTATTTCTTTATTCCCCAATAACTCAGTGTGAGGCTCTTGACATCGTAAGCCCAGAATAAATACTTGTTGGCAGTGGGTCCATTCCCCTTCCTCAAAGCAGATGCAGCCAGTTTGGACATAGAGCAGTCATCTGGAAGCAGCTCAGGTACCACCACCCGTGGCTCGGGATCCTAGGTGTCCACTTACCCAGGTGACTCTACATTCTTGACTGGGTACCGCCCTGGTAAAGCAGCAGCCCTCAGGGCCTGTGCTGTGGTGCAGCTGGTTAAGCCGCCACCTGCAGTGCCTGCATCCCAAATGGGCAACTGGTTGGAGTTCTGGCGGCTCCACTTTTGGTCCATCTCCCTGCTGATGGCCTGGGAAAGCAGCAGAAGGTGGCCCAAGTCCTTGAGCCCTCTGCCATCCACGTGGGAGACCTGGAAGAAGCTCCTGGTTCCTGGCTTCAGCCTGGCCCAGCCTCAGCCGTAGTGGCCATCTGGGTAGTGAACCAGTTTTTCTGGGCGACAGGAGAACTGCACGTTCCCATCAGGTTATGCTTTTATCAGGGCCGCTCAGTGCTCTCCTGGAAACACACCAACGTGTACGAGTGTTCAGGGGAGCCCCAGGCCTGGACAAGTCCTCCACCAGCAGCTCAGCTCTAGCAATGGGCATAGTGACAGCTACTGCACGCAGCTGGAGCAAATGAGAATATCATGGCGAACACACACCCCTGTCCAGCACACAGAAAAAGGCCCAGTAAATCACAACTATCATTGTTATTGATGTTGTTTTTGAAGGGAGGAAAGAAATTCCATGGAGCTGAGCCATCCAAGGATGGCTTCTGGCTACTCCGTCTCCATCTGCTTTGCCGGGTCCTCCTGATCCTGTGATCTCCCAATAGCCCCCCGTGCCTCGGGGCTCCTCCTGGGAGGGTTTTCGGTCTGCATTTACTCTCAGGGGAGCACATCCCACTCAGGGTTCTAAAGGCATTCTCCTTGCAGATAACGTCATCTCCAGCCCGGACAGCATTAAAAAGGGGAGGGGGTGTGGGCAGGCATTTGGTCTAGCAGTTACGATGCACATGTCCCATACTGGAGTGCCGGGGGTTCAACATTCAACTCCTGACTCCAGCTTTCTGTTAATGCAGACCCTCGTGGGTAGCCATGATGGCTCAAGTAATTGCATTCCTGTCATCCATGTCAGAGCCCTGGATTGAGCTCTGACCTCCTGCCTTTCACCCCCACCCCCCAGTTGTTATGGGCATGTGGGGAGCGAACCAGCCTACAGGAGTGCATACTCTCTCTCTCTCTCCTTCTCAAATAAATTGAAAACAAAACCAAAAGTGTCCCTGAAATTGGACCTTCCTACGTTTATTTGATGTCTACCCGTGGATGTTTAGTTAGCTTCTGGGGGGCCACGAAGGGTGGTGTCCAGTGCAGGTCCAGAGTTCATTCTGACTCCTGTGAGCCAGCAGGCATGGGGGGTGGGGGGAAGACATCTTCTCCCCTTTTCCCAGTGGGAAGGGCCATACTCCAGTACAACTTCCCCCCAGGCTGGGAGAGAGGCCATAACTCCCATAGCATCGGACCTCAGGGCTGGCAGGTGATATTCCCAGACAATCCCTGCAAACAGACGGCCCTGAGTCTTGGTGGCCTGCCTGCCTCCTCATTTGGCGACTCTCCTAGTGTTTACCCCCTACTGGGAGGTAGTCTGTCCTCCAGAACCTTGGCTCTCAGTGTGTGCAGCAGATCAGCATCATGGTGCCATCTGGGGACTTCCTAGCAGTGCAGGTTCTCAGGCCCTGCCACAGAGCCACACTCCACCAAGATGCCTGGGTGACTCACGGCACATCCGTGTTTGGGAGGCTCTGGTCCAGAAAATGCCCACAGTTGTGCAGCCAAATGTCTGGGCCCAGCATCCTGCCCTCTCTCTGAGGCAGCCACAGACATAGACTGACCTTCATGACTTCCTGGCCCCACCCTGTGCACCGGCTGGGCTTGGTGCAATTCAGGCCAGTGCCTCGCTCTAACGATGCACCAAACTGAGTTTCCGAGATGGCCCTGCCCACAGCCCACGAACTACAACCTGCTCCTCACTTCCGCCGTCCTCAGAGCAGCCTGTGACGCCTTTTCCAGGTGCTCAGGCAGCCACCCTGGACTTCCTTTTGCTCTTACTAATCTCATCCAACCCCATAGGATACCTAGCCCCACCCACACAACATAAATGGATCTGCTCACTTCTCTTATAAGTCCCTGCAGCTGCTCTGGTGCAAGCCACCACCATCTTTCCCTTGGACCTGGCCACAGACTCCAAGGGGGTCAGGTCCTCTCTGCCTTTGCCACTTCCCCTGTCCCCAGTACCGAGGCCGGGGCCATCCTGCTAAACATGATCGTGTTCCTCCACGTAAACTCCTCCAGGGCGTCCTGTTCCATTCCGAGGAAAAGGCATTCCTGTTCCACCCCCCATTCCCTGTGACCAGGGAAGCCCAACATGATCTCTGTGGCCAGCTGGGCTGGTCTCTTGGCAATCTCTCACCTATACCAGCCTCTGCCTGCCATGCTCTTCCCTGAGAGACCCTCATGGCCACTCCCTCACTGCCTCTAGGAAAACTGGAGGAGAAAGACCAAGATCAAACACCAGGGGCAGGCTGGCACCGCGGCTCAATAGGCTAATCCTCAGCCTTGCGGCGCCGGCACACCAGGTTCTAGTTCCGGTCGGGGCGCCGGATTCTGTCCTGGTTGCTCCTCTTCCAGGCCAGCTCTCTGCTGTGGCCAGGGAGTGCAGTGGAGGATGGCCCAAGTGCTTGGGCCCTGCACCCCATGGGAGACCAGGAGAAGCACCTGGCTCCTGCCATCGGATCAGCGCAATGCGCCAGCTGTGGCGGCCATTGGAGGGTGAACCAACGGCAAAGGAAGACCTTTCTCTCTGTCTCTCTCTCTCTCACTAAAACACCAGGGGCCGGTGTTTGGGCAGCCATTAAGCCCCTTGGGACGCCTGCATCCCATCCTGGTGTACTTGGGCTTGAGTCAGCTCAGCTCCTGATTGCAGTTTTCTGCTGATGAGCATCTCAGATGATGGCTCAGGGAGTTGGGTCCCGGCCGCTCACATGGGAGACCCAGACTGAGTTGCTGGCTTCTGGCTTCAGCCAGCCCCAGAAGTTGTCAACATTTAGGGAGCAAACCAACGGATGGGAGATCTCTCCCTGTCTGTTTGTGTCTGCCTCTCTGCCTTACAAATAAAATGAAAGCAAATAAATAGTAAGTTTTGCAAAAGAAGAATATCAAATATAATCTCAAAGAGGTAGTCCTTAACCACATTTCTAAAAATTCACAGTCCCACCCAGGCCTCCCGTCTCCCTCTCTGCTTCTTGATTCTTCATAGTGCTTGTCATTGACATGCAATATATTGCATTGATCTTGTTTATCATCTGCCTGCCCCTCAACAGTAAATTCTAAGAGGGCAACGGTATGAGTCAGGGTCCAAGCAGGAGACAGAGGGGACATACAAATCAGGTAACTTTTTTAAAAGGGATTTATTTCTTTGTTTGAAAGACAGAGTGACAGAGAGGGAGACACAGAGAGAGAGAGAAAGAAAGATCTTCCATCTGCTCATCTATTCCCCAAATGCCCACAGTAGCCAGGCCAGGCCAGGTTGAAGCCAAGAGCCAGGAACTCCATCTGAGTTTCCCATGTGAGTGCAGGATCCCAAGTACTTGGGCCATCACCCGCTGCCTCCCAGCCACATTGGAGGGAAGCTGGGTGGGAAGTGGAGGCAGGACATGATCCTAGGCACTCCAACTTGGATGTGGGCAGGCGTTCCAAGGAGTGACTTACTGTGCCACAACACTGACCCCGCAAGTCAGCTAACTTGAGGAGAGTTTAATAGCAGCTCCATTTGCCAAGATATAGGGAAAGGCAGGGAATCTGGGGATGGTGCAAAATCCTGCAGCTAATAACTCCCAGGTCACCATTTCATCCCTCAGCTGTGGGGAAGAGGTAGGTGCTAAAGCCCAGAGAGAGGGAAAGACAGCTGGGTACGTAGGGCTGCTGATGCTCAGGCAAGAGTAACCACCCCAGAGGGAGGGAGCCTGGCTCCCAAATGCCCAACGTCCTCTGCTCCCTCCTACTCTCTGACCTCTGCCCTCTGGCTGCTGCTCTCCACCTGCTGACCCTGACCAGAAACCAGAGAGCAGGGGACGCTACGGATGCAGCCTCTAGGGCCACAGAACAGGCTGCTCTGGGTGGAGAGGACATCCCAGGGTGACGTGAAAGGAGGTAGGTTCTGTCCTTTCTATTTCCTCCGCACCCCTGGTGATGGTAACTGTATAAGTGTTCTAGGGACACCATAACAAATGACCACAGACTGGATGGCTTAAAACAACAGAAATTTATTCTCTCACAGCTCCAAAGGTCAGAAGTCTGAAATCAAGCTGTCGGCAGGGCCATGCTCCCTCTGAAGCCTCTGGAAGAGATACTGTCCTACGCCTGTCTCCTAGCTGCTCCTGTTCCTGGCAGTCCTCGTGTTCCTTGGCTGAAGGTGGGGGCACTGCTCCAGTCTCTGCCTCCATTCTCACACAGTCTGCTTGTGTGTCTCTCTTCTTCTTCTAACAACACCAATCATGTTTGATTGAGAATCCTTCTTCCTTAGTAGGACCCCAACTAATTACATCTAATAGCATCCAGTGACCCTGCTTTCAAATTAGGTCACATTCATAGGTACTAGGAACTTAGGATTTCAACGTATGTTCTATGTTCAACCCATCATAGTAAGTACTCAATAAGCATGCATGGACTGCATCAGTGAATGAATTGTAACCCCATGAGAATAATAGAAAGTTTGGAGAAAACTCAGATCAGATGATTTAAGGGATCTCATTCAATTAAAAATGTTTTTCTTTGATATTATGTCAAAACTATGAGCAGCATTAAATCTCAAAGAGAAGTCAAACTCCAGGATTTAGTGGTAGGCAGTTAGCAAACAAACTCAAACCAAATAAACAACAAGGAACTGGACGCAAGGCGGGGCAGTATAAAATCCAGACATAGAACCCAAGAGAGCCTGAGAAGCACTAAATTCAGGGGGTGAAGTTACATGTGAAATCTGCAAGGACTGACTACGTTCTCACACCCCTCCATGCCCAGAACAGGGACCTGGCTCTCCAAATGAGGGCTCTTTACTACGTAAATTAAAGAGTTCCAAACAGCTGCCATGGCATCCTGGCACCCATGGATCTCCCTACCTGCTCATGGTAAAGTGAGCCTCGCATCCAGTGAGCCTTGATAACACACACAGAGCCCATGCTCAACCTCCAGGGCCTCTTAACCCCAAGTGTCAGTGAACAATGACCAGACATCTGGGAGAAGTCAGAAACACTAAGAAAGTTGCACACTTTTTCCATGATAAATATTTATCATCAAGTTTTTGACCACCTCTATGCACAGATTTAAAAAATTTTCTGCAACAACAAAAGAAACGTTTTTTAATTCTATTCTCCATGAACTTTTGAAATACACACACACACACATATGGAATGATACATACACAGATGTTTACAGTGTTAATCTCTACGCAGTAGAAACATAATTTGTTTTTCATTGTTCCATTTATCAGTTTTCATTTTCATATCTTATTCTATCTTCTGATTATACAAATGTATGATACTTCTGAGAGTATAAGAAACATTTTTTTCTAATTAGAAATAAACTAAGGGGCAAGTATTTAGCCTATTGGCTAAAATGCTCATATCCTATAGCAGAGTGCCTGGGTTCAATCTGTCTCTGGCTTCTGACTTCAGCTTCCTGCTAATGGAAACTGGAGTCACTCAAGTAATCGGGTCTCTCATCCACATGGGAAAACTGGAATGAGTCCCCAGCTCCTGGCTCTGCCCCTGGCCCAGGCCTGACTGTTGCAGGTATTTGAGGGGTGAAACACCCTTTTTTATTTAATCTCTCTCCCTGTCATTCTCTCAAACAAATTTTTTAAAATTTTGAAGAAATTAACTAAAACATTATTTCATAAATGTAGAGTGATCTGAGATATTGCAGGAAACAGAACTTTAAAAAAATCTACAAATTTTATCATTAGAGAGACTAGGGAAATAATGCATCCATAAAACAAGCATGGGATGATACGAAAAGGGAAAAACTAGAGAGCAAGAAACTTCAAAAAGATTGCTGAAATTTTAAAAATCAACATAAAAGTTGGAAGATGGAGTTGGGGAAAAATAAAGAGATAAAAAATATGGGGAAACAATAAAAAACTTGGACTATGTTTTTTTTTAAAAAGCCCAATATCTGCCTAGAAGAGTCCAAAAGCCCCATGAAGAGACCAGGGAGCAAATATTGTTGAGGACATAATGCAAGAAATTACCAGAAACCAATGACCAAAGACATAGTCATATGATTGAAGTTTCTAGCACAAGTGTAAAAAAGACCCACATCTCAGCGTATCATCTCAGAATACCAAAAGGGACAAGAACTGTCCCATGGGCATCTGACCTTTCATAAATAATACCAGATGCGCCGGCGCCGCGGCTCAACAGGTTAATCCTCCGCCCTGCGGCGCCGGCACACCGGGTTCTAGTCCCGGTCGGGGCGCCGGATTCTGTCCCAGTTGCCCCTCTTCCAGGCCAGCTCTCTGCTGTGGCCAGGGAGTGCAGTGGAGGGTGGCCCAAGTGCTTGGGCCCTGCACCCCATGGGAGACCAGGAGAAGCACCTGGCTCCTGCCACCGGATCAGCGCGGTGCACCGGCCACAGCGTGCCAGCCGTGGCGGCCATTGGAGGGTGAACCAACGGCAAAAGGAAGACCTTTCTCTCTGTCTCTCTCTCTCTCACTGTCCACTCTGCCTGTAAAAATAATAATAATAATAATAATACCAGATGCAATAAGATAATGAAGCAACACCTTCAAAGTTCTGGGGGGAAACACTATGTTTTATCTAAAATTCTGTATCCTCACCAAACCACCAATCAAGTGTGAAAATAAAATCTTTTGCAGATATGCATATATATGGAACATATACTTCCGTCTTTCTCCCCTTTCTAAAAAGCTACTAAAGTATGTGACTCGTAAGGAGGCAGAGGGGGACTAACAGAGGCCACCTGGCCCCTCCACCCTCAGCAAACAGCCTTGGAGAAGAAGGAAGAGGAGCCTCAGATGATAGCCGATCGTCCAAGGAACACAGAGTCGGAGACTCAGGACACTGGCTCCACACTCTCAGCAAGACTCAGGGAGGTGAGTTCCCCAGCAGGAGGGAATCCGCATCTCGGATAGGCAGGCAGTGGCAAACATCCCACACTGCTCACGAAACAAGTGCATCCACGATAACACTGCTGGCTGTGTGGTGATGCAAATGCTGCCACCAAACTTTTTATCTCAAATAGTTACACAGTCGCAGCCAGTTCTAAGAAATGACACAGAGATATCCCTATTACCCTATGTCCTGGGTTTTTTTTTTTTTTTTCATTATTATTATTTGACAAGCAGAGTTATAGACAATGAGAGAGAGAGAGAGACAGAGAGAAAGGTCCTCCATCTGTTGGTTCACTCCCCAAATGGCCGCTACGGCTGGCGCTGCGCCAATCCAAAGCCAGGAGCCAGGTGCTTCCTCCTGGTCTCCCATGGGGTGCAGGGCCCAAGCACTTGGGCCATCCTCCACTGCACTCCCGGGCCACAGCAGAGAGCTGGACTGGAAGAGGAGCAACCGGGACCAGAACCCAGTGCCCACTTGGGATGCCGGCGCTGCAGGCAGAGGATTAACCAAGTGAGCAATGGCGCCGGCCCCCCTATATCCTATTTTTGTCAATGGTTATATCTTACAGAACCACCGTACAGGCTCACATGCAGGTACGGAAATGGAAATAGTCCAGATACAGAACATTTCCATCACCACAAAACTGTATTGTTGCCTTTTTACAGCCACTCATTTCCTTCTATCCCAATCTGTCCTTAAGCCCTGGCAACCACCAATCTTCTCTCCAATTTTATAACCTTTTCATCTTATGAAGGTAATATAAGTGGAATAATATAGTATATATAACTCTTGGCACTGGCCTTTTTACTCACCATAATTATCTGATAATTCATCCAGATTGTTGTGTAGGTCGCTAGTTCACTCATTTTTATTGCTTAGTAGTATTCCTTAGTGTGGATATGCTACAGTTTGACCATATTTCACTGAACGAGGTCTGAGTTGTTTTCAGCTTATGGCTATTGTGAATCAACATGTTGCAAATATTCATACCTGTGTACAGGATTTTATGTGAACACAGCCATCATTTATGTGGGATAGACGCCCAACAGTGCAGATGCTGGCTCATATGATAATTTCATGCTCATTTTTAAAGAAATTGTCCAACTGTTTTCCAGGAAGATGATACCTTCTTATGAGTGGTTGATGATGTCGCTGGTTGTTGTATGACCTGACAGATTTTTCTTTGGTCTAATTGTTCTAGCAAGAGTTGAAAAGGGGGTGTTGAAGACTCCAATTGTAATTATGGACTATCTACTTATTTTTTCAGTTCTATCAGATTTTGCCTAACATATTTTGCAGCTCTGTTGTTCGACGCATATAAATTTTTAGAACTGTTATGTTTTCTTAGTGAAGTGGCCATTTTATGACTTTATAATATCCCTTTCTCCCTGTTCATTTCTTTTGCTCTAAAGTCTACTACATCTGCTATTAACAAAGTCATTCTTGTTTTGTTTAATATTGCATGATATATCTTTTTATATTCTTTTTCTTTTAAATATCCTGTATTATTACAATTAAAGTGCATTCTTTGTACAGGATATAGTTGTATCATTTTTTTTAAAAAAGATTTTACTCTATTTGAGAGGCAGCATCACAGACACACAGAGGGAGAGACCGAGAAAGAGGTCTTCCAGCTACTGGTTCATTCCCCACGTGGCCACATCAGCCAGAGCTGGGCAGATCCGAAGCCAGGAGCCAAGAGCTTCCTCTGGGTCTCCTATATGGGTGGAGGGGTCCAAGCACTTGAGCCATCTTCCTATGCTTTCCCAGGCCACTAGTAGGGAGCTGGATCAGAAGTGGAGCAGCCGGCACACGAACCAGCATCCAATGGGATGCCGACATTCCAGGCGGAGGCTTAACCCACTACGCCACAGCACCAGGTCCTAGTTGGTCACTTTTAAAAATCTACTCTGTCAAGACTTGTGCTGTGGCATAGTGGATTAAGCCGCCGCCTGTGATGCCAGCATTCCATATGGGCACCAGTTCGAGCCTCAGGTGGGAGACTCAAATGAAGTTCCTGGCTTGGGCCTGGCCAGCCCTGGCCGTTGAGTCATCTGGGGAGTGAACCAGCATATGAAAGATCTTTGTTTCTCTATATGTAACTTTTTCAAATAAAAAAATAAGTGAATCTTTAAAAAAATCTGCTCTATCAATCTCTACCCTTTGATTGATATATTTAGACAATTTATATTTAATGTAATTATTGATATGTTAGGGTGTAAATTTGTCATTTATATTTTTGTTTCTGCTTCTGCTCTTTTTTTGACTTTTATTTAATGAATATAAATTTCCAAAATACGGCTTATGGATTACAATGGCTTCCCCCCCCATAACGTCCCTCCCACCCGCAACCCTCCCCTTTCCCACTCCCTCTCCCCTTCCATTCACATCAAGATTCATTTTCAATTCTCTTTATATACAGAAGATCAGTTTAGCATATATTAAGTAAAGATTTCAACAGTTTGCACCCACATAGAAACAAAAAGTGAAAAATACTGTTTGCGTACTAGTTATAGCATTAAATCACAATGTACAGCACATTAAGGACAGAGATCCTACATGAGGAGTAAGTGCACAGTGACTCCTGTTGTTGACTTAACAAATTGACACTGTTGTTTATGGCGTCAGTAATCACCCTAGGCTCTTGTCATGAGTTGCCAAGGCTATGGAAGCCTTTTGAGTTCACCGACTCTGATCATATTTAGACAAGGTCGTAGTCAAAGTGGAAGTTCTCTCCTCCCTTCAGAGAAAGGTGCCTCCTTCTTTAATGGCCTGTTCTTTCCACTGGGATCTCACTTGCGGAGATCTTTCATTTAGGGTTTGGTGGTGGTGTTGTTGTTGTTTTTTTTTTTTTTTTTTTTTTTTTTTTTTTTTTTTTTTTTTTTTTTTGCCAGAGTGTCTTGGCTTTCCATGCCTGAAATACTCTCATGGGCTTTTCAGCCGGATCCGCATGCCTTAAGGGCTGATTCTGAGGCCAGAGTGCTTTTTAGGACATCTGCCTGCTTCTGCTCTTTATTTCTGTATTTTCTCTACCTTTCTGTCAGTTATTTACTAGACAGGTGCTTTAACCAACTAAGCCACTCTGCCAGTTATTTAAACATTTTTCAAAGATTTATTTTATTTATTTGAAAGGCATGCTGACTGAGAGAAGAGAAAGATATCTTCCATCCACTAGTTCACTTGTCAAATGACCACAGCAGCTGGGGCTGGGCCAGGCTGAAGCCAAAAAGCCTGGAACTCCATCTGGATCCCAAAACGGAGGACAAGTGGCCCAAGTGCTTGTGCCACCTTCTGCTGCTTTCCCAGGCACATTAGCAGGGAGCTGAGCAGCTGGGATTTCTCAAAACTGCAGTCCAGTATGGGATGCTGGCTTAACATGCTGTATCACAATACCAGCCCCAATTACTTTCAATTTTTCTTAGGATTTCATTTTGATTTATACATAGTGTTTTTGTTTGACCTCTTTGTGTTGGCTTCTTTAGAGATTGCCCTAGCCTCAATCTCTTGATCCTCTCCTTCTGGTACTCCAATGACAAAAGAAAAAAAATTAGATCTTCTAATGGAGCCTCACAGGTGTCTGAAGCTCTGTTCCCTGTTCTGATTTCATCCGTCTTCTCTGGCATTTCTGTTGTTCTGTCTCTCAGTTCGCTTGTTATTTTCTCGGCCCACTCCATTCTGCACGTGAGTCCATCCACAGGGGTTTTCATTTTGTTTACTGCACCTGGTTTCCAGTTGGTCCTTATTTCTTGTCTAGATTTTTACTTCTTTGCAGCGGCTTCCTATTTTTTTTTTTTTTGCTTCAAATATGTCCAAAATTATTTGTTAAAGCATTTTAATCATGGCGTTTTAATCTCTTTGTTGGACAATTGTAACATCTCTGCCAGGTGGGTGCACAAGTCCAGGCTCCCTCCTGGCCTCCTAGGACATCGCCCAGCAAGAACATCGGGACGCTCCATTACAGCTTTCACACGGCTGAGTCTCAGCCTCGGCTGACACTTCTGTTTATTTGGGTCACTTTTGACTGGAGTAGAGCAGTTATTGCCTAAATGTCTTCTGTCTTAGGTTTGCCCCTTTCCTAGTTCTTCGACTAGAGGCGGCAACTTCCCTCCCAGCTCCCCACCTCGTGCCCATGGGTGTTTCTGGGTTGCTGGCTTCTTCAGTTCCAAGTGTGGGATACATATGCAAAGCAAAGCAGAAACAAAAACAAAAATCAGGGGACCCCCACTCTACTGTCCCTTGGGTTCCGATATCCCTATCTGGTCTACCTTCTTCTCTCTGCCGTTCATCATCTTCTTACGTCTGCTTTATATATAAGTACAGTGGTTTTCGTTTAATGTAATGGGAGGAAGGAGGACAAGGATGTCTACTCCATCATCCTAGAGGCAGAAAGGGCTCGCAATGATGTAAGCATAATCACTGGTTCTTAATTTTAGAATCAACTTACAGTTAAGCACAGAAGATCTCATTATGCGCCCAGAAATGATCTAAAAGTTATCACTGCTGAAAACATGAAAGTAGGGATGGGCATTTAGCCTAGCTGTGAGGCACGAACAGCCCACGTAGGAGTACTGGCTGGTTTCTCAGATTCAGCGCCTCACTCCAGCTTCCTGTTAATGAAGATTCTGACAGCTCACCTAATTGAGTTCCTGCCCCCACATGAGACCTGGAATGAATTTCCAGCTCCTGGTTTCAGCCAATTAAAGCCCCAGCTTTTGGGAGCCTTTGGGGAGCTAACCGGCAGATGGAAGCTCTCAATCCACCACTTTCAAATAATTAAATCAAAATTTTAAAACATGGAGCAGGTGTTGTGACACAACAGGCAAAGCATCACTGTGGAAGCCCATACCCCATAGTGGAGTGCTTAGGATCAAGTCCCTTCTTTTTTTTTTTTTTTTTCTTCTTTTTTAATGGCTTACTTAGCATTTTATTTATTTATTTATTTACTTTATTTTTGGACAGGCAGAGTGGACAGTGAGAGAGAGAGACAGAGAGAAAGGTCTTCCTTTTGCCGTTGGTTCACCCTCCAATGGCCGCCGCGGCTGGCGCACCGCGCTGATCTGATGGCAGGAGCCAGGTACTTATCCTGGTCTCCCATGGGGTGCAGGGCCCAAGCACTTGGGCCATCCTCCACTGCACTCCTTGGCCACAGCAGAGAGCTGGCCTGGAAGAAGGGCAACTGGGACAGAATCCGGCGCCCCGACCGGGACTAGAACCCCGTGTGCCGGCGCCGCAAGGTGGAGGATTAGCCTAGTGAGCCGCGGTGCCGGCCAAGGATCAAGTCCCTTCTCCACCTCAGCTTCCAATCCAGTTTCCTGCTAACGCTCCTGGGAGGCACTGCATGGTAGCTCCTGCCACACATGTGGGAGACCCAAATGGAGCAGTCCCGGCTGTTGCAGGCATTTAGGAAGATAACCAGTGTATGGAGGACCTCTTTCTCTGTGTGTCTCCATCACTCTACCTTTCAAAATAATAAAAATGAATAATAAACATTTTTTTTTATTTTAAAACAGTAAAATGTAAAAGTTTGGGGGATGGCGTTGTAGCACAGTGGGTTAAGCCACTACATGTGACGCTGGGATTCCGCATAAGCACTAGATTCTCACGTCCAATCTGCTACACTTTCATTTCAGCTCCCTGCTAATGCACCTGGGAAAGCAGTGGAAGTTGGCCCAGATACTTGGGCTCCTGCGACCCAGATGGAGTTTCAGGCTCCTAGCTTCATCGTGATCCAGGCCTGGCTGTCAAGGCCATCTGGGGAGTCAACCAGAGAATGAAAGATATCTCTCTCTCTCTCCCTCCCTCTGTGTAACTCTGACTTTCAAATAAATAAATACATTTTTTTTTAAAGTTTCGATGGTAGAAGAAGGAAGAGGGTAATTAGGTGAAAGGAGTGATAAAGGTATAAATATTTTCATTTAACAAAATTTTAAGTGTGAAAATGATAAAGTGGAACGTGTACTATTTAAAGTTACAAAGGCAGGGCCGGCATTGTGATACACTTGGTTAAGTTGCCCCCTGCTGGGACAATCCCCATGTTTAATCCTCCACCTGCATCCCATATTGGGGGCCGGTTCCAGTCCTGGCTGCTCCTCTTCCAGTCCAGCTCTCTGCTGTGGCCTGGGAAAGCAGTAGAGGATGGCCCAAGCCCTTGGGCCCCTGCACCTGCGTGGGAGACCAGGAAGAAACTCCTGACTCCTGGTTTCGGATTGGCACAGCTCCGGCCGTTGCGGCCATTTGGGGAGTGAGCCAACGGAAGGAAGACCTTTCTCTCTGTCTCTCCTTCTCACTGTCTGAAACTCTACCTCTCAAATAAAGAAATAAAATTAAAAAAAAAAAAAAAAAAGCAGTTGCCCCCTGGAACACCAGCATCTCATATGAGCACAGTTCAAGTGCTGGCTGCTCCACTTTAGATCAAGTTCCCCACTAATGTGCTTGGGAAAGCAGCAGCAGATGACCCAAGTTGCTGAGCCCCTGCACTTATGTGGGAGAGCCGGAAGAAGCTCCTGGCTGCTGCCTTTGACCTGACCCCTGGCTATTGAGTCCACTTGGGGAGTGAACCAGTGGATGGAAGACCAACCTCTCTCTCTCTCTCTCTGCAATTCTGCCTTTTAAATAAATAAATAAATTCTAAAAATAAAATAAAGACACAAGGGCAGAGGATCTAACAACAGTCCTGTATCTACATAGAGTGTAAAAAGAGGAATAGGAGAAAGGGCGTAAGAAAGTCCAATTCCCTGGGCTGGCACTGCAGTAAAATGGGTTAAGCTGCCACCTGCAATGCCAGCATCCCGTATGGTGCCGGTTCGAGTCCCAGCTGCTCCACTTCCGAGCTAGCTCTCTGCTAATATGCCTGGGAAAGCATGGAGGACAGCCCAAATGTTTGGGCCCCTGTACTCGTGTCAGAGACCTGGAAGAAGTTCCTGGCTTCAGCCTGACCCAGCTCTGGCAGTTGTTACCACTTGGGGAGTGAACCAGAAGGTGGAAGACCTCTCTCTGTGTGTGTCTCTCTCCTCTCTCTCTGTAACTCTGCCTTTCAAATAAATAAATAAATCTTAAAAAAAAAAGTGTAAGTAGTTTCAAGTTCTAATTTTTATCAAAATTTCTATTTTCTTAATTGTTGACATTCTAGCCATTCTACCTATATATTCCTAAGTTTTATTTTTAAAAGATCACACAATTAGAAATGACTTTCTAACAGCAGTTCTGTGAATTTTAGGAAATGCACAGCTCTGTGGGGCCATCACCACTTTCAGGACACAGATAAAATCAGGACACACCCTTAAAATTGGGGTGGACATTTGGTCCAGCGGTTAAGACGTGAGTTAGGAAGTTCACATCCCTCATTGGAGTGTCTGCATTTGATCCCTGTCTCCAACTCCTGATTCCAGCTTCCTGCTAATGTAGACTCTGAAAGGCAGCAGTGATGGCTCAAGTAGCTGTCCCTACATCCACCTGGGAGACCGGAGCTGTGTTCCCAGCTCCTGGCTTTGGCCTTGGCTATTGCAGGCATTTGAGAAGTGAACCAGGGAACAAAGGCGCTCGCTCTCTCTCTCTCTCTCTCTCTCTCTCTCCCCCCCTCTATGTGTGTGTGTTCTCTGCCTCTCAAACAAACCTCTCCATAGGGTCCTTTGAAATCCTTCCCTCCCTCCATCTCTAACCTTTGGAAACCACTCTACCATTAAGAGTTTTTTTTTTTTTTAGAATGTCATGTAAAATGGAATAATCTATATATACTCTCTTTTTTCCTCCAAATGTTCAGTATTTATTTGCATAATGCATACATCAAAAAGTTTGGGGAGAAAAGAAGTGTCAACAGGAAGTCTATAAGTGCACAGGCCCTTGCCTGTCTCTAGTACTTAGGGGAATAGAATCCTTGGAGTCTGAATGGGAGAACTTCAAATGTTCCAGGCACCCACCAAAGCAATGCCACACTTGTGGTCCTTCATGCCTGTATTCAGTAAAGATCATAATGATGTAACTAATGACCCTATTCCTTTCTGCATGCAATAGAAAAGATCATCTCGTACCTGTAAATTTGTGCGATTTATAGTCCTTCATCCTACTTCTTCATAAGCAACGCTATCCATTACCCTGAAGTTGCGGGACATCAGGAGCGAATGCCCTGGTTCTGAATTGTCCTTTATTAGCAAACAAGTTTTTGTTTTTCCATCTGGCATCCTCTACATCTAAATTCATTAAGTGTAGCTTCCAGTAACCTGGGAGGTATTTCTTGACACCATCAATACCATATATGAATCCATTAAACAGAGTTGCTTAGCACAGTTGGCCCTCTTTATCTGCATTTGTGGGTTCCACATCTGAATATTCAACTAACCACAGATCGAAGATGTTTTTGTAAAAAACTGCATTTGTACTGAGCATATGCAGACTTTTTCTTGCCATTATTCCCTAAACGATACAATGTAATAACTATTTCCCTAGCAGTTACATTGTGTTAGATATTTTAAGTAATCTAGAGATGATTTAAAGTATGCAAGGATATGAGTGGATCATATGCAAACACTACACCATTTTCTATAAAGGCCTGGATCATCTGCAGATTTTAATATTCTCAGATATCCTGGAAGCAGTCCCCTGAGGATACTAGAGGATGACTATTGTATCAATGTAGATGCCAGAGCTAGCCCAGGGACACAACAGTGGTTCTGTATTATTAACGTGGAGGAGGATCTCCTGTTTAATTCATTTTACAGGCCACATGACCCGGCCAGCTAAGAACGATTCTAAAATCTTTAGGCGGAGGGGTGTGTAAAACAGAGCCATCTTAACATAATTAAATATGGAATTGGATGTCAGGAGGCCATTCCTACCCACTCTGATTTCCTTGGTGACATTATGATAAAGGCGAAAGGTGCATTAAAAGCTCTGGATCTATATTGCGGTCGTAAAATCTCACTCAGAGACAGTTCCTGTCTAGGGATTCATATGCCAGATATAGATCAATAAATGCTGAGAAGTTCTACAATATCCCAACCACTGCTCTATAAAGCACCAGTGAGTGCTCGCTGGTTGAACAATAAGGTACTTCTGTAATTCCAGTGTCAACACACAATTTACTCAAATACAATGAATTTATTCAGGAAAATTACTTGAGAAATGATGGGTTAGACTTGCCTTTTATCCAGGATAAAAATCCTTGGTAGTAACTACTGGGTTATACCAAGCTCAGATCAGTAAATGCTGGAGACTTTTTTTCCTGAGCTGTCAGGGTTAACACTTGGTATAAAGTTGGTGGTACCACATTTGTAATCAGCAAAAATAGTTTTATCCTGGCAAAATTCAGCTATTTTCTTTTTTTTTTTTTTTCTTGTGACAGGCAGAGTGGACAGTGAGAGAGAGAGACAGAGAGAAAGGTCTTCCTTTGCCATTGGTTCACCCCCGCAGTGGCTGCTGTGGCCAGCGTGGTGCTGGTGCGCTGTGGCCGGTGCACCGCGCTGATCCAAAGCCAGGAGCCAGGTGCTTCTCCTGGTCTCCCATGGGGTGCAGGGCCCAAGCACTTGGGCCATCCTCCACTGCACTCCCGGGCCACAGCAGAGAGCTGCCCTGGAAGAGGGGCAACCAGGACAGAATCCAGCGCCCTGACCAGGACTAGAACCCGGTGTGCCGGCGCCGCAGGCAGAGGATTAGCCTGTTGAGCTGCAGCGCAGGCCAAATTCAGTTATTTTTAACGCACCAGGAAGGAGATGAAATAAATGTGTTATGGTAGATGTTCACTCTTTGAATGCCAATAAAGATTGCACGCTGAAGGGTTTCCGTGGTCCTCTGACAGGCAGCAGACCGTGGGCTCGGCACACCAGCACTGGTGAGCAGGACCGAGGTGAGGGGACTTCGAGGGCACTTCACATTCAATGTCTCCAGCAGGAAAGACTGCTTTCTTGGCAACAGAAAGATTAACTGTACATTTCATAAAGGAGACACAAAGTTCAGTAATGTGAGACTTTGATTTACAATGGTCTCCTGATTTATTGTTGGATATTTTTAAGCCGTACTATTTAAAACACAGCTAATTTAAACGCTAGTGATTCTGCACTGCTTGATTGCTGCTAAAGATTTACTAATAAGGAAACTGTTCAGTCTACATATTCTCAGTCCTCCACGACAGAGCCAACCTCTAATAAACATCATTTGTCAGGCAATGGATAGTGGTTTTCTTCTGAGTAGTTACTATCTCTTTTTATCTCTTTGCTTGTTTGCTTCAAATGCAGTTTTAAATGTCATAGAAGCCCACACAAAGCACAGCACTTAATAGTAACCACTTTGCTGGTTAAATACAGATGGTGAGTTGTTTTGTTTTGTTTTGTTTTGACAGGCAGACTGGACAGTGAGAGAGAGAGACAGAGAGAAAGGTCTTCCTTTGCCGTTGGTTCACCCTCCAATGGCCGCCGTGGCTGGCGCACCGCGCTGATCCGAAGCCAGGAGCCAGGAGCCAGGTGCTTCTCCTGGTCTCCCATGGGGTGCAGGGCCCAAGCACTTGGGCCATCCTCCACTGCACTCCCGGGCCACAGCAGAGAGCTGGCCTGGAAGAGGGACAACTGGGACAGAATCCGGCGCCCCGACCGGGACTAGAACCTGGTGTGCCAGTGCCGCAAGGCAGAGGATTAGCCTATTGAGCTGTGGCGCCGGCCCATCCTTAACTTTTGATAATCTGACTACAATATGCCTCGGAGAAGATCTTTTTTGTTTGAGTTTACTTGGGGTTGTTTGAGCTTCTTGTATCTGGATATCCATGTCTCTTTCAAGACCTGGGAAACTTTCATTTATCAGGTTTTCAAAGCCTTTTTGTTTCCTTCTTCAGGAATATCTATAATATGAATATTTAGTCACTTAATGGAATCCCAATTTCACATAGACTTTCTTCATTCTTTCTTAATTCTTTTCTCTTCATTTTTGTCTGATGGGTTTAGAAATTCTTTCTTCTACTTGGTCTATTTTGCTGTTAAAGCTCTCAATCATATTTTTTTATTTCACTGATTAAAGATTTCATCTCCAAAATTTCTATTTCATTCTTCTTAATGAGTTTCATCTCCTTAGTAATATTTGCATTCATGCCAGTCGTTGATTTAATCATTTCTTGGATCTGTCTGTATACTCTTGGATCTCATTGAGTTTCCTTACAATCATTATTTTGAATTCTATATTTGCCATTTCAGGGATTTTCTTCAGTTCAGGATCTAATTCTTGAGCGTTATTTTGTTCTTTTGGAGGTGTAATGCTGCCTTGCTTCTTCATGTCTCCTGTGTCCCTATGTTGACGTTTGTGCATCTGCTGTAATCCTGCCTAGGTTTTACTGGAAAAGAGTTTATGGCTCAGCTGGAGTGGAGGGTATCAGTGGACTTGCTGCTTTGGCTTTGGTTCTAAATGAGCTCAGGAGTGTACTTCCTGAGTGATTTCTGCTGTCTTGATTAATGCTGTGTCTGTAAGTGACACAGTGGATGGTGCACTGCAGTTTGCAGGGGCTGAGGTGTGGCCTTGAGATGAATATGGTTTCCTAGGGTGTGCATCTTTGGTCCACAATCCCCCTGGGGTTGTGATAGCCAGGGCCTTGTTCCTGGTGCTGAGGGAGACAAAGGTGGCTGTCCCCTTGTCCAGCTGACAAAACAGAGTGATGCTGGGGCTTGTGGCACCAGCTGCTGGACTCTATGACTGAGTGATGAGGAGGGACCTTTCTGGCTAGGAAAGTCCAGCTGCTGTTGTAACTTATAAGACCAATAGCCCTAGCCCTGGGACTAGGGAGTAGGAACTGAGTGCTACTCAAGTCCTACAGGATGGCTGTAAGCATACAGGAGACCTTGTTCTGGAGGGTATGAGTCCAGACAGGTGGAATGCAGGCAGGCCCTTCCCTGGGCACACCAGGTAGATTCCAGTGGGACTGAGAAATTTAGAACTAAGAGTTACAGTCCTGGTGCTACAGGGTACAGTGGGGCCTTTACTCAGATCTCCCAAGGCAGGGTGAATTTTTATGAGGTGCTGCTGGTGCTAGTCCCCAGAAGTTAAGGGGTCCCCCTGGCTCAAGTAGAATGTATAAACCTAGCTCTTGGGCTAATGCCCCAAACCTCCCACAGTTACAAGGTGCAGGGAGTCTGTGCTTTGCCCCACACATTGTCCTGACTCTCACTCTGATGCTGGTAGGAGCAGAACAGAGGCCTGCGGCATGACTTTCTGCTGCAGCGTGGGGGAGGCGAGGGAAGCGGGGCAGCCTCCCTTCTCCAAGCCGGGCAGCTGCTCAGGCTCCAGTCAGCTCCAATGGCTCAAGCACAAGTCAGGGGGTCACTGCGGAATCCTCTCTCAGCTAAAACTGAGCAGCAGGGCGCATGGCACTTTCTTCCTACTTTGACTTGGTAAAATGGGGCTCATAGCGGCAGCTGGCTGCACCGTGGGGCCAGCTGTCTTCTCTCCTCTTGTCCCATGGAGTCTTCATTGTGTTTTCACTTCTGTGCCAAAAGTTTCCATCAGTCAGACTCTGGAAAGTGGCCCTTCCTTTGCTGATTCCATACCCCAAGCCTCCTTGGATCTCTCCGATACTCTTTTTTTTTTTTTTTTTTTAAGATTTATTTATTTATTTGAAAGGCAGAGTTACACAGAGAGAGAAGGAGAGGCAGAGAGAGGGAGGTCTTCCATCCAACGGTTCACTCCCCATTTGGCCACAATGGCTGGAGTTGCACCAATTCAAAGTCAGGAGCCAGGAGCTTCTTCCAGGTCTCCCATGTGGGTGCTGGGGCTCAAGGACTTAGGCCATCTCCCACTGCTTTTCCAGGCCATAGCAGAGAACTGGATCAGAAGTACAGCAGCCGAGACTTGAACAGGCGCCCAACTGGGATGCCAGCACTTCTAGCCAGGGCATTAACAGTGCCACCCCCCTGCCATACTCTTTCAAAGCTTAGAATAGCTGGCGCCGTGGCTCACTAGGCTAATCCTCCGCCTAGCAGCACTGGCACACCGGGTTCTAGTCCTGGTCGGGGCGCCGGATTCTGTCCCGGTTGCCCCTCTTCCAGGCCAGCTCTCTGCTGTGGCCAGGGAGTGCAGTGGAGGATGGCCCAAGTACTTGGGCCCTGCACCCGATGGGAGACCAGGATAAGTACCTGGCTCCTGCCATTGGATCAGCACGGTGCGCCGGCCGCAGCACACCGGCCACAGCGGCCATTGGAGGGTGAACCAATGGCAAAGGAAGACCTTTCTCTCTGTCTCTCTCTCTCACTGTCCACTCTGCCTGTCCAAAAAAAAAAAAAAAAAAGAGCTTAGAATAGTGCCTGGTTCACAGGAATTAAGACAATAAATTAGATATTTTTATTATGATTGACACAGAAAAATAAGTTCTATACAAGTTTGTCATGTACTAAATACAGAAGAAGAAACAAATAATATGTTTTAAAGACCTGTTAGGGGCCAGCATTGTGGCGTAGTAGGTAAAGGCAGATGCCGGTAACCCACATGGGCTCCAGTTCAAGTCCCAGCTGCTGTACTTCTGATCCAGCTCCCTGCTAATGTGCCTGGGAAAGCAGCGGAAGATGACCCAAGTGTTTGGGCCCCTGCACCCACGTGGGAGACATGGAAGAGGCTCCTGGCTCCTAGCTCCTGGCTTCAGATCAGCCCAGCCCTGGCTGTTGTGGCCATCTAGGGAGTGAACCAGTGGATGAAAGATTCTCTCTCTCTCCCTCTCTCTCTCTGCCTCTCTGTAACTCTGCCTTTCAAATAAATAATCTTTTAAAAATAATAAAATAATAGGAGGGTTTTTTTAAAAGCTACTGTGTTAAGGTAGATTCTTCTAGAAGCAAAGATTTTAATGCAAGCCTCAGAAGCCCTAGGAGAGGTGGTGATTAGAGAGAGAAGAGGAAGACTCCAATAAAGATATGAAACAACAAAGTCACCCACAGGTAAGCAGCTGAGACTCAGGGACACATGGCCCAGTCCTCAGAGCCGGTCCAGGAGGGCAGAAGTTAGGATATGGGTCCCCCATGGCCCAGTCCTCAGAGCTGGCCCAGGAGGGCAGAAGTGGGATGCGGGTCCCCCATGGCCCAGTCCTCAGAGCTGGCTCAGGCTGCTCCCAGGGCCATTAATGCCTCCCACCCCTGGAGGCCCCACTGCCACTGGCACCTGCTGTGTGGAAGAGATAAGGAGAGCACCAGAGGAGTACCCTTGAGTCTTCCTCTTCAAACTTTCTTATTCTCTGAAATGTTTACTTTGAACTTATCTTTTTACAAAAAAAAAAAAGCTACTTTCATTTAGAAAACATAAAACATACTTGAATATTGTGCTAATATTTCAGAATGGGGATAGCTAGATTTGGATTTAGTCTAATCTGAGTAACTTTAAGGAATGGAAAAACTTTTTTCTGCCAAAGGCCATTCAGATATTTATAAAATCATTCACGGGGCAAACAAAATTATCCATTTAAGCATTAGCCTGCTATATATTTACTGGATTTTTAAAGATTTATTTATTTATTTATTTGAAAGGCAGAGTTATACAGAAAGAGGAGAGGCAGAGGGAGAGGTCTTCCATCCACTGGTTCACTCTCCAATTGGCCTCAACAGCAGGAGCTGGGCCAATCTGAAGCCAGGAGCCAGGAGCTTCTTCCAGGTCTCCCACATGGGTGCAGGGGCCCAAGGACTTGGACCATCTTCTACTGCTTTTCCAGGCCATAGCAGAGAGCCGGATCGCAAGAGAAGCAGCCGGGACTAGAATTGGTGCCCATATGGGATGCCAGTGCCGCAGGCAGAGGATTAACCTACTGCGCCATGGTGCCAGGCCTGCTTCCTTTTTTAAGATTTAATTATTTATTTGAAAATCAGAGTTACAGAGAGGCAGAGACAGAGAGAGAGGTCCTCCATCTGCTGGCTCACTCCCCAGATGACCACAACGGCCAGAGCTGGGCCGATCCAAAGCCAGGAGCCAGGAGCTTCTTCCAGGTCTCCCATGCGGGTGCAGGGACCCAAGGACTTGGGCCATCTTCCACTGCTTTCCCAGGCCATAGCAGAAAGCTGGATTGGAACTGGGGCAGCTGGCACTGGAACTGGTGCCCATATGGGATGCCGGCACTGTGGGCGGCGGCTTTACCCGCTACGTCACAGCACCAGCCCCGATTTACTGAATTTTGAGTCATGCCTGCAGTTAATTTGCCTGGGCCAGACCAGACGAGTCTGTGGGCATTATGTGGTCCACGGGATGCACATTCCCTATCCCTGCCAGAGCTCGTGTCTTCAGCCAGTGACAATGTTAAGTACTACTTTGTGTACTTTGAAAGAGCTACATTCGAACTCAGTGAATTTGCTCTAGGCTTATGTAAGAAACCCCTAAAGACAGACAACCCATCGTGCAAGTATATGTGAAAGCAACAGGCTGCCTTCTTCCAAGGCGGGCTAAGCTGACAGTAAACACAATGAACTGAGGTCAGTTTTCTCAGGCCAGGATATTGATGGGAAATAACCCACGTGGAAGATCGCCCTGCATGAAAACCAAACTGCTTTCCCAGCAAGCCTCGCACAGAGACCACAGAAACAAAGAAAATCATAAAAAGTAGTAAGAACCATTACACTCACAGTGACTAACAATATAGTCATAACTTTCACCAAGGATGTAAAGTGCATAAATATAAAAAAGAGGCAGCTCCCCTTAATTCCAGGACTTCTAGGTAATTGCTGCAATGGGGAAAGCATCTCCAGATAATAGGAAAATACACTAAAAATGGGGAAAAGGTATGCTAAGACTAGGAAGAGTGAAAATTAACAATGCATCTGAAATACAGCCAGAATTAGATATCATTTTATGTTACCCAAACACATGAGAGCCGGCTGACGGGGGCTATACCAAGGAACAAAGGTTTTGCAAGGACTTTGGTAATCAGGGGTGAGATTGATCACCATAACGAAAGCCACGGCATTAATAATAAAGGGATCAATGACACAGACAAATATATTTACAGATCATTGCCTCAACTTGGGCCTGCAAGGGTCCAGATGTATCACTGCTTTCAAATTTATTTATAGATCAGTGTCCTCATGTGATAAACAGTCAGCTTGTAAACTAAAAATATTGAAAAGCACAACTTATTACTGTGACTTTCTTCCCTTTTCTTAACCGTGCAAGAGATGTCAGCACAGGCCTACAGTCCAGGGACGACTCCTTACTCATCTGATGAATGGGATGAAGAGTGTCAAAGGATGAGCTTACCCTACAGCTAACGTCTAATAAACAACAGACTCAAGACCCGGTCGGCAAGCCCGGCTGAGATGCCAACGTCTCCCTCGCAGCGTCTCCCACGGAGAAGTCCTTCTCCAAGTCTAAGAGAACTGCATGGCTGCAGCTCGGTTTTGTCCGACCTCTGTCGAGAGAAAACTCGAGCCCTTCCATGCGTGGCTCAGCTATTCCATAGACAAACAGCATTCCAAACAGACGCAACCAAGGACGTGGGGGGCCCTCTGAGTTCACATCCACCTCCTTGTGGTCTGCCTACTCTAAGGCATTAGCCGATCCCTTCCTTCCCTCCTTCGTCCATTTGCCTGACAAATGGTGGGTGCCGACGGAGAGCCTCAGGCTCTGGGGGCAGATGAGCCTGCTGCAGGAAGTTGACTAAGACGGAACGTGACCTCTCTTCTGCAGACTTGAAGTCCAGCATGGGAGGCACCGAGAATCCCAGCATGGAAGGCTCACTTTAGGAGTACCCCTCAGGGCGCCCCCCGACCACACACACACACACACACACACACACACACGGGAGCCTTGGGGAGGGCAGGGGAACTGTCACTGAGCAGAGTAGGGGGTGGGCAGGCAGAAAAGGCCTCCAAGGAAGAGCAGCCTGAAAGACTGTCGGGGGGGGGGCTCTCACATTTGGATCTTAGAAACCTTGGTTTCAGAGCAAAGAAACCTCTACCTGGAGGTGGCTACAATGGGTGCAAAGGACCTCACTGCTACCAGCCCCAGGCCTCAGAGAAATGTGTGGGCAGACAAAAAAAAAAAAAAAAAGTCAGTGGATTTGAAAGTACACTAACCTTTATTGCACAGTTACTATGGGCTGGATCCAGCTTTAAGAGGCTGGCATAGGGGCCGGCGCTGTGGTGCAGCAGGTTAAAGCCCTCAGCCTACAGCGCCGGCATCCCATATGGTCACTGGTTTGAGTCCTAGCTGCTCCACTTCCAACCCAGTTCTCTGCTGTGGCCTGGGAAAGCAGTAGAAGATGGCCCAAGTCCTTGGGCCCCTGCACCCATGTGGGAGACCCAGAAGAAGCTCCTGGCTCCTGGCTTCGGATCAGTTCAGCTCTGGCCATTGTGGTCATTTGGGGAGTGAATCAAGGAATAGAAGACCTCTCTCTCTCTCTTTCTGGCTCTACCTCTCTCTGTAACTCTTTCAAATAAATAAAATAAATCTTAAAAAAAAAAGAGTCTGGCATACATGAAGAAATTCTTTGTTTCCCGTCAAAACGGGGGAGCACCCAGCTTCACTGGCCCCCTCTCCCCTTGAGCATCAATGAAGTTACTGAATGACAGCGAGGCCTGGACTGAGTAACCGGAGCACAACCCTGGCAAGTTGAAGGCTTAGACGAGCGTATGGGGAAGGGGGAAGGCTGGGCAAGCAGCAGGCACTGGGTGGGGCGGGGGGAAGGTGGAAGAAGAACATCCATAGTCCTCTCACTCTCTCTCTCACAGGGCCTTGACACTCACAACTTGTCCCCAGCAGCCCCGAAAAGCAATCTGCCCCTGCCCCTCACCAGGGGAAAGCGACACAGCAAGGCAGAGCTGGGCCAGTGCAGCAGGCAGCCTTCCTTCCAAGACCGGGGGGCTGCAGCCTGGATCCCCCTCCTTCCCTGCTGCTCCTGCCTGGGAATGGAGTGACAGAAGCTTGACTGCCGGAGTGGTCTGGGCAGGTGGGTGGGCCTGCAGTTCTCTCCAGTGGAGTGTATCACAGAGACAGGCCCACACCTCCAGCCTCCAAACACTCATTACTGGACAAGGAAGTTGATCCGGGAGCTAGCCATGTGCTCACAAAGCCTAATCAGCGGATGCCTGAGGAGTAACACCTGCCCCAAAAGCAAGTTACCAAAGAGGCCAGCACTGGAAATTATGAGAAAAGAGATCAGCAAAATTTGAAACCACTGAGGAAGAATGGGAGGGCTGTGTTCAATGCCAAAGGGGAGCAAGAGCAAGAAATTACTTCTTAACAACCCTACAGGACAAGCATTATCATCAGGCCATTTTACAGATAAAGAAACTGAGTCTTGGCGCTGCCCAGCAAGGTTAACAGCGGCAAAGGGTGAGATGAGGATTTGGACCAAGCCCTGGAGCCCTTGCTGGTCACTGCTGTGTGTGTTTGCTTGTTCCTCTGAGGCTTCCTGCAGTTTGTTCTCTTCGCCAGGAAGGCGCGAGCACTGCTTGCTGTCACTTCCACCTTCCTGCCACAGCGTCCCTGAGGACACTGCTCTGGTGCAGTGTGTAAACCATCACCCGTTTACCCGGCAGCCTGGGGAGCCCACAGGTAGGGGTCAGCGGTGGCCAAATCCTTATGCTGTGGGCTGGCACTGTGGCTCTCTAGGCTAATCCTCTGCCTGCAGTGCCGGCACCCTGGGTTCTAGTTCCGGTCGGGGCACTGGATTCTGTCCCGGTTGCCCCTCTTCCAGTCCAGCTCTCTGCTGTGGCCCGGGTGTGCAGCGGAGAATGGCCCAAGTGCTTGGGCCCTGCACCGCATGGGAGACCAGGAGGAAGCACCTGGCTCCTGGCTTCGGATCAGTGCTGCGCACTGGCCATAGAGGCCATTTGGGGGGTGAACCAACAGAAGGAAAACCTTTCTCTCTGTCTCTCTCTCTCACTGTCTAACTCTGCCTGTCCAAAAAAAAAAAAAAAAAAAAAAATCCTTATGCTGTGTTCCCGCAGAGAGCCAGAGCACCTCTCGGGCTGCCACTCACAAAGATTTTGAGAGTTAGGAGAGCAGGCAAGACACTGGCGGTCAGCCACACGGGGTAGCAACAGCTGACAGCTGCGACAGGGGAGGGGCAACGTAAACAGTTGGGGTGGAATGAGGAGCGTAGAAGGACTTGCAGTCACTTACACTCTATAGCAACCAGCATTTAAAATGATGTCTTGTGGTCTAGGAAAAGCAATGACACGCTGAGTCCTGCAGGCTGCTGGTTTACTCTTTGTCACTATAACTGAAATACTTGAGAGGAGCTAGTTAGGAAGGAGGAAGGGGCCGGCGCCGCGGCTCACTAGGCTAATCCTCCACCTTGTGGCGCCGGCATACCAGGTTCTAGTCCCGGTCAGGGCGCCGGATTCTGTCCTGGTTGCTCCTCTTCCAGTCCAGCTCTCTGCTGCGGCCCGGGAAGGCAGTGGAGGATGGCCCAAGTGCTTGGGCCCTGCACCCGCATGGGAGACCAGGAGGAAGCACCTGGCTCCTGGCTTCGGATCAGCATAGTGCGCCGGCTGGAGCGGCCACTTGGGTCCGTGAACCAACGGAAAAGGAGGACTTTTCTCTTTGTCTCTCTCTCTCACTGTTTAACTCTGCCTGTCCAAAAAATAAAAATAAACAAACAAAATGTTTTGCACCAAAATAAATTTTCCATGAACTTTCTGAACACCCATATCCCTATTACACATCTATAAAATATTGAGTGCTGTGAGAGTAAGCCTCTTGATGCTGATATTCACCTGGGCAGCATGTCCCCAGACATGCAGAATGTTCAGTAAGGTGTTGCCCTGTTTCATTTCCACACCGAACAAAAAGTGGGCTTTTTTTTTTTTTTTTTTTTTTTTTGCAGCATTTCTGTTCTCTATCATAGCTGTGCTAACTTGCATATTCCCACCAACAGTGTATAAGGATTCCCTTTCCTCCATATCCTGGCCAGCAATTTTTCTTTTTTGTCTTTGGTAATAGCCACTCTGTTAGTAAAATGGTGCCATCTTATCTGTGGTGCCATCTATGCCACGGACACACTCTTAGGCTCTCTCCCTGGCCACCTTGCACAGTTAGCTTCTGTCCTAAGCCCCATGGCCCTACCACAGGTGTCAGCTCCACCCCACCCTCATTGGATTCACTGCTCCTACTTCCCTGCCCCCTTGCAAAGGTATAACAGGATCTGCTTCCAGCACACAGACTCTCTCTCTCTCTTACTCCCATGACCCTCCCCCCAAACCCCCACCCCTGTGGGGATTCCCCCATCTGACACTAAACCTTCCTTTACCTCCGGTGTGTGGTGTGTTTTGTGGTGGCTTTACACACTCTAACTGTGGTGAGGTGATACCTCATTGTGGTTTTAATTTGCATTTCCCGAATGGCTATTGATACAGAGCATTTTTTTTTATGTATATTTTGGCCATCTGAGAACTGTCTATTTAGATCCTTTGCTTATTTCTTAACTGAATCATTAATTTTCTGGTTGCTGTGTTTCTCGAGTCCCTTACACATTCTGGGTATTAAGTCTTTGCCAGATGTTTAGTTTGCAAATATTTTCTCCCATTCTGTCAGCTGCCTTTTCACTCTGTTGATTGTTACCTTTGCTGAGCGAAAGTTTCTTACTTTGCCATAATGCAGTTTGTCCATTTTTGATTTGTCGCTTGTGCTTTTGGGATCTTATAAAAAAATCATTGCCTACACAAATGTCTTGAACTACTTGCCCTTGTTTTCTTCTAGTAGTTTCATAATCTCATGTCTTACATTTAGATCTGTGTTCCATTTTGAGTTGATTTTTTTGCACAGGGTGAAAGGCAGTGTTGAGTGCGGGAGTCCCAGTCTTCTGCATATGGATATCCACATTCCCAGCACCAGTACAGAACAGAGTGGTGGATGTTTCTAATCCACACGTATATTAACATGTATGTCTGACTGTCTCTCATAAACATTCTCCTCTTTGTCCTTAGAAAAAGACCACCTGAGGGTTAACTAGTACTGTGAGCACCCACCTAAATGACTGTGACCCAGCCTCCACGAATCCTGGGCTGACCACAGGATTAACTACTGGCAGATGTCATGCAGCTCCTGGTGTGTTCTCTAAAGAGGAGGAGCGTGCCCCAGCCTCGCCTACCTCTCTGCTTGTCTTGCTGCCTGGAATGCAGGCTTCAGGAGTTGGAATGCCATGGAGACGACCACAGGAACAGAAAACAGAACCGGGGTGTCTACCAGACCCCCACCAACAGGGCAGCACTCAAGACCAATGCAGCAGAATCTCTGGGAGTTGGGACCCAGGAATTGATGTATTTCAAAAGTCTTCAAATGACCTTAATGTGCAGCTGAGGTTGACAGTCACTGAGACAGAAAAGCGTACACTGTATCCCCAACACCTTTTTTTTTTCTGACAGGCAGAGTGGACAGTGAGAGAGAGACAGAGAGAAAGGTCTTCCTTCCATTGGTTCACCCCCCAAATGGCTGCTACGGCCGGAGCGCTGCTCCGATCCGAGGCCAGGAGCCAGGTGCTTCCTTCTGGTCTCCCATGCAGATGCAGGGCCCAAGCACTTGGGCCATCCTCCACTGCCTTCCTGGAAGAGGAGCAACCAGGACAGAATTTGGCGCCCCAACTGGGACTAGAACCCGGGGTGCCGGCGCCGCAGGCAGAGGACTAGCCTAGTGAGCCGCGGTGCCGGCTCCCCAACACCTTATAACCTTATGTTGCCTCTAGACTAATCTCTGATGTTCTATGAGAGAGAAATACATTTCTATCATGTTTAGGCCATTTTTTTTTTTTAACAAAAGTCAAAACAACATCCCAACTGATGCCCAGACACCTGGAAGATTGTGCATGATCATCAGTGTACCTGTTCTGGAGGAGTTGGCCAAAAAAAAAAAAAAAAAAAAAAAGTATAAGAATGGAAAAGGAGAAGGCTGGGGCGTATATTGCTGATTCTCTCTTCCATGTTAACTGAAGTTGAGATTTTTTTAGCTTAGCACATACCTTTCATATATACAAACAGTTACTAAAGCTATAAGGATCTCTAAGCTCCCCACTAGTGCACCTGGGAAGGCAGCAGAAGATGGTCCAGGCTTGGGCTCCTGCCACCCACGTGGGAGACCTGGACGGAGTTCCAGGCCCTTGGCTTCAGCCTGGCCCAGCCCTGGCTGTTGTGGACACTTGGGGAGTGAACCAACGGATGGAAGATCTCACTTTCTCCATCTCTCCCTCTTTCTCTGGGACTCTGCCTTTCCAAATAAATAAACAAATCTTTTCAAAAAGATCTAAGGAGTCCATGATAAAAACAAAATGATAAGGGCTGGGCATTTGGCCCTGTGGGTACTACACTGATTAAGACGCCTATGTTCCATATCAAAGTGGCTGGATTTCAGTTCAGGATCCAGCTTGTGAGTCCAGCTTCCTGCTAATGCAGACCCTGGGAGACAGCGGTGAAGACTTAAGTAACTGGACTCCTGCCACCCACATGAGAGCCTAGGATTGAGTTCTGGCTCCTGGTCCAGCCCAGGCCCAGCTGTTACAGGCATTTGGGGAATGAACCAGAGAATAGACCCTCTCTCTGTTTCTCTGTCTCTCTCAAATACATAATTTTAAAAACAGAGTGACAAAATATTTAACAAGAAATTCAACAAGAAATGTCTATAGTCTATATGAAGAAAATGCAAAAGAAGATCTGAATGAATGGAAAGTAATAGATGTTAATTCTAAAGTTTACTTTTATGAAAGAGCAAAAATAGAAAGAAAAAATACGAAAATTGAAGAGTAACAAGGAATAAAGTTGACCTGACCTTAGACCATGACATAGAACCATAATAATGAAAACAGTATAGTACTACAGCATGAATACCTGGGTAGATAAGGAAAAAGAATAGGAAGTCTAGAAATTACTCTCAAAAACATAAGGAGGGGCTGGTGCTGTGGCGCAGTGGGTTAACGCCCTGGCCTGAAGTGCCAGCATCCCATATGGGCGCTGGTTCTAGTCCCAGCTGCTCCTCTTCCTATCCAGCTCTTCGCTGTGGCCTGGGAAAGCAGTAGAAGATTGGTCCTTGGGCCCCTGCACCCACGTGGGAGACCCAGAAGAAGCTTCTGGCTCCTGGCTTCGGATCAGCACAGCGGATGGAAAACTTCTCTCTCTGTCTCTACCTCTCTCTGTAACTCTGTCTTTCAAATAAATAAAATAAATATTAAAAATAAAAAACATAAAAGGCCTGCGCTGTGGCTCACTTGACTAATATTCTGACTACTGCACCGGCACCCCGGGTTTTAGTCCCGGTTGGGGCACTGGATTCTGTTCTCGTTGCTCCTCTTCCAGTCCAGCTCTCTGCTGCAGCCCGGGGAGGGCAGTGGAGGATGGCCCAAGTGCTTGGGCCCCTGCACCTGCATGGGAGACCAGGAATAAGCACCTGGCTCCTGGCTTCGGATCGGCACAGCGCCGCAGTGGCGGCCATTGGGGGAGTGAACCAACAGAAGGAAGACCTTTCTCTGTCTCTCTCTCACTGTCTATGACTCTACCTGTCAAATAAAAATTAAAAAAAATTAAAAATAAGGAACTTCGGTATATTATATCAAGATAGTGTTTCAAATTGGTGGAGAAAAGGTGGATTTTTTAATAAGTTGTATTGGGTAGTTATCTAGAAAAAAATGTGTTGATTCTGCCCTATTCTTTCCATTAAAGCAAAAGATATGTCAAAGATTAAATATTTAATTCATGAAATCATAAAATGACAGGAAGAAAACATGGAACACTTTTTTTTTAAGATTTATTTATTTATTTGAAAGTCAGAGTTACATAGAGAGAAGAGAGGCAGAGAGAGAGAGGTCTTCCATCCGATGGTTCACTCCCCAGATGGCCGCAATGGCTGGAGCTGCGCCGATCCGAAGCCAAGAGCCAGGAGCTTCTTCCTGGTCTCCCACGTGGGTGCAGGGGCCCAAGGGCTTGGGCCATCTTCTACTGCTTTCCCAGGTCATAGCAGAGAGCTGGACAGGAAGCAGAGCAGCCTGGACTAGAACCAGCGCCCATATGGGATGCCGGCACTGTGCCATTGCGCTGGCCCCCTTTTCTTTCTTTCTTTTTTTTTCTTTTCTTTTTTTTTTTTTTTTTTTTTTTTTACAGGCAGAGTTAGTGAGAGAGAGAGACAGAGAGAGACAGACAGAGAAAGGTCTTCCTTCCGTTGGTTCACCCTCCAAAGGCCGCTACGGCCGGCATATCTGTGCCGATCCTAAGCCAGGAGCCAGGAGCCAGGAGCTTCTCCTGGTCTCCCATTCGGGTGCAGGACCCAAGCACTTGGGCCATCCTCCACCACCTTCCCTGGCCACAGCAGAGAGCTGGCCTGGAAGAGGAGCAACCGGGACAGAACCAGCACCCCAACCGGGACTAGAACCCGGAGTGCCAGCACCGCAGGTGGAGGATTAGCCTAGTGAGCCGCGGTGCTGGCCGAAAACAGGGAACATTAAAAAAAAAAAAATCATTAGGTGAGGAAGGCCTTTCAAAATACAACACAAAGCCCAGAAGTCATGGGGCAGGTATCAAGGTGCAATGAGTTAAACCACTGCTTGGGATGCCAGCACAGTGCCATTTTGAGTCTCGCTGTTCTGCTTCAGATCAGCTTTCTGCTAATTCTTTCTGAGAGACAACAGATCATGGCTCAAGTGCTGGAGCCCCTGCCATCCACAGGGGAGACCCGGATGGAGTTACGAGTCTGTGGTTTGGGCTTAGCCCAGGCCCAGCTGTTGTGCACACTGGGGTAGTGAACTAGCAGATGGAGGATCTCTCTTTCTCTCTCTCTCACTCCCTCTCTCCGTCACTCTTCCTTTCAAGTTGATGAACATAAATAAATAAACAGTTAGTAAAAGAAAAGACTGATAATTTTGACTATGGGAAAAACTTTAATCTCTACAGCAAAAACAAACAGTTAAGTCTGAAACTAGCTATTTGCAACACTTCATGAAGAAGAGCTAATTTTCTTGACATAAATAGAGCTACCATGGAAAAAATGTAATAAATGATGGAAAAATAGGGCAAAGGATATGAACCAAAATTTTCAGAAAGGAAATGGAAGTGGCTTATAAGACACATACAAATTTGAATTCAGTGAGGTATTTTTTCTCTCATCAAATTGGCCAACACAATTTTCATAGATTGATGCAATATTTATGGATAGCACTTCAGCAATATCTATCAGGTTTATAAAATATAAAATGTTAAATTCAGAAATCACACTTCCAGGATCATGCCTCAGATTCTACTCTTGCAAGTGCAAAATGCTATATATTCAAAGATACTCATTGTAGCATCATTTTTAATATGAGTAGCTTGGAAATAATAACTCAATAGGAGACTGCTTAGCTAAATGATAGATACCTCCATACAATGACAGATGCCAATACAAAAATAACCATTCATGCACTCACCCATCATCTACCTGCTGAGTGCCTATTACGTGTCAGGCACTGCTTTAACCACAAGGCAGGAAGCCTGAGCTATTAGTGAAGCTTGCCCTGCAATGCTAGAAAGGGGGCAACCAACACATCAGTCAAATGAAGGGAAATGTGTCATGGAAAATGGTGTCAAGGGATGAGATGTTGCTGCAGTTTAAGAAGGACAGCCAGGCTGGGGCCAGCGCTGTGGCGCAGCAGGTTAAAGCCCCAGCCTGCAGTGCTGGGATGCCGGTTCAAGTCCCGGCTGCTCCACTTCCGATCCAGCTCTCTGCTATAGCCTGGGAAAGCAGTAGAAGATGGCCCAAGTCCTTGGGCCCCTGCACCCGCGTGGGAGACCCAGAAGAAGCTCCTGGCTCCTGGCTTCGGATTGGCACAGCTCTGGCCATTGTGGCCAATTGGGGAGTGAACCAGTGGATGGAAGACCTCTCTCTCTGCATCTCTTTCTCTCTGTGTGTGTAACTCTGACTTTCAAATAACAAATAAATCTTTAAAAAAAGAGGCTTTCCACATATTATAACTCCAGTTAATATTTATTTACTTGGAAAATAGAGCAACAGAGAGAGGGAGAGACAAAGAGCGAGCTCTTTCATCTGCTGGTTCACTCTCCAAATGGTGCAATAGCCAGATCTGGGACAGGCCAAAACCAGGAGCCAAGAACTCCATCCTGGTCTCACGAGTAGGTGGCAGGGACCAAGTCCTTGGGCCATCCTCCACTACCTTCCCTGTTGCATTAGCAGGAGGTAGAGCAGAGCAGACTCAAATCAGTACATACTCAGACAGACGGGCTGCTTCGGATCAAGGGGCTTGCATAACCCTCTGTACCACAACACAAAGGACAAGGGTGCTTTTCCAAGCACAGCTTGTTACAAGCAAAACTGGAAACCAACTAAATGTCCATTTTATTAGTGTCCTAGTGCAAATTACTTAGTAACAGTGTACCACAAACTGGGTAGTAGTTTGAAACAACAAACAGTATCTTCTCCATCTTGGAGTCCAGAGATCTGAAATCAGTTTCGTCAAGGCTGGATCTTGCTATGGTCTCTCCCATGTCTGCCTCCTAGCTTCTGGTGGTTGCCAGCAATCCTTGGCTTGTAGCTGCATCACTCCCATCTCTGCCTCCACCACCGCGTGATGTTCTTGGGTCCGAATTTCCTCCATTTTATGAGATCACCCGTCACTGAACTTAGGGTCTGCTCTAATTCGGTTTGCTGTCCACTTTTCTAAATGTGCGTGGTCTATTTCCAGACACAGGGTCCAGGTGGACCTGAATTTGGGGACACTAAATTCACTCCAGTGCGCCTATCAACGGAAGTCCAAATAAATCATGGGGCCCCATTCCATGAAATACTAAGCAACTCAGCTACCGAAGAGGACGCTTAGGATTCCGTTGCTACTGCAAAATACGCACAGAAGTGTCTGTACTATATGGGAATATGCACCCAGGTAAATGCAAACTTGCCAGAAACGGGTCGCGCGGCACCCGTAACTTTGGTTACTCCTGGGGCGGGTCGTTAAGACGCCTCTCTCACGATCTCGTGTTTTTTGAGCGAGACGGTATTTGTGTACGCAGCGCGAAGTTAAACTGTACCAAACGTTCTCAAAGCAGCCATTACCCGTCGGAGGCTCCCTGCCCTCAGCGCGGCCACCTTCCAGACAGCAGGGGGCGCCGCCCACACACCCTGCCGCTGCTTTCTCCCGGAAGTCCCGCCTCCGCCGGAAGTCGTGCGTCGGCGTGTCCGGGAAGATGGCGGCGCCCAGGAGCGTGGAAGGTGCGGGCCGGGGCGGCTCTCGGGGCCGCGTGGCCCGCCTGAAGCGGAAAGGCGGGCGAGGGTCTCGCCGCGGTCCTGGGGCCGGCGGGGAAGGGGCCCTCAAACGGCTCAAACTAGCGGTGGAGGAGTTCGTACAGACGACTTCCGAGGGCGAGGCTCCCGGCGGCTTCAAGGGCCGCGGAGCCGGCGTGGGCTCCCGCCCCAACGGCAAGAAAAGCCGCAAGGAGCTGAGAAAGGAGAAACGGCACTTGAGGAAAGCCCGCCGCCTGCAGAGGACGGCGGGCAGCACCCAGAGCCCCGGAGTCCCCCGATCACGAGAGGAGGAGCGCAGCGCCCGCCGTCCCGCCCCTAAGGACCCCTCGCCACCCGGGCAGCCGCCGCCGCCCAAGGCCAAGAACCCCCGACCCCCGGCCAAGTCTCCCTCTGCGCACACCGGGCCCTCAGCGGCCGCCAACGCCGCTGCCCGCAGACGGGCGCTTCTCGCGGCCAACGAGGAGGAGGACCGAGAGATCCGGAAGCTGGCGCGCTGCCTCGGCTTGAACAAGCGGAAGAGGAAAGGCGACGGCAGCTCCGTGCCGCTTAGCTTCGCACGCGATGGGCTGGACTACATTCTGGGAGCCCTGGAGTCTGGGAAAAGCAGCGGCTTGTACGAAAGCAGTGAGGAGGGGGAGGACGCCGCGGAGACGCCCCCCGAGAGTGATCTGGAGAGCGACTCCGAGGAGGGAAGTGAGGACGACGTAGAGGAGGCGGAGAAAGCTCAGGAGGCGGCTGAGGCATCGCCGAGCGAGCTCGAGGGTGCGCAGCAGGAAGAGGGAGCAGCAGACAGGGAGGCGAGAAGGGGGAGAAAGAGGGTCCGCTTCGCCGAAGACGAAGGCGCGAGTGACAGCTCTTCAGAGGATGGAGACGCGGAGGATCAGGTATAGTGTGAGGCCCAGGCCCTCTGGGATGCGGGGCTGACAGCAGGAGACACGTGACACACACGTGCTGTCGCTGAGTGTCAGAAAAGCAGGTTCGTGAACTCTATTCTGTCTACAAAATTTTGTATGCAAGGCAGAGTTACAGACAGAGAGGGTGAGACAGAGCTCTTCCGTTCACTCCCCAGATGGCCGGAGCTGGGCCAATCCCGAAGCTTGGAGCTTCTTCTCAGTCTCGCACGTGGGTGCAGGGACCCACAGACGTGGACCATCTTCTGCTACTTCCCCAGGAGCATTAGCAGGAAGCTGGATCAGAAGTGGAGCAGCCAGGACTCGAACCCGGACTGCAGGTGGCGGCTTTACCTGCTGTCTCACCACACAGGCCCTTCTGTCTATTTTTGTGTTTTTAAATTTCTGTAATGAAAAGGGGGAAAAAAACATCTAGAGATCATTTTATTCTAGGAGCTCAGGGCGTTTGAATGGGAAGTCCTAAGGGAACACCTTCTCCATTCTGTGCTGTCTCCGGTCTCCAAATCTGACCTTTGACCTCCACCCTACTTCTCTCCTGCTTCGTAGGACAACTGCAGCACCAGCCTTGCCCCAGCTGAGCGGCTGCTGCTGGAGCGAGCCCTTCTACAGCACAGAGCTGCTGTACAGCACTCCTCTGGAGAGAGTCCCATACAGTTGAAGAGGCAGCGGTCCAGGCTGCAGGGGCTGACTCCTGCCTGTGTGCCGTGCACCTGACACGGCTGAGGAGTTGCCAGTGTTGCAGCCTTCCGCTCCAGACGTGCTCTATCTGCAGAGCCTTTCCTCAGCTTCCCCACCGCGTGCCTGTTAACGTCTCACGTGTCTCTGGCGTGTTAAGCATGAAAACGTCATTACTGTTCTCCTGCCTTAGCCCCTGGCACCTTGTGGAATATCCCTAAGTGCCGTCAGTTCCTCTCTTAGTGTATTATTTTCTGACTTTTCCAAAGTGTGCTTCGTAGCCTGTGGAGGCATAATTGACATACAACTGGAGTAATGTGTATCAAGAAAAACAGCTTCCGTGTGTATAAATAGACTTCTTCCAAGTTTAAACTTGCCAACAGTAAGGATCATGTCTTAAAAATATTTGTCTCAAGGCCTGGCACTGGGGTGCCCAGGGCCAGTGATAATGTTTTGTTACCCCTCTTGCTCCCTCTCCCGAGTTACCTGAGGAAATAGCACTGGATTGATTTTGACTTTATCCTACAGGCGTCTTTAAAAATTGTATAGAAAATGCATATTGTGGAGAAGCTGTGTGTGGATTTATGTTTTTTAATGTAGATGTTAAAAATATGTTTATTTTCATCTACTTGAAAGGCAAAACGACAGATAGTCTGCTGGTTCACTCCCCAAAAGTGCCCAAAACACCTAGGACTGGGCCAGGCTAAAGTCAGGAGCCCAGAAGTCCACCTGTGTCTCCCACATGGGTGGCGTGAGCCTATGCACCCTATGATCTGCTGCCTCCCAGGATGCACCAGCAGGAACCTGGATGGAAACCAGAGTAGCTTGGACTCAGACTGCACCCCGATAGCGGGTGTGGGTGTCTCGAGTAGTGACAGCCCTCTGCACCACAAGGCTTGCCTCCCAGAATTTATTTTTCAATTCAGTTTTCCCACAAACTTTTTCAAGTACCCTTGTATAGATCTAGATGTTAGTCTTAAAAAAGTTTGAAATATTTTTAGGGTACTTTCTCCCTTGAGCTGGTGGTGTGTTTTATCTTGGTGTCTAAATGCCTATACCTGCAGTAATTCAGCCTGGACAAAAGTGTGGTGCCCAGGGCTCTGCTGGGCAGCTGCCAGGGGAGTACAGCCAGGGCTGAAAAACCACCAAGGGGCAAAGAAGGTAATGAGATGTACAGCATTGACTTAAATAGGGATGCTTAGACCACCCGCCCCCACCCCCCTCCCAGCCTGGTGGGTGATGCGCTTCTCCAGGATTATTCTAGACACTTACTAAGTGTCTGATGTTTATTAAACAGGGATGGTCAGTAGCAGTAACTGCTGCCAGTTCTTGGGAATTTAAGTGCACATTTAGCAAGAAGAATGGGATTTGTCCAGCATGAGTTTTATGTAATATAATTATCTGTTCTCAAGCAGAGTCTTTATGAAAGTGCTGAGAAGTACGCCCCACCTCACGCGAGGCGAGCTGAGGAGACAGTGGCTGTCCAGAAGAAGGAGGAGCTAGACAGGCTGAAGAAACAGGTGAAGGGTCTGATTAACAGGTAAGCCCGGGGTATGTTACATGCTCTCCTTAAAGAAGCTGTCTGGTTCTAAAAACCAGTAAGCCCGGGAGTTAAAATACAAATGAGGGGTAGAAAGTGTAGCCCTTAATCGGATCCTTTCGTTTTCTTTTCTTTTTTTTTTGACAGGCAGAGTTAGTGAGAGAGAGACAGAGAAAGGTCTTCCTTCAGTTGGTTCACCCCCTAAATGGCCGCTACGGCCGGCACGCTGTGCCGATCTGAAGCCAGGAGCCGGGTGCTTCCTCCTGCTTCTCTCCTTTTCAAGGCATGGGTCTGGGAGAACAGAAAGGATACAAGGCTGGCGCCGCGGCTCACTAAGCTAATCCTCCGCCTGTGGTGCCGGCACCCCGGGTTCTAGTCCTGCTTGGGGCACCAGTTCTGTCCCGGTTGCTCCTCTTCCAGGCCAGCTATCTGCTGTGGCCCTGGAGGGCAGTGGAGGATGGCCCAAGTGCTTGGGCCCTGCACCCGCATGGGAGACCAGGAGAAGCACCTGACTCCTGGCTTTGGATCAGCGCAGCGCCAGCTGTGGCAGTCATTTGGAGGGTGAACCAACGGAAAAGGAAGACTGTTCTCTCTGTCTCTCTCTCTTACTGCCTAACTCTACGTGTCAAATAAAAAAAAATAGCAACAGAAAATGAACATTAGGACCGTCCTCAGAGCTTATTTGGGTCTCACTTTTTTATGTGTGTCTGTAGTTCTGTGCAGTTTTATTACATAAAAAATTCATGTAACCAGCATCACAGTCAGGATAAAGAAGTATTCTATCACCAAAAGGTTCTTGTGTTACCTTTTTATGGTCTTACCCCACTTCCCCCTGAAACATTTTTAATTTTTTAAAAATAAAATGCAAACTCTATTTGCATGCTGTATCCTGGTGTTTTATCAAAACAGACCCTTCTAGTGTTCAATTCCATGTTAGCACAGGCACACAGTACTCTTCAGGTACATATGTAGTCTTCCCCTGTATCCATTCACCCATTCAGTTGGTGCAGCCTTTTCTCTGTGTTGGGAACTAAGAATGTTTGTGCTGCCTAAGGAGTGGAAACTTGGCATTTTCTGAATAATACAGCTTTACCCAAGTGTGGTCCCTGCCTCTGGAGGTGGTAGACAGAGGAGTGTCCTCTGGATTCATAGAGAGCTCAGGGAATGCCTCCCTGTGGCCGTATTATAGCCGTAGGGACGATTATGTTGCTACAGTATCCAGAGTAGTTACGTGGTCATGAATTGTGTATGCTGGGCTTTTGGGGGAAGAGAAGAATTGTGCATGGGCCAGGAATATACATAAATGTAAAATATTGATAGTGCTAACTTCGTAACTGGAAAAGAATCCCTGACTGGCAGCATCGTTGCAGTGTGTATTTACGCCTCACCACAGGTTGAGTGAACCAAACATGGCATCCATAAGTGGACAGCTGGAGGAGCTATACATGGCCCACAGCAGAAAGGACATGAATGACACCCTGACTGCCGCCCTCATGGGCGCCTGTGTCACCGCCGCAGCTATGCCCAGCAGACTGATGATGGAGCACGTCCTCTTGGTCAGCATTCTTCACCACACTGTCGGAATCGAGGTACAGTTGCACCTTTTCCCACACTGCTTATTGTGTCTGAAAGGTGATTATCTTAATGGTAAGACCGATAAATGCTTTATTGTTTGGTGCAGATTGTTTCCTTTTGTTGATTCCTTTTTGTTCCTAATAAATATACTACATGCTCTACATATCATATAATTCTTTTTTTCTTTTTTTTTTCTTTTTGAAAGCAAGAGTCAGAGAGAGGTCTTCCATCCTCTGGTTCACTCCCCAAATGCCACAACTACTGGAGCTGGGCCAGTCCAAAGCCAGGAGCTGCTTCTGGGTCTCCCCACCTGGGTTCAGGGGCCAAAGCACTTAAGCCATCTTCCACTGCTTTCCCAGGCCACCAGCAGGGAGCTGGATCAGAAGTGGAGCAATCGGGTCTCAAACCGGTGCCCATATGGGATGCCAATGCCTCAGATGGAAGCCCCCGCCCTGCCATGCCCCTGTGCCAGCCCCCGTATGGGTTTGCTACTGAGGTGATTATGTTGAATGGGAGACTTCTTCATAAACCTCGAGGGAGATGTGTGGAAGCACCTGGCCCCAGTAAGATGAGGAGGCCTCAAAAAGTTTGTGGAAAACATGGAATTAAAAGATAATTTTTTCTTTTTTTAAATTTTTTTTTAAATATCGATTTTATTTATTTGAAAGTCAGAATTACAGAGAGAGAGGAGAGGCAGAAAGAGAAACGGGTCTTCCATCCGATGTTTCACTCACCAATTGGCTACAACAGCCGGAGCTATGCCGATCCGAGGAGATTCTTACAGGTCTCCCACGTGGGTGCAGGGGCCCAAGGACTTGGGCCATCTACTGCTTTCCCAGGCCACAGCAGAGAGCTGGATCGGAAGTGGAGCAGCTGGTGCCCATATGGGATGCTGGTGCTTCAGGCCAGGGAGTTAAACCGCTGCGCCACAGTGCTAGCCCCAAAAGATGACTTTCTTTTGGTGTAAAAGATTTTTGAGATTCGTGTGTAATTTTATTATAATGCACATTTTCCATGAACTTTTAAAAAGTCCACTCGTAAGTTGAGCAGATACTTCCTTAAACCCACTTTGCAAATATAACCCCAAAAAAAGCCACTGATGAATCATGGGATATTCCTATCGCCACACAGCTTATTAAAAGTATAATGGAACTACCCACATTTGATTGATTTTTTTTTTAATTTTCTGTCAATTATAGTATTAAGAGTTACTTTGGCACTATTGTAGAGTGGGACTATCCAGAGCTTACTTTTAAAATGCACAAACTTGCCCAAACACATTCACCTTCTTGCCCCGGGAGGCTCCGTGTTAGAGCAGTGTGGAGTGGGGTGAAGATGCTGCTGAGGTCAGAGTGCACACAGCTGTCACGCACAGCTCTGTCCCCTGCAGGGGTCTCAGGCCTCCAGGTCTTCCCCTGTGGAGTTGTTAAGATTGAGTTAGTCCATACGGAAGGTGTAGCAGAGGCTACTGTGTGTTTTATTTATTTATTTATTTGAGAGGTAGAGTTACAGACAATGAGAGGGAGACAGACAGAAAGGTCTTCCATCCACTGGTTCACTCCCCAGATGGCCGCAATGGCCGGAGCTGCGCCGATCCAAAACCGAGAGCTTCTTCCGGGTCTCCCATGCGGTGCAGGGACTCAGGGACTTTTGGGCCATCTTCTACTGCTTTCCCAGGCCATAGCAGAGAGCTGGATCAGAAGTGGAGTAGCCAGGACTCGAACTGGCACCCGTATGGGATGCCGGCGCTATAGGCCGTGGCTTTAACCCTCTGCGCCACAACACCAGTCCCTCTAACCTATCTATAATTGAGGAGATTTTCTTGCTAAAATTCTGCTCTTCCTCTCTATATTTCCTAGCTTGCTTTTCCTCCCACAGTGGGTTTCATCACTATTCCTAGTTAATCTCTGACCCACATGGAAACTTGCAGAGCTACTGGGCATTGGGAAGCTGAGGACGGTGGAGAGTGGTCTAGGCCCAGAGTCTTCCAGGCAGCAGGACTCTCTTCTCAGCTGCCTAGCTTGTCTCAGTTATGAAGAGCCTGCGCCAGCTGCTTTGGGAATCACTCTTTTGAAGTAATTTTTTTTCCTAAGAGCTGTACTCAGAATGTGTGAGTCCATTTTCTCATCATTACAAAGCATAATGGGATTACTGGACACCATTCATTGTGTCCTGTGATTACCATAATTCAGTACTGTTCTGTGGCTTCCTCAGTATGTCTCCCATCTCCTAGATCAAATTGGTATACTTCGGCGGACTTAATAATCAAAATGATTTTAGTACAGGCAACATTTCACTGAGTTGTGTTACAGATTGTAGACTCTGGCCACCCACAGTACATCAGGAATTTACTTGATTTGAAAACATGAGATTATTGGTCCTATTTGTCATTTAGACCCTCACTAATAGCATGAAAGGCAATGAAATGACTTGTTCCGAGGGGAAGTCATTACAGCCCTTTAGCTAATGACATCCACTAAAAGTTCTGCCAAAGTGTGATGAGCTCTCAGGACGCTGGTTCCATTAACATTCTTTCAGTTCCATAGTGAAGCAGGCGTCCTCACAGGAATTCATGGAAGGAAAGAAATGTGTTAAGGATAATGGTGTTAGCTACAGAACTGCTTTTATAATTCATTTAAAAATAAAAAATCAAGGCTGTGCACATTTGTGTTAAAATTGACACGGAAGAATTAACGTAGGGGCAAGCATGGCACAGTGAGTTATGCCACCGCTTGGTCCACGCCTGTTCCGTATCAGAGCACCTGCGATTGAGTGCTGCCTCCACTCGCAGTCCAGCTGGAAGAGTTCCTGCTTCCTGGCTTCAGCCTGAGCTGGCCCATGTGTCACCAGCATTTGGGGGGCGAACCAGCAGAGCCAGCACCTCTCTCTGTCTCTCCCTCTGCTGTCACTTTGCCTTTCACATAAATAAATATTTTTTAAAACAGTTCATGTATATGCTTAAATACCTTTAGCAGCAAAAATTCTATTCACATTTTTACATGTTATACTGTTTTATTTTGAAGATATTAAATGGAATTTGAAATTTTGACAAATTCTATTTGTATGATTGAAACATACTTGAGGATGTATACCTGAATTTTTCTTGATATTTGTAGAATCCTAATTTTTTTTAACTTGTGTTTAAATACGATGTTGTAATCATGATAGGAGAGTATATTCTTCAAGGTTATGTGTAGTGAAGGGGATTGAATTGGAAGTCTCAGGTCTTTAAAAACTAAAGTGTATCCAGTCTGTCAGAGCTGACCTCCAGGAAGTCACTGTTGCCTTCTGCCAGTCTGCTGCTTTTGTCTGGATTCTAGCATTTTCCTTTTTTGCAACCCAACAATGATCTGTGCATGTTTTCCCATTACTGAAATTTCCATCACCACTACACTCAGTCCTGCCTAACGTCCGTGGTTGAAAGTTAATACGTCTTAAATGGATTTTGCCCTGCTGCTCCTTTTTTTTTGGATAGGCAGAGTTAGTGAGAGAAAGAGACAGACAGAGAGAAAGGTCTTCCTTCCGTTGGTTCATCCCCCAAATGGTTGCCACGGCTGGCGCGCTGTGCCGATCCAAAGCCAGGAGCCAAGTGCTTCCTCCTGGTCTCCCATGGGGTGCAGGGCCCAAGCACCTGGGCCATCCTCCACTGCACTCCCTGGCCACAGCAGAGAGCTGGCCTGGAAGAGGGGCAACCGGGACAGAACCGGCGCCCCGACCGGGACTAGAACCCGGTGTGCCGGCACCTCAGGCAGAGGAGTAGCCTAGGGAGCCACGGCACCGGCCCTGCTGCTCCTCTTGTACCTGCTGGTTTCCTAGTCCAAAACCTTGGCAATCATAGTCCTTAGTCTTTCACATTCAGTGATGGATCACACCCTCCCGGTGTTGTCCTGAGGCAGTGCTGTGCCTGTCCCTTTCTTCCCCAGCCCAGCACAGCTGCCTTGTTCAGCCATCAGCTCCTGACTATTGGTATCACTCCCTGTCTCCACTGTGTCCCTGCTACCACCTTTTCTCAGCTTGAGCTGAGACTGGGGAGAAAATAAAGACATGATAGTGTTATCAGCAGGATTCATAACTACCATTTCTTCCTTTTTTTTTTTAAGATTTTATTTATTTGAGAGGTAGAGTTACAGACAGGGAGAGACAGAGAGCAAGGTCTTCCATCCCGCTGGTTCACTCCCCAGATGCCTGCCACAGCTGGAGCTGCACCCATCTGAAGCCAGGAGCTTCTTCTGGGTCTCCCATGCAGGTGCAGGGGCCCAAGGGTTTGGGCTATCTTCTACTGCTTTCCCAGGCCACAGCAGAGAGCTGGATTGGAAGTGGAGCAGCCAGGACTAGAACCGGCACCCATATGGGACGCCGGTGCTACAGGCAGAGGATTAACCTATTGCACCACGGCACTGGCCCCCATAACTATCATTTCTTACTTCAGGTTTCATTATCTCAGTTTTACAGACTGGAAAAACAGAGGTTTAGTAACTTGCTCAAAATCACAGATTCACGTCCAGGTCTTTGTCATTCCCCAGCATGTGCCTATGTAACTTAGAATCGAATGGATCAGAACATGAAGGAGAAGGCACGGTCAGTGACCTTGCCAGAGCTACTGCAGGCATCCAGTTGTTCCGTTCTGTCAGATGTCTCCGTTGGCTTACCTGGGGGTCCCCTAAGAAAGCAGTACATGCTGCATCAGGTCCTGGTGCCCAGTGGAATGCAGGCTGAACTGAGTGGGTGTGTTCCCACACTGCCTTTAAAACCAGAGACACGGCCGCGGAAAATGAGACCTCTTATCCATTGTACCTGAGTTCCCTAACAGTGGTGAAGTACCTGTCTGGTTGGTAGCCTTTGATATTGAAAATCTGTTTATATTTCTATTTTAGATATCATTTGCATTGCTTCCTTGTAAGAAATTTAACTTGAAGTTAAAATCTAGAAGGTCTTGAGAAATGAATATTGGTTTTTTTGTTTTGTTTTGTTTTGATGGCTGAGTTAGTGAGAGAGAGAGAGACAGAGAAAGGTCTTCCTTCCGTTGGTTCACCCCCCAGATGGCCACTACGGCCGGCGTGTTGCGCTGATCCAAAGCCAGGAGCTACGCGCAGGGCCCAAGGACCTGGGCCATCCTCCACTGCCTTCCCGGGCCACAGCAGGGAGCTGGATTGGAAGAGGAGCAACTGGGACAGAATCCGGTGCCCCAACCAGGACTAGAACCCAGAGTACTGGCGCTGCAGGCAGAGAATTAGCCTAGTGAGCCACGGCACCAGCCAAGAAATGAATATTGTTAATAGAATATTTTGGATTTAGACACGTTCTTAACAAGATATTTAACAAGCTTGTTTTTCTAAGGAATCAATGGCTGCTGGCCAAAAAATTGCTCTTTGTTGTTGATTTGAAAGAAAAGGAAGTACCGTTACGGTACTTCACAGTTACTAAAGTTTATGCCCTGCTGAGATTTATATCCTACCTCATGTGTATTTTGGGTGCTGATTTTAAAAGCAGGAGTTGAGTTTGCTGCGCACTCAGCAGACGATGAGAACGCTTGATCCTTTTGTGTGTCTTCTTCAGGTCGGTGCTCACTTTCTGGAGGCTGTGGTGAGGAAGTTCGATGATGTGTATAAAAATGGAAGTGAAGGGAAAGAATGTGATAACCTCTTTACCATTATTGCCCATTTGTACAACTTCCACGTGGTGCAGTCTCTGCTCATCTTTGACATTTTGAAAAAACTAGTTGGAACTTTCACAGAAAAAGATATTGAACTGATCCTCTTAATGCTGAAAAACGTGGGCTTTTCATTGAGAAAGGATGATGCTTTGTCACTGAAGGAGCTGATCACTGAAGCGCAGACCAAAGCCAGCGGAGCAGGCGGCAAGTTCCAGGACCAGACCAGGGTATGAGGGCGTGTCCTGAACTCCTTCCGAAGTGCCTAAACCTCACAAACTGGCCAGAACTTAAAATACTACACCTCATTTTCTGATGATTTCTCTTCTGCCTTATCTAGTCTTATAGCTTTATTACATGAATGAAACTTGTTTTTCTGCTAAGGACTTAAATACATATTTTGTGAATTTAAAAACCAACTTATTTAACTTCCAGCTATATACAGAAGGCTTATTGAGGAGGGCATGAGGCATGAGGCTCAAGTGTTAGTCTGCTTGGGCTCCTGGCTCTGGCCTGGGTCTTCCAAGCCTTGGCTTCCTCCACTATAAAAGGGCCCAGTCATCGCTCCTACTTCATTTGCTGTTCTGATGGTGCAAGGTCTAGAACAGCACATGGTGTGACTTGCTGAGGGAAAAGGAAAAGACCAGTGCATGGAGATCGCCCCTGGGGTGAGAGGGCAGGACCAGGTCTTGGGGGGTCGGGAATTCATCCTAGAGGATCTGAAGGGTTCCTGACATGGACGGTTTTCCTCTATCACTTTAAAGAGGGGCTGGGCCACTGCAGAAGTCTGGGAAGATGGGGTGGCCTTTGTCAGAGTGGCCAGATGTAGTGGGGGGCTGCAGTGAAGGGAGGGGGAGGGGTTGGGGTCACTCTTTAGGTGAGCAGTAGGACATGCAGGAGACACAGGTCTGGAGGGGAGATAGCGCCATTTTTAAATTAGTGAAATCAGAGCAGTTGGGTTAGCTCTGAAGCGGTGTTGGCTGTGAAGGATTCCAAGGTGACTTCATATCAGGGGTCCTGGAAGCCACAGGGGTGGGTGGAGCCGCCTGGTGTAGAGCAGGGCATTAAGAGATCCAGAGTACACAACATCAGCCCGTAGCTGCGAGGAGGAGGAGAAGCCGGCTGTGAGAGCAAAGGGTGCGGTGTGCAGGAGAAATGAGAAGTCACAGAAGCCAAGGGCCTGGAGTGTCCCCAGGAAGTATTTATCCCTGCATGCAATGCAGAAGAGTTGACAGAAAGCAGATTAGTGGCTGGCGCTGGGAGTGTTGGGAGAAAATGGGGAATGACTGTTAACGGACATGGGGTTTTTATTAGGGTGATGATGGTGATAGTTGGACAACTGAATGTACTACAGACCATTTAATTGTATCCTGTAAATGTGTGAATTTTAGGGTATGAATTTTATCTCAAGAAAATGTTGTTATTAGGAGAAATCTCAGAGAAAGTATGTGGGAATTCCTTATATACTTGAACTTTTCTGTGTGACATTATTTTCAGCATAGAAGTTAGAAAAAACAGTCAGCAGGCCAGTGGTGGGGAGCAGTTGAGAATGAGAGGAGGGGGTGTGCCAGAGGGTCAGGTGGGACGGGAGCGTGGGTTGAGGACTTGGTAAGCGTGGCTGTTTTCAGATCAGACGGTGGAATGATGAGGGAGTCTGGGGCTGTGGAAGGTTAGGAAGAGAGAAGTAAGCTCTCTGGGTAGTATTCAAGGTCCCACTTAAGGCTGGGGGACAGATTTCTTACAGTATTAGATAGCCCTAAAGTTAATGCAGACTGTGTCTACCTAAAGGTTAGCAGTGATGACCCTGTGCCTCAGGAGTGGTGTGTATCTTGCCAAGTTGCATGGTAAGTTGTTTAAACTACTTGACATGATGGGGATTTGTTTTCCTTAAAGGTTCGGTTTATGCTAGAAACCATGTTGGCGCTGAAGAACAATGACATGCGTAAAATTCCAGGCTATGATCCCGAGCCAGTGGAGAAACTGAGGAAACTGCAGAGAGCTCTGGTAAGTGACTTGTCATTTTCTCTGCAATTTTTTTAAGGTTTGTTTGTTTATTTGAAAGGCAGAGATAGAGATCCTCCATCTGCTTGTTCACTCCCCAGATGCCTACAACAGCCAGGGCTAGAGCTGGGCCTGGCTGAAGCCAGGAGCCAGGAACTCTACCTTGGTCTACCATGTGGTGGCAGCTCACACACTTGAGCTGTCATCTGCTGGTGTGCATTAGCAGGGAGATGGATTGGCAGTGAAGTAGCAGGGTCTCAAACGAGGCACTCACGTGTGGGTGTCACACGTGATGGCTTAATCCGCTGCACAAATCGCCGGCCCCAATTTTGAGTTCTGATTTGTTCTGAGTTTCAGTGTCATGATGAGAATCAAGAAATGATTGGATTGCAAGGCAGATCCCGCTCCGGCCAGTGAGAGTTTTAAGGCTTTAGATTGGAAGCCGCTGCTGTTTTCGGTCATGACATCTGAGTGGGTTGGTGGTGTCTGCGGAGTTCCTGTGCAGGAAAGTCAGCGGTAGGTGAGCATCTCCCATGCTTCACCTCAAGGTGCTAAATTTGGATTGCCCAACAGGGTCATCTGATAGCTGTCAGGGAAGACCAGGCACCACCAAAGCCAAAGACCTCCAGGACGTTGGGAAGGATGGAGGGTAGGGGTTTGGGGGCCACTCACCTATATAATCTCCTTGTCTATTTAGTGTGTGGCCCTGGGCTGATCCTCACCAACCTTACCAATCAGAGTAAGACTTTCAGCCATGGTCATCTCAAGTCCCAGGCTCCTCCAGGTCCCCTTCTCACCTGCCCCGAGTCTGAGACAGTTTAGTCAGTTGCCCTGTCATCACAGGTATCCAAAGACAGTGTTGTTTGGTTGATAAACCCACAAATCTCAAATATAAAATACTGTGAGTTTAAAATCACTGACTTGAATATTATCCTAAACAGTTAACTATTCAGTTGTCAGTGACTCATCACAATACGTACGCACCAAAAATGTCGTTACCAAAAAAATGAAAATATGTGTTGGAGCTACAGGATATGAACCAGTTAAAAACCTCTCAGTTGGGGCAGGCATTTGGCACAGCAGTTAAGGTGCCATTTGGGATGCTTGCATATCACGGTGCCTTGTTGACATCCTGGCTCCACTCAGCTTCTGATCCAGCTTCCTGCTGATGCGCACCCTGGGGAGACAGCAGATGATGGCCGAAACACCAGGGCCCCTGCCACAGCTGTGTGGGAGACCTGGATGCAGTTCCTGTCTCCTGGCCCAGCCCTGGCTGTTGCAGGCATTTGTGAGTGAACCAGTGAATAGAAAATCCGTGTTTCTCTGCCTTTCAAATAAAACGAAAACAATTAATTTTAAAAGATTTTGAGGTGTCTCACCAGATCTCTTCCTTTAATCAGGTCCGCAGCGCTGGCTCGGGTACAGAGACTCAGCTTCGCATATCCTGGGACAGTGTCTTGAATGCCGAGCAGACAGGTCGCTGGTGGATTGTGGGGTCTGCGTGGAGCGGGGCCCCAATGATTAACAGCAGTCGTCATTCACAGCCACAGAAGGAGCTTCCTGGGACGGTAGGGAGACCTCATGCTGAGGCTGTCAGGCTGCTGGCACGCCCACCCTGGCGGTTATGGCTTACCCAGAGTACCTCCCCTATTGTTCGTGAACACTTACTGAAATGTGTGACGTGGGTTTATTTGAAGACCTTATAAGAAGAAATTGCTTTTGTGTTACAACTTAATTCTGTATTTATTTTTAAGGAATTTTTTAGCCTCAAAGCATACCACAGAAAAGTTCTAAAAGTTGAATGGAATGAAGGGAATACCTAAAAATTAATGCCCTGATTTTGTAGATACCTCTCTTTGAAATTTGGGCACATACTGTTTTTCCAGTTGATGTGGGTTCTAGTCCATGAGCCATGAATTACAAATTGGAAAAATTTTTGTCCATCTGTATTCGTTGTCATTAACTAAAGTCTGTATTTTATCCAGATTTCCTTCATTTTCCCAAATGTGCTTTCCCATCCTGGAACTGCACATCACGCTTTTTGGTCATGGCTCCCCAGGCTCGGTAGCAGCAACCACTTCTCTGTATTTCACTTTGTTACTGCTTAGACTGAGATCGCACCAGTGCTGAAAAGTCTCCCAAATGGAGCACTTTTCCTTTTATGGAAAGATTGCCTGAGAGTAAAGATTTAACTTTATGTATATATATTCATGTATAATTTATTATTATATTCAGCTTAAGCTATAGAATGTGTTACTGACTCTTTAGAAACTTTAATAATTACACTAAGTGAAATTTGGTTTAGTGTTGTTCAGAAAACAACGACGTCCATGAAGACATCCACATGATCTGTTAATGACAGAAGCTTGTATGACGCATGTTAATTATTCCTCTTTTCAGATTAGTTCAAAGATACTAGAACTTGCCCGAAAACAGAGGATGAACACTGACATCAGGAGAAACATATTCTGTACAATAATGACCAGTGAGGATTTTTTGGATGCTTTTGAAAAGCTTCTAAAGTAAGCATATGTGTGAACGTGTTGACTGTTATTTGATCAGGTGCTGTAAAAGAAATAAGTTGAGTTGGTTTTTTGAGTTGTGCATGGCTGAGTCAGGCGCTGCTAAGCGAGCTGGGCTTTCCCTGTTGCTTGGCACATGCCCTGGTTGGAGCCAGGCTTCCCTGGAGCCGGAATCCCATTGCTGCTGATTTGTCACAGGTGGTTCATCTTAAAAACATCTTAGGGCCAAGACTTGGTGTTTTTGACTGCAAGTGTTAGAAAATCAACTGATAATCTCAGTGGCTATTAGTTGTCCTAGATGAATTCAACATACATATAAATCTTTCCATTCAAGTTGTCCTTCTAATTCTCAGGAAAAGCTTTGTAGTATCCTCTTTGGTATTGATTGTAGTAAGATTTTGCAGACATCTGTGTACTTTTACACAGTACTCCTAGATATTTTAATGTTAATTCATTTTCCTTTATTTGACTCCAGCTTGGGAACTGGTTCTTTTTAGGATTCTGATAGTAGGATTTTATTCTCTAAACTGGATGCCTTGAAGTAGAAATCCTAAGCTTTCTTTAGCCTTCTGTACTTTGTTTTGTTTATTACGTCTTTTATGTTCCCTAGTTTTTAGGAGAGCTCATATTCTCTAGTCATAGGGTCTGGCTTATCCCTACCAGGCAAGGACTTCTTTTATTTTTCTCACAGTCGACTTTCTATTTAGATTTTACTCTATAAAACTATATTTAATGAACTGATTTTCTCATTCATGTAATCAACATGAATTGATAAAATGGCAGTAAAGGGCTTGAGTGATGTCTCATGGTTCTGTTGGGTGTCTTTGTTTCTTGTTGGTATTTTTTGTTTTTGTTTGTTTTGGCAGTGGAGCTTATATTTCCCTTCCTCTAATATTGTAGAATGTCTGCCTTTGTACACAGATGGCAGCTTCAACTGTGCTCAGCTCTTTCTCATTTCTAAAGGCAGTCTGTGGGGCTGGCGCTGTGGCACTGTGAGTTAAAGCCCCAGCCTACAGGGCTGGCATCCATATGGGTGCCGGTTCGAGTCCCATTGGTTCCACTTCCAATCCAGCTCCCTGCTAATGCATGGGGAATAGCAGCAGGGGATGGCCCAGGTCCTTGGGCCCCTGCATCAACGTGGGAGACCCGGAAGAAGCTCCTGGCTTCAGATGGACTCAGCTCCAGCTGTTGTGGCCATCTGGGGAATAAACCAGCGGATAGAGGACCTCTCTTACTTTGTAACTCTTTTTCAAATAAATAAAAATAAATTTAAATAAATAAAGCTGTGATCAGCCCACCTGCCCCTTGCCGAGGAGGTGACGGAGTACTGGTGCAGCAAGTACTGCTGGGCGTTCCGGGGGGACAGACCGTCCAGAGCACACAGAAACTCTGGTGTACTCTGCCCAGTACAGGAAGCCAGGCCCGCATGGCTCCTGCCTTACGACTGTGTCTTGTTCCTGTAACGCAATGGCAGAGGCAAAACTAGAGGGACAGAAAACAGAATGGCTGTGCCCTGCGGGCTGAGGGAACACAGGTGCCCGGGTAGGGACTGGGGGGCCATGGCATTTTCTCTGTTTCTGTTGTGCTGGTTGAAGTTGCCTGGCTGTATAGGCACATTCCCAGAACTGTACACTTGAAAGGATGGATCTCACTATTTGTAATTTACACCTTAGGTTTTAAAAGTGAAATTACTGCCATAGCAAGAGCCTGGCTTTAAAGGCATGCATGATGAATCCTGTTATGGTCAGTCAGGCACCAGTCACAGACTTTAGTCGCTGGCATAGAACTTGTAGATCGTGTTGTACCATATGACTGGAAACTGAGAGGAAAGTCAGGGACTGAGCTGGTCCCGTGCAGCCTCGTGTCTGTTGCCGCCACAGCGTCCTTTGCCTGGCTCGCTATCATCCAAACTTTTTTTTCTTTTTTAAGATTTATTTTATTTAGAGCCGGCGCCGTGGCTCAATAGGCTAATCCTCCACCTTGCGGCGCCGGCACACCGGGTTCTAGTCCCGGTTGGGGCGCCGGATTCTGTCCCGGTTGCCCCTCTTCCAGGCCAGCTCTCTGCTATGGCCAGGGAGTGCAGTGGAGGATGGCCCAGGTGCTTGGGCCCTGCACCCCATGGGAGACCAGGAAAAGCACCTGGCTCCTGGCTCCTGCCAGGATCAGCGCGGTGCGCCGGCTGCAGCGGCGGCCATTGGAGGGTGAACCAGCGGCAAAGGAAGACCTTTCTCTCTCTGTCTCTCTCTCTCACTGTCCACTCTGCCTGTCAAAAAAAAAAAAAAAAATTTATTTTATTTATTTGAAAGGCAGAGGTAGAAGGAGAGAGATCTTCCATCCATGGGTTCCCTCCCCAGATGGCTGCAACTGCCAGTGCTGGGCCATACAAGAGCCACAAGCCAGGAGCCAGGAGCTTCTACCAGGTCTCCCACATAGTGCAGGGAACCAAGGACCTGGGTCATCTTCCACTGCTTTCCCAAGCACATCAGCTAGGAGTGGGATTGGAAGTGTAACAGCTGGGACTTGAACTGGCACTCATATGGGATGCTGGTTTTGTAGGCAGTGGCTTTACCCGCTACACCACAGCACCGGCCCCTCATCCAAACTTTTAGAGACAAGAATGTGCCCTTCTGAAGGAAACTGGGTGACGTTTTAGTCATTGCTCTTCTGTTTTCTAGGCTTGGACTGAAGGATCAGCAGGAAAGAGAAATAGTCCATGTTCTTTTGGATTGCTGCCTTCAAGAAAAAACTTATAATCCCTTCTATGCATTCTTGGCCAGCAAATTCTGTGAATATGAAAGAAGATTTCAGGTAACGTAGTTAGAAGGTCACCAGTTATATGCGCCCTGCTGTATTTTCTAACGTTCTGTCTGGCTCAACTCACCTAAAAATTATTTCCCCAAATCGAGAGTCCACCCGATCCCTGAATACATGGTCCATTCTAGTAGCCAGGCCCACCTCTCACCAAGAGAAGAGGTAAAACAGCCAGAGGAGGTGACGAAGGGTCCACACACCCACTACATCCTACATCCCCTTGTCCTGTGGTTGTGCTAATGGGTCTCCCTTCAGTTTTATAGTGCAGCAGTCTTGTAGTGTAGCTTACTGATAACTTTTATTTAAAGTTACTTGTATCTGCTGATTTGAAGGAAAAACTGGAAAAAAAAAAAGATTATGATGAAATCATTTCAGCTGTTGTCCAGGAAAGGACAGTATAGTTAACTCCTGAAAGTCTTGCTTCTTAGAACATTAAAAGTGGACCGATAAGAAATAGAAGACCTTTAGGGGCCCAGCGCTGTGGCGCGGTAGGTTAATCCCCTGCCTGCAGCACCAGCATCCCAGCCGCTCCACTTCTGATCCAGCTCTCTGCTAAGGCCTCACAAAGCAGTAGAAGATGGCCCAAGTCCTTGGGCCCCTCCACCCATGTGGGAGACCCAGAAGAAACTCCTGGCTCCTGGCTTCAGATCGGTGCAGCTCCAGCCGTTGCAGCCAGTTGGGGAGTGAACCAACAGATGGAAGACCTTTCTCTGTGGGGAGCAACTGGGAGCAACTCGGACTAGACTAAGTTACTGGAATTAAGACTTATTCTATGCATCTGCTCTCCCACAATATGGCGCTGAAAGGGAGTAAACAACTTCTACACAGCTGCCTCTCGCCAACTTGAGTGATGACCTCCAGGAGCTGATCCTGCTCCTGATTGGAGGAGAGCAGCGTACTCGGCGTGTGGGTAGCAGAGTTGGGATTGGCGGAAGAGGACTATAAAGGAGGAGAGAGACAACATGCACCAGGAACATCTAAGGGGAACATCTATCTGAAGGAACACCTGTGCAGCCCCCGAGAGAGCCGGCCGGCGGTGTGCCGCTCCCCTGCGGAAGTGGGGAAAGTGGCTAGGGGGAACCGCCCTTCCACGGAGGTGGAAGGGACAGTAGCCAACCCGGCAAGAACCAGCAGCAAACTCGGGGAGGGCCGAGCAGACAAAAGAACAGCGCAGGGTCCTGTGTCGTTCCTCCACGAAGACGGGGAGCGACATAATGGTGCCGTGACTTGGATAGGAAGCCTAGGCAGGGTTCAGTGTCGTTCCTCCACGAAGACGGGGAGCGACATGATGGTGCCGTGACTTGGATAGGAAGCCTAGGCAGGGTTTAGTGTTGTTCCCCCATGAAGACGAGGAGCGACATTTCTCTCTCTCTGTCTCTGTCTCTCTCTCTCTCTCTGTCTCTGCCTCTCACTATCTGTAACTCTGCCTCTCAAATAAATAAATAAAATCTTTAGAAGAAAAAAAAATAGAATACCTTTAGATTATCTTCTTAGTGATATATTCTAATAGTTTGTTGCATTTAACTGTGTTTTTTTTTTCTTTTTCTTTTTTAACTCTTACATTAGATGACTTTCCAGTTCAGCATTTGGGACAAATTTCGGGACTTAGAAAATCTGCCAGCCATTAATTTCTCCAATTTGGTTCACCTGGTGGCCCACTTGTTGAAGACAAAATCGCTCCCACTTTCCATTTTAAAGGTTTGTGTGATGTACGAAAATTTTTGTTTTCTTTGAAGTTTTTTAAAGCTGTGGAAATAGTAGCATAGTTGCTTATGTTTGGTACTTGAACAAGATCTTTCCCTTAGATTCTGATTTAGCAGACATAGCTAACATAGATGTGGCCAAATTAACATACGGTGTAAGTGTACCTAGTAAAGGGAAGCACAGTTAGTTTTTCTGCTAATCTAAATCTGTTTTGGACTTAAGGTTGATACGCTGGCCCTAATCATAAAGTCCTGAACTGGTTGTTGTTCATTCGGGAGGAAGACAGAGGAAGTAGGAGACGGTCTCTTGAGGCCTGGTATTAGTTCTTTTCACTTCAGTGAAAGATTTTAAAGCTGTATGCCCTTCCCTCCTCACCATGTTTTGGGACTGCAAAGCCGTGAAATGCAGCTGCCCAGATGTTCCTCGAGTGGGCCATGAAACCTATAGATAGGAGATGGGAGTCCAGGGGGGCCTGTAGTACTTGCATGGTGAGAGCACTGGGATCTGGATAGCCTAAGAAAATTCTGGACTTCTGAAGAACTTACAGGCTAAGAGAGTGGACAGCTGAGATGGTGGAGGGGCACTGACTCTGTGCCCCTGCTGTGGGCTGCCTGTAGCTCCGTGTCACTTACATATTGCGTGTGTCCTCCGTGCCACTCATCAGAGCGTCTGTTCACACGGCCGTGCATCCCTTCTGGTGTGTGGTGTGGTTTGGCTACTGTGCTGCAAATGAGAGTGCTAAGCCTCACGCTGTGTTCTGAAAACTGGAGTGACTTAGAGCCTGGAAAATCAATTGCTAGCTTGTTGCCATGTGGACTTAATCCTGCCCTGTGCTCACTCACGTGGTGAGTTCCTCGTGGAGTAGGAAGTGCTGCTCCCCACAGGTGACCAAGAGGGGCGCAGGGAAGCTCCTTAGCTGATGGCACTTCAGAGAGCCCTTGATGCCCTCTCCGCCCTGCCCAGAGGGGCTGCGCTTCACTCTGGTCGTTTCCTTATTCTAAGGCCTGCTTTTGGTACTGTCACTGTACCTGTGAGTCTGTGACACTGTTTTACCTGTTTTCACCTCTTCTGTGTACATGGTGTACATGGTGTCACTGTACTTAGTAGCCTTCTGCAGTTCAGTATTTTAAATGCAACCAGAGTTTGCATTTATTCATGTTAATATCTGCATTTTCATTTTCTGATTCTGTTACTTCTGTATAGTATTTCACGGTATGAGTATACTGCAGATGATGGCGCAAACACTTGGGTCCCTGCCACCCACATGGGAGACCTGGGCTGAACTCCTGGCTCCTTCCTGGCTTCAGCCTGGCCCAGCCCTGACTGCTAAGGCATTTGGGGAGTAAACCAATGGATGGGAGATTTCTCTGTTTCCCTCTGTCTCTCTGCCTTTCAAGTAAAATGAATGTAAGTCATAACTAAATTAAAATTTTTTTGAAAGTTCATGAAAAAAACACATTATGAATAAAGCATGTATAGGCCGGCATTGTAGCATAACAGGTTAAGCCTCTGCCTGCGACACTAGCGTCTCACGTGGGCACTGGTTCAAGACCCAGCTGCTCCACTTGTGATCCAGCTCCCTGCTAAGGTGCCCGGGAAAGCAGTGGAAGATGGCCCGGGTGCTTGGGCCCCTGCATCCACATGTGAGACCCAGAGGAGCCTCCAGGCTCCTGGCTTCTACTTGGCCCAGCCCCAGCTATTGGCAGCCACTTGGGTAGTAAACCAGCAGATGGAAGCTTAGTCACTCTCCTAACTCTGCCTTTCAAATAAATAAATAATAAAAATTTTTGTACCAGAATAAACTTATCTTTAATTCCATCTTTCCATAAACTTTTTGAAGTGCCCTTGTATATGAATTAATCTTTCCCTATCTAAATTCAGTAAAGGATGGAGATAATACATTTTCCAATTTTAGAAATGAAATCTCTAATGTGTAAGGTATACCCCTATCATCTTTTTTTTTTAAGGTTTATTTATTTATTTGAAAGTCAGAGCCACACAGAGGAGAGGAGAGGTGGGGCAGGGTGGGGGGTTCTCCATCTGGTGGTTCACTCCCAATTGGCTGCAACGGCTTGAGCTGTGCAGATTCGAAGCCAGGATCCAGGAGCCCCCTCTGGGTCTCCCACTTGGGTGCAGGGTCCCAAGGACCTGGGCCACCCTCCACCGCCCTCCCAGGCCATAGCAGAGAGTTGGATTGGAAGTGGAGCAGTCGGGTCCTGAACCAGCATCCATATGGGGTGCCAGCACCTGAAGCCAGTGCATTAACCCACTGCACCACAGCACTGTTCCTCCCCCCCACCTCGCCCCCACATCGACTTTATTTACCATTGCCAAGTTCTTAACAGTTCACACCCCTGCCAAGCAATAGCTATGATTAGCCTCTTAAATCAGGGGTGGGGTGGGGGAGTGAGGAGGTATTAAATGTTTGATCTCGCTAACTATTTGCAAACTAGTATAAAAGTTGTTTATATCAATATAACTTTATTTTTCTCTACATCTTGACTATTAGGTGGTTGAATTCAGTGAATTGGACAAACCCAGAGTTCACTTTTTGAGAAAAGTGTTGAATATTCTGTTAATGGAAACAGAAGCTGAAGACCTTGGCTTAATTTTTGCAAGGTAGGTTTCTAGCTTATTCTGATAAGACATGGAAAAGATAAGAAGAGTTTGTTTTCACTTATGTGGATTTATAAAAGCATGGTTCTTCTTTGTGTAGCTTAATAAATTAGTTTTAATTGTAAGCTAATATCTTGGGCATTAGATGGGGGAAACAGAACTTGACTAACGCAAACTAACAATGATTTGTTACAGAACATGTTATGAAGCTGTTAATTAGAATGTTACTTTTAAAAGAAAGTGGGTTACGTCTCACAATTGAAGAGACCTGGAATTGAGATCTAGGAGAGACTAGATCATCTCTGACATGTGTTCCTGTGATTCCTTTCCAGGGTATCTGACAACCCAAAGCTGGGGATGTTGCGAGAAGGCTTGAAGCTTTTCATCAGCCACTTCTTACTGAAGAATGCACAGGCCCACACAAGTGCTGAGGAAGCTAACCTGCTGCGAGAGCGAGCTGATCTTGCAACCAAGTCTCTGCAGGGAAAAGCTTCCCTGCGAATGTAGCAGAGGGAAGGCATGGAGGGTCTGTGTTGACTGTGAGGTGTCCTTTGTGAACCCAGAGAGCTTCATGCGTTACATCGTGTCTGCTGTATGTTACTTATTTATTTTCATTTTGTTTGAAAGACGGAGACAGATCTTCCATCCTCTGGTTCACTTCTCAAATGCCTGCAACAGCCAGGGCTGGGCCAGGCCAAAGCCATCAACCCAGAACTCAATTCGAGTCTCTTACGGGGATGTCAGGGACCCCAGAACTCACTTTGGGTCTCCCATGTGGGTGTCAGGGACCCAAGCACTTGAGCCATCATCTGCTGCCTCCCCGGATGTGCACTTGCTGGACTCCAGTGTGGGAGGCAGGCATCCCAAGTCGGGACTTCACCACTGGACCAGATACCTGGCCTATACATTTACAAGGCACATATCTTGAGACAGTTTTTTAATCCAAGGTTATGTTGTGCTTGTGTTTTCAAATAATTGTATATTTGTGTTATATACACACACATATGTGCGGTGGGAGATGAAGGAAGGAGGGAGCGGCAGGCATAGTGGATAGAGTATTCTGTAAGCAGTGAGGCTGGGATATATTGCTGGATTTTGTAAAATAGGTGAAATAGGCCACCAGAGAGTGCAGTCATATAAATTGAAGTTTTTATATTTTGTATTAATCAGAAGTTCAGAAACCATGAATTAAATGTGATACATGGTATTTGATTATTTTTTTAAAGATGTATTTATTTATTTATTTGAAAGTCAGAGTTACACAGAAAGAGGAGAGGCAGAGAGAGAGGTCTTCCATCTGCTGGTTCACTCCCCAATTAGCCGCAATGGCTGGTGCTGCACCAATCTAAAGCCAGGAGCCAGGAGCTTCTTCCAGGTCTCCCATGCGAGAGCAGGGGCCCAAGGACTTGGGCCATCCTCTACTGCTTTGTGAGGCCATAGCAGAGAGCTGGATTGGAAGTGGATCAAGCCGGGTTTTGAACTGGCGCCCATATGAGATGCCAGTGCTTCAGGCCAGGGTATTAACCCACTATGCCACAGCGCCGGCCCCAGTCTTTATAATTTTTATGTATCACATCTACTCATCAATTCCACGTTGTACATGTAGTTTCTTACACAACTCTGAAGTCATCAAATAGATTGGCCATTTAAGTGGGTGCTGCTCCTTTCTCTCTCTCTCTCATCTGTCAAATAAATTAAAAAATAAAATAAAATAGATGGGTGCTGCTTATCTGCTGGTTTTTTTGTTTTACACATGAAGAAGACATAATTACTGCCTGCAAGAAATTAGCATTTAGTGAGAGACAAACACAGATGCACTTACTAACTATGGAAAACTGATTCTGTGAGGAAGTAGAGATGTCTGGATGGATACCCAGCATCTACCACAGATACACAAGTGTTTGTTGTTTTCTCAGGTAAGAGTTAGCTTCTGCCTCTCAAATGCCATAGACTTCATTAAAATCTTACCTTCACTTGTTGAAAAAAAATGCCTAAGATGTGAGTGTAGAATAGTGTTTTAGAAGTTGTGTGGGGGCCGGCGCTGCGGCTCACTAGGCTAATCCTCCGCCTAGCGGCGCCGGCACACCGGGTTCTAGTCCCGGTCGGGGCGCCGGATTCTGTCCCGGTTGCCCCTCTTCCAGGCCAGCTCTCTGCTGTGGCCCAGGAGTGCAGTGGAGGATGGCCCAAGTGCCTGGGCCCTGTACCCCATGGGAGACCAGGAGAAGCACCTGACTCCGTACCGGCCGTGGCGGCCATTGGAGGGTGAACCAACGGCAAAGGAAGACCTTTCTCTCTCTCTCTCTCACTGTCCACTCTGCCTGTCAAAAAAAAAAAAAAAAAAAGAAGAAGTTGTGTGTCAGAAACCCGTGCACCCTTCTGAGCACCGTCCAGAGCTGTCTCCTGGGACAGATGGTCTTGGGCTTTGATAACGTGGCTCCCTGTGCCAAACATCCGTTTTGTCACATTTCCAAATAGTTCCTTGATGTGGCACCATCGCAGTTTGTGTTTAGAAATCACAGTGTGAAGTCCTTAGTATGTGTCCTTGAATTAATGCAATACACTTTGAAATGGGCAAGCAACTTAGAAATAATTGTTAGTGCTAAGAATAACCGCAAAAATAACAACTAATGGCTTTCACATGCTTGTTAACCATATATTCAGAAACACCTCATTTGACCTAACATCAAATTAAACCCAGTGGGTCTGAATGAAAAGTGAAATCTTCACTTCATTGAGGGGCTTTTTAACAAAAAAGGTTTTTGCTGGATGGTTATTGAGCTGTGCAGATCAGTTCTCAAATACATGTAACAGCAGGATACACAAACAGCAAACCTTGTTTGAGGTACAGATGAGTTCACACTCACTTTTCTGCAAAAGATACACTCTATAGCTATAAACAGTCTCATTTTTCTTATATTGCCCTTTATTAAAATAAAAGGATGGATGTTTGGCATAACTGTTAAGATGCCACTTAGAATACCCGCATCCCGTGTCATTGGCTGGGTTCCAGTCCCGGCTCCAGCCTTCTGCTAATGCAGACCGTGGGAGACAGCAGTGGTGGCTCGGGTAGAGTTCCTGCCACCGCTATGGGACACAGGGACTGAGGGGTTCCTGGCTACCGGCTGGCCTGGCCCAGCCCTAGCTATTGAGGGCATTTGGAAAGTGAACCAATGGATGGGAGATCTGTCGTGTGTGTATGCCTTTCAAATAAAAGTTTAAAACAAAAATGTTTGTGCCACAGAAAATAGTTGTAACTTAATTCATTACCTGTGTTTTAATTCATTACATGGCAAGTTGCTAATAAGTCTGTAGTTTAAAAACTATTGAGAGGATCCTCTCTCTCTCTGTCTCTACCTCTCTGTGTAACTATCTTCCAAATAAATAAAATAAGTCTTTAAAAAAATAAAAAAAACTATTGAGAGGGAAAGGGGAGAGAGCTCCATTTGCTTTCTCACTCCCCGAATACAACTAGGACTGGGGCCAGGCTGAAGCCAGGAACCAGGAAGGCTTCCCTTGGTATTCCCAAGGGTGTTAGGGACCCATGCACTGGGTTGGTACTGCTGCCACCCAGGGATGGCATTGGCAGGAAGTTGGAGTCAGCTGGGAATCAAACCCAGGCCTCTCAGCGTGGGATGCGGGTGTCTTCGCCACTAGGCTGAGCACCTGCTTCAGTGTGTAGTTTTTAACAAAATATGAGTTACCACCTGATGGTAGTACTTTAGTATAAATGATAAATACATCCTGACCAAAAAGTGGGACTCCTTATTGCTTTTAAATATATAGATTTAAATATATATATATGTAGGTTTTTAAAATTGGTCACAATAATACCTACATTTGAAAAATAGCAAATGCTTAGATGATTAATACTTGGTGTTATATATATATATATATATGTATATATGTTTGTGGACTTGCAATGCTAATTGAGATCTAATGTATAGAATTGCTAAAAAGACTTTTAAGTGGTTTAGAAAACATTCATAAAGGTAAAAGGAACAAAGTTTTTAAAGTATTAAATATGTAAATAAAAATTTTAAAATTTTGTTTAGAGTGTGAGTGTTTCTTTTGATATACTAAGTTCTACACCTTGTTTTCCTTTTTTAAAAATTTTTTTTAAGATTTTATTTATTTATTTGAGGGAGAGAGACAAAGAGAAAGGTCTTCCTTCCGTTGGTTCACTCCCCAAATGGCCACAATGGCCAGAGCTGTGCTGATTTGAAGCCGAGAGCCAGGTGCTTCTTCCTGGTCTCCCATGCGGGTTCAGGGGCCCAAGCACTTGAGCCATCCTCTGCTGCTATCCCAGGCCACAGCAGAGAGCTGGATTGGAAGAGGAGCAGGCGGGACTAGAACCGGCCCCCATATGGGATGCAGGTGGAGGATTAAACATGGGGATTGCCCCAGCAGGGGGCAACTTAACCAAGTGTATCACAATGCCCAGTCCTGGCTGCCCCACGAACAATCCAGCTCCCTGCTAATGCACCTGGGAAAGCAGCAGAAGATGGCCCAAGTGCTTGGGCCCCTGCCACACCCACATAGGAGACCTGGAAGAAGCTCCTGGCGCCTGGCTTCATTCTGGCCCAGCCCCGGACATTTAGGAAGTGAATCTGTGCTGGGAGATACCTCCCTCTCTGCCCCCCACACCCTCCACACACACTTCTGTCTCTGTAACTCTGCCTTTCAAATTAATAATAATCTTTTAAAAAATTTACTTCTATAACCATGTTATAATTACCAAAATTGAGAAATTAACATCAATAGATTTTGCAAAATGTTCTTTGATCTAGATTTTCTGACTGTTTCCTCGTCATTTAGGCTGGCCCTAGCAGGAGGCAGGGGTGGTAGTTTTTCCCAGTCTTGTAGCGTTATCTTTGATCACTGGTTAAGTTAATGTCTGTAGGAATTCTCTGCGGTTATGGTTAATATTTCTTCCTTTGTAATTAATAATTAATGGGTAAGAAGCTGCATATCGCATCATCCCCACAGCTCAATTAAGATAATCATCCCTGTCAAAATGTAAAAGCATTGGCCGGCGCCACAGCTCACTAGGCTAATCCTCCACCTGCGGCGCTGGCACACCGGGTTCTAGTCCCGGTCGGGGCGCCGGATTCTGTCCCGGTTGCTCCTCTTCCAGGCCAGCTCTCTGCTGTGGCCCGGGAGTGCAGTGGAGGATGGCCCAAGTGCTTGGGCCCTGCACCCACATGGGAGACCAGGAGAAGCACCTGGCTCCTGGCTTCGGATCGGCATGGTGCTCCGGCTGCAGCGCACCGGCTACGGCGGCCATTGGAGGGTGAACCAATGGCAAAGGAAGACCTTTCTCTCTCTCTCTCTCTCTCTCTCTCACTGTCTAACTCTGTCAAAAAAAAAAAATGTACAAGTATTGTATGTTAATCAGAATTTAAAGACAGTCATCATTTATTATCTCGGTGTTTGTGGTCATATTCAGGACCAATCCTGGGGCAGGGCTCTGGGGACTGCATTGCTGTTGGCCAGGCCCACTGTCATCTGAAGCTTGGCTGGGGCTGGAGGAGCCACTTGTGTGACTGCCACTCAAGGCTGGACAAGGCGACCACCAGAAAGGAGAGGACCATGGTCCGGGGGGCGGGCTCTGTCTGGGACTGTGTTTGGTCCTCACCTGGCTACTGGCCGCCTCTACAACAGGGAATTCCTAGCTTGGCAAGCCACACTTTGACCCTTCCAGTTTTAACATCCCTTTGATGATTTGTGCTTGAATTAATTTCGGTGGTGGCTGGGAAGTGATTTCTAGCTCCACCATTCCTTCTGCATTTGGTAGTTAGCATTCTACAATAAAAATGAGCATTTTGTGTTCCCATTTATCAGTATGGATTCGTGGATTTCTATTATATGCAATAGGTTATAGTCTAGCATTGCAGGGTTTGTTTGTTTTTAAAGATTTCATTTATTTGTTTGAAAGGCAGAATAACAGAGAGATGAGGAGAGACAGAGATCTTCCGTCTGCTTGTTCATTTCCCAGATGGCTGCAATGGCCAGGGCTGGGCCAGGCTGGAGCCAGGAACCAGGAACCAGGAGTTTCTTCCAGGTCTCCCACATGGGTAGCAGGGGCCCAAAACTTGGGCCACTTCCGCTTAGCAGGGAGCTGGATCAGAAGTCGAGCAGCTGGGATGTGAACCAGTGCCCACATGGGATGCCAACATCTCAGGCAATGGCTTTACCCACTGCACCACAACGCAGCTCCAGCACTGCCGTTCTTAAAAAAAAAAAAAAAAAAAAAAGTTATTGAAGTGTGATTGACGTATAAGAGGTGGAGGATAGACCCCAGTGACACCATCATTATCAAGACCGTAAACATACCCATCACCTCCACAAAGTTTCCTGACGCCTTTATTACTATGGGGGCGGGGTGTTAAGAACGCTTAAGGACCAGTGCTGTGGCATAGCAGGTTAAGCCACCACCTGCAATGCCACATCCCCCATGTCTCTGGTTCAAGTCCCTGCTAATGTCCCTGGGAGAGCAGCAGAAGATGGTCCAAATCCTTGGGCCTCTGCCATGCATGTGGGAGACTTGGATGGGACTCCTGGCTCCTGGCTTCTGCCAGGCTATTGACATTTGGAGAGTGAACAAACAGATGAAGATATTTCTCTCTCTCTTTCTCTCTCTCTTTCTCTCTCTTTTTCTCCCTTCCTCCTTTCTCATTCTGTCTTCTCTCTCATGCTCTGCCTTTCAAATAAATACATCTTTAAAAAATAAATCTTTAAAAAAATGTAACATAAGATCCACCCTTTAGCAAACACTATAATTAATTACAGTCTTAACGCATATGGATGACCAGAACCTACTCATTCTCCATAACTGAATCTATCCTTTAACCATCACCTCCAAGTTACCCCGCCCCTATGGTAGCCACCCCTATGGGAACCACCCCTATGGGAACCACCATTACTGTCTGCCTCTGTGAGTTCATCTTCGGATCATGGAGTATTTGTCTCTGTCTGGCTTATTTCACTTCCCGTAATGTCCTCCAGATCTACCCATGTTGTAAATGACAGGATTCCCTTCTTTGTAAGCCTGAATAGTGTTCAGCTGTGTAAATGGACCACATTTTCTTTTTTTTTTCTTTATTATTATTATTATTTTTTTGATAGGCAGAGTTAGTGAGAGAGAGAGAGAGAGAGAAAGGTCTTCCTTCCGTTGGTTCACCCCCCAAATGACTGCCACGGCCAGCGCACCGCGCTGATCCGAAGCCAGGAGCCAGGTACTTATCCTGGTCTCCCATGGGGTGCAGGGCCCAAGCACTTGGGCCATCCTCCACTGCACTCCCGGGCCACAGCAGAGAGCTGGACTGGAAGAGGGGCAACCGGGACAGAACCCGGTACGTTTTCTTTATCCATTTATCCAGCCATGGACAAGTAGATTGTTTCTGTGTCTTGGTTAAGCTGGACAATGCTCCCATGAGCATGGCAGTACAGCTATCTCTGTAAGACACTAATTTCTTTTCCTTTAGATACATACACAGGAGTGGGATTGCTGGTAATATGGCATTTCTGTGTTTTGAGGCGTTTTCCTAGTGTTTTCCATAATGACTTACCAGTTTACATTCCCACAAAACAGTGTATAAGGGTTCCCTTTAGTCCACAGCCTTGCTAACACTTGCTGTCTTTTTAGTAATAGCCTTCTAAGCAGGTATGAGATGATACTTCATTATGGTTTTGATTTGCATTTCCTTGATGAGTAGTGATGTTGAGTACCTTTCAATATACCTGTTGACCACTTGTATATCTTCTTTGGTGAAATGTTTATTCAGGTCCTATGTCCAATTTTTGTCAAGTGTTTTTAGGTTTTGTTTTGCCCTTTTTTTTCTTTTCAGTCATGGGATTCGCCTTTAAGGAGGCCACTCTGGGAGTAGGCCTTATTCTTCTTCTTCTTCTTTTTTTTTTTTTTTTTTTTTTTTGGAAAAGCAGAGTTAGAGAGAGAGAGAGAATCTTCCATCCACTGGTTCACTCCCCAAATGGCCACAACAGCTGAAGCTGTGCCGATCTGAAGCCAGGAGCTTCTTCCAGGTCTCCCATGCAGGTGCAGGGGCCAGGACTTGGGCCATCTTCTACTGCTTTCCCAGGCCACAGCAGAGAGCTGGATCAGAAGTGGAGCAGCCAGGGCTCGAACTGGTGCCCATATGGGAGCCGGCAGTACAGGCGGCGGCTTTACCAGCTATACCACAGTGCTGGCCCCCTTGTTTTTCTTTTTGAATTCCATTCATGAATGTTGCATGCATTCCTTGTCTGTTTTGTATATCCACACATCAGACACATGGTTGCAAATATTTTCTCACATTCTGTAGGTTGCTTTGTCATTTTGTTGCTGCCTTTAGTTTGATGCAGTCCCCAGATGTTCACCTTCGCTGCCTCTGCTCTTGGGTTCATTGCCTGGAACAAAGCCGAGGCGCTTTCTCCCCACGCTTTCTCCCAGGAACTTCTCAATTGCCCTTCTTACATTCAAGTCTTTAAGCATTTTGAGTTGATTTGTGTGTATGATATGAAAGTAAGCAGCCAATTTTATTCTTTTACATGTGGATGTCCTATTTCCCCAGCACCTTTTATTGAAGACATTGTGCTTTCTGCCTGTGTATGCTCCGCAACCTTGTCAGAGAGCAGCTGACTGAGTGAGCGTGGATTTGTTCCTGAGCTCTCTGTCTCTTTCCAGTGTCTCATGGACCTGATTTTATGCCAGTGCTATACTGCTTTGATTATTATAGCTTTGTAGTCTAGTTTGAGATCATGATGATTCCTGCTTTGCTCTTCTTTCTCAAAATTTCTCTGGCTCTTTGGAGTCTTTTGTGACTATGTGTGAATTTTCGGATTGTCTGCTATTTCTGTGAAAAAGCTATTGAAGTTTTGATAGGCTTTGCATTGAATCTATAGGTTGCTTGGGGTAATATGAGTATGAACATTTTAACAATATTAATTCTTCCAATCCATTGACATATATCTTTCCATTTATTTCTGCTGTAGTTTTTTTTTTTTTTTTTAATTTATTTATTTGAAAGAGTTTGAGGGAGAGAGAAAAGGAGAGAGACAGAGAGAGGTCTTTCATCTACTGGTTCACTCCCCAAATGGCCACAACAGCTGGAGCTGGGCTGATCTGAAACCAAGAGCCTCTTCCAAGTCTCTGACATGGGTGGCAGGGGTCCAAGGACTTGGGCCATCTTCCACTGCTTTCCCAGGCACATTAGCAGGGATCTGCATCAGAAGTGGAGAGCTGAGACTTGAACTCGCGCCCATATGGGATGCTGGTGCTGCAGGCCAGGGCTTAACCCACCATGCCACAACACCAGCCCCATTTCTGCTGTAGTTTCTTTAATCAATGTTGTATACAGTTGACAAAACATAGGTCTTTCACTTCCATGGTTAAATTTATACTTGATTATTTTATTATTTCTATTCTATTTTATGTAGAATTATTCTCTTTTTAAATTATTATTTATTCATTTTATTTAAAGGCATAGAGAGTTCTTCCATCTGCTGGTTCATCCACAAATGCTTGTAACAGCTAGGGCTGGGCCAGCCCAGAGCTAAGGACAGAAACTGAATCCAGGTCTCCCACGTGGATTTTGTGTGTGTGTGTGTGTGTGTGTTTGTGTGTGTGTGTGCAGCAGTTAAGCCGCCACCTGGGACTCCAGCACCCCACATGGAGGCCGATTGGAATCCCTGCTGCTCCACCTCCAATCCAGCTCTGTGCTAGCGAACCTGGGAAAGCAGCAGGAGGAACTCAAAACTCACTGCCTCTCAAAGAGAACATTAGTGGGAGGCAGGAATGGAAGTGAAGACTGGACTCAAACTAGACACTCTGCTAGGGGATGCAGAAGTCTAAACCGTTGTACCAAATACCCACCCCAATCTTAATTATTTTTAATAGGTCACTGTTGGTATACAGAATACAACTGATTTTTGTACTGAATTTGTTTATTAGTTCTCATAGTTTTTAGGTGTTTCCAGATATAAAATCTTGTCATCTGCAAACAGATAACTCCACTTATTTTTTTTCATTTTAATTACTTTTATTTATTTTTTAGCCTAATTGCTCCAGCTAGGACTTCTTGATTTTCTATTGGGATGATCCGTTTTTGAAATGTCTTCTAGTAACATAATATCACTTTCTTCTTTTTTTTTTTTTTTTTTTTTTTTTTTTTTTTTTTTTGACAGGCAGAGTGGACAGTGAGAGAGAGAGACAGAGAGAAAGGTCTTCCTTTGCCGTTGGTTCACCCTCCAATGGCCGCAGCAGCCAGCACGCTGCGGCCGGTGCACCACGCTGATCCGATGGCAGGAGCCAGGTGCTTTTCCTGGTCTCCCATGGGGTGCAGGACCCAAGCACTTGGGCCATCCTCCACTGCACTCCCGGGCCACAGCAGAGAGCTGGCCTGGAAGAGGAGCAACCGGGACAGAATCCGGCGCCCCGACTGGGACTAGAACCCGGTGTGCCGGCGCCGCAAGGCGGAGGATTAGCCTAGTGAGCCGCGGCGCCGGCCGTGATTCCGTTTTAGGCAGCATATTGTTAGATCTTGGTTTTTTACCCATTCCATCTCTCTGTGTGTTTTGATTGGATAATTCAATCCATTTACCTTTAAAGAAATTACTCATAGATAAGAACTTGCATTGCCATTTTGCTCATTGTTTTCTGACCATTTTATAGTTCCTTCTTCCTCTATTACTGTCTTCTCTTGTGATTGATGGTCTTTGTAGTGGTATACTTTGATTCCTTCCTCTTTATTTTTTCTGTATACACAGCAGGTTTTTTTCTTTGTGATTACCATGAGGCTTACATAAAACATAATTAAAATAGCCTATTTTAAGAGGCTAACAGCTTAATTTGAATTGCAGACACAATGGGGTGAACATTTGGCCTGGTGGTTAAGACACTGGCTGGGACACCTCCAAAGGATTTCAGAATACCTGAGTTTGAATCCTGGCTCTGGCTTCTCACTCCAGCTTTTTGCCAGTACAGACCCTGGGAGGCAGTGGTAGTGGCAGAAATAACTGGGTCCCTGCCACCCATGTGAGAGAGCTGGGTGGGATTCCTGGTTCTCAGGGTCAGCCTGATGGCCCCAGAAGTGGCAAACATTTGGAGAGAGCATGCTCTCACTCTCGCTCTCTCCCTCTGTCTCTTTCTCTCCCCCTCCCTCTCAAATAAATAAATAAAAATTATAGAAAGAAAAAATCCACTATAATTTTACCCATATATACATCCCCACTTTGTTATTGATGCCACAGTTTGCACCTTTCTTTTAAAAGATTTATTTTATTTATTTGAAAGTCAGAGTTACAGAGAGAAAGGTCTTCCATCTGCTAGTTCACTCCCCAGATAGCCACAACGGCCGGAGCTGCACCCATCCAAAGCCAGGAGCCGGGAGCTTCTCCCAGGTCTCTCACGTGGGTGCAGGGACCCAAGAACTTGAGCCATCTTCTACTGCTTTCCTAGGCCATAGCAGAGAGCTGGATCGGAAGTGCAGCAGCCAGGACTCGAACCAGCGACCATAAGGGATGCAGGTGCTGCAGACTGGGGCTTTAACCCACTATGCCACAGTGCCAGCCCAGTTTGCACCTTTTCTAACATATCCCTTAACAACGTATTATAGTTATATTTTTAAAACCTTTATCTTTTAGGTCTTTTAGTAGAGTTAAAAGTGAATTACACACCACCACTGCAGTATTAGCGTGTATGTTTCCATGTTATTAATTAGCATGCTTTTGTTTCAAGTTGAGGAACCGTCAGCATTTCTGATAAGTCTAGTGGCGACGAACTCCCTTCGTTTTTGCTCCCTCTCCCTTTCATTGCTGAAGAACAGGCTTATCACCATAGTAATCTTGGTTGGAAGGATTTTTTCTTTCAGTACTTTCAGCATATCACCCTGCTCTCTCTAGTCCTGGAAGATTTCTGCTGATAAATCCTCTGACCATCTTGTACTGGGGTGTGGAGGTTTCTTTGAGTCACTTTTCTCTCGCTGCTTTTAATAGACTCTTTCACTATTACTTCCTTGGGGTCAGCCACTGGAAGTCTGTTTTCTCCTTTGGTAGTGTCCCATTTTCCTGAGTCTTCATTGTCTTTGAAGCCTCGCATGGCTGCCTTTTTATTTTAAGAAGCAGTTACTCTGGGGCTGGCGCTGTGGCGCAGCGGGCTAAAGCCCTGGCCTGAAGCACCGGCATCCCATGAGGGCACTGGTTCTAGTCCCGGCTGCTCCTCTTCCGATCCAGCTCTCTGCTGTGGCCTGGGAAAGCAGTAGAAGATGACCCAAGTCCTTGGGCCCCTGCACCCACGTGGGAGACCGGGAAGAAGCACCTGGTTCCTGGCTCCTGGCTTCCGATCGGTGCAGCTCCGGCCGTTATGGCCACATGGGGAATGAACCAGCGGATGGAAGACCTTTCTCTCTCTCTGTCTCTCCTGCTTTCTTCTGTGTACAACTCTTGACTTTCAAATAAATAAAATAAATATTTTTTTAAAAAAAGAAGCAGTTCCCACCTCCAGTCCAAAGACTGCAATCCGTGGGCGCAGCGAGGGATCAGGGGTCACTCCAGACTTCTCTGTGGATGTCCTCGTTTCACTCCTCTTGTTCCTTCTTAGGTGGGACGTCTGAGGATTGTGAGCCTTCTCCTGATCCCACAAAGCTGGGCCTCGTGCTGAAAACTTCCCCTTTATTTTCCCTGGGGCAGTGCCAGGAAGTGTTCAAGGTGGGGCGGTCTCCCAGTTCCACAGAACTGAACTGGCGGCCACAGTCCACAGCTGCTGTTGAACCTATGTGCTGTCTGCAGGAGCACGTTGGACGCTATGCACAGTGGGGTGCAAGGGGTGCTGGGGGCACACAGCAGCTGGTTGGGAGGGGTCTGCAGGCAAGTTGTTCTGTGGGGTTCGTGACAGACCTCTTGATGGAGCCTGTGAAGCCTTGAGCCGGACCCCTGGCTGGCTACTGGGAACAGCGCGCCAGGTGCATGCTGGGAACAGCGCGCCAGGTGCACTCCCTCCCCATCTCTGCTCCTAGCAGTCCCCAGATGATGCAGCCGAGCCTGTCCTGGCAGTGTTCTGGGGCAAGCCAGAGTGGCCCCCCGGGCAGCATCCTGCTCAGGAGCCCCCATGCTCCCCTGTGGAGAAATCTGACCAAGGGGCCGTTTCAGGGGAGAGGTGACTTGGGTAAAGCAGAACAGTTCTTTTTTTTTTTTTTTTTTTTTTTGACAGGCAGAGTGGACAATGAGAGAGAAACAGAGAGAAAGGTCTTCCTTTGCTGTTGCTGCGGCCGAGGCACCACGCTGATCCAAAGCCAGGAGCCAGGTGCTTCTCCTGGTCTCCCATGGGGTGCAGGGACCAAGCACTTGGGCCATCCTCCACTGCACTCCCGGGCCACAGCAGAGAGCTGGCCTGAAGAGGGGCAACCGGGACAGAATCCGGCGCCCCGACCAGGACTAGAACCCGGTGTGCCGGCGCCGCAAGGTGGAGGATTAGCCTATTGAGCCGCGGCGCTGGCCTGCAAAACAGTTCTTAACCCTCGTCAGTGCCTCTACTCTCAGGTATTTTTCTCCACCAGGGTCCTGGCACTTCTCAACTGTATTGTGGCCCCCACAATGGTGTTCTTGGCCCTGAACAGTTGCCTGCGTCACTGTTTCTTTGGGGAGATGAGACCTGGAACCTCCCGTCCTGCCATGGGACCGACCTCTCCTATGATTATCTTTATGTTTAAATCATCCCAGATTGGGCCACTGGGAGGCCCTTGAAGTTGCCTCCTCCAGCCTTTGGACATGTCCCCAGCATCTCCGGCACTTTTAAGTTTGTTGGCACTAGACGTTCCAGGCTCACTCTATGTTTTTTCAGCTCTGTCCTGGGTGCTCCAAATAGCGTTGTTTCCTTTTAGTGGGGAATGGTATTTAGAAGCCAAGAAATGGACTTTCCGGTGTACCAGTTGTTTCTGGGGTGCCGCTGCTTTAGGCCCCTTCAGAGGACAAGATTGGGAAAGAAGTTGTGTGCATGTGGCTATCATACGTGGAACATGCACATACATAAACATGAATACATCTATGTGCTAAAAATTGAGAGTTAATACTGGTAACTCCGCTTCCAACTCAACATACAGGGCTAGCCTTTTCTGTTCCATATATATGTCTTCCCTACCCAACAATGTGAAGCCAGGCTAACAGCATGATAAACAAACGCACTTGCTTGCTCATTCCTACATCGAAAATAGTTTTAGAATTGCTGACCACACAGCTGTGAAAAGCAAGCTTGATTGGTTCAAGATGTTACTGTAATTCTCACTGCATTGACTCTGAGGAGAAGGAGTGAATGTGTTCAAGATCGCTTGAGCTACTTCTCCTTTTTCCTCTTTGTCTGAGAGGCAGATGGCTTCATTTGTTTGTGTCTGTATTCCATGTTGGGTCTTCCCTCCATCCTTTTATGAGTTATAATTTTTTTTTTTTTTTTGACAGGCAGAGTGGACAGTGAGAGAGAGAGAGACAGAGAGAAAGGTCTTCCTTTGCCATTGGTTCACCCTCCAATGGCTGCCGCGGCTGGCGCGCTGCGGCCGGTGCACCACGCTGATCTGATGGCAGGAGCCAGGTGCTTTTCTCCTGGTCTCCCATGGGGTGCAGGGCCCAAGCACTTGGGCCATCCTCCACTGCATTCCCTGGCCACAGCAGAGAGCTGGCCTGGAAGAGGGGCAACCGGGACAGAATCCGGCGCCCCGACCGGGACTAGAACCCGGAGTGCCGGTGCCGCAAGGTGGAGGATTAGCCTAGTGAGCTGCGGCGCCAGCCAAGTTATAAATTATTTTTAACAAGTCATCATGTTTATAAAGTTTTACAGCATGCTCCTTGTGAAAATTTTGCTCTTCTGACATGATCCAGAACAATTAACCGTATGAATTCCAAATGTCCCTGTTTGGCAGTAAACCAGATGAGGATCTCGAGGTGCCACAGCTTTGGGAAGTGTGGTTCATTACCAGTGGAAGGGTCACGTGGCACTTTTCGTGGCTCTAATTCTGCGTGAAGTGACAGCTGGGGTCTGCTGAACATGGGATGCTTCCTGGGCGTGGAGCCTCCATCCCACTCTCCCGGTGCTCAGACATCGGCCAGAGCAGGATGACCAAGGACTACGCATCTCAGGCTCGGCTGCTGCGAGGGATTCAGACGTGATGGGGGCTGCGAGTTAGACTTATGCGAAGGGAAGATACGGGCTGGAAGTTGGACCCTGCCCGGCAGAAATGTCAGGGCACACAGAGTCCCTCTTCAGCAGCTGTCCTGTCTGGCTCTGGTCTACAGCGTAGGCAGAGAGCGGATCTCACTTGGAAACCGAGCAGGCCCAGCTCTAGGGGTTACAGCAGCTCCAAGGTCATCCTGCAAGTCAGCTCTGGAGACCCAACCGGGGACCGCTTCCACCCTCCTGATGAGAATCTCGTCAGCATCTAATTCCCCTACTAATAACTTGGTTGCAATTACAGGAGTAGTTCTAGTTTCTGTACCGAACGCGGGGATGACAGAATACCAGATCCTTAGGGTTAGAGATGACCCTGCTTGGTATTAGAATTCCCCGGGGTTGCTGAAGGTTTTTCTTGGCCTCATTCCTCCTCTGGTTGCCCCATCTTCATCGCTGAGTCCTGTTAGGACAAATGGTTTCACGATGAAAGACCTCATAACCAAACAATTAACTACCGTTGCACGCAACTGTTGCCTGGGCCGTCAGGACCCAACAGCTGACACTTGTTCTTGAATCTCACCCCTTCTCTGTTCACTGTTTCGACTGCAAATATTGTATGTGTGAGTATGCTTGTTTGTGAGGCTGTATGTCTCTAAATTAACATCAGCTCAAGGCCTCTTTGATTTATTTATTTTTATTGAGAGGGAGAGAGAAGGCGAATCTTCCATCCACTGGTTCATTCTCCAAATAGCTGCAATGGCTCAGCCTTGCCCCGACCGAAGCCAGGAGCCCGGAGCTCCATCCAGGTCTCCCATGTGGGTGGCAGGGTCCAGCTTCTGCTGCCTTCCCAGACTCATTAGCAGACAGCTGAATGGGAAGTGGAGCAGTCAGAACTTGAACCGGTGCTTTGATATGGAATGCTGGCAGAGTAGGTGGCAACTTAGTTGAATGCTGGCCCCAAGGCTTCTTTGAAAGAGGACCCAGGGGCCTGCCCTGTGGTGCAGTGGGTTAACGCCCTGGCCTGAAGCGCCCACATCCCATAGGGCGCTGGTTCTAGTCCCGGCTGCTCCTCTTCTGATCCAGCTCTCTGCTATGGCCTGGGAAAGCAGTAGAAGATGGCTCAAGACCTTGGGCCCCTGCACCCACATGGGAGACCTGGAAGAAGCTCCGGGCTCCTGGCTTCGGATCGGCACAGCTCCAGGCCGTTGCAGCCATCTGAGGAGTGAACCAGTGGATGGAGGACCTCTCTCTCTGTCTTTGCCTCTCTCTGTAACTCTGCCTGTTGAATAATAAATAAAATAAATCTTAAAAAAAAAAGAGGACCCAAATAGGAGAGGATATTTACTTATTCAAATGGGAATGCACTTGGGTCCCAATCCCTGGGACAAGCGACCTAAGATGCTGTAGTGTGACCGGAAGGTGCACTGCAGGTTGCCTCAGCAGCTGCCTCTTCCCAGGGGACAGGCACTGAGAGTGACAGGGTGGCTTTCCACAGGGAGTGACATTTGGGCTAAGCTCTTCCAAGAGGAGCTCAGAGGGCACTGTGAGGAGGAAGAGCATGTGCAAGGACAGAGTGACCTCCACGTTCCGCTCGCCTGAGCTGGTGCCTTCCTGTGCTGGGCCTGGCCTGGTGCTCTGCTGTGCAGGACCTAACCAGAAAGGCCAATAACCATGGCTGGGGCTGGCTCTGTGGTGTAGCGGGTAGAGCCTGCGCCTGCAGTGCTGGCATCCCATATGGGCGCTGGTTCGAGTCCTGGCTGCTCCTCTTCTGATCCAGCTCTCTGCTGTGGCCTGGGAAAGCAGTGGAAGATGGCCCAAGTCCTTGGGCACCTGCACCCATGTGAGGGACCTGGATGAAGCTCCTGGCTCCTGGTTCTAGCCTGGCCCAACCGCGGCCATTGTGGCCATTTGAGGAGTGAACCGGCAGAGATCTCTCTCTCTCTCTCTCTCTCTCTCTCTCTCTGACTTTGCCTTTCAAATAAATAAATCTGAAAAAAAGAAAAAGAAAGAAAGCAGGAGAGGGAGACCTCCATCCCTGGCACTCTGATAAGGGTTGAGGGCATCCCAAACAGCACCCTAACCCTCTGTGCCACAGCCTCTACATTTAGGAAAGGCTTCTTTTTTTTTTAAGATTTATTTTATTTATTTGAAAGACAGAGTTACAGACAGAGAGAGGTAGAGGCAGAGAGAGAGAGAGGTCTTCCATCCACTGGTTCACTCCCCAGTTGGATGCAACAGCCAGAGCTGTGCCGATCCGAAGCCAGGAGCCAGGAGCTTCTTCCGGGTCTCCCACGCGGATGAGGGGCCCAAGGACTTGGGCCATCTTCTGCTGCTTTCCCAGCCCATAGCAGAGAGCTGGACTGGAAGAGGAGCAGCCAGGACTAGAACCAGTACCCATATGGGATGCCGGTGCCGCAGGCGGAGGATTAACCTACTGCGCCACGGCCCTGGCCCCAGAAAGGCTTCTTATTCTGCCCTGAGGAATGAGGGGCTTCTCTTACCCATCAAAGGATTCTTGGCAAGGGGGTGACTAATGGAAGCCGTGTTCTCAAAAGCCTGGCTGCACTTGGAAAGGTGGCTCTTTCAACCTTCAGGCAGCGAGAAGCCCCAGGCTAAGGCAGCAGCTGTGAGATCGGAGATTTCAGGAGACATCTCTGGGGGCTACCCAGCGGAACTTGGTGCCGCTAAGTGAGGAGGAGGTTGAGGCGGAGACGGGGAGTTTGGAACGCTTCCAAGAAGGGGGATGAAGGCTCCCGTGTTGTTGGGGAGGTGGATGACTTCAGTCTGGGCCAGGTGAGGGTGAGGGAGGTGCAGGCTGAGGACCCGTAGGGATGGGAACCCCTGGAGGGGAATGAGCCTGTGAAACAAAAGGTCCGGGCCGTCCGCATAGATGCTCGAACCACGCTTACACATGGATATGCGTCCATGGAGTGGCGTATATGAAGGTCGTAACCCTTGGGTTTTCTTGTGGAAGTAATACTATCCAGGACACTGGGTGGTTTTTTTTTTGCACCTCACTCTTGCATTTTGTCCTGGGTCAGTGTGGTGGGAGGGACTTGGCTCCTCAGGAGCAGGTAACAGTATTCTGAGTAGAGCTAGATAATGATGAAAAATGATGTTTGCATGACAAGGTGATGAAAGGGAATGCCGGGGCCAGTTTAACACGTTGCAAGGATGCAGGTGATCCTGGGAAACAATGCCTCCTGTGTGTCCCACCGGTGCTGAGCGACTTTGACCTTGACATGTCTGGATGAGGATGTATGGGCCACTGGCCTCCCGTGGGTGTCAAAGCCACACTTTCCCAACTCCCCCGTGTGGGGTGAAGTTGTGAAGATGACCGACCACCACCAGCGTGGGCTGTTCCCTTCATTCCCGCCGAGGAAGCGCGTCATCAATCACTCTGATAGCTGGCACCTGGGCAGGCTGCTCAGGACATGAGGCACTGAGGGGGCTCCTCCTTGGACAGACACACGTGGAGACAGGGTGGCTTCTGCTCCGGCTATTCGGAGAATGACCAAGATCAGTTTTTCAGAAGTTCTCTCTAGAAAAACATTTATCGTGGTCTATTCACTTCATCATACTTTTTTTTTTTTTTTTTTTTTTTTTTGACAGGCAGAGTGGACAGTGAGAGAGAGAGACAGAGAGAAAAGTCTTCCTTTGCCGTTGGTTCACCCTCCAATGGCCGGCGCGGCCGGCGCACTGCAGCCAGCGCACCGCACTGATCCGATAGCAGGAGCCAGGTGCTTCTCCTGGTCTCCCATGGGGTGCAGGGCCCAAGTACTTGGGCCATCCTCCACTGCACTCCCTGGCCACAGCAGAGAGCTGGCCTGGAAGAGGGGCAACCGGGACAGAATCCGGCGCCCCGACCGGGACTAGAACCTGGTGTGCTGGCGCTGCAGGCGGAGGATTAGCCTAGTGAGCCGTGGCGCCGGCCACTTCTTTATCTTTTTAAGATTTATTTATTTATTTGAAAGACAAAGCTACAGAGAGGCAGAGGGAGAGAAAGAGAGAGAGAGGTCTTCCATCTGCTGTTTCACTCCCCAGATGACAGCAACAGCCAGAGCTGAGCAGATGTGAAGCCAGGAGCCAGGAGCTTCTTCCAGGTCTCCCACGTGGGTGCAGGAGCCCAAGGACTTGGGTCATCCTCTACTGCTTTCCTAGGCCATAGCAGAGAGCTGGATCAGAAGTGGAACAGCCAGGATTCGAACTGGCGCCCATATGGGATGCCGGCAGGGCAGGCGGGGGCTTTATCCGCCATGCCACAGCGCCGGCCCTTCATCATACTTTGAAGAAGTGTTTCCAACAAAAGGGAGAACTTTCTTCTTTTTATTTTATTATGATTTTTGGTTCACATTTGGTTTTTCTCTCCTTTTTAAATCTACATGAATAGACATGTATATAAACACACATTTTGATGGGATCACTTGAAAATACAGACATCATGACACTTAACTCCTAAACTGTCTGCCCACATCTCCCTCAAATGAGAACATTCTACAGCCTTCCACAACTTGCTCATCACACCTGAGGACATCAACAGTAATTCAGAAATATAGCAAAGTAGACAATCTAGGGCTTTAAAAGAATGTTTTATTCACATAATTCATTTTATTTGAAAGGCAGAGAGACATAGAGAAAAAAAGATCCCCCATCCACTGGTGTACTCCCACAGTGCCCACAACAGCCAGGGCTTGGTCAGGCTGAAGCCAGGAGCCTGGATCCCAATCCAGGTCTCCCACATTGGTGGCAGGGTCCAATTCCTGGTGCCTCCCAGAGTGTGCGTTAGCAGGGAGCTAGAATTGGAAGCAGAGCCAGGACTCAAACCCAGGCCCTTGGATATGGGATGAAAGTCCCAAGCAGCACCTCGACGGCTATGCCAACGCCCTCTCTGGACACCCGACTTCAATGCTGGCAGTTGTGCTAAAGTGATGTCTACGGCCATTATTCCCTAGAGAGGATATCATCTAAGAACAACTGTTGCATTTGCTCTTTATTTATTTTGATATAAAATGCAACAGCTAAGGCTGGGCCAGGCTGAAGCCAGGAGCCTGGAACTCCATCCAGGTCTCCCACACGGGTGCAGGGGCCCAAGCACTTGGGCCGTCTTCTGCTGCTTTCCCAGGTGCATTAGCAGGGAGCTGGATCGGAAGTAGAGCAGCCGGGGCTCGAACCGATGCTCATATGGAATGCCAGCATTTAAGGCAGCGGCTTCACCTGGTCCACCACAACACGGGCCCCTGGCTTCAGATTAAACAAGGGCACTGTGTGGTGAATTGGGCACTTCGCACCTGCTGTTCTCCTGTGGCCTCAGATGAGGTGACGTCAAGGCTACACACTCTGTGGTGAAGATCTCTTTCTACCTTTGACTTGATTAAGAAAAATTTCAAAAGTAAAGGGAATGTTACAAGGGAAAAGATCTGAGAAACTGTGATTTTTTCCTATTCCCCAAAAATGTTTTGCCCAGGGGTTTCACATCTGTTAATAACCCTTGCCAGAATCCATGATTAGCTGACATTCTCTTTAAAAACAAGTCTTCCGGGACTGGCGTTGTGGCACAGCAGTTTAAGCCACTGTTTATGACACCTGTATCCCTCCGTCGGAGCGCCGGTTCAAGTCCCGGCTGTTCCACTTCAAATCCAGCTGCCTGCTAATGTGCCTGGAAAGGCAGCAGATGATGGCCCAGGTGCTTGGGCCCCTGCCACCCACATGGGAGATCCAAATAGAATTCCTGGCTTTGGCCTGGAATCTGGGGTGTAGATCAGCAGATGGAAGATCTCTCTCTGTCTCTACCTCTCGCTCTGTAACTCTGCCTGAGTAAATGTCAAAGGCAAAGCAAAACAAAGAACTCTTCCTAAACTGCTCTCCCTTTGTACCAGGAAAGATCAATTCTTCTGATCTTTGGGCTTGCTTGGGGCCCTTGGTGAAATGACTTCTCTGAATGGTAAATCTTAAGAAGCTGGTTTTGGGCCGTGGCAATGCAGGGGATGTGCACAGCAAAGCCTACCTCGAGACACCAAGCTGCGGGCTGTCCAGGCTTCCCTGGTCCTCATCCTGCCTGGTCCTCATTGCTGGCTCAGTCTTCTACCTGGCCGGGGGGAGGCCAGCTTGGGGGAAGGCCCAGGTGCAGCTTGCCAAGGTTCTGTAGCCCCCAGCTGCACCACCTTGGCCCAACACAATCACCTTCCACCCTTATGCAGCAGAAGTTCAAGTTGTTTTTGTTTTAAGATCGATTTATTTGAGAGGCAGAGATACAGAGAGGAGTCTTCCATCCGCTGGTTCACTCCCCAAATGATCGCAACGGCCAGGGCTGAGCCAGGCCAAAACCAGGAGCCAGGAGCTTCCTCCAGGGGCCCAAGCACTGGGACCACCTTCCACTGCTTTCCCAGGTACATTAGCAGAGACCTGGATCAGAAGTGGAGCAGCTGGGACTTGAACCAGCACCCATATGGGGTGCAGACACCGCAGGCAGAGGCTTAACCACAGCACACAGCACCGGCTCCTGAGTGTTGGGGTAGGTTCTTATTACACCACCAGTATTATGTTGTTACAATGTCCAAAGATTGTTTTTAAGAATAAGTAAATAAAAAGGTGAAGCCTCACACTGTGCAGTGCCGTTGCGGCCAGGTGACAGCCACTCTGTGGGCTGAGAGGGACCAAGTTCATGTTCAGCCTTGTCCATTGAGCACCACCACACAGCACCACCTGACTCTGAATGAGGTCCAAGTGCTGTTTTCTTCTCTCACTGTTTAGGTAGGTCTGGGAGCACCTACGACGGCAGCCCTCATCTCTAGAATTCAAGAAGGGCTCTCTGGGGGCCGGCGCTGTGGCACAGCGGGTTAAAGCCCTGAACTGAAGTGCTGGCATCCCATATGGGCGCCAGTTCTAGTCCCAGCTGCTCCTCTTCTGATCCAGCTCTCTGCTATGGCCTGGGAAAGCAGAAGAAGAGGACCCAAGTCCTTAGGCTCCTGCACCCGCATGGGAGACCCGGAAGAAGCTCCTGGCTCCTGGCTTCGGATCGGTGCAGCTCTAGCCATTGCAGCCATCTAGGGAGTGAACCAACGGATGGAAGACCTCTCTCTCTGTCTCTACCTCTCTCTGTAACTCTGTCTTTCAAATAAATAAAATAAATCTTTAAAAAAAAGGGCTCCCTAGCACCCGAGTGAATCATCCCATTCCCATTTCTTCTAAACACTGACCTTTAATTTTTGAGACTTATGTGGGAGGCAGAGAGAGACAGAGAAATGCAGAAAGAGAGAGAGAGAAAGTGCTGGTTCACTCTCCAAGTGCCCACAATGACCCAGTCTTGGGATTTGAAGTAAGGACCCAGGAATTTAGTCTAGATTTTCCATGGGACCACCTTGGCTGTTTGTTTGTTTGTTTGTTTGTTTATTTTAGGTTTATTTATTTATTTCTTTATTTGAAAATCGGGGGATTGTGGGGAGAGAGAAAGAGAGATCTTCGATCTACTGGTTCACTCCCCAGATGGCCACAGCCTGAAGCCAGGAACTCCATCTGGGTGTCCCACGGGGGTGGCAGGGAACCAAGCACTTGCCTCCCAGGGTCTGCACGAGCAGGAAGCTGAGATCGGGAGCAGAGCCAGGCGCTCCACCACGGGCACGGGCCTCCCATGCAGCAGTTCAACCACTGCGCCAAACTCACACCATGCGTTTAATCCAGTCGATGGAGAAGTGCAGGTAGGACGACCAACCGTCTTGCTTTGTCCAGGACCGAAAGGGTCCTTGAGACGAAGACTTCCAGGGCTCAGACTGGGAAGGTGTTGGAAAACTGGAAGGGGTTGGTGACGCTAGCTACAGGAGGCGGTGCGCTGTGGGGACGACACGGGCAGAGGGGCTGCGGCCAAACACGAGGAAGCTGCGCCGGCTCCAGCTTCCGCGACTGCGCGAGGTGCGCTCTGTCCCGGCACTGCCTCTTCTAACGCATTTTCAGGGGAAACTTGGTCAGGGAGCTACAAGACTCGCTTATCGGGTTGCAGGCACTTCCGCTTCTCGGAGGAAAGGTAGATAGATGACTTGGGACAAGCTGTGCGCCCACCCCAGGCCCCAGCACTGCGCTGGTGGCCAAAGGAGGAGCCGGTTCCCCTCTTTGGGCAGAAGCTGTGTACTGCACCCTCAGCGGGCAGGTCTGTAAATACATTCTTCTTTCTCAATCCCCGATTTTGTTTAAAGATTATTTGTATCATTTATTTGAAAGGCAGAGTGACAGGAAGAGAGACAGGGAGATCTTTTATCTGCTGGTTTTGTCTGCTGGTTCAAATGGCCACAATGGCCAGGGCTAAGCCAGACCTAAGCCAGGAGCCAGGAGCTCCAACCCAGTCTTCCACATGGGTGACAGGAGCCCAAGCACTAGGGCCATCTTCCGCTGCTTCCCCAGGTGCATTAGCAGGGAGCTGGATCGGACACAGAGCAGCTGGGACTCGACCCTGCCCACTTATATAGGATGTTGGTGTCACAAGCAGTGGCCACCACATTGGCCCCACAATCCTGGATTTTCAATGAATATCGTTGCAAGGGTCTGCATTAGTAGCTTTTGGATAATTCTTTTTTTTTTAAGCTTTTTTTTTAAAGTTTACTTATTTATTTGAGAAATACAGTTACAGACAGAGAGACAGGAGAGACAGAGGGAGAGGTCTTCCATCCGCTGGTTCACTCCCCAAATGACCACAACAGCCAGAGCTGGGCCGATCCGAAGCCAGGAGCCAGGAGCTTCTTCCGGGTCTCTCATATGGGTGCAGGGCCCAAGGAGTTGGGCCATCTTCCACTGCCTTCCAAGGCCATCAGCAGAGAGCTGGATCGGAAGAGGAGCAGCCAGGACTCGAACCGACATCCACGCGAGATGCGGGAGCTGCAGACAGAGGCTTAGCCCACTACGCCACAGCAACGGCCCCCTGGATAATTCTCAAAGGCTACTGGCTGGATGTCTTGGCTGTTGTCAGGAAGGCAGGGCTGCCAGTACAGGACTAGACCCAAAGGGCCGAGGATGGGCCCAGCTCCCAGGATCTCAGAGTCCAGAGGGGCATGGGTGCCAGGCACCCCATCATCCTGAAAGACCAAGGTCATTACGATTATGGTGATTACTTAATTTTGTCCAGCTTTAGCTAAGTCTCCGGTTTCCTAGAAAAAGTCAACCTCGTGCAGATGTGCCCAGAGGCATAATTGTCACGCAAGAAGCAAAAACAATGCTTAAAAAAGCCCAGACTCCCTGGTAAGTACTTATCCAGAGAAACTGCATGCAAACTCACGTGTCCAGAGCATAAAGCACACTTATTTAGCTCGTCAGAAATACAAGGTGATTATTTGAGATTTATTTTATCCCTGCCCTCGGACTTTTGATTAGTGAAGGAAACACACATCAGCGTGGCCCCCAGCCGGCCAGGACACCCCCGACGGGGAGCCCCGGCACTCCCACCCTTTCTCACCTACATGGACAAGGAGAGTTTTAAAGCCCCTCTCTGCTTTCTGAGTCAGATTTAATGGGACTGACAGAGCCTGGTTTTCTACTTAAGCAGCAGTGAAACTGATGTTGATAAATCAAGCTCCTGGCGGCCTGCAGGCCGGCCTCACACCTGAGCAGCCCCGGCGGGGGCTGGGGAGGGTGGCAGGGCCGTGACAGCACCGAGCACAGAGCCAGACCATAGAGAACCCAGCATACGGGCGGATTGTAGCAGCTCCTTTTCCCCGAGTGTGCGTGTGTGTGTGTGTGTGTGTGTGTGTAAGGCCACTGCATCCTGTGAAGTGACACTGTTAAACACGGCTCCCAGGGTGTGTGTATGGGGGGCGGGGGCAGGCAGAAGGGTTCTCCAGAAGGTTCTGGATGGGTCTGGTCTTCCTGGGAAGGTAGAAGTGTCATCGGTGAGGTTATCAGGAAGCTGTGGAGTCAGCATTTTGTCTTCGGTCACTCTTCAGGACCCCTGGACGAATCCAAGGCACTGCTGCTGCTAGGAGCAGCCATTCTGCCCCCAGGTGGGCCGGGCCGGGCCTGCGACTCTGCTCACCTACAAGAGGCTGCGGCAGCCCCGGGCCAGCAACCCTGGGGAGTTCACTGCTCTCACTGCGGGTTCCTGGCTGAGCTCTCGTGAAACAGGTGGGGAAACCGAAGGAGGCACCGTCCTGGGGAGTCTTGTGTGACAGAGGCAGCGCGTGAAGGCGCTCTCCACATCCCACGCACAGATCAGACCTGGGCCGATGGTAGAGGCTGGGGTCATCGCCTGGGACAGGCACAACTCGGGGAGGTCCGGGGCAGGGACTAAGGGGCAGTGTGTTAAACCACAGTGAGTCCCAGCAACGCCCCACTCCCAACCCCACTTCCTGCTAATGCACCTGGACAGGCAGCGGGCCATGGCTCAAGTCCTTGGGCCCCTGCCACCCACGTGGGACACCCAGATGGAGTTCCTAGCTCCTGGCTGCAGCCTGGCCCAACCCAGCCATTGTGGCCATTTGAGGGAGTGAGCCAGTGGGTGGGAGACTCCCCCCCACCCCCTGCCACTCCTTGACGTTCAAATAAATAAATCTAAAAACTAAAAACAAAAAAGAACTAAGGAGATCCACCACGCCAGCCAAGAATCTGTAATCACACTGCCTCGTTTGTAAGGCCCAAGGGAGCTGGTCGGGGAGCGGCTGCTCCCATGGCCCCGTGGGGCTGGAGGGGCGGGGAGCTCTACACCCACCTGTGCCTGCGCCCTGACAGCTTCCCAGGGCCCGGAAGCCGAGTGTGACCGAGGCCGCAGCGGGAAACCCCTTGCCCGGCCGAGGGCCTCTGCCTGCCTAATGGCATAATAAAGCACTTTGTTACCTGTGCCTGAGAGGCCTGATAAAAGCAAAATATTATCACACCATCTGTGATTAGCAGGCAGCTGGGCACTGGAGACATAGTAACATTTATGAGCAAATATAATTTATTTCTGTTCTCTGATTATGAAGGTCACGGTGGTTTAACCCGTCGGGAAAGCCTCAGACATTATCGGCTCAAATAGAACTGGGAAAGAAAACACCGGCGGTCATTAAAAGCGAATTACTTTGTTTTATGAAGATAGAAGCAAGAAGACCTCTGAAATCTCCAGGGACCTGGGGGTGCCACAGGAGGGTGGCATCTCGTGGGCACCTGGCAGGGTGGGAGTTTGGACACGATCCTGATTCCGCCAAGCCCCTTGCCCCCAGAGATTCAGAGACTGAACAGAGAGGGAGTTCCCCTAAGGCTTCTTGGAAACCTCTCGGGATTTTCCCAGCAATTTCCTTTTTAAAGTTTTATTTATTTCTTTGTAAGTCAGAGTTACAGGGACAGAAATATCTTGCATCTGCGGGTTCAATCCCCAGCTGGCTGAAACAGCCAGGGCTGGACCAGGCCAAAGCCAGGAGCCAGGACTCTCATCCTGGTCTCCCACGTGGGTGCAGGGGCCCAAACACTTGGGCCATCCTCTGCTGCTTTCCCAGGTGCACTGGTAGGGAGTTGGATCAGAAGTGGAGCAGCTGGGGCTCGAACCGGCGCCCACACGGGATGCTGGCATCTCAAGTCTCGGCTTTACCTGCTACGCCACAGCGCCAGCCCCCTTTTGCAGCAATTCTGGAAGCCTCCAAGAGTGTACTACATGAGCATGCAGAGTTTTCTGTGCCTTTGAGAACAAAAGGGAGGATTTCGGAGAAATAGGTAACTGATCTGCACTTCCGGTCTTAAATGTAGCACAGGATTTTTTTTTTCTTTTTTAATATTTACTTTCATCTGCTTGAAAGGCAGAGCTACAGGGGGTTTGTGACGGAAATCTTTCATTCACCCCCCCCAAATGCCTGCAACAGCCGAGGCTTGGTCAGGCTGCAGCCAGGAGCCTGGCGCTCCATCTGGGTCTCCCAGTTGGATAGCAGGGGCTCAGGCACTTGAGCCATCATCTGCTGCTCTCACAGGACGCGTTAGCAGGAATCAGGATTGCAAGTCGAGTAGCCCGGACTCAAACTGGCACTTGGATGGGAAAAGTGGACACCCCCAAGGGACAGCTTAACCCACTGTGCCATAATGCCTGCTCTATATGGGATTTTTTTCTTTCTTTGATGTGTTGGTTTGCTTTTTTTTTTTTTAATTTATTTTATTTATTTGAAATGCAGAGTTACAGAGAGAGCAGGAGAGACAGAGAGAGAAGAGAGGTCTTCCATGCGCTGGTTCACTCCCCAGATGGCCAGAACAGCCTTGGGCTGGGCCAGCCTGAAGCCAGGAGCCAGGAGCTTCATCTGGGTCTCCCGCGTAGGGGCAGGACCCCAGGCACTTGGGCCATCTGCTGCTGCTTTCCCGGGGCAATTAGCAGGGAGCTGGATCAGAAGTGGAGCAGCTGGGACTCAAACTGGCACCCATATGGGATGCCGGCATGGCAGGCGATGGCTTAACAAATCATGTCACAATGTCGGCCCCTGGTTTACTTTTTTTTTTTTTTTTTTTTTTTTGGACAGGCTGAGTTAGTGAGAGAGAGACAGAGAGAAAGGTCTTCCTTTTGCCGTTGGTTCACCCTCCAATGGCCGCTGTGGCCGGTGCATCGCGCTGATCCGAAGCCAGGAGCCAGGTGCTTCTCCTGGTCTCCCATGGGGTGCAGGACCCAAGCACTTGGGCCATCCTCCACTGCCTCCCCGGGCCACAGCAGAGAGCTGGCCTGGAAGAGGGGCAACCGGGACAGAACCTGGTGCCCCGACCGGGACTAGAACCCGGTGTGCCGGCGCCGCAGGTGGAGGATTAGCCTAGTGAGCCGCGGCGCCGGCCAGCCTCTGGTTTACTTTTCAAAGTGGAACCTCAAGCGTGGAATATAACTTCCCAGGCCCTCGCCGAGCATTCTACCAACTCCTTCACTCTCCTCACTCCCCAGCCCTCAGTATGTCTGTGGGGAAATCCCCTCAAAACAGGGGTACCCGCTAGTACCTTGAGTTCAATTTGTGGCTTCTCCCCACTACTGCTGGTGCCAGGGGCGGTTTGGCTTGACCGCCGTGGATGGTGGGGCGCCCGGGGACAGTCAGAGAGGATGGAGCTGGGGGTACACAGTGGTGCCTCCGACAAGTGGGCAGGCCCCGCTGGGTCTCGTAGGTAGACTCAGCCCTGCAGATGGGCTGGGTGTGGAGAATGAGGAGGGCAGGGATGGGGTGCAGTGCCTGAGCCGTCGACTCCCAAGTCTGCATGGATGGGGCTGCCCCTAACTGAGCTGCGGGAAAACACCTCACTCAGAAAAACACCAGCGTAAGCTACCGTGTCCACCTCTGTGCTGTAGGAAATTTAAAAGAAAGGAAGAGCCGAAACAAACCCGGAGCCAGCAGCTGCACAGAGACAGAATGAGGAAGAGGGGTTCCCGGGGGTTTGGTTGAGAGAAAGAGGAGGTTAGCGTTGTATGGGCACAGTTTCTACTGGAGGTGATGGAAAAGCTTGGAATGCAGATAGAAGCGATGATTCCACAACCTTGCGAGTGTTTAATGCTGCTGAATGGTGTCCTTACAGATGAATGCGAATTAGCATGTCACGTATACCTTACCACAACAAAAAAATCCCGCGTCAAAATGTGTGTGTTTTTTGTTTTGTTTTGTTTTTTTTTTTTTTTTTTTTTTTTTTTTTTGACAGGCAGAGTGGACAGTGAGAGAGAGAGACAGAGAGAAAGGTCTTCCTTTGCCGTTGGTTCACCCTCCAATGGCCGCCGCAGCCGGCGCGCTGCAGCTGGTGCACTGCGCTGATCCGATGGCAGGAGCCAGGTGCTTCTCCTGGTCTCCCATGGGGCTGTACTGCTATCTTAGACCAGGGAGATAAAATCACATCGTGGTGGGGTAAAGCCACCACCCGCGGTGCTGGCATCCCATATGGGCACTGGAGTTGAGTCTGCATTCATAGAAGAAACAAACCTGTGCTTGTGTCACCGCTGTCATTTTGGTGTCCCGTCATCTGAAACATGCTAATCCTGATGTGGTATCTGACATGGTTCTCCTGTTCAAGCAACTAACAGTGCCTGGGGACCCCACACACTCAACACCAACAAAGCAGGATGATAGCACAGTGACCATGAGTAGTAACCTTGTAGTCCTTCCTGCTGAAGCTGCCTCCCCAAACAGAGATCTGTGCTGACTGGGCTAAGAGTTACTCAGTCAATAAGGCAGGGGTCCAGGGAACCATTTGTAGGCCAGAGTTTATGTTGTGAGGGCTCGGCTGGAGCACAGGTGTCATGCCAGCTAGATATCTACTGTGGTATCAAGTGACTCCAAATACAGGGCCTCAAAACAACATTTTTTAAATGTTTATTTCTCTTTTTTTTTTTTTTTTTTTGACAGGCAGAGTGGATAGTGAGAGAGAGAGACAGAGAGAAAGGTCTTCCTTTTGCTGTTGGTTCACCCTCCAATGGCCGCCACGGCTGGCGCGCTGCGGCCGGCGCACTGCGCTAATCCGAAGGCAAGAGCCAGGTGCTTCTCCTGGTCTCCCATACGGGTGCAGGGCCCAAGGACTTGGGCCATCCTCCACTGCCTTCCCGGGTCACAGCAGATAGCTGGCCTGCAAGAGGGGCAACCGGGACAGAATCCGGCGCCCCGACCAGGACTAGAACCCAGGGTGCCGGCACTGCTAGGTGGAAGATTAGCCTAATGAGCCGTGGCACCAGCCAAATGTTATTTATTTTACATCTATTTCAAAAGTAGAGTGACAGAACGAGAGAGAGCAAGAAAGACATCTTCCATCCAGTAATTCACTCTCTAAATGCCTATAACAGCCAGGGATGGGCAGACCGGAGCCAGGAGCCAGGATCTCCATCCTGGTCTCCCATGTGGGTGACAGGGGCCTATGCACTTGAACCATGATCTTCTGACTCCCAGGATGCATTAGCAAGAGGCTGGACTGAAAAAAAAAAAAAAAAAAAAAAAAGAGGCTGGACTGGAAACAATCGAGGACTCAACCTGGCATGTGGGTGTCCCAAGGGGTGGCTCAGCCTGCTCTGCCACAACGCCCACCCCTCAAAACAGCTTCTGTTAGCTCATCTCTCTGTAGGCTGCTGATGATCTGGGTTGGGCCCAGCAGGACTCAGCACATGGCTGCTGTTAAGCACAGGCCGGCTCGGGTGTTTGCACCAGCTATTGGCCTGCCCAGTGTTCAGTGTTCAGTGTCTCACTGGCCAGCCCTATTCTCCGAATGGCAACTGGTTACCAAGGGCAGCAAGAGAAGGAGCAAGCATTTCTGAAGGCTCCGGCCATGTCACAATTGCAAGTGTTCTGTTGGTCTAACAGGGTCCACAGCCACAGCATCAGGGCCAAGCCAGAGAGGCTGACTCCCTGGGTGCCGTCGGCTCCCTCTTACTCTGAGCCTCTTGGGACTGCGGTAGGAGGCACCCAGAGAATTGATCCTCAAGTGTGGGCATGGGTACAAACTGGCTCGGAACAGTCAGGCTTCGCAAAGCCTTGGGTGCACACAGCTCGGCAGGCATGCCCAGGCGTGCATGACACTCCTTAAGGGGACAGCAAGAGCAGCGAATGCAGGTGGCTTACTTACCCTATGATAGGCTTTTTACTTGACAGGAGCCCAAGCACTTGGGCCATCTTCCCCTGCCTTCCCAGGCTGTAGCAGAGAGCTGGATTGGAAGTGGAGCATCCGGGACTCCAACCAGTGCCCATATGGGATGCCCGCGCTGTAGGCCAGGGCCTTAACTTGCTATACCACAGCACCAGTCCCATGCAATTCTTCAGAGATGTCTATGAGACAGGTACTACCCTGCTCCTGCTGTACAGGGCAGGAGACTAAGGTACAGGGAGGTTAAGCCACTCGCCCGAGGCCACACACTTGGTGATAGAGTCAGGATTTTCACCCACGCCTTCTGCCTGCTGGCTCCCATTCTCAGATGCCTATGCATCTCAGACCCATTACAAAGACTTTCACCTTCATTCCTCTGCTCACCACCCCCACCTCCCATACCCGTACACACCTCCTTCCCAGACTGGCCTGAGCTAGCTGAGGATGTCCTACAACTCCACAGACCCACGCCAGGCATGTAGATGTTCTGTGTACCACATGGCCCTGGAGACTATGGGTGGCAGAGATGCCACATCGGGGAGGTTGTTTAACTATTTAATGCCTGGGGCTGGCACTGTAGCATAACAGGTAAAGCTGCCACCTGCAGTGCCGGCATCCCATATGGGCTCCGGTTTGTGTCCCGGCTGCTCCACTTCTGACCCAGCTCTCTGCTATGGCCTGGGAAAGCAGTAGAAGATGGCCAAGTCCTTGGGCCCCTGCACCCACGTGGGAAACCCAGAGGAAGCTCCTGGCTCCTGGTTTCAGATCAGCTCAGCTCCGGCGGTTGCAGTCATTTGGGGAGTGAACCAGCAGATGGAAGACCTCTGTCTCTCTCTCTCTGGTAACTCTCTCTGTAACTCTGTCTTTCAAATAAATAAAATAATAAATCTTTTTTAAAAAAATTATTCAGTGCCAGGCACCCTAAAAATATGAAATGGTTTAACCTTCATGGCAACTCTGTAGGACAGGAGCTATTAGAGTCATCCTTTCACAGGTGGGGATACTGAGGCATGGGGTGCGAAGGGGCCGGCCCCCAGCACGCAGGGTCCCTGCCCCTTGCCACTGTGCTGTGTTCTGAACACCTGTCTGGGTGGGACTGGGAAAAGCGAGGGTAGGATGTGTCCACACTGGAAAATCAGCATTTGTAGAAGCATCGTAGTCAGATGTGCCTTTTTTTAAGTTTACTTTTATTTATCGGCAGGCAGGGGGGAGGAAGAAAGAGATCTTCCATCCACTGGTTTACCCCCCAAATGCCCAGAATAGCTGAGATGAGGCCCGGCTGAAGCCAGGAGCCAGGAACTCCATCCAGATCTCCCACGTGGGGGGCAGGAGCCCAGGCACTTGAGCCATCACCTGCAGCCTCCCAAGGGGTGTTAGCAGGAAGCTCAGTTAGAAGCAGAGAACTTGAACATGGGCACTCTGATGGGATTCAGGCATCCCAGCCGGGGGCTGTACCCCAACGCCTGCGCCTCGCCGCACTCCTCTTGAAGGGACAGCTTGCTGTGAAGGCGCCCAGCCAGCTGAGCCATTCAGCACGTGCGTGGTGGAGTAGAGGACAGTCAGCAGCTTCCACTTGGCTGTAAGTGAGGAGCTGCGGCTGGGTTTGAGGTGCTCACGCACTTCCACTCCCAGAGCTCCCTCCCTGATTCTGTGACATGGCCAGGAAACCGTTACGTTTCGTGGGAACCAGTCTTCTCTTTTGTTTTCCACAGCAGTCTTCGTGTGGATTAATTTTTAAATGGATGGCTGGCGCCACGGCTCACTAGGCTAATCCTCCGCCTTGCGGCGCCAGCACACCGGGTTCTAGTCCCGGTTGGGGCGCCGGATTCTGTCCCGGTTGCCCCTCTTCCAGGCCAGCTCTCTGCTGTGGCCCGGGAGTGCAGTGGAGGATGGCCCAAGTGCTTGGGCCCTGCACCCCATGGGAGACCAGGAGAAGCACCTGGCTCCTGCCATCGGATCAACGCGGTGCATCGGCCGCAGCGCGCCGGCCGTGGTGGCCATTGGAGGGTGAACCAACGGCAAAAGGAAGACCTTTCTCTCTGTCTCTCTCTCTCACTGTCCACTCTGCCTGTCAAAAAAAATTTTTTTTTAAATTGAGGAAATTAATCCTGTTGTGATTTTCCTATTTCTCTCTTAAAATCCCAACTCCTACCACATGCCTCTCTATTCCATTTCCTGGGGATATTTATTCTCCCATAAGGGTTGGGGACATGGAGCTTGTGCTGTGGCATAACAGGTTAAGCTGCTGCCTGCAACACCAGCATCCCATATGGGCAATGGTTCAAGTCCCGGCTGCTCCACTTCTGCTCCAACTCCCTGCTAATGCACCTGGGAAAGTAGTGGAAGATGGCCCAAGTCTTTGGGTCCCTGCACCCACATGGGAGACTCGGATGAAGCTCCTGGCTGCCAGCTTTAAACTGGCCCAGCCCCAGCCATTGTGGCCATTTGGGGAGTGAACAAGGAGTGGAAGATCTCTGTTTTTCCCTCTCTCTCTCTCTCTCTTCAACTCAGCCTTTCAAATAAATAAAATAAATCTTAAGGGGGGGGGGTACTAGGAACCTTGAGTCAGTAAATGATAGCCTCAGGATAAATATCCCTCATGTTTTTTTTTTTTTTTTTTCATTTTTTTGACAGGCAGAGTGGACAGTGAGAGAGAGAGACAGAGAGAAAGGTCTTCCTTTGCCGTTGGTTCACCCTCCAATGGCCGCTGCGGCTGGCGCGCTGCGCTGATCCGATGGCAGGAGCCAGGAGCCAGGTGCTTATCCTGGTCTCCCATGGGGTGCAGGGCCCAAGCACCTGGGCCATCCTCCACTGCACTCCCTGGCCACAGCAGAGGGCTGGCCTGGAAGAGGGGCAACCGGGACAGAATCCGGCGCCCCGACCGGGACTAGAACCCGGTGTGCTGGCGCCGCTAGGCGGAGGATTAGCCTAGTGAGCCGCGGCGCCGGCCCCCTCATGTGTTTTTAAGAGTTATTTATTTATTTGAAAGGCAGGGTTACACAGAGGCAGAGGCAGAGGAAGAGAGGGATAGAGAGACAGGTCTTCCATCCGATGGTTCACTCCCCAGATGGCCACAACAGCCGGAGCTGCACCAATCTGAAACTAGGAGCCAGGAGCTTCTTCCAGGTCTCCCACATGGGTACAGGGGCCCAAGGACTTGGCCATCTTCTACTGCTTTCCCAGGCCATAGCAGAGAGCTGGATTGGAAGTACAGCAGCCAAGACTCGAACTGGTGCCCATATGGGATGCTGGCACTGCAGGCAGTAGCTTTACCCACTACGCCACAGCACCGGCCCCCTCCAAAATTCTTAGTGGTCTCTAGTCCTCCTCTCCAACCTATTTAAAGGCAATAACCCAATAGATCATACCTTTTTTTAAAAAAAAATAATTAATTAAGTTGTACAACATGTTTTCATTTTATTTATTGGAAAGGCATAGTTACAGAGAGAGATAGAGACAGAGGGTTCTTCCATTTGCTGGTTCACTACCCAAATGGTCATAAGAACTGGGGCTGGGCCAGGCCGAAGCCAGGAGCTAGGAGCTTCCTCTGGGTCTCCCACATGGGTGCAGGGGCCCAAGGACTTGGGCCATGCTCCGATGCTTTCCCAGGTACATTATTAGCAGGGAGCTGACTTGGAAGTGGAGCAGCCAAGACTCGACCCAGTGCCCGTATGGGATGCTGGCATTTCAGGCAGCAGCTTAACCTGTTAGGTCCGTTAAGCCACAGCACAAGCCCCTGGCCACAGTCTTAACACACAGGGTGCTGCAGGAGTAGCGCTTTGCTAAGCGTTTTGCTGAAAGCTTGATATTCCCTATCGTCTTTGGCCTTGGTTTATAATAACTACCGCGGTACCTATAACCTTATATATCTATGTGCTTTTGCCTTTTTTTTTTTTTTTTTTTTTTTTTTTGGACAGGCAGAGTTAGACAGTGAAAGAAACAGAGAGAGAGGTCTTCCTTCCGTTGGTTCACTCCCCAAGTGGTCATTACGGCCGGCACGCTGCGCCGATCCGAAGCCAGGAGCCAGGTGCTTCTTCCTGGTCTCCCATGTGGGTGCAGGGCCCATCCTCCACTGCGCTCCCGGGCCACAGCAGAAAGTTGGACTGGAAGAGGAGCAACCGGGACAGAATCCGGTGCCCCAACCAGGACTAGAACCCAGGGTACTGGCGCCGCAGGCGGAGGATTAGCCAAGTGAGCCGCAGTGTCGGCCTCTTGTGCCTTTTATACTATGTAATCCACATATTCATTATGTTACTGTCTTTCCCTTCCCACTGCCATGTAACTCTAGGGAGATGGAGGTTGTTTTTTTTTTTTTTTTTTTTTTTCCTGTTTTATTCTATCTCTAGTGCTTAAGTGTCTAGCACGTACTCCAAAACATTCTGAAGGGACGCACGAACTGGCTCTTGGGTGGGATACTATCAGTAGTCTGTAGGTGCAAAGCCTGCCCCGGCTCACATGGGTATATTCCGTGGACACTAGTCCTCTGCAGACCCAGGAGTTAGTTACCAGGAGAAACTGACCTGGGAGGTGAATTTTTATAAGTATACCTTGCAGCCTGAGACAAAGACACACAATCTGCATTTCCTTTCCAGATTCATCTTTTTTAAAAAAAAATTTATTTATTTGAAAGAGTTACACAGAGAGAGGAGAGGCAGAGAGAGAGAGAGAGAGAGAGAGAGAAGGGTCGTCCATCTGCTGGTTCACTCCCCAGATGGCTGCAACGGCCGGAGCTGTGCTGATCCAAAGCCAGGAGCCAGGAGCTTCTTCGAGGAGGTCTCCCAAGTGGGTGCAGGGGCCCAAGGGCTTGGACCACCTTCTGTTGCTTTCCCAGGCCATAGCAGAGAGCTGGACAGGAAGTGGAGCAGCTGGGTCTCAAACCGGCGTCCATATGGGATGCCAGGGCTTCAGGCCAGGGCGTTAACCCACTGAGCCACAACACCGGCCCCTCCAGATTCATCTTAAAAATACAGCAAGTTTGGGGCCTGTGCTGTGGCTCACTTGGTTAATCCTCCACCTGCGGTGCCGCATCCCACATTGGCGCCTGTTCTAGTCCCAGCTGTTCCTCTTCCAGTCCAGCTCTCTGCTACGGCCTGGGAAAGCAGGAGAAGATGGTCCAAGTGCTTGGGCCGCTGCACCCACGTGGGAGACCCAGAGGCAGCTCCTGGCTCCTGGCTTCGGATCAGCACAGCTCCGGCCATTGCAGCCATCTGGGGAGTGAACCAGCGGATGGAAGACTTCTCTGTCTCTCCCTCTCACTGTCTGTAACTCTACCTCTCAAATAAATAAATAAATATTGGGCGGGCGGGGGGGGGGGGGGACCATAGCAAGTTTCCCCTTTGCAGTGCTGGCCTGATAGGGGCCTTTGCGACCAGGAGGCTGGGCACCGCGCGCTGAGACCCAGTCTGCAGGCGGCAGCTAAGATCCTTACCCAGAGCCGCTGCGCGCCGGGTGGCCTCTGCCAAGGGGTCCTGCAGGACGCCAGAGTGGGCTGGCGCCCTCTCCCCAGGATCTCCCCTGCCCACAACTGAGCCTTGCTCTTTAAATTTCAGCATAGAAATTTATGTTATGCTTGGAAGAAAGGATATTACCGAGAAGATGGACTAAAATGATAAAATACAACAAATACAAAAACTACAGGTCTTAAAATTTAAAAAAAAAAAAAAAAAAAGAGGGGGGAGGGAGATGAACTGCGACCAACCACCGCAGTACTGCTGCCCGGCTTGGGGAAAACCCTTATTCCTCACTTCCTCCGTGTGTGTCGTCTGCGGGACTCGCAGAACGCAGCCCGGGAGACCGGCAGCCCGAGCGGCCCCGCGAGGCGCCCCCGGGCTCAGCGCACGCCTGCAGGCGAGGACACCTGCTCAGGTGGCTCCCGGACGAGCCGCCCCGCCCCCGGACCCCCGCCCCGCGCCCCGCGTCTGACCCCGGCCGCGCGCTGCGCTCGGGTCCTCGCGGCGGGCCCCGCCGCCGCCCCCGCGGCCGAGATAAGGCCTTTGTTCCTGCCCCCAGCTGGGTAAACCGCGCCCCCCGCCCTGGCCGCGGCCGCCCGCGCTGGGGGCTCCCCCTTTGTCCAGCCCCGAGCGAGCGCCCGGGACAATGGCTCGGAGGAGCGCGTATTGTCAGGTTCCCTGTGTACACGGGGGAGGGGGCGGCCAGGTGCGCAGACCGCGGAATGCGGGGTCGGCGCGGGGCCGGGGGGCGGGCCGTGGGAGGCGGGGGCGCTCCAGGCCAGGGCTCCTGCCCCGCGGCGTGGCCTGCGGGGTCCCCTTGGCTCGCTCGCGTGGAGGCCCCCCGAGCCCTGGCGAGGCCGCCCCTGCGCCCCCAGCGCCAGCCGGGGCTCCGGGACCGCGAACGGCCAGGGCGCGCACACCTGGCACGTCGCGAAGTGATTTACGAAGTGAAAGTGTTAAACGAGGCCACCAGCTGGAGGCCCGACCCGGCTTTGTGAGTTTTATTAGGTGCCCTATTATGGAAAATAAACTTTAATCCGACCATAAAAACCAAATCTGAAAAACATATTTGCCCTTGTAGTATGGAACACTGTGGCATTCTTGGTGGAGGTCACACCTCCGAAGGGATTAGTTTTATTGAGGGAGACACAATACACCGTAGGACTTTGAAACTGGGGGGTTGGAGGGAGCGCCCCGGGTCCTGCGGGGAGCTCTCCGCGTCGCCCCAGCCCCGTCCCACAGCAGGCACCGCAACCCCTCCAGGGGCTTCTCTCCGCCCTGGGGTCCCCCAGCAGGCAGCCCCTGGATCTGGGTCCGGACCCAGGCCTGAGACGGGGACTGAGGACTGCCCCCCGCCGCTGTGGGACAGCGGAAGCCCGCCCGAGGGGCAGATAACGCACCAACCTGGGAGGTGCTCCGCAGAACCAATCTGGCCCAAATTGACCCAACGGCTGCTGGCAGCCTGGGAACCCGCCACGGGCGAGAAGTGGGGAGGGAGTGAGGGCAGGAGGGCTGGAAAGAGGACAGCAAATCCACACCATCCTAAGCATTTTTAGTATACTAAATAGTGTACTAAATTTCAGTGTACACTACGTTCGTGTTAACACAGGCACATTGATAAGCCAGCCAGCTTGAGAGCCTGATCATCTTTCCAAACCCACTGAGCACCAACTCCCTCTTCAGGCCCTGGACCCACAGGCTTCTACTTCCTGTTTCTGAACCTTGACTTAGGATACCTCACGTAGGTGGGATCATGCAGTGTTTGTCTTTTTATTAAAGATTTCTTTATTTGAAAGGCGGGGTGATATGGAGTGGCAGAGGGAGAGAGAGAGTCACACCTTGCATCTGCTGGTTCACTCTCCAAATGGCCACAACACCTGGGCTGGGCCAGGAGCCAGGAACTCCCTCGGAGCCTCCCACGTGGGTGCAGGGGCCCAAGCCCTTGAGCCAGCATCTGCACCTTCCCAGGCACATTAGCGAGGAGCTGGATGGGAAGTGGAGCAGCCAGGACGGGAACCAGGTTCCATACAGCCTGCCGCACCTGCCTGATCCAGTGTTTGTTTTTTCAATAGGTAGATTCCCATTTTGCTTATCCATTCGACTGCTGATGGACATGTAGTTTGTCCCTTGGCTACTGTGAATAATTCTGTAATAATTATGGGTGTGCAAATACATCCTTTCACATATATACTCAAGACCAGGCTACTGGATCACCGGGTAATTCCATTTTAATTTTTGGAGGCACCTCCATATCATTTCCCCGTATTGGTTGCACCATTTTACAGTCCCACCAACAGTGCACAGGGCTGAAATCTCTCCACATCCTCACTAACCCTTTGTTGTGTGTGTCCTTTGTTTTATATCGGCCATCCTAACCTGTGTGAGGCGCTTTCCTGTGGTTTTCATTTGACTGTCCCTGCTCCTAGACCACTGCTTTGTCTTCTTCAGAAATATTTGCAAATATTTTCTCCTTTTCATAGGTTGCCTTTGCACTCTGTGTCTCCTGTGGCATGGAAGGTTTTCAGTTTAATGGAGTCCCATTTGTCATTTTTAAATTTTTGTTGCCTATGCTTTTGGTATCACAGAAAGCCTCCTATGTTCTTTTTGCTCCGATTTCCATCTGAGGACTGGGCAGGAGAAAGTCCGTAACGGAAGGAAAAGGCATCTACTTTTTAGTTGTTTCTATACATGCCCCTCTCTGATTCAGCAGATGTCTTGTCCGTGGCATCTCACCCCGTGGCCAGAGCTCCAGAAGGGGCCGGAGAGTGACCCAGGGCCGTCATGTTGAAGGATGCAAACAGGTCGTTTTTCCTTGGTACACACACACACACAAAAAGGGGCTTTATTCACACACTGGAGACAAGTGCAAAGTGTTCCTCTCTTGAGAATGTAGGAGAACCTCTCCTGAGAATTCAAACGAGTGCCAGAAAGCCAGACCCTGGGTAGGGCAGGGAGACTGGGCCGGGTTTCCCAGGGGACCTGGTCAGTTTTGTGGGTGCCCCTCCCCCCGCCGTGGGCATCCAGTCCTGAGGTGGCAGCAGGGTCATAACTGTGTGGTCTGGCTCCTGCTTAGGGTGGAGAAATACACTAGCATTGGCACCAAGGACTTCCCACCGAGAGCACGGCAGGAGAAGTCTAGAACCAAAACCATACCTTGAATTCGCGTTGGGCTCCGACTGCGTAGACCTGGCTGGCTCCCCCTAGGCTGGGGTCATGCTGAGGTTCGGGTGCAGTGGGAGGTCGACTCTTGCTCCCGGCAGAGCGGAGTTGGTGATCCCCACCGAGCACAGCGCCCCAGATTGGGGGTGCAGGCTGAGGCGGGGAGTGGGCCTGGAGACCATTCATTAGGTGGAATGAATTGTTCCCGGTGCCCGGAGTGGGTGAGGATGAGCCAGTGATTATATTTAAATTTGCTATAATTGATTTGGGGAAGAGCTCCTGTGACAAGAACGAATTGATCATTAAATTTATTAGCAAGATAAATTCCGCTGCGATTAAGCAGCTGGCTGGAGATGCCGGGGCCGCAATAGGTCCAGCTTTCCTGGGGCCTGAGTCCCCGCGCCAAGCCCAGGCCTGGGCAGGGGGCAATATTTATGTCTTCCTTGGTTTTTGTCCCAGAGGGAGTATTTGTCCCCTGTTGGTAGGAAGCGTCCCTTACCCCCCTAGCCCGCCCAAATTCCAGGTCCCAATGCCCAGACCCGGGCCATCCCCTTCCCTGGCTGTTTTGGGGTGGGACCCCTGAGAAAGGCCTGCTGAGATTGGGGGTGAAAGCACCCCCAGATGTGCAGCCAGCAAGAGAAGAGATTGTTTCAGGCTCAGCCTCGCCAATGTGTTAGAAATTACAAGAAGTCCATGGATTGTGGTTTTTCAGCCCCTAAAAGACATCTGTCCTCCCTCTCTCCTCCCCTCCCTTCCAACGTTCCCTCCCCCTTGTCCCAGCCCTCTGCCTTCTCCGCCAGCTGCAAACCTGGCCCGGTTCTCCCAATGCAGCTTTGGACTCCAGGCGGCCCAGGGCCTGCGCCGGTGCCCTGTAGCTTCCGCGTGAGCTTCCAACAGCCGCGCCCCCGGCCCTGGTTGAGGTTGGATTTTATGGAAGGAGCCCGGGGTGATAATGAGCTGCCAGAGAGGATATTAATCTCACCCGGGCCCCGCGGCAGAGGAGGGGCCGCGCTCGCCCGGCGGTAATCACCCAAATGAAACGCCAGGCCCTTCTGAACTCATTTATCAGCGGGCAGGAAGAGGGGGGAGCAGCGCGGCCCACGCCCAGGTGCTGGTTTAAAAGTAACCCCGAAGGAAGAGGGAGAAGCGGCCACCCCGGACACCTGGCTCCTCCGGGCGGCTTAGAGGTCGCCGAGTCGGAAGTGGGGGGCAGCAGGGAGCCAGGGGACGCCCCAGGCCGGGCGGGAGCCGGCCGGCTGCGCGCGGAGCCCGGCATGTGTGCAGCACATGGCGGGAGCCAGGCCCTGGCCAGCGCGGTGATTGATGGCGCGCGCGCTGCCGAGGTTTATTAACCCGGAGTCACGCAGCCTGGCGTGGAGGGTTCTTGCTGCCCACGGCTGCCCTCGCGGACATTCGCACAGATTCGAGAACACCGGTCCTGGCCAGCTCAAGGAAGGGCCGGCTGGCAGAGAGGCCAGGGAGGAGGAGGATGGCGCAATGGAGTCCATTCCGGGAAATGGAAGTAGCGCCTTCTTCGGTCCCCCGGACCCAGATGCTAAGTCTAGGCCTTGAAGTGTCTTTGTCCAGGATGGGTGCGAGCCCAGCGCCCGCACGCGATGCCATCTGGCCTCAGGTATTTTTAGCATTTCACACCTGCGACTCTGCAGGACCAGGAGTCAGGTTCCACCACAGGCTCCACGTGCGAGTCTGATTTTCACCCTCAACCGAGGGAAAGCGATCCTCCCCATCATTTCAACAACCAAAACAACCAAGTCGACTTTCCCGGAAAAGACGTGTACTCTCGTCCAGTAAAAAACCAATTTATTTTACATTCCATCCTGGGCGATGGGAGAAGCTAAATAATAATTTAGCATGCATACGTAGATATTTCTTTATATATATATATATCCTCATATATAAATACAATATACAAAAATAAAGATAGTATAGTTCTGCAATTTCCAGCGATTTGAACGCTCTTAAATTCCCTCCCTCCCCCCAAGATACAGAAGCATCAACCCCCCCTTTTTTTTTCTCCCAGCCCGGGAAGAACGCGTTTGCAGAGGACGGTTCAAGTCTTCCAGGCCGTTTAACACTGTGGGTTCTTCCACCTTCCTAGCCGCGGGGAAGAGGGAGGAGCGACGCATCCCCTGGACACTAACCACAATTAAATCGAATAGGACGGGAGTTGGAGTTTGAGCCCGCTGGGTCATCTTCCGCGTGTCCCTTGAAGGGCAGGCCAGGGCACCTGCCAGGGCTGTCCCAAAAGGCCAGCCTCCCAGGACCTGAGGCCCGGGCCGGACTCTTCCAACCCCCTGGCCTCTGCAGATGGTCCGGAGGAAGGCGGCTTAGGGTCGCTCACAACCCGGGACGTGGGATCCAAGCCTGGTGCGGCCCCTGGCCAGGGCGGTGCGGGGCTCCTACTGGGCCGGGGGCGCGCCTGGCCGCGGGGGCGGCGAGTCGTCCTCCGAGGAGCAGTCGGAGGAGGCGACGTGGGCGCCGGCGCCGTTGCTGTAGGGGAAATGGTCGTCGTCGTCTTCGTCGTCGTCCTCGTCGGGGTCACTGTCCCTCAAGTCCCGCAGGCGGCGTCCGCTGGCCTTGTCCCCGGGCGCTGGCGGCCCCAGCGGCTCCTCCTCTGCCTTCTCCTCGGCGCCACCGCCGCCGCCGCCGCCTTTGCCCGCGCCGCCGCCCTTTTGCTTCTCCGCCTCCTGAGCCGCTTGTTCTTTGGCCTTCTTGCTGCGTTTCCACTTCATCCGCCGATTCTGGAACCAGATCTTCACCTGCGGGCACAAGCGGGCGTGAGAGAGCCGCCACCTCCGTCCCGAGAGGCCGGGCTGCGGGCACCCTGAACCCGGCCGCCCCATGCGGGCCCCGGGGATCCGCGTCCGACGACAAGGCTCAGACGCCGAATGAGGTGGGGTGGGGGGCAGGGGGCTCGTCGCTTCCTCCTCTCCTCCCTGCCCCTACCCGTCTGCAGGCCTCACAGCCGGGCAGGGGCCTCCTAGGACTCGCCGGGCTCGTGACTTGGTCTGCGGAGGGAGGGCCGGGGGGCAGCTGGGGACGTCTCTTTTTGGAACCAAATTTCTTGACTGTGGCCCACGCGGGTTCGTTAAATGCAAAAACGTCTGAACCTACAGGATCGGAGCTCTGGGTGCGGGTGTGTGAACCCTGGCACACGACACAGCAGACTTTCTGAGCATCACCTTAGGGGTCCACAGCCACAGCACCAGACGGGACCTCTGGTCGGGGGACAGCCCGAGGGTCAGGAGCGCGGAGGTGACAGCGTCGCGGGGTGGGGTGGGGTGGGGGGAGTCAGGATCCCGGGCCGCCCACCTGAGTCTCGGTGAGCATCAGCGAGGTGGCCACCTCGAAGCGCTTGGGCCGCGACAGGTACTTGTTGAGTTTGAACTGGTGCTCCAGCTCCAGCAGCTGCTGGCTGGTGAATGCGGTTCGGGGCCGGCGGCACTTCCCCAGGAGGTTCGACTGCGCCTGGGCTGGGGACGCGAGAAGGTGTGAGTGAGGCCGGCGGCCAGCTCCGATCCTCCGCCCACTCCCTCCCCTGGCTGCTGGGTCACGGCCCCCAGAGGCCCCAGGGCAGGGGGACCGGCTCCACGGGAGTGTGGGGGAAAAGGGTTGGACCTAAGACAGGAGGAGTAGTGACCACAGGGACTGAACTTCCTCTCCGCTCCGCACTGAACTTTCCCCAGCTCAGGCGCAAACCCCAACAGGTGTGGGATCTCCACCACCACCTGGACCCCCACTACCGCCTCCTTAAAACAGAAAAGGGGGATCAGGAGAAAAAGAGAAGGCAGTGGGGTAGAGAAGGAAATAATGTGGGGACGGAGACCAATTCCGGACCCTAATGACATTTTCCTCCGGGACCCTCTGGCATTGCAAATTGTTTTCCTGAGCGAGGAGCCCCGGCTCAGTGCCGGAGGGCAGAGCCTGGGGGGTGGGGGGGGTAGGGGTGGGGGAGGGAAGAACAGGGAGGGGTCAGGGGTGGAAGTCTTTTCAGGACAATTCTCATTACCCAAATTACAGGCCAGGAGGAGGCGGGTCTGGCTTTCTGTGTGTTCAAGGAGGCCTGCCCTGCTTTATTTACATAATTTCGCACGGTTACATCACAGAGAATTTTATGACCTCAAAACGAGACTTCCCTTGATTTCCCAGGAGTCTGACAAGTGTTCGACAATAAAAGAAAGAAAGCAAAGGGAAGAAAAGAGGCCAGCCCCAGGCCGGGATGAGCTCAGGCTCCCCCGGGACGGGCAATTTGCTTTATAGGAAGGCCCACGCCCCCTGCTTTAGTTAAACAAGGCCCCGAATTCCCAACTTGACAATACATTAGAACTTTAATTAAAATACCGGCTCGGAAGGGACTGTTTGGGAAATACCATCCAACAGGCAGAGACGACCTATTAAAGGGAACCAAACAGGTTTTCCGGCTCGTGGAGAAGAGGGCTTCTAGAACATTGCCACCATCTTTGCCTGCTCTGCCCTTTCGGACGGGGGTGCAGCGTCCTCGTTAGGGGGCTAAAGCTGGCTGCTTTCAATTCAGCCGCCTCTCAGATCAGATTAGGCATCAGGAGATGGGTGTAGGCAGAGGAACCCCGCTTGCATCAATTTTCTGTGTGTCCATTGGCTCCAGGAAGGCCAGGCAAAGCTCTGGGGTGGCCAGGGAGCCCAAAGTTCTAGGAGGCCTCCCCGGGCAGGTCAGCCCTTCTCGGGGGTCCACCAAGGGTTCCTCGGGCTGGGGAAGGCAGGCTACCATGGAATTCTGCGGGAGTGGCTTTCCACCAGAAGCGGCTGGCTGGGCCGGGCACCTGAGTTTGGCCAAAGGGATTAACAGAATCAGAGATCTCTGAAGCTGTGGCTCCAGAAAAAGGTGTGGGGCGGTCAGCAGGGGCTCACTCTCCATCAGGAGGGAGGGGTGGCCCTTGGGGTCTTCTTGGAGCTGAGCTGGGAAAAGTCAGGGGTAGCCGAGGGCACACGGGCCCCTGCTGGATCTTCACACCCGCTTGCGACTTCTCCAGCCCTCTGGGGTCGCAGCTTTTCTCTGTTTAGTCACAACCGTGGCCTCTCGCAGAGGAATCCTGAATTCTGGCCAGTGTTTATTTCTGTTTTCTTTTTGCCGTGTTCCCCTCCCGCGCCTGCATCTCCCCAGTCTAAACAGATCCACTCAGACGGAAACAATGGGGTCTCTTTGTTTGGGTGTTGGGCGGCTGCACGCACAAAGCCGTCTACATCGTCTGCTCCCGCCTGCCTCGAAGGCAGCCGTTCCCGGGTGGGGCGAGGCGGCAGAGTCGGAGCCCCGGAACGACCGTCCCGAGCTCCGCGCGCGCCTGCGACGCCTGAGCGCGCCCAGGAATTCTCGGTCATGCGTGGTTCAGCCTCCTTGTCTCCCACCCTGGAGGTTCGCTACCGCAGCCGGTGTCCCGAATTCCGGCGCTGGCACCTGCTGCTCCGGGTGCCCGCACCCCTCGGCTCAACGCACCTCGCGCCCGGCGCGCTTCCAAAGGAGGGCAGGGCCCTGGCTAGGGCCAGGAGCTTGCCTTGGGCCTAGCCTCGCAGCCTCGGGCTCTCGGAGCCCATTTCTCTCGTTCGCTGCTCCTGGCCCTCTCACTCTCAGCGCCCCACTCCCCGAAGGGCCGAGGGTCTCTCCAAGAGCCCACGATGGGTGACCTTGGCCAAGTCAGTTCTCCCGATGGTAAACCCCTGGTTTCGGAGACCACCCCCCCCCCCCATTCCCAAGCCTGCCTAATTCTGGGCGATTTTCGACTCGCCTTCCTCCGCCACTTCCTCCTCTTCCTCCTCCTCCTCCTCCAGCCTGCAGGTTAATCATTAGATTTCAGTCTCACACCTCCAGCTGCCCTTTCCCGTTAAGAAAGGAAGAGACGGCAAGGCCTGCGCGAGGCCATTTTAATAATTCTCGGCCACTCTCCCGCCGCGGAGCCCGCGCTGGTTCTCGCGGGCCTGGGGCAGAGCCGAGGCGGCTCCGAGGCGCTTCAGCCGCGCGCTCCGAGCAGAGCAAGCACACAGACAGGCAGGAGACGCCGGGCGGAGGAGGATGCGCGGGAGGACCGCCTGCCACGGGCCCCGGGGCGCGAGGGTACTCACAGTTGAAGTCGGGCATCTTGGGCAGGATCATGCCCGCGGTGGACGCGCGCAGCCACTGGTCCAGCTGGAAGGTGCCGGCGCCCAATTTGATGGGGTCGGCGGGGTGCGCAGGGTGCGCGCCCTGCACCTGCGGGTACGAGTAGGACAGCGCCGGGTGCTGGCCCGCCAGCGCGGCCGCCGCCGCCGCCGCCGAGTAGCCGTACACCGGGTGGCCGTAGAGTGCCGCCTGCGCCGGGAGGCCCGCGCCGCCCTGCGCGCCCCCCGGGTGTAGCCCCAGAGCCAGGCTGCCCGCCGCGGCGGCGGCAGCGGCGGCGGCGGCGGCAGCAGCCGCGGCGCCCGGGTGCGAGTGGTGGTGGGGACCCCCGGGTCCGCCGCCCGCGCTGCCGCCGCCACCACCGCCGCCGCTCGCGCCCAGGAAGCCGGGCTTGGGCAGCAGCGCGCAGTGTGCGGCCAAGAGGCGCGGCGGCGACGGGCTCTCGGCCCGCAGACGGTCGGCTGGAGCCGCGGGCGGCTCCGAGGACGCGGGGCTGCAGCTGCCGCTCGCCCCGCTGCTCGTCCCGCCGCCGCCGCCGGCGCCAGTTGCTGCGGCCGCGAGCGAGGTGACCAAGGCCAGCGGCGAGTTCTGCGCGGAGGTGGCTCGCGGGGGGTCCACCGCCAGCAGAGCGTCGATGCGGAAATTTTTGGATTTTTCCATCGGCTCGTTTGGGGCTGGAGAGCAGGGCCCAGTGGTAGGTGATGCGGCCGCGTGTGCGGACTGGCTGAGTCTGCGTGGCGGTGGCAAGCCCGCGCGGGCCGGGTATTGTTAGTGATTATTTGCCAATAATCAAAGTCGCCGCCGGAAACTCAGCCGAGGGCGACCATGGTCCGCGCCTCCTCCGTGCGGCCCCGCCCCAGGCCGAGCTCACACACGCTCGCCCTCGCTGGCACAAACGCCCACGCGAGCGCTTCGGCGCGTCCGGGCAGCCGAGCCAGCTTTCCGCGCGCCCCAGCCCGCAGGCAACCGCGCCGAGGCCGCTGGCGCGGTGGTGGGGACCCGCGCCCCTCCGCGCACTTGAAGCTCAACGCGGCCTCCCATTGGCGCGCGCTGCGGGAGCCCGGGGAGGGGCGTCGGCCCCGCCATTGGCCGAGGGGCGCACCTGTCACAGTCCTGGCCGCCTACCGCCCCGCCCATGCGCCGCGAGGTCCTAAGCAGCCCAGGGTGCGGAGCCGCGGTGGACAGGACGCGCACAGGGTTGGGAGACTCCACCGAGGGTAGCCATCTCGCCCTCCGTGGGTGCCGGCGACGCTGGGTCCCCGCGAGCACTCTGTCGCGGCTCCAGTCCAGGCCTTGGGTTCCGCTCCGGGCTTGCGTGCCCCTTGGCATTTGAGCCTGTCTCGGGGAGCCTGGTGGTTCCACGTTCCTCTAAGTGAGCGCAGCTCTCCGAAGCGCTTTCCCGTTTCCCAAGCTCTCCCTGGGTGTCCAGAGCGCAGCTGGGGCGGCGTGTCCCAGCCACCAACCCCGCTGCAGGTCGAACCTTCTTATCTGCTCTGGGAAGTCCCTTTATTTCAGGTGTGTGTGTCGGGGGTGGGTGTAAATGTGTGTGTGTGGGGGGGGCGTTAAGTTTGGCTTCCACGAATCTTCGCCCGGACAAGAAGACAGGGCAGGACCCCACGTTGGTTTGGAGAAGTGGTCCACGAGCCATTGAGCAGGTCGTCCGCGCAAAGCTCATCCTCTCTGCTTGGGAAAGCGGACAAGGGTCAGGAGTCAGCCGGAGACGCGGCCGCTGAGACCGGCCAGCCCAGGCAGGGAGGAGGGAAAACAGCCTCTCTCTCTTTCTTTCTGCTGCTGTAGCAGCATCCTTCAAGCTCTAGAGAGAGGAGGATCCCTGACTGGGCAAAGCAGTGGAGTGAGAAACCAGATTTCACACCGCCCGCCCCCCAACACACTCTTCAAATATTTACAGTAAAAGCACTTCCAATGGCTTTTTTTTTTTAATTGGAAAGAATCGCCAGGCAGGTGGGGAAGTGGAGCAGCCACCGACACCTGGCTTTGTCAATAGCTCCGTGAGAACCAGCTATCCTCCCTGGGCAGACAGGAGCAAGAGGGAGTTGGAGGTTCACCAAGGCTTCGCAGGGAGGTGAGAGGTGATTAGATGACAGGAAGGGGGCCGTGGGAGGGGTAGGGACCCAAGGGAAATCAATGCCAGGTAAACTTTAAAGCTAGCAGGCCACGTACATTGCTGCTGTCACCCTCCCCGTTTTTTATTTGAAAGACAAATATAAGGACTGGACAGTTTCCCTTCAAAAGGCTTTTTTATGTACCTGAGAGTTAATGGCAGTGATTTTGTTGACAAGAGCGTGTCTTTTTCATGGGCACACAGGGTGATTCCGAGATACACAGTACCGGTTGGAAGGTTAAGGGGTTAGCAGCTGTAACTTGGAATAAATGCTTTGCAAAAGCTGCTAACTAGAGGACAGAAAGCGCAGACCTGCTGGAGTTAGTCTTGCCTAGAAACCATGTCTCTCTGGGGTGAAAAGATTGCAATCCTGCCTCTAAGGGGAAGGAAACACATTTCTTGTACACCTGCTATGTGCCTCAAACCTTCTAGAATCACTTTCCTCAATCTTCACTGTGGTACGGGAAGGAGGATTTTTGTCATCTCCTTTCTCTAGGGGACAGGCTCAAAGAGATTGAAGCTCTTGTTCCCAGGGGGACCAGTGAAGCTTCGGTGTTGGGACTGAATGCAGGAGCTGTACGGTCTGCCTCTGCTGCCCTGGTTGCTCTTGGTGGACCTGCTGTTTCCTTATCCCACCTGTTCCTTCTGGGGATGGAGAGATTATAAAAAGACCCAAGACTGTAACCACCTGTTCAGCCATTCGACGATGAGGGGTAAGGATGCCGTGCCTCCCAGAGTAGAGAGAGTAGCCTTGAGCCCCCTCCTCCTGCAGGGGTTTGGTTCTATGGCCAACTTGCCCCCTCCCCCCACTTCCTGGGGACAGGTTGGTTGGTCCTAAGGTCAGGGATTTGGGAAGCTGGGAAAGGAAGTGACTGCAAAAGGGATTTCCCGTGGTGGATCTTGGAGAACCTGCCATAGCCCTCTCACTAAAATCACTACTGACAGGTTTGGACTTGGACTCTGGGAAGACACTCCTTCCTCAACGAAATCACCTTTTTTTTTTTTTTTTAATAACTCTCAGAAAAATTCACCCCTTCTTGTTCTGTGGTAACCATGCTCCAGAACCCCTCAACACCCCACCCCCAGGCTTCTATCCTGCCTGCCAGACACAGGGCAAGAATGTGTGTACAATGGCACATCGGGTTCAAACTGCCCCTACCCCAGGCCATACCATCCAAAAAGGCGCCCTCCACCTGCTGTGTGATGGGCCCTGACAAAGCTCCTGGTCTTAATGGGTTTATGCCTTTGTCTGGAAAAGCAGGGGTTGGGGCAAATGGGCTCTGTGGTGTTCAAGGGCCTTAAGATGACCATGTAGCTGTGTCTATATTTAATAATAAGTTCATCGGAATGGGGGGGGGTCCCTGCAAAGTTGTAGGAGGAAGCAGGTGGAGGGGAGGGGAGAGGGAGCTCTCCGGGAAGTTGGGACCTTTGTGTGGTTTACGACGTGTGAAGCCAGCATGCTGAGTCTCTTCCTGTTCCCTATCTGTATTGACCTAGCGCAGCTGGCTTTGGGGTCGCCGGGAGCTGGGCTTGGGGTCTTGGGAAAGACCGCAATGTGAGATCAAAGGTCTGGTCTGAGAGGTACTCCCTACCCCAGACCCCCAGGTGACTCCTTGAGAGAGCAGGGAGAATTCGCCGTGCACCTTTAGGCAGCTGGCTGCCAGCGAGGCCCCTCCCTGCCTGGTACAGGGTATTTTCATTTCCTTGGGTCTTGTGTTAAGTTAGTAAATACTGTATGAAGTTGCCTTTCCTCCCACGACCTATCCTGCAAGGAGATGGGTGACTTACATAAGTAACTGCAAAATAAAAACCTGCTGTGATGCATATCTATTTGCGCATGGAATTATCTGTGAAGTTGGGGACTTGTGAGGATGTGGAGCAAAAACTATGTATTTACATATTCGCAAGATGGAAGGCGGGCATCGTTCATTTATTTATCATGTTTAGAAGTGGATTGCTTTCTCCCCTGTAAAAGGCAGCAGACCGATAATAAAAACGTGCAAGGCATTGGGTTGCTGGAGAACAGGGCAAGCAAACCCAGGACCTCTGTTCAGAAGGGCTCTTCCGGTTGCAAATCCGTGAGGATTAACTCAATTCAGCTTCAACCTAATCTTTCAAGGTTTGTCTTCAGGTAACTGGCCAGAGGTCAGGTCCAAAGCCCTAGGTGGCCATGAGGCTTGCCCCAAGCTCTGGAATTAGTGCAGTGATGTCCTGGAACAGGAGGCAGAGGTGAGCGCCGGAACGGGGTGGGAAATTCTCCAGCCTCCTTCTGTGGGTAGCTGGGGCTCGGGAGTTGCCTGAGGGTGAGTGCAGCAGTGGATTCCCCCACCCGGGCCGACCCAGCCCCTGCCGAGCCCCGAGGGCCAGTGGTATCAAGTTGTCAGTGCTGTGCTTTGATCAGTCCACCCCCCCCCCCACCAGTCCTCCTCTCCCTCCCCAACTCAGCCTTTAAATCAATCTGGAAAGGGTGGGACTTGGGAGCTAGTGACCCCGAGGTTCACACCCTAGGTAGGGCGTGGCTGCCACCTGCTGGGTGCTTTCTCTCCGCTGGCCCTCCTCCTTGACCTCTTCCTGTGCATCCCAGCACCTTTTTAGAGGACGCCCTCACCCCTGACCTTGTCCACATGGCCGCCGCTGCCCAGGCTGAACCGGAAGGAGAGCCCACACCCTTCCAGGCTGCTCCCGGGTCATTGGTCTGTCCCTTTTTAGGTGGCCCGGCTCCAGCTGCAAACCACCTGCCTTGGTGAGATCCGTATACTCCTGAAAGCGAAAACTTAGCAACCCACATGGACCTTCTAGTTTTTGGAAATTTACTCCAGACACCAAAATATCTTCTTTATGTGCGCCCCTGCCCCATCTCTATGGACATCAAAGGGAAAGGACTGGCCGGGTGGCAGCCCGGGCGGGACTCAGCTGCTGGCTCCCAGGTTTCTTCTAACTCAGGGAATCCAGAAGGGCTTCCAAGCCCTTTTGTGGTATGAATTCGAAGCACCTACCCTGGCCATAAAGAGACACAAAACCCGGGAGGGGAAGGGAGACTCCCGTGAGCTCCGTTAGTCCTGCTGGGGAGCAGCCTGCAACAGAAACGAAACTCGCCTCTGAGAATCCGGTATTTTTGCTGCAAGCTTTTGCTTCCATGGTATTGCATTGCAGGCTCGTGCAGGGCCCTCCGCTTCCTTCTGTTGGCAGGAACAAGGAAGATAAAATACACTCGCACCCCGGCTGGTAAAGGCTACTATACAAAGCCCTGGCTTCTGACCCTCAGTGCATTGTGGGTCTTCCCTGAGGAAACCTGCATTTTCAGACTGAGGACACAGTGGCTTGTGCAAAAATGTGTTCAGGCGTCAAAGATGCTCATTTTGGGAAAGGCTCCCCCTTGTTCTTCATGGAGCCCCCACACCAGCGGGAGGAGGAGAGGGTCCCAGTGCCTGCCACTGGCAACCGTCACCCCAGGGGAACAATGCACACAAACACGGGTGAAACAACACAACCCTGCTACACAAGGCTGCCCCCACCCCACCCTGGGCTGTGACTACTGACCTACAGGTTGCTGGTGGAGGTTGGGGGGTAGAAATCCAGGAAAGCGGCGCAAATACACTGCCACACATGTTGCTTGGGGACATTTTAATGCTTCAATGTGTGAATTTTTTTAGTACATTCCGACTCGAAATTATGGCTGAATAGTAGCACACTAATGTCCAAATCCATGTTAGATAATGGCAGGAAGCCTTAGCTAATTGGTCTATTTAGTAGTTGCTGAGGTGGCAGAAGCTGAGGCTGCTAGGGAGAGC